>NC_063167.1:13737234-14340046 GCF_023159225.1 Perognathus longimembris pacificus | reverse complement strand
TCAGCATAGTCTTAGATTTTTCTTGAGTCCCTGTCTCAAGAAAAAAATCTTGACCTCTATTTCTAGATCTCTAGCTCCCAGGCTAACACTCTTCCCATAGAGTCTACCCTTCAACCCTCCCCCAGTAGACACTCAACCCACCCCCACCCCCCGCACCTGGCACAGGGCTGGGTCTAGACAAGAGAGCTTTCCCTGCCTCCCTGTGCTTCAGGCTGCCCCACAGATCAGACCCTCAAGGCTCATTCACTCTCCTTCCATTAGTCCACCACCCAGCCCCAACAACCCTGCCAAGGGGCTGGGTAGTGCCAGGGGCAGAGGCTTCCGGGACAGCGGGGCCTGCCTTTGTGCCTGCCCCCACATCCAAGGGGTTTGAGACATCTCATGTGGCACCTGGAATTCTGTCCTTCAGCTGACCCTGTGCTGTTAAGGTGGGGCGAGGGGCTGTAGATAGACATGGGGTGAGCAGGCACAGATGCCAAGCAGGGGAGGGGATGAAGAAATGAGGGGGACCAGGGAAGGGCACCTCAGAAGTGTTTTCACCTGCCACCTGCTCGGCCCCACCCAGAGATGGAAAATGTGTGTCAGAGGAAGCTGCCTGGGGACAGGGAAGGTGTGCGTGGGTGCCCACCGGCGTGTGGGGGCATTGTGGGAACCAGGGCAGGATGTGCTGTTGCTGGGGGCAGGTGGGGGGCAAGTGGGGTGCTTGAGGGGGCTCAAGCTCTCCTCCCCACTGCTTCCTTCACTTTGTCCTCTCAGTGCCTGTGGAAAACTTTCACTTCCAGAAAGTGGGGAGCACTCTGTCCCAAGGCATCTAGGGCCGCTCCAGTTCATGAAGCAAGCATTTATTATGCACTTGCTGTGTGCCCAGACATAGCATGCAGGATGGCCCCCAAGATGTGCTCAGAGAGGTGCCAGAACTGGAAGGGACAGATGGAGGCCTGAGAAAACAGGTCCAGCTGCACCCCTCCACCACTACCCTCAACCCCCAGGAGGAGGGGACTGGACGCTGCATAAGGGTAGACTGAGGACAGCTTCCTAAGGGGGAGTTGGCCCCTTGGTGCCCCTCAGCCTCCAGCATTCCTCTGACCCCATGTCACAGGCAAGGAAGGCCACACGCTCCTGAACCTGAGAAAGAGTCCCTGGGAATGCTCTCCTGGGCCGGAGCTCCTCTGTGTTTGTTCTAGAAAGATATCCTCTTTAGAAGTGGTGGCTGTGCTTAGCCAGCTGCCAGTGGCTCACACCTATAACCTTAGCTACTCAGGAGGCCAAGAGCTGAGGACCACTGTTCAAAGCCAGTTCAGGTAGAAAAGTCCCTGATATTCTAGTCACCACCCACAAGCTGGAAGTGGAGCTGTGACTCCAGCAGTAGAACAACAGCCTTGAGTAGAAAAAACTCAAGCACAGGGCCCAGGCCCTGAATTCAAGACACAGGAAGACTGGCACAAGGAAAAAGAGGAAGGTGGTGGGGTAGAAGGGAAGAGAGAGAGAAGAGGGAAGAAGGAGAGAGGGAAGAAGGAGAAAGAGAAGGAGAGGGAAGAGAATGAGAAAAAGAAGAGGAGGAGGAGGAGGAGGAGGAGGAGGAGGAGGAGAAGAGGTGCTATGTGATTCAAGTTGGATACAAGTTGCATAAGCTGTTTTGGTGTGTTTTTTTTTATTATTGTGGTCGGTCTTGAGGCTTGCCACTTTGAGCCATAGCTCATAGCCTTTTACTTAGGGCTAGCACTGTACCACTTGAGCCTCAGTACCACTTCCGTGTTTTTCTGTTTATGTGGTGCTAAGGAATCGAACCCAGGGCTTCATGCATGCTAGGCAAGCACTTTACCACTAAGCCACATTTCTAGCCCCTAAGCTGACTGTTTTTGTTTTGCCAGTCCTGGGACTTGAACTCAGGGCCTGGGCACTGTCCCTGGGCTTCTTTTGGTCAAGGCTAGCACTCTACCCCTTGAATCACAGCTCTACTTCCAGCCTTTTCTATTTGTGTGGTACTGAGGAATTGAACCCAGGGCTTCATGCATGCTAGGCAAGCACTCTACCACTAAGCCACATTCCCAACCCCAAGGCTGGCTTTGAACTGTGATCCTCAAATCTCAGCCTCTTAAGTAGCTGGTGGCATGAGCCACCAGTGCCCACACACGGGACTTATTTTGAATGTTCTGGTGGTATCCTAAGCCAAGCTGGGCCTACCTGGTCCCAGGGACAGGCCAGCAACTTATTTTCTCCCAGCGCTGAAGGCAGAGGACTAGGATAAAGTTCCACCAGTCTCCAGTTCTCAGGGACCCTGGGCTAGTCCTCCTGGCTCCCTGGGGCGGCTGCCAGTCCTGGGCCTCCTCAGTTTTCACCCTGGCAATGGTAGCCTCTGCCTTGTGTCTCTGCCTCAGCAGCAGCGACAACAGTGTAAGGCTTTACCTGCTTTTATTTTTATTTTATTGATTGCCATCCCTGGAGCTTGCCTCAGGGCCTGAGCACTGTCCCTGGCTTCTTTTTTTTTTTTTTTGGCCAGTCCTGGGCCTTGGACTCAGGGCCTGAGCACCGTCCCTGGCTTCTTCCCACTCAAGGCTAGCACTCTGCCACCTGAGCCACAGCGCCCCGTCTGGTCGTTTTCCATATATGTGGTGCTGGGGAATCGAACCTGGGGCTTCATGTATACGAGGCAAACGCTCTTGCCACTAGGCCATATTCCCAGCCCCCTTACCTGCTTTTATACAGCTTAATTAGTGCTATTAGCCACTAGGCAGGTAATTTACCACGTGAAACCGCCTAGAGCCCTTTTTCCTTCAGTTATTTCTCAAATAGGGTTTTACTTTTTTTTTTTAGGCCAGTCCTGGGGCTTGAACTCAGGGCTTGGGCACTGTCCCTGAGCCTCTTTTGCTCAAGGCTAGTACTCTACCTCTTGAGCCACAGTGCCACTTCTGGCATTTTCTCTTTATATGGTACTGAGGAATGGAACCCGGGGCTTCATATGTGCTAAGCAAGCACTGTACCACTAAGTCACATTCCCAGCCCAGGTTTTACCCATGGTGGACTAGACTGTGATCCTCCTGTTTATGCTTCCCATGTAGTTGTAATGATAGGCACAGTCCACCATACCTGGCTTTCTGGAGTCTCTTGAATTTATTCCCAAACCTCAATCCTCTGATCTCTGCCTCCAATCAACATCTATTTTTTTTGGGGGGGGGGGGTGAGGAGTGTAGGGGACACAACTCAATTCATAACAGATGTCATTACAGTTTTTGTATAAATAAATCCTGAACTCAAAAACAAACACTTGTATAGTTCATATGTTTCAGTTTAAGATTCAGAAAAAAATATGACTTTGGAATATATGTGGAGCCCTCTTTTCAATGCTTAGGATGAGAGAGAGAGAGAGAGGAAGAGGGGAGGGCATGGCCTTAACATATATTTGTCTCCCCCACGAACTCTCTGCCCTACCGGATACTAAATAAATGTTTGAGAATCTCTTCCCTTTCTGCCCTCCAAAGGCGCTGGTCTTTCTTGAACAAGTTAGAAGAATAGAGTCCAAGTCCCCAGGGATTGAAGTCCGGCTGCCCTCTGCTCTGCTGACCTTAGCAGATGCTGCTTGCCAGCCTGGGGACGGGGGGTGGGGATCAAGCCAGTCCTGCAATGGGCAGGAAGGAGAGGACTAGACTCCCTTTCTCACCAAAAGAAGCAGAAGCCATAGCTCAGACTGTGCCATCAGATGAACCAACGCCAAGCTCTGTCCTTGCCACAAGCCCTGGACTCTATCTAGCTCTGATTGTCAAACTGCTTGCCTCCTTACCAGCGGGGTGCACCTAAACCCTTTGCTCACGGCCATCAAACCTCGCCATGGCTCCTTAGTACTCTCGGATGGCGTCCACAGTCCTGAGCTCACTGTGTGTCAGGTTGTGTACAGGGGTATCCCCGGGCCCCTATCTAGGCTTGCTTTTCACCATTTCTTTACAAGTGCTCTACCCAGCAGGCAGTAGGAATCCCAAGATTTTTCAGGGGGTGGGGAAGACACACAGCTCACCCTGAGTTGGCCTTTTTAAGAAGCCTGAGCCAGGCTATGGTTTTCCCGCCCTCCTGTGTGCTGACTCCCCCGTGTAGGACATTCGCTTCGCCAGTCCATTCTCCGTCTGCCCTGGTCACATCACTAGAAGGGCCAAACACAAAGCATTTGCCTGGACCTGCTTTCTGATCACCAGAGGGAGGGCGTGAAGTGACCTCCCAGGAAGAGCAGGGATGGAGGCTGGCCTGCTAATTATACTTCATCAGTGTCTTACTGTGTGACCTTGAGCAAGGCACTTTCCCTCTCTGAGCCTCTTTCCTCTCTGCAAAGTTGGATGTAGGGAAAATTAAAAAAAAAAAAAAAGTATGAAAGCAGGAGCCCAGTTTCTCAATCCATCCTAGGTCTGGCCAGATCTTGATCAGGTGAACAAGAGTTTCTGGGGCTTATGATGTGCATACATATACACTTAAATAGCTTCAACTACATTTCATTCATAAAAAGAAGTGAGATTGATACTGGCGGCTCACACCTGTAATCCTAACTACCCAGGAGGCTGAGATCTGAGGATCCTGGTTCAAAGCCAGCCCAGGCAGGAATCTGTGAGACTCTCAGCTCCAATTTGCCACCAGAAAATCAGAAGTGGCGCTGTGGCTCAATGTGGTAGCGCATTAGCCTTAAGCAGAAAAGTTGAGGGACAGCTCCTAGGCTCTGAGTTGAAGCCCCATGACTGACTAAAAGAAGAAGAAAAGAACATCTAATTGGTGCCCATCAGCTCATAAATCTTAGGTGTCAGAGGCTTTTAGTCACTAGCCCACCAACTTTCTCCTTTTACAGATGGGTAACTGAAAGCTCAGAGTGGGAAAACGAATAGCCTAAGGTCACACAGTACACCCAGGCTTCCAAAGGTGTATCAGAGCTGCTCCTCTCTCCATGCAGGGTAGAAGAAGTCGGAGAAATTGGCTTTTCTTGACTCCTTTCTCTGCACCCCAGAATAACAAGGCTGGTTAACCTGGCACCCTCTTCAACCACCACAGGAAACTGAAAGAACGGTAATAGAAAGGCAGCTGGGAATGGAAATTTCTCCCTGGGAGGTTCAAGCACAGCTTTCACCTGCTCTAAAAATACCCTGGCTCATTAGAGATTGCTGGAGGACAACATAAACCTCAGGTCACCCCACCACAGCTGGGGAGAAGAGAGAGTTAAGTGGATGGCTTCCCAACAAAAGGGGAGCCGGTGCCACACCCTGGTGGCTCATGCCTGTAGTCCCAGCGACTCAGGAGGATCTCAGTTTGAAGCTGGCCTGGTTAGAATAGACCTTGAGACTCCATTTCCAAAATAATCTGGGTGCTGGTAGCTCGTGCCTGTAGTCCTAGCAACTCAGGAGGCTGAGAACTGAGGAGCGTCAGTCAGCCAGGGCAGCAAAGTCCACGAGACTCTTAACTCCCATTAACCACCAAAAAGCCAGAAATGGGGATGTGGTTCAAGTGCCAGCCTTGAATGAAAAAGCTAAGAGGCAATTGCCAGGCCCTGAGCACACGCGCTTGCACACACACAGAGACAGACACCGAGTTCCTGTGGCTCCACCCCTCCACACCTGGCCTTGCAGCTGGCCTGCAGTCCATGCCCCCAACAGGAGCCTGTTTATAACCTTACTTTGGAGAGAAGAGCCCAAGGGGAAAGGCCTTTCCATTTTATGGCATTTGCCAGCCATCTGTCCACAATCACAGTCCTGCTGAGTGGGGGGTGAGGGGAACAGGACATTAGACCCAGCAGTCAAGGGAGGAAACTGAGGCCAGCAGAGAAGCTTGCCTCAGTTGCCCAGCTAATCCCTGGTGAAGCTGGTGGTGAATATGCCCAGGTAATTTCTGATCCCAAAGCCAGGGCTCGTTCTCAGAGCATCAGAAAGGAAGCCAGACCCAGACTAAAGGGACCTGAGTCCCTGCTGTCCCTGATTGGGGGGGGGGGCGCTCATTAGGCCCTCCCCCAGCCCCCATCGAGAAGAGTCTTTTGGGACAGAGCCCTGCTTCCAGTCCTCCTGGCCCTCAGGGTCTAATTCCCCACCCCAGCAGGAAGCTCTTCTGGCCTGCCGCCCCTCCCCCAGGCCATGCTGCCTCTGGCTCCCCCCCCCCACCCCCACCCCACACACCGGGAGGGTCCTGGTGAAAGCATCTGCCTTGTCAGTGAGTCTGCGGTGGACCAGCAGCTGGAGATGGATGGGCAGGAAGCAGGAACAATGGATGAAAGACCCTCAGTGCCCAGGTGGGTGGGGGGAGGGAGAGGCAGGAAGCCCGGCCTCTGGAGGCCCAGCCGGCCTGGGCTGGAGGGAGGCTGGGACGCCAGAGCCAGCAGGGAGTTTATTTGGAATCCCCAGGGATCCCAGTTGGGGAACCCCTTTGCAAACATCAGGCCAGTTCTCCTCCATGGGGTGCCAAGCCTGGGACTTTCTTCCTCCTTTGTCTCCAAGGCCCGGTGGCCAGACTAGCTGTATATTAGGGGCAGGAATTAATGTAGCACTCCTAATAACTAAAGAATTACAGTTTCAAACCAAGTGCTGGTGGCTTATGCCTGTAAGCCTAGGTACTCCGAAGGCGGAGGGGATGGAGGTTTGAAGCCAGTCTCTGAGACTCTTATCGCCAATGAATCAGCAAAAGGCCAGAGGTGGAGCTGTGGCTCAAGGTGTACAGCACCAGACTTGAGTAGAAAAAAAAATGAAGGAACAGTGCTCAGGCCCTGAGTTCAAGACCTAGTACTGGCAGAAAACAACAATAAGAAATTACAGTTTCAGCCACGGCACCAAGGCTTAGCCCTGTCATCCTAGCCACTCAGAAGGCTGAGATCTGAGCATTGAGGTTCAAAGCCATCTTTGCCAGGAAAGTTCAAGAAACTCTTTATCTCCACTGAACTACTACAAAGCTGGATATGGAGCCATGGCTCAAAGGGATAGAGCATTAACCTTGAACACAAAAGTTCAGGGACAGCACCTGGACCTGAGTTCAAGTCCTCAGTACTGGCACAAAAAGAAAAAGAATTACAGTTTTATGTGAATTTACTTGTTGAGAAAAAAAGAAAGAAAACATTCTTACCCTCACCTGCCCTCAGCTTCTGCACGGGCTGTTCTCTCAGCCTTCCCAAGGTCTCCTCCAGCCGCAGCCCAGATAAAGCTCTTCAGCAAGGCTTTGGGGTAACCTGGCTGACATCCCAGCAAAGGAAACCCCCTTTTTCCTTGTCCCCTTCTAGCCCAGCACTCTTTTTCTTTTCTTTTTCCCTTTCTTTCTGGTGCACAGGGCTTGAGCATGCCATGAAGTTTCTCTACCTCCCAACTACACCTCAACCATCCTCCTTTTCTTCTTTTATCTTTTCTTTTTTTTGCCAGTCCTGGGGCTTGAACTCAGGGTCTGGGCATTGTTCCTGAGCTTCTTGTGCTCAAGGCTAGCACTCTACCACTTGAGCCACAGCACCACTTGCAGCTTTTTTCTGTTGATGTGGTACTGAGGAATCGAACCCAAGGCCTCATACATGCTAGGCAAGCACTCTACCACTGAGTCACATTGCCAGTCCCCCATCCTCCTTTTCTTGGAGACAGGCTCTTGTTATACAGCCCTGCCTCAGCCTCCTGAGGGTTGTGACTATAAGTATGCAATAGCATGCCCCACCAAGCCTAACACCTTTGATTTCCTTCAGGCCCTTCTCATAACCAGAAATCTTGTTTGATATGTATTCTTTTTTTTTTTTTTTTTTTTTTTTTTTGCCAGTCCTGGGCCTCGGACTCAGGGCCTGAACACTGTCCCTGGCTGCTTTTTGCTCAAGCCTAGCACTCTGCCACTTGAGCTACAGCGCCACTTCTGGCTGTTTTTTATATATGTGGTGCTTGGGAATTGAACCCAGGACTTCATGTATATGAGGCAAGCACTCTTGCCACAAGGCCATATTCCCAGCCTTTGATATGTACTCTTATGTTTTAATTTCTATGTCTCTTCTAGGAATCCAAGCTCATTCTGTCCTGGGGCTCAGGTTACTTAGAAAATGGTTCCTAAGTAGTGAAGAGATAATGAGATGAGCAGACAAATCCTGGGTAATGTCATTTGCACTGTCTGCTGCACAGTCTATTTCCTGGAAGAGGAAAGAGAGGGGCTGGGAATATGGTCTAGTGGTAAAGTGCTCGCCTCATATACATGAAGCCCTGGGTTTGATTTCTCAGAACCACATATATAGAAAAAAGCCAGAAGTGGCGCTGTGGCTCAAGAGGTAGAGTGCTAGCCTTGAACAAAAGGAAACCAGGGACAGTGCTCAGGCCCTGAGTCCAAGCCACAGGACAGGCAACAAAAACAAGTTAAAAAAAAAAAAAAAAAAGAGGAAAGAGAGTCTTGCTTTTGCTGGAAGATTGTAAAGCCCCAACTTCCAGCCAGGCAGCCAGCGGCTGCTTCCCTCCCAGGTTAATAAGAGTGACAATCATACTCACCTTTGGGCTTTGCTCACAGCCTGTGTGCAGCTTGTTTAGACACAGGTAGGCAGCGAGCAGCAAGTTGAGTCTCTCACTCTGACTTCTCCAAGTGCCATTCTTGGAGTACCTGTTCCCTCTGCTGGGCTTTAGGCCGGGCTGGACCTTCCTGCTTCTCTCTGCCTCCTCCCTGCTGCCTCCTCCTGCTTTTCACCCAGCCCTCTCAGCCTGCTCAATCTGGTTCTGGCTATTTATACATAGGCCATGATTCCACAGAACTTTCCAGAGGACCAGCCTAAACTGGACCTCTATAAACTTCTGCACTTGACATTCAATCACCCTTTAGATCCTTTGGAGTCTTCTGCTACACACACACTGCCAGCCAACACTTGGGACCCCGAGCTGAGAGGGAGGAGGAAGTGAGGTTCATTCAAAGTCCAGGATGATGGAATATGGTGAGGGAGAGCTATCATCCCCAACAAAACCATCTTGGGGGACTCAGACATGTAAGGGTTTCTACAGGAAAGTGCAGGGGCAGAGCACTGGTAGATGCAAGCTGGGTGGTGTCTTTTGTCTTCCAATCTCCTTTTTCTATTCTTTTTTTTTTTTTTGGCCAGTCCTAGGCCATGAACTCAGGGCCTGAGCACTGTCCCTGGCTTCTTTTTTGCTCAAGGCTAGCACTCTGCCACTTGAGCCACAGCGCCACTTCTGGCCATTTTCTGTATATGTGGTGCTGAGGAATCGAACCCAGGGCCTCATGTATACGAGGCAAGCACTCTTGCCACTAGGCCATATCCCCAGCCCTTTTTCTATTCTTTTTAGGCCAGAATGTTGGGAACATCAAGAGATGTGAAATTCCTGGAGCTGATTCCTTTAGTTTTTCAGACAAATATATATTTTCCTGTCACTTCAAGGTCACAGTGCTCGACAAGCTTTGTGTTAGCTGGGGCTCACAGCTCAGTAAGGTGAGTACTTTCTGATAAGATCTGAGGGTCAGCAGATGTTCTATTCTCAGACAACTGTGCGCGCGCGTGTGTGTGTGTGTGTGTGTGTGTGTGTGTGTGTACTGGGTCTTGAACTCAGGGCCTAGGCCCTGTCCATGAACTTTTGTGCTCAAGGCTAGTACTCTACCACTTAAGCCACAGCTCCACTTCTAGCTCTTTTTGATGATTAATTAGAAATAAGAGTCTCTGGGCTGGGAATATGGCCAAGTGGCAAGGGTGCTTGCCTTGCATACATGAAGCCCTGAGTTCGATTCCCCAGCACCACATATATAGAAAACGGCCAGAAGTGGCGCTGTGGCTCAAGTGGCAGAGTGCTAGCCTTGAGCAAAAAAAAAAAAAGAAGCCAGGGACAGTGCTCAGGCCCTGAGTCCAAGCCCAGGACTGGCAAAAAAAAAAAAAAAAAAAAAAAAAAAAAAAGAAATAAGAGTCTCATGGATTTTCCTATCCCGACTAGCTTCAAACCAGGATCCTCAGATGCTAGTCTCCTGAGTAGCTAGGATTACAGACATGAACCTCAGACAACCTTCTTCATCACTTAGATGACCTTCCTTTAGCACTTCCCCTTCTGGCCACAGAGAAGGGAGGTGACCTTGCAAAGCAGAGAGAGAGGGAAGTGAGTTTGGAAAGGACAACCCAGGAAGGAGTAGCCCACTCCTTGGGTAGGCAGGTCTTCATCTCTCTGGACTGTTTTTGTAGAAGCAACACTGGGAGAGTGTAAACAATGGCTTCTCTACGGTGTGTGTGACAGCTCAGGATGACAGGTGCACAGGGCCACGTGGGGTCCCATTGGAAGACCAGGAGAGTGAGCACTCATCTAGGAGCTGGCCAGGCATGCGTTCAGCTGTCACCCCCGTCCACTCATCAGCCATGTGACTCGGCACAGTTTCATCAGCCTTGGGGCTCTGGCATCAGGGCCAGGATACACTTGGTCACCCCCACTCACATTGAGTGCATCTGGACACCCCAGGGTCATCTGTACCCTACTTGGAACCCAGCTCACTGGGGTCTGGTTATGCACCTGCCTCAGCCAGGGCTCCGGGAAGGAGCTGGAAGGACCCCTGGGGTTACTGGAGCTGAGTCCTTCATTTCACATATGGGAAGGTCACTGGGGGACATTGTCTATGAATACCATCATGCAATGTGATCCATGTGCTTCCACACCTGGCCTGACTAACAGTAGTCAGCTTAGTGGGCTATTCTTTCTCTCTCTTACTCTCTCTCTCTCTCTCTTCCCCACTAGTCCTAGGGCTTGAACTCTGGGCCTGAGCTTCTTCTGCTTAAGGCTAGCACTCTACCACTTGAACCACAGCACCACTTCTGGTTTTCTGGTGGTTAATTGGAGATCAGAGTCTCACAGATTTTCCTGCTCCAGCTGGCTTTGAACCACGATCCTCAGATCTTAGCCTCCTGAGCTGCTAGGATTACAGCTGTGAGCTGTCAGTACTGGGTAGTTCTCTTTATAGCTCACAGTTCCCCTCAACCAAGGGTACCCCCCTCCCTTTATCAATTACCAAGCTGAGGTTCATAGAGGCACATTCCCCCTGCCAGGGTGATATAAGCCCTGCCTGCCTGCCTGCCTGTCTGTCTCCAAGCCCAAGCTTTGTCTACAAGATCAAGTCTTTCTAAAGTCCTACGCAAATGTTTCCGTTACCCTTCCTGTGTGCACCCCTATGTGCCCTGCCCAGCCTCAGCCTCCTGGGAACGGACATGATTGGGAAGTGGCCTCTGCCCATCCTCCAGCATAATGTTAGGTTTGGGCGTGTAAGGGCTCTGTCCTCATGCCCTCTTGATGAGACCAACGGGGGCCATGGCACTAGCCCAGCCTCCCCCAGCAAGGAGCACTCAGAAAGGCAGACAGGGAGGCTGTGAGAGCATCAGGCCCCCAGGGCCACCTTGTCCTCTCAGCCTGGCTCTGACTCATCACCCACACCTGGCAGTGGCCTGGGGCAGCCACACTGGAAGTAGACGGGGAGGGACAGAGGTGACACCTGCACTGGGACTGCTGTTCCCACTCTCCCTACCCGAAAGCAGAGGACAAAGTCACTGACTGGAACCTGGCTTGGGAGTGCTGCCAGGCTGGAAGCCCAGCATACCCGAAGGCCTCCCATGAGCACCAGAGTCCCCTGGAAAAGTCCCAGTGGCGACTTACTTCCCACAATGCACCTGAGTGCTAGCTAGCTGTGTGCCAGGCCTGGGCCTAAGTGCTTTGCATGTCTTGCTTTTCACATTGAGCTCTCATGGCTCCCCAGGAAATCAGGCTGTGATCAAGTTCCACAGAGGAGAACTCACCTAAGACCACCTAGCTCCTTCCTGCCTTAGGCAACGCAGGCCTACCCCAGGTCCCCTCCCAATTCCAGTTCCCACAGTTCATCCTGGGCCCACAGGCAAGCTCTGTTCCTATTGTCCCTATGCACTCACGGTACCCTGGTTCAAGCCAATGCCTCCCTTCCTTCTCACTCTGGGAAACAGAAAGCAGAGCTCTGTCCTTCACCTGTCCTCCCTCCCTGCCCCAAGATGGCCCAGCTTTCAGCCCAGATCTGATCCTGTTCTCTCCCTGACTAAAATCCTCAGTGGCCCTCCAGTGCCTTCAAGAGAAAAGTGTCTTAAAGGCCCTTCATGACTTGCGTCCCTCCAGCAGCATTATAAGAAATCTGTTGAACAAGTCAGGACACCTCCCCGTGTGGGGACACCTCTCTACAACAAGGATGAAAGAGGTTAATCATTACCCTGAAGTAGCCGGCAGGGCACCCTTCTCCGGCTCTGAGCCAGAGGCCATAGCAGATTCTGATACAGTCCCTCTGTCAGACAGACTGGGATCCAGCCTTCATGAAGGGCCAGCACAGAGGCTCTGGGCACTGAAACCCATTAAGAAATGCTGAAATGGGGCCACTGGGATATGGCCTAGTAGTAGAGTGCTTTTCTTGCATACATGAAGCCCTGGGTTCGATTCCTCAGCACCACATATATAGAAAAGCCAGAAGTTGGGGTTCAAGTGGTAGAGTGCTAGCCTTGGGCAAAAAGAAGCCAGGGACAGTGCTTAGGCCCTGAGTCCAAGCCCCAGGAATGACCAAAAAAAAAAAAAAGAAATGCTGAAATGTTAATTAGGCACTATATAACGCATGAGTTTAATTCCAGCACTGGGGAGGCTGAGGTAGCTTTGTAAATTTGAGGTCCACCTGAATTACATACTGAGTTCTTATCAAAGAAAGACAGAGAGAGGAGAAGAAGGGAGACAGAGAGGGAGACAGAGAGAGGAAATTCTGAAAAGCTCCAGGGCATTGGTAGCAGGAACTCCAGCTGGGGGAAGTAAAGAACAACGAAACCAACTTTCACAATGTGGTCATTTCTTAACCACAGAAGAAGGCAGCTCGCTCTCTATATCCACTAGACAGAAAGGAAATGCGTGGGAGGAGCCCCCCAATGGCCTGGGGACAGGATCCATCCTGGAACCAGCTGACAGGCTGTGACAGACCTCAGGCCTCAGACCCCCAGCACCAGTGTCCCAGGTGGGAAGATGAAGGGGACTGGCTTAGGAGAGAAGGTGCTATAGATTGCTGGATAGGGGAGGGGAGGTGAAGCGCTAGAACAGAACCCAGTGTCCGGATAGTTCTGGAATGTGCGACAGATGGAAATGAAGCTGGTGATAGTGAGTAGTGGGTGAAGTCCCAGAAGGTGGAGAAGCTAGGCCTGGATCTGTAAGATCTTCCTCTATTCCCAGAAACAACCCTGTGCCCTGCCCGGGGCCTCCACAGTGCAGAGGACCGCAAATGGCTGGAGGAAGACTGAAGGAAGAAGGGAGGAGGCCTGGTCAGTCCCCCAACCCTCAACTGCCAACCAGTCAGGCCCCACCCCTACTACACAGGTGGGGTGATTCAGGCTTTCAGGCTGGTGGCCCTGTCCTCTAGGGCACAAATAAGCTCTGGGCTTGGCAGCTGTGACATCAGAGGGTCCTTCCTTCCCCCAGAAGTGGCTTGAAAGGGTCATCTGCTTTAAACTCTCTCACCCTACCCCACTTTACCCTCAAAGAGGGTGAGTTTTTCTATCCAGTTCAATATTCTGACAGCTGTCACTCAACATCAGCAGAAGTCTCAGCACCATCACAACTCCCCAGGCTACAGGATCCCAGCCCAGCCACCTTCTAACCTTGGAACTCAATACATATCCTGAGCAGTTGCAACATAGCCAGCACTGAGCTGGGGTCCCATGGCGAGAGTTCTGTCTTGGAGCTTCGTGCTGAGCAAATAAATGCAGATCACTACAGAGCCTGGCAATAAGAGAACTTCCAATAGTGGCCAGCGCCCCTAAGGAAATCAAACAGAAGCCAGATGCAGTGGCTCATGCCTGTAATCCTAGCTCAGGAGGCTAGGAGGGTCTGAGGATTGTAGTTCACAGCCAGTTGAGGCAGAAAAGTCCATGAGGCTTTTATCTCCAATTAATCAGGAAAAAAAATTTTAAAAAGGCAGGGCTGGGAATATGGCCTAGTGGCAAGAATGCTTGCCTCACATACAGCATACATGAAGCCCTGGGTTCGATTCCTCAGCACCACATATATAGAAAATGGCCAGAAGTGGTGCTGTGGCTCAAGTGGCAGAGTGCTAGCCTTGAGCAAAAAGAAGCCAGGGACAGTGCTCAGGCCCTGAGTTCAAGGCCCAGGACTGGCAAAAAGAAAAAAAATGCAGAAATAGAGGCTTGAGTGAGGTGGTAGTGTACCGGTCTTGATTGAAAAAGCTAAGGAAGAACACAAAACCCTGAGTTCAAGTACTAGCACACACACACGCACACAGATGCAAGAAAGATTTTTTTTTTTGGGGGGGGATTGTTGTTTTTGTGCCTGTCTTGGGGCTTGAACTCAGGGCCTGAGTGCTGTCCCTGAGGTTTTTCACTCAAGGGTTGAGCTCTACCACTTTGAGTCACAGCTCCATTTCCAGCTTCTTTGGTGGTTAATTAGAGATAAGAGTTTCATGGACTTTCTTCCCTGGGCTGGCCTTGAACTACGATCCTCAGAGCACAGCCTCCTGAATAGCTAAGATTAATGGCAAGAGCCTCTAGCAACCCAGCCTAATCATATTTTTACTTTCTGTGTGTGTGTGTGTGTGTGTGTGTGTGTGTGTGTGTGTGTGCGTGTGCTCCAGTTATGCGGCCTGGGCACTGTCCCTAAGCTTTTTTGTTCAAAGTAACATTCTACCACTTGAGCCATAGCTCCACTTCTGACTTTTTGCCAGCTACTTGGAGATAAGAGTCTCATGGATTTTCCTGCCTAGGCTGGCTTCAAACCATGATCCTCAGATCCCAGCCTCCTGAGTAGCCAGCCTATCCTTATTTTATGATGGAGCCTAATTGCGGAGACTGCCCCTGCCAGCACTAGCTAATTCTTTTTTTTGCCAGTCCTGAGGCTTGGACTCAGGGCCTGAGCACTGTCCCTGGCTTCTTTTTGCTCAAGGCTAGCACTCTGCCACTTGAGCCACAGCGCCACTTCTGGCCGTTTTCTATATATGTGGTGCTGAGGAATCGAACCCAGGGCTTCGTGTATATGACCCAAGCACTCTTGCCACTAGGCCATATTCCCAGCCCCAGCCCTAGCTAATTCTTAGAGATAGGGAACAGTTCACCTGTGAGCAGGCTTCCATACCTGCTAACCCACTGACTCTAGTCACCCCATTTATCTAACTTACACACCAGGCCAATATTTCCCTTGCCCTAAATCATCCAGGCTAGGTTCCTAACAACCAGAGCCCACCTGTGGCACCCAGATCCCTCTGACATCCAGTCCTGAACTTGCTGGAACTTGCTACACCTACCCTGCCCATTGCTTTTCATAGAACCCACCGTCTGGGCTCTGGGCCACATGTTCCTCTCCCTTCTCCTGCTTGGTGCTTCCCCACAGGGCCCCACCTAGGAACTGGGAGCAGTAACAGTTCCCCATTAGCATTACTTCACTGGGTCATAACCTCTATAAATTAAGTCACAAGTGAAAGCACTGAATGATGGGACTGGGAGGTGGCACAGAGGTAGAACACTTGCCCAACATGTGCAAGGCTCTGGGCTGTATTCCCAGCACCACAAAACAACAAGACTAAATGATAGAGGTGTTGAGGTTTTCTTTCCTTTTTTTCTTTTCTGTGTCAGTACTGAACTCAGTGCCAGAAATCAAGGGGGGGCAGCGGGGAGAGGGAAGGAAAGAATAAGGGAAGGAGGATAGCTGAGTAGCAGGAGTCCTGAGGTCAGCTGCTCAGGTGGTTCCCTTTCAGGAATTAGCTGTAATAATAATAATAATAATAATAATAATAGGTCTGAGGACTTACTATGTGGCAGGCACTATACTAGAACTTGCATCCATTTTCCCCCCAGCACTTATTAAGGGCTGATAATATAGCAATAAATTCAGCAGAGGAGGATGCCTTCCTCTTGGAGCTGGGGTCCCATCCAGAGACACCTCCCACCCCCCAGGAAGTTTATAGCCCTAGTCACTTTTTCTTTTTTGACATGGGGTGTTGTCATGTAGTCCAGGCTGGTTTTGAACTCAAACTCAGAGTCATCTTGCCTCCACCTCCTGAGTGCTACAATTACAAGCATGTACCATCACATCAACCTCTAATTAGGCCTTGAGTAAGAATGCTGAGGTCCAGAAATTTGCCAAGGGCACCACAGCTGGTCAACACTGAGTCAGGACTCGAACCCATATCAGTAAGGCTTTTCAGCGAGCGCATCACTCCAGGAGACTGCAGGACAGTCAGAGCCAGCTTGGGAAGAGCCAAACCCAGTCCTGAAGAGAATGATGAAAGTTGAGGAGAAAGAGGGAGGAGTGAACAAGGGAGGAGGGGGCCTGGAGCTGGAGTTTCCCATCTGCATGCCAGATGCTTACTGTGACTAGAGCAGAGGGTTGGGGACCTGGGAGTGACACGCCAGGGATGGACACTCCATGACTCAATGCTCCTGGTTATCCTTATTTTGTAATTCCTTCTTGACGTAAAATTCGTGAGTCAGCCTCAGAACTTGTCTAGATTTCACAATCGACATGGATGATTGCAGATGCTTTGGTATCTCTTGCCAAAACATCCACAACGGCCATGTCTCCCCACACATCCTATGTGCAGATGGACGGACAGCTTACTAGGCCAATCCGGCAATGGTTACACCACAGCTTTGGGACCAACTGAATTCAATGTCTAGCTCTGCTGATTCCTGTCTGTGTTACCTCAGGCAAAGCAGCCCACGTCTTAGATCTCAGCCTCCTGAAGTTATTCTTTGCAGGGCTCTGGTGGCAAACACCTGTAATCCTAGCTATTCAGAAGACAGATTTGAGGATCTTGGCTCAAAACCAGGTTGGGTAGGAGAAACGCATGCGATTCTTATCTCCCACTAACCAGTGAAATGCTGCAAGTGGGGCTGTGGCTTGTGTTAGAGTACCAGACTTGAGCCAAAACAGCTAAGGGACAGTGCCCAGGCCCTGAGTTCAAGCCCCAGTACCCTCATTCCCAAGGTGCAGGAGCTCCAGGGAGCAGCAAGGGGCCCCAAGCTCTCAACTTGCAGATGAATATGTTCCTTAAGTCACTGGCCAGCTGTCTCCTAAGGTCATGAGAAAGAAGGCCAGGGCAGACTCAGGGCGCAGGAAGTACAACCGGCCAGCTGGGAGGCAGCAGCAGGCGCGGGTACAGTGGCCTCCTGGATGGGCCGGTGACATCACAACCCCAGGAAACAGCTGCCCAAGTTCCTCACTGTCCCTCATTCCTCCTCTGGGAAAATTAGCCGCCAGCTGCTGAGGTCCTTGTCCTACTCACTGGCTTCCTGGATCGTCCCTTGGTGAACCATCACCTTCGGCAATAGCAGTCACTTCCTCTCTTTGGTGACCTACTATGTGCTGGAATTGTGCTTCCCTTTGTAACAGAGTCCATAATTGTGAGTGATGTCTTCTAGCATTCAGTTGATTCAATTACAGCATCACATCAACATAAAGGGGGGGGGGGTCAGTACCAGCCCCATTTTCCAGACACTGAGGGCTTCAGAGACTCAAGGCAGGTCACATGAGCTCATCTGGCCCTCAGCCACCTTTGCTCTTTCTCTGGAATCATCATGGGGTCTGATTGAATGCAGAACCTGCCAGGTGGAGATTACCTTGCAAGGTGAAAATGTAAGGTGTACACTCACTTCCTTTCTTCCTCTTTTTCTTTTCCTCCCTCCCTCCTTCCTTCCTTCCTTCCTTTTCTTCTGTCTTTTTTTCCTCCTGTCCTTCCCCTCTTTTTTCTTTCTTTCTCTCTCTCTTTTTTCTTCCTCCCCTCCCTCCCTCCCTTCCTCCCTCCCTCCTTCCCTCCCTTCCTTCCTTCTTTTTGCTAGTCCTGGAACTGGAACTCAGGGCCTGGGCACTGTTTCTAAGCTTCTTTTGCTCAAGGCTAGGACTCTACCATTTAATCCATAGTTCCACTTCTTGCTTTTTGGTGGTTAATTGGAGATAAGAAGCTTTATTTTATTTTTTCACTCATGGGGCTTGGACTCAGGACCTGGGTGCTGTCCTTGAGCTTTTTTGCTCAAGATTAGCACTCTGCCCACTTTGAGCAGTAGCTCCACTTCTGCTTTTCTGGTGGTTAATTGGAGATAAAAGTCTCATGGGGGAGGGGGGCTAGGAATATGGCCTAGTGGCAAGAGTGCTTGCCTCCTATACATGAAGCCCTGGGTTCGATTCCCCAGCACCACATATATAGAAAAAGGCCAGAAGTGGCGCTGTGGCTCAAGTGGCAGAGTGCTAGCCTTGGGCAAAAAGAAGCCAGGGACAGTGCTCAGGCCCTGAGTCCAAGGCCCAGGACTGGCAAAAAAAAAAAAGTCTCATGGGCTTTCCTGCCCAGGCTGTCTTGGAGCCCTGATCTTCAGATCTCAGCTTCCAGAGTAGCTAGAATTAAGGCGTGAATCCCCGGCACCTGGCTACAGGTTTTATTTATTTATTTATTCATTATTTTTGAGATACAGTCTCTCTATGTAGCCCAGGCTGGCTTTGAAATCAAGATTTTCCTGCCATGGATTGGGATGCCAGGTATGTAACACCCCAGTATTGCTATGAATGGTATTCCTGGCTGCTGGTTCAGCCTGTCTCAGGACACAGTGAAGGACTTAGCACAATGTCTGGTACCTTTACAAATGGAAACTATTAGGACAGTTGTCCCTAGTCACAAAGGAGTTGACAAAGGCTCTGTGAAGCAGTCAATTAGTCAATGCCTTAAACAGACAGGTGCCAAAGCCACGTCTATCAGACCCCAGATTTGAAGCTTCTTCCCAGCAGCCTTGAATTTGTCTGCAATGGCTGCAGTAACAAAGAAGTCCAAACATGGTAACTTACCATTGCACACAGCCTACTTCTCACAGCACAGAAAGCCAGAAGTCCAAGACCAAGAAGGTGCTATATCTACCTCAAGGGAAAGTACAAATGAAAATGTATGTTACTGTATCACAACCATTTGCATTTCTCTCCATTCTTCTGGGGGCAGGGCTCTGTTCCATGCCTCTCTCTGAGGATGAGGCTCTTCCATGCCTCTCTCTGAGCTCTGGTGGCTGGCTGCCCGTCTGTCTTGGGTTCCGTGGTGCAGGACACCATAATTCCAGTCCCACATTGTCTTCACCTGTGTATCTTTTCTTTGTGTCTGTATCTTCATCCTTACTTTACTTTCTCTGATAAGGACAGCAGTCCTTGGATTTAGGGCCCACCCTAAATACAGAATGGCCTTATTTCAAGAGGCCTAATTGCAGCTGGTGGTTGGTAGCTTACACTTGTCATCCTTGTCACTCAGGAGGCTGAAATCTGAGCATCAAGGCTCAAAACCAGCACAAGCAGACAAATCTGGAAGACTTTTACCTTCAATTAACCACTACTAACCCAGAAGTGGAGGTGTAGCTCAAGGGATAGAGCTCCAGCCTTGAGCATAAAACCTAAGCATAAGTGTGGGGCACTGGGATTAAGCCCCCGTATTGTCACAAAGGAAAAAAGAAACAACAACAAAATCCCCATAGATTTGGGCCAGATGGTGTCTCTTTCTGAAAAAATGGGGGACTTCTGCAGGGCAAATGAAGCATCAGTGAAAGTTAGAGGTTTATCTAAATCTAAAAAGAAAAGAAAAAAAATTTAAAAACCTCAAGGGTAAATACAGATGAAAATGTACTTTACCGTGTCACAGACATTTGCATTTCTCTCAATTTTGCTCCAACTTTTGTACCACCTTTCATATAGGAAAGTTCCTGCCCGGAATAGCTGCAAGAATGAATTCTGTTATGTGTGACGCTTCTTCTCTTCACCAACAGGACAACTCCAAGGAAAGGGATGGATTTTATCACCAGTGTATCCCCAGTGCTCACACCCATGTGAGATGCACAGAAAACACTCGGTAAGCATTTCACTGAATACACTAAAGAAAAATGCATTACATAACATTACGTGTGTGTGTGTGTGTGTGTGTGTGTGTGTGTGTGTGTGTGTATGCTTGTGTGATAGCATAAACTTAGGAAAACACTGGCTGGCTGTTGCCTTAAACTTGGGTCAGTCAACCAAAAGCGGATGCAAAAGGCAGCAGCTTGAGCCTGACTCTATAGGTCTTCACCCTATCTTCTCTTTGGAGCCCTTTGGGGCCTGAGCATGCCAGGGAGGCGAAGTCTGCCTTGTGATAAGAACCAGCGGTTTCTTGAAGGTTTAGTTTGTTTCTGGAGCCCCCAGATCCAGTAGGCGGATTGTATCTTGAAATAGAAGCATCTTGAAAGGCCTGTGAATCATTTCTCGGAGCTGGTCTGAAGTTTCATATCCTGTTCTCAGCATTACCTTGAGCAATGTGTGTGTGTGTGTGTGTGTGTGTGTGTGTGTGTGTGTGTGTGTGTATGTGTATTGTTTTCAGGCCTGTTTTCTTAGTGTTTGGTTTTGAAACTTTTACTTTCTTTTAATGGCTTTTTTTTTAAACTGGAAGAATTTTTCCAATGTTTTATTTGCGAGAAAGTTCAAACCCTAGAATGACTAAAGCGCTGAAAGAATTTGGACATTGTGAGGGGAATTTATATCTGGGATGAATCACTCCACTTGCTGATTTCTTTAGTGTGCAGACCTTTTAGAAAACTTGTAGGTACCAGGCACCAGTGGCTCATGCCTGTAATTCTAGCTACTCAGGAGGCTGAGATCAGAGTATGGTGGTTTAAAGCCAGCCTGAGCAGAGAAGTCCATGAAACTCTTATCTCCAATTAACCACCAGAAAACTGGAAATGACATGATGGCTCAAAGTGGTAGAGCACTAACCTTGAGCTGAAGAGCTCAGGGACAACGCCCAGGCCCAGAGTTTAAGCCCCACTACCGACAAAAAAATAGATCCTAGATGGAAGGGCTGGGAATGTGGCTTAGTGGTAGAGTGCTTTCCTAGCATGCAAGAAGCCCTAGATTTGATTCCTCAGTACCACATAAACAGAAAAAGTCAGAAGAGGCGCTGTGGCTCAAGTAGTACAGTGCCCAGACCCTGAGTTCAAGCCAGGACTAGCAAAAAAAAAATCTTAGCTGGAGCTGGGTGCCAGTGGCTCATGTCTATAATCCTAGCTACTCAGGAGGCTGAAATCTGAGGATCATGGTTCAAAGGCAGCCCAGGCAGTAAAGTCCGTGAGACTCTTAACTACCAGAAAACCAGAAGTCGTGCTATGGCTCAAAGTGGCACAGCACTAGCCTTAAGCTAAAAAGCTTAGGGACAGTGCCCAGTGCCCAGGCCTTGAGTTCAAGCCCCACTACCGACCCCCACCCCCCACCCCCAAATCTTAGCTGGGAAAAAAATCTAAAGGCTCTTATATTTGTCTGTCCAGGCTGGCTTTGAATCTTGATTCTCAGATCTCAGCTTCCTGTGTAGCTAGGATTACAAGCAAGCTACAGGCATCCAGCTATAACTTAATGTTTTTATTTTATGCACGAGCCTCCTTGCAAGTCTAATATAGTAGGGCCCCATTTCTCATTAATAATAGCTCAGGGTGGATTTGTTTTTTCAGCTCCCTCCAACAAAGAGGCCAACTGTGGGTTACAAGGGGAGTGAAAGCTGGCAGCTTAGCTGGGGTAAGAGGCAGGTTTGGGGCAGCACAGACTGGTACGTGGTAGCCCTAAATAATCTCAGGATATCAGTCATGCCCATGCCAGCCAGCACTGCCTAAAACAGACCTCTAGTGTAGACCAAACTCTGCCCTGCCTGTATCCGCTGGGGACCTGTACCTGACCCTCTTACCTTCAGCTCCAACGGCCTTTCACTCCCGTTGTGCTGGCTCCCTGCTTTCCACTTTGACCCCCTAATCCTGTCCTTACCCAAAGGTCAGATTCCTCCACCGGCTCCTGAGCAGGACTGGCTTTCAGCCTGAGTAGCCCTGAGGCCTAGCATTTCAGTAAAGCTCCCTGGGCAAGCAAACACCTGGCCTTGAGGAGGAAACAGAGCTGTCATGAGAAGGGTGGGGGTGGGGAGAAGCCAAATAATAGCCACTCAGGACTCTGCTCTGCCTGGGACCCACCTCTGGAGCTTTCATTAAAACATTAGGTGTCCTGGCTGGGCTCATGCCTGAGCTACCCAGGAAGCTGAGATCTGAGAATTAAGGTTCAAAGCCAGCCTGCACAGGAACTTCAGTGAGACTCTTATCTGTAATTAACCACCCCAAAGCCAGAAGTGGAGCTGTGTCTTAACATAGAGTGCTAGTCTTGAGTGAAAAAAACTATAGGGCAATGGCAGTGCCCAGGCTCTGAGTTCAAACCCCAGTACTGGCAAATACACACACACATACACACACATACACAGGAACACACAGAGAGAGAGAGAGAGGTCCAGTTCAGGCTTGATTTGGCTTGAAGCCACTCAGGTGTGCTCTCTGAGGGCAACTGCACCCCATCAACCGAGGTGAGATGATGAGCAACTACCTTGTGTCCTATACAGGCTCTGGTGAGCCAGAAACCAAGGGGGCCTCAAGGTTGGAGGCCAGGTTGTCTGTAGCATGTGGGGACCATGGGAGGCAGAAGGGACCAGCCGTCTCCCAGTGGGACCAGCCATCACCTGCAGGGAGCAGTGAAGCATCAGGGTACAGGAAATCAGGCTGCAGCCGACCTGAAGAACTCAAGCAGAGTAAGGTGGGCTTCACGGCTTGTGACCTCAGAACCAATCAAGCCCCAGGACCCAGGCTTCCTCTCCCCAAACCTAGTCATACTGGATGCAGAACCCAAAGCTGGATGGCGGGAGGCAGTAAGAAGGAAGATTTTGACCTTTTTAGGGATTTGGTGGTTTTTTTCTTTTTTTTGCTTTTTATCCTGAATCAGATGAAAATATGACCTATTCAACACATGAAGTTGAAATTCTCTTATTGGGTTAAAAAATATTTAAAAAAATACCTCTCGGCACTAGTGGCTCATACCTGTAATCCTAGGTACTCAGGAAGCTGAGGATCATAGTTCTAAGTCAGCCAGGGCAGGAAAGTCCATGAGCCTTTTATCACCAATTAACCAGCAAAAAGCTGAAGTGGAGGTGTGGCTCGAGTGGTAGAGTGCTAGCCTAGAGTGAAAATATAAAGCCTTGAGTTTAAAACTTGAGTACCAGCACGCCCCCCACACACACAAAAGCTAGGCTGAAGGCATGGCTCAAATGATAGAATTCCAGTTGTGAGCAAGCCAGCCAAATGAGTGTGAAGCCCCGATTTCAAGTTTCAGTACTAGCATAAGTAAATAAATGTTTTCAAATCAATAGTTGGCATTGGAGTTAAAAACAAATGCAGTTGCCTTGGTGAATACAACTTCTTCATGAAGACAGTGTGTGTAATTTTATTGCAGGATGGTCTAGAAGTGGTGACATGTCCATAAATTTGTCCAGTTCTTCTGCCATCCACACTGAAGAGTGCTTTTCCTTGTTTTTCTTGAATCCTATTCGCATACACCCTGAGCAGCACACAGCTAAGTCTGGAGAGACAGTCAGATTGCCCCCATCACGCTGTGTGACACTGAGCAACTGTGTGACAACCTCTTTGAGTCTCAGGTTCCTCCTCTATAAAGCAAGAGGGGTAACAAGGACCATTTCACTGGGCTGTTATGAAGATGAGTAAGTTCATGGCAGAAAACACCAGAAACAGCCCCAACCCTGGGATCAGTCCCTACAAATGCCCTCTTATCAGTGATGTGCACTCTTCTGTTGGCCCAGCTTTATTTTAAACGGGGAAGCTATTAAAACCTGAACAACTATCAGGGTGCTAGTGGCTTCCACCTGTAATCCTAGCTACTCAAGAGGCTGAGATCTGAAGACTGCAGTTCAAACACAGCCTGGGCAGGAAAATCCCTGAGACTCTTATCTCTAACCACTAAAAAAGCTGAAGTGGAGCCCGAAGTGGTACAGCACTATCCTTGAGCAAAAAAGCTCAGGGACAGCACCTAGGCCCTGAGTTCAAGACCCAGGGCCAGAAACAAAAAAAACAAAACAACACAAAACAAACTAGCAACATAAGCCAAAAGTAGTAACACACATCTGTAGTCCCCGCACATGGGAGGCTGAGGCAGGATTGTGAGTTTGAGGCCAGCCCAAGGTTATAGAGAGAGACTTTGTTTCAAGAAAATTTCTAACAACTTAAGAGAATAGTGAAGGTTATGTGAAGTAAAATGAATTTAACTTTTGATTTTCCACATCTTTACAGATACCCTCTGAGAGGAGCTGTTTCCATTTCATAGATAGAAAAACTGAGGCTTGGCAAAGATAAGACACTTGCTCAATGGCACTGAGTTTGGAGAAAAAACAAACAGTGCATTGGCACTGGTGGCTCATGCCTGTAATCCTAGCTACGCAGGAGGCTTAGATCTGAGGATCACAGTTTGAAGCCAGCCCTGGCAGAAAAATTCCCATAAGAATCTTATCTCTAACTAACCACTCAAAAGCTGGAAGTGAGGCCCTGAGTTCAAGCCCCATGAATGACCAAAGTGGGGAGGGGGGGCGGGGGAACAAACAGTGCCTGAACTAGGTTTCCAAGATTCCAGAGCCAAGAGCCCAGGGCATTCAACCCAAGGCTGTAAGGTCATACAGCTGATAGGGGCAGCTGGCTTTCTTTGGTCAGTTGGGTTTGGGGTCGGTATCTCTGCCTTCCTGCCTACAAACCCAGAAGCTTCCAAGAGGGTCAGATCAGGGTTCTGGCTTATATTCTGGTTCAGGTTGGGAGTCCCGTTCATCCCTTCCTGGGGAGGGAGCGTTGTCAGTGCGTGGAGTGCCCAGGATAACCCTAGTCCAGAAGCCACCTAAGCATTCTCAGGGCACCCCAAGTTTACCCCCAGGCCCACTACCACCTCCCAGGACCTTCAACAGCTAAGAAGCAGTTAATGTCATTTGAAAACTTGGCTGGTACTGAACTTGTGAGTTAAGTCTCCAGAGAGACTGCCTGAGAAGTTCCAAGAAAGCCGCCAAGCCAGAAGTCAGGAGCACAGATTTATAGTTGGAGGGAAGGGGATTCACCATTCTGAGATGTCCAACACTGCAAAAATTAATGTCTCCGCTGGGCCCGAGTGGCTCACGGCCTGTAATCCTAGCTACTCAGGCATCTGAGATCTGAGGATCATGGTTTGAAGCCAGTCCAGGCAGAAAAGTCCCCATGAGATTCATCTCCAATTAACCATTCAAAAGCCAGAAGTGGTGCTGTGGCTCAAAGTGGTAGAGTGCTAACCTTGAGCTGAAGAGCTCAGGGACAGCACCCAGGCCCAGAGTTCAAGCCCTATGACCACCACCAACAACAAAAAAATTAATGTCTGCCAAAAGTTGTTAAGTGAAAGGCAAACACTGGTGGCTCATACCTATAGTCCTAGCTAGGATCTTAGGATCATGCATGATTTAAAGCAAAAGTTAAGTGAATCCTGTCTTTCTTTTCCTTTTTTCCAGTCTGGATGTGAGAGGGTAGGCTCAAGCAATCCTCCTGCCTCAGTGTCCCACATAGCTGGGATTGTATTCCCCCCAGTGGCAGGGTCAGCCTTTCTTCTCTTAAATGTTTTCTTAAAAGAATTTCATTGAGCTATAATTTACATGCCATAAATCCACCCACTTTAACTATACAATTCAATGGCTTTCAGCATACTTGGAGTTGCACAACCATCACCACATCATTCTGAGAATATTTCTATCATCTTTCAAACTTGCCAGCCGTAAACCCATTAAGCAGTCTCTTTCCCTTCCTTTCCCAGCCCTGGGTACTCACCAAATCTCTCTGAGCTTGCCTTGTATGGAAATTCCCCATAAATAGAAACCATATATTGTGTGGCCCTGTGTAAATCTAAGATGAAGATTTAATCTTCTTTTCATTTAGCATAATGCTCTGGAGCTTCCTCCATGCTGCTGCAAATACATGTTTCAGTAGTTCATTCTTTTTTAATGGCTGAATAATATTCCATTGTATGCTCATGGCATATTTAGTTGGTCCAATCACCCACTGGTGAACATGTGAGTCATTTCTACTTCTTGATATTTCTGAACAATGCTGTTATGAACATCACAGTACAAGTCTTTGGATAGATATATTTTCATTTCTTTTGGCTAGATACCTGGGAAGATCTCTGGGTCATATCGTCAAGGTAGCTTAACTTAAAAAAAAAAAAAAAAAAGCCAGGTGCTGGTGGCTCATACCTGTAATCTTAGCTACTTAGGAGGCTGAGATCTGAGGATCAGGGTTCAAAGCCAGCCCAGACAGGAAAGCCCATGAGACTCTTATCTCCAATTAACCACCAGAAAACTGGAAGTGCCTCAAAGTGGTAGAGCACTAGCTTTAAGCATAAAGAGCTCACGAGGCAGTGCCTAGGCCCTAACTTCAAGCCCCATAACTGAAACAACTACCACAACAACAAAAACCTGCCAAGCTCTCCCATCAGTAATGTGTCTGTTGAGAGAATTAAGTGACAAAATTAAAATGAAGTGCTTAGCATGGTAGCTAATATTAATAGGTATATGTGTGTGATTAATAGTTGTGTGTGTATGTTGCTGCCAAGTGAATCTATAGAGATTTCAATAGAATTATGTATAGTTGCCCAGAGTGCCATTGCCTCCTTCCTTGAATAAAGTGAACCTCAGATAATCATCTGACCTATCAGTCCACCCTCTCTCTCATCCCCACTCCAGAAATCCCTTCACATTCTTCTTGTTCTTCTTGTGGCAGTATTAGGGATTGAACACACAGCTTCAGGCGCTCAGCTTTTTTGCTCAAGGCTACTAGCACTCTACCACTTCAGCTACACCTCCACTTCTGGCCTTTTGCTGGTTAAGTGGAGATTAAGAGTCTTGCAGATTTGTCTGCCTAAGTTGACTCTGAACCATGATCATCAGATTTCAACTCAGTAGCTAAGATTACAGATGTGAGCCACCAGTGCCTGGCTTACATAGCAACTTTTACAATGATAAGGAAAAAGAGAATGATTTGCCAAAGGTCACATCTGTGCACTAGCAAATCAAGGATTGAAGCCCAACTTAACCTGACTCCAAACCTGTCCTCTTTCTCCCCTGGGATCTAGCGGCCCAGACTCCTGAAATACCAAGCTTTTGAGGGTTCCATTTGGGGGTCTCTCTGGGGAGTATCTTTGGCTGGAGTGGCTTTATTCTATGAATTAGACTAGCTCTGCATAATAATGAATCATGCTGACCAGAAGCTCTGACTGAATGTTTGTCTTTCATAAAGCCAAAATGAAAAGGTACACTAAGAATGCATTTGGAGTCAGGAGGCCGAGATCTGAGGGTTTAGGTTCCAAACCAGCCCAGGCAGCAAAGTCTAAGAGACTCTTATCTCCAATTAACCAGTAAAAAGCCGGAAGTGGAGCTGTGGTTCAAGTGGTAGAGTGCCAGTCTTGAGAGAGGAAGCTAAGGTACAGTGTCCCCCCCCCCTTGGAGCCCCAATACCACCTGGGGAAAAGCTGATCTTGATCTTGTGGTATGGGGATGGAATACACAGCTGAGTGGAGGTAGGGAGGCCCAGGGCCAGGGAGGAGAAGGGATTTGTGCAGAATGTGTACCAGAAGCTGAAGCTGAGTCTTGGGATCTCAGATGGAGCTGCCCCTGAACCTCCTCTTTACATGGAGAAGTCGCTACCCTCGGCCGGTCAACCAGGTCTCTTCCTCCCCCTCAGCCTACCCCCAAGGACTAGAGGAAAGGACTCCCTTTTCCCACAGGGCTCCCAAGGCCACCATCCGGTCCTGGGTCCGAAATGCCTTTCAGAGGCTTAGATTGAACTGAAAATACTTGAGGCCTTGGAGGCCTCCAAAGGCTGCACTCCATTCTCCCAGGGTCTGGCCGGCCCTGTCCCTCGGGGGTCATCCTGGCTCCCCCCAGCCTCCTCCCCACCCCTACTCACACGCGCTGGGGGTGGTGGTGGTGGGGTGTGAACAAACCACCCAGCTTCCTTTTCCTCCCCAATCGCCAAGAGAAAAGGCAACTGGGGCGACGCTGGCCCACCACGCAGGTGGAACCCACATACCCAGGCTGGAGAGAAGCCACGGCAGAGCGCAGTGGCAATCAAAGTAGCAAGAGATGGAGGGGAACTGGAACGGGAAGGGGGAGAGGGAAGCACAAAACGTGAGAAAGCCGATGGGAGGGGTCCTGCGAGGGGCTGGGTCCGCGGGGGAGGGGGGCGCGGGAGCCCAGGGGAGGGGGCTCCCGGTCCCCAGCCAGGGCGCGCTGGGTCCCCGGGGAGGGAGCGCGCGGGTCCCCGGGGAGGGGCCGGGACGCCACTCAAGGGGTGGGGGCGACCACAGGGGGCGCGCCCGCATTCCTCCGGGTTTCCCACACATTGGCCATCAAAGCGTCCCCGAACCCCGGCTTCCCCGCGCCCCTCCCCCGCCAGTGGCTGGAGAAGCTATTTTTCACCCCCTCCTGGTCTTTAATCTGTTGTGGGAAAAGAAAGCGGCTTTTGTTGCGCGGGGGGCTGCGCGGGGGGCGGGTTGGGGGCGCCGGCGATTGTGTGTCTCGCAGCTGCGCGCCCGGGACCGCCGGGGCGGGGTGCGGCGGGCGGGGCCGGGGAGGGGGGGAGCCGCGCTGGGCCGGGGAGGGGCAGGGGTTGCGCTGGGCCGGTATGGAACGGGGCGAGGGGTCGCGCTGGGCCGGGGAGGGGCCAGGGGTCGCGCTGGGCCGGGATGGAACGGGGCAGGGGTTGCGCTGGGCAGGGATGGAACGGGGCGAGGGGTCGCGCTGGGCGGGGGAGGGGCTGGGGTCGCGCTGGGCTGGGATGGAACGGGGCAGGGGTCGCGCTGGGCCGGGCCCCCCCCCCCCCCACCAAGCGCTGGGCATGGGCGGGGCGGGGGGTCGGGCCGGGCAGTAATGAAACGGGTGAAGGGTCGCGCTGGGCGGGGTGGGGCGGGGCAAAGGGGCGCACCGGGCAGGGGTGGGGCCGTCGAGGCTGCTGCCCGGCTACCGTGGGGGCAGCCAGCTCGCGGGGTGCGGGCGGGAGCGAGGGCGTGGAGGGAGAGGCCGCCGGGCCAGCGAGCCCTTTGTCCTCTGGGGCCCTCGGCTGCACCTGGCCTGGAGATGGCAGGAAGCGAGGCGCGCACCTTGCTTCACCTGGGGCCCAGGCGCGCAGCCCTCACACTCCGGGCCTCACGCACACACCATAATGTTCTGTGGGGCGACTTGACTTTCAAATGACTTTCCTTGCCTTCCCCTCCCCAACCTCCTGGGAAGCAGACCATTTCCCTCCTGATTCAAAGCATAAGCTCTGGTGTCTGCCAGCCCCGTTCTACCTCCCAACAGCTGTGTGACCTTGGGCAAATTACTTCACCTCTTCGAGCCTCAATGAATATAAGAGGACTGAGGGAGATAGTATGTGTCAGAGGCCTGGCTCATGGCTGGTACTCAGCCAAAAGTAATCTAATGACGTTCGGGTCGCTGTGGTGCTCAAGCTCAGAGACCACTCTGGCCGCCAGGAGGCTCCTGGATGTTGCAGTCCCAGTCTCTGCCTTCTGGCACGCTTGTATTTCTAACTCACTGCAGAGCTCTGCTGGGGGTGAGGGAGCCCTTTCCTCTTGGGCAGTGTCAGCTGTGTCCTCAAGCTCATTCTTCCTATTCTAGCCTCCCTTATTTGGCAGCCTTTGAATTGCTCCTGGGACCTGGGCAAAGGCAAGACCAAGGCTGGGCAGGGAAAAACACAGCTCTGCAAGGCCTATTTTTGCCTTCATCTTATCCTTAAAATTATATATAGTAGGGCTGGGACTAAGGCCTAGTGACAGAGTGCTTGCCTTGCATACATGAAGCCCTGTGTTAAATTCCTCAGAACCACTTATATAGAAAAAGCCAGAAGTGGCGCTGTGGCTCAAATGGTAGAGTGCTAGCCTTGAGCAAAAAGAAGCCAGGGACAGAGCTTAGGCCCTGAGTTCAAGCCCCAGGACTGGCCAAAAACCAAAATTACTGTAAGGGTAATGTATAGAGGGGCTACAAATACATAAGACAGATAAAGAGAACATTTCTTTTTGGACAATGTTACCCCTTCCCTTGCGCTTTTTAGTTTTTCCCTCCCATTCCCACCCACAAATTGTATAGATCATTTTCAACATAGTATCTAGTGAGTACCACTGCGGCACTTGTTCATCTTTTGTCCCTCCAGCCTTCATCTTTTCTTCTCTGGACCCTGGATCTCCATCTTTCAAAGGCCTTTCCTGACCCACCATTGGTGGGGAGCCAAATCCAATGGTCACCATCTGTTTCCCACAGGGGTCATGATGCCTAGGAGTCAGGTTCAGAGAGCTCTCCAACAAACCTGCATTTGAGGGCTGGGAATATGGCCTAGTGGTAGAGTGCTTGCCTCCTATACATGAAGCCCTGGGTTCAATTCCTCAGCACCACATATGTGTAGAAAAAGCCAGAAGGAGCGCTGTGGCTCAAGTGGTGGAGTGCTAGCCTTGAGCAAAAAGAAGCCAGGGACAGTGCTTAGGCCCTGAGTTCAAGCGCCAGGATTGGCAAACAAACAAGCAAGCCAACAAAAAAAAAAAACCACCTGCATTTGATTGTTCAACTCTTTGATTGTAGTGCTGGGGAATCAACCCCTGGGTCTTAGATGTGCTAGACAAGTGCTCTACCTCTGAGCCACATCCTCAGCCCTGCAATTAAAACTTTAATCCCCTGGGTAACTGATAGTCTCCCAAAAGTGATTAGTGGATGGCACAATTTCTTATACCTATACTAAATGCCCAGACTCTATCAGCCATTGTAAAGGACACAGAGTCCAGGGGGACAAAATGAGACTTGATTACCAAGTGTAATCAAGGTGATTGGGGGAATTTGGTGACAAGCTTGTCTGTAAGGGTTTTGTTTCTTTTGTTTTCCTCTGCCTATTGATTAGAACAAAGGACCTCATCACCCACAGATGCTCTTCAAAGTCTACAAATCCCAAACTTTTCCCCTACCAGAGCAATGAGGAAAAGGCTGTCTGTCCATCCTCAGTATAGAAATGCTAGGGTGAACAAGCTGGTTCCCTTGTGGCTGGAGATTGTGTGCAGCTCGAGTATCTGTTCCATCTCCATCTTTGCATGTTATCAGTCTCTGAGCTTGATTCAAATCCTAATTGTTGGGGGGTTTTCTCCTATGAACTGTGTGAATAAATTCTCCTTGAATTTCACTGGAAATTCAATTATCTGGAAAATGATCAGAATAATCCCCACCCTCAAAACACTCCAGAGCCGATTACACAAGGTGGAATTTGTAAAGCATGCAACACATAATAGGTCCCAAGAAAAGAACTTCTTTTGGACTTGCCTGTGAGTGTCCCCTACTCCGGATGCACAACCAGCCTGAGACATCCTAAGGTCACTGCGTATTTGATGAAGTAAGGTTAGTCACTGCTGTGGCTGGACCAAGCTAGGCTGGCTTTGGTTGGAAGAGGGAGAGAAAACAGAACTCCACTTCAAAGCTGACTCCTAAATACAAAAGTACTCATTCTGTTCTTTAAGAAGAAACACAGCTGAGAAGAAGGTGCCACCAAGTATGGGCACCTTGAAATTTCTAGTGTTTTCTGAAGCCCTAGAGAGAAACATAGAGATTGCATAACCCAACAACTCACAGTCTAACTTCCTACTTAGTGGGTCTGCTTTGCCTTTTCTCTCTCAGGTAAAATATCACCTCTTTAGGTCCACGGTGTCTTCCCAGGAGATCTGCTGGAAGGGCAGAAATCATAGGTGTAGAAGGATAGAAACTTATGAGTCAAATCTGGGTGAAAATCTTGGGTCAGTCACTTAGTTGTATGGTCTTGGGCAAGCACATTTGACCTGTCTTTTCTTTACTTTTTAAGGGTTACTATGTGGTCCCGGCTGGCCTTGAACTCATGTCTCTCTTGGATTCTGGGATGCTTGGCACACCAGGATGCCTAGTGCATTCACCTCTCTGAGCTTTTCTCCCTTGTCCATAAAATGGGTCAGTGCAAAAAATATGGAACTGGGAGTAGAGCTCTAGCCTAGCATGCACAAGGCCTTGTGCACCATCCTCCATACTGCAGAAACAAAACAAACCAGCACAGGATTCGAAGAAGAAGAAAAGGAAGGTGATGGTGGTGGTGGTGGTAGTGATGCTCTGAAGTGTTTCCGAGCTGTGAAAGCCCACCATGATGACAAGGATCACATCTTAGGTCCTGATGCTCCTCCACCTTGTCTTTCTGAATTTTGCCTACATTCCTGAGAACAGTTTCTTAACAGGACCCACTCACGTAATCTTACAAGGCATTTCCTATACTACTTCTAGTTTTCTGGTGATCAAATGGGGATTAGAGTCTCAGAGTTTGCTGTACAGACTGGCTTTGAACTTTGGTCCCAGATCTCAGCCTCCTGAGTATCTAGGATTACTGGCATGATCCCGCCGTGCCCTGTGTCAGCCTAGTTTTAGTTTGTAATCTTTTGTACTTTTTTTCCCCCCATTCATAGGGCTTGAACTCAGGGCCTGGGCACAGTGCCCCTTCCTACTTTTTTTTTTGAAACTCAGGTTTCAAGCTGTACTTTGAGGTACACACTCACTGAAAAGAGAAAGGATGAGTATGTTTGTTTTCTGGGTATAGTTAGGGAGCCTGCATCACACCTGTGCAGGTCTCTTTATAGCAAACAGGTATCAATCAGAAAGTGCAGCCCCTGCAGACCACCCCAGGGTTAGCAGAGAGAGAAATTGGACAACAGCAGAAGGAACTCTGGATCCTGACTACAGGTTAGTCCCTGACACCTCATGTCATCTTTGGCAAGTTCCTAAGGTCCTCATAGCCCCTGTGTACAATGAAAGGTAGATGGCTAGATCAATAGAAGCCACACTTGTGCAAAAAGACATCTGCAATTCTCATCATTATTTTGGCTTCAAAATTAGCAGCTTGTTGTTTTAAAGTTTAAAAGACAAAACAGAGGAACTTAACAGTTCTGTCAATTCATCAAAAAAAAATCAGAGCACAACACTGAATTATTTTTCTTTTCTTTTTTCAATTTTGGCAGAGGAAGATTGAGTTCCTGGAAGTGCTTACAAAATCATTCCTGACACTGGGAGGAGATAGTTAAAAGAAAAAAAAAAAAGAAAATTATATACATTTATAGACAAAAGAAGGAGGTGAAAAGAAAGAGAATAAACAAAAGAAAGAACTAAAAGAAAAAGAAGGGTAAAAAAAAAAAAAAAGACTTTAAAGGGCCCCAATTCAGGGAACGTTATCAAGTTCTCAGCATCTGCAATTCACAAGCGGCTCCAAGGCCCGGGCGGCGAAAGCCACGCCCCTTTCTCGGGTGTCGGACGCTGATTGGTCGGGGCGGCAGTCGCCGGCCGGTGACTGCCCGAGGAAAGGTTGCCTGGGACACGCATCCCTGTGTGAACGCATGACGTCCCACCCTGGCGCCAGGCTGTCTGGGGCTGAGTCTTAGATCAACACAGCTGTGGGACCGGGACCCACAGCTGGGCAAAGGAGCGGATTCCTCAACAAAAAATAGGATTGTGAGAAAAGTTCTGAAACAAAAACAGCGCAGACAAAAGCCTTAATGACATCCTTTCATAAAAATAAAAAATGCAAGAGGGGGGAAAAAGCTGGTAAAAGGAGCAGAACTGGGAACAGAAAGTTCAGAGGCATTTGGAAGGAGAGGCTGAGGCCCCCTCCACTGCTAAACAAGTTGCAGAAGGCCTGAGCTAGCAGGTCCAGTCTGCTGGGAGAGAGTGGGGGGAGTCTTTTGGGTTTCAAGTCTATTCAGTATTCCCAACCCAACCGTAACCTGCTTCTTTCAGAATTAGAATCTTAGATGGGAGAAGACCCTTAAAGGTCACTTACTTCCTCTCCCACCTCTCTGGGGAAAATAAGTCCCAATAAGAAGAAAAGAAATTTTTGTCCCAGCGCAAGTTATGGGCACAAACAGACAGAATCCTGCTCCCTAATCCTGCGTATCCTCCTGTCTGTCTTATGTGGCAGCCTGGAAGCGCGGTGGTCAATAATAAATATGGAGGTACTTTGCAAACCCATAAAACACTATCCATGCCTGAAGCATCAGTGGTATTAACCAGAGAGGGAAAGTAGGTATGAGAAATCTGGGTGGGCTGAGCACTCACCACATACCTAGCCCCAGGCTGGGCCCCTAGGCCCTAAGCAGACTGACCTGGAAGATGAGGGTATGTTGAGGGCCTGGGGAGAAGAGGCACTAAATAATTGTTTCTTTCTCTTTTTTTTGGTGCTGAACTCAGGGCTTGAGTGCTGTCCCTTAGCTATTTTGCTCAAGGCTGGAGCTTCGTCACATGAGCTACTTCTCCACTTCCAGCTTTTTGGCCATTAATTGGAGATAAGAATCTCAGACTTTCCTGCTGGAGCTGGCTTCAAACAGGGATCCTCAGATGTTAGGCGTCTAACAGCTAGGATTGTAAGAGTTAAACCACTGCCATCTGGCTAAAGAATTATTTGTCCAATAAATGAGCTAGGTTTGATTAGCTCCATTTGATAGGCAGGAATATTGAGGCACAGAGAGTACACACAGTCAATAAAAGAAAATAATGGCGAATTGAACATAGATCAACCATGATTTTTCTGACACCTCCTGGCTTCTCTGTTTTGCACAAATCCCAGAGGTCCCTATGACAGTAAAAGAAAGAGTGCTCTGTTTGGTCATTTAGGAGTCCCAAGTCGATGTTGTCCCTTCCCATGACCAAGTATTTGGCACTTGAACTCAGCATTTAGAGGCTGACTTGTCTACTCACAGGTTTACTTTTCCTCTTTCTTATACTGAAAAGACTGTCCTTGCAAAACATTAATATTCTGAGAAGAAAACTTTCGAAGCCCGACTGTGGAAAAGAACAAGGCTTCAAGAATGGCTCTTCTATTACTTGTGGTGTGAGACTGGCATGTTTTGGATCTCCTCTCTGTGCCCTTTGCCATCCTACACCTACCTGTCCAAATTCCATAAAACCTTAGATTTCTAGAGTGGGGAAGGATTTAAAATAATCACTGGGGGGGAGGGTGCTGGGGAGGGGGAAGATGGAGGAAAAATGAGGGAGGAGGTAAGAAGTTGGATAAGTAATATACTTGCCTTACACATGAAACGTAACCCCTCACTTTGACAATAAAGAAGAAAAAAAGTCACTTAACATCATCTTATTTTCCTACATGGCAACAAAAGCCAAGATACCTGGGTTTGCTCAAGATTACATGACCAAATGTTGAGTGAGACAAGCCTAGAACACAGAAAACAAAGGGGCATGATCTCCCTGATATATGACTGTTAACAAAGGGAGATGGAGAGACAGTAGAGACCAAGTCTGTGAACACTGTATATGTGCTTGATACATTGTATACTGCATATGGGTCTACCTGACCTAGACAAGGGATGGGAAAACAGGTTGTAAGATATCACAAGAAATGTACACAATGCCCTACTATGTAACTGCACCCTCTTTGCACAGCACCTTGTAAAAAAAAAAAAATTTATGTTCAATTGATAATAAAAAAAAAATTAAAAAAAAAAAAAAAAAAGATTACATGACCAATGCTTGGCACATCACCATAGATTGGAGTCCAATGTCCTTTCTCCACCAAGACTGTCTTGAGACTGTCCTAACTAAGCTCACATTGTTTTGTTAATCAGTACTGAACTCTTGTTTCCTGTTAATCTGGTCTCCCCAAATTGTGAGGTTGTGAGGGCAGGAGCCTCGGCTTTCAGGTGAAGCAACTCCATAAATATTTACTAACAGTTTGATTAGTAAAACAATCATTGGGGAAATCCTACTTGATCATTTCCAAGTTGGAAATCAGTGTGTTTTGGCACTGCCAGTTTCTGCAAAGTCCTGGGAGGTGACCAGAAGAGAAGCAAAGAATGGTGTAGTGCTGAATGCCCTGTTGCAATACAGGATTATTTCGCTTGCTTTCCTAAAGCTTCCTCTCCTGGTCTCTCAGATAGGGCTGGAGATACCTCAGTAGGATAAAGAATAATCAAATCCAGGTGACTGCCCATCCATAGCACAAAGGGACAGACAATAAGGCAATGGCATTGCCATTGTTTTCTGCACAGAAATGTGTGGAAAGTCGGAGAACGTGTCGGGAGAGGGTTATGTGTAAGTAGAGAAACAAGAGTTAAAAGAATTTGCTGACCCAATGAAGAGGGGGATCCTAAAGAGAAATTGTTCCTTTTGGTCCCCTGTATTTGAAATCCTGCTCCAAATTCTAACCAAACTCACTTCCAAAGTACAACTGAGCATGTATTTGGTTTCTCACAGAGTTTATGGGGCGAAAAGTCGAAGCTACTTAGCTTTCTTCACGCAGAAAACACGGGATGAAGCTACTTTTTTTCTTTTTTCCTTTTCCCCTGTTGCTCAAATAAAATAGTGCTCTTTGCTCAAGCTCCCTCTCTCTCCTCCAGCAGTCCCAACGCCTAGCCAAAATCTGTTTTCTTCATTGTAACCTCAGCTTCACCGCAATTAATTTTTTTCCCCCTCTGGTCACAAGATAATTCCTGACGCCAGTGAGTCTGGAGGTCAGACGAACAGCAAATTGGGGAACAAGGCGGCACTAATTCCTTACAAGTTTCCCTTGAAAAATCTTTTGCTTAAAAAAAAAAAAAAAGAGGGAGAGAGAGAGAGAGGGAAAAAAAAGCTGTTTAGCATTTCAGGGATTTATGACCACGAAGGAGTTCTGGGTTCGAACCAGTGCTGGGCTAAAAGCTGGACTGGCAAAGGGGGGCAGGGGAGCTCCAGGATCTGGGACGCTGCCAGGAAAAGGCAAATTCTTAAAGTTAATGGTTTTAAGTGATTTTTTTTTTTTAAAGTCCTCGCTGCCGGAGAGGCCCGCCTCTCCCCGGTATCAGTTCTTCCTCATTCTTTGAATCCGCGGCTCCGCGGTCTCGGCGTCAGACCAGCAGGAGGAAGCCTGTTAGCAATTTAAGCGGGCCGTGAACGCCCAGGACTTGGGGGCGGGGCTTCGGCGGAGGGGCGAGGCCTCGGAGGGTCATTTGCATGAGGAGGGGCGTGTCGTCCGGGCAGGCTGTATAAAAGGCGGCGCAGCCGGGCGGGCACGCATTTCTAGCCTCTGTGTTTCTCTCCTCTCTTTCTCCGGGCGTCTCCAGCCTCGTTTTTTTCCCCCCTTCGAGATGAAGGCGTTGAGCCCGGTTCGCGGCTGCTACGAGGCGGTGTGCTGCTTGTCAGAAAGGAGTCTGGCCATCGCGCGGGGCCGTGGCAAGAGTCCTGCGGCCGAAGAGCCTCTGAGTCTCCTGGACGACATGAATCACTGCTACTCGCGCCTCAGGGAACTGGTGCCCGGAGTCCCGCGAGGCACTCAGCTTAGCCAGGTGGAAATCCTACAACGCGTTATCGACTACATCCTCGACCTCCAGGTGGTCCTCGCCGAGCCGGCCCCGGGACCCCCGGATGGGCCGCATCTCCCCATCCAGGTGCGCGTGGGAGCTGGGGCGGGGAGAAGAGGAGGGGCTGCGACGCTGCGGGTCTCCCACAACTCCCCCAGTGCCTCGTGTAACTCCTCTTATCCCCCTTTCGCAGACAGCTGAGCTTACTCCAGAACTGGTGATTTCCAACGACAAGCGGAGCTTCTGCCACTGACCCGCTGTCCTGCCACCACCAGGTGAGTTGTATTGCCTCGCAGAGGGGACAGAGCCGGCAGTTGGCAAATGGCTTTGCTGGGTTCCAGCTTCACCAGTGAGGAAAACCGGGGCCCAGAGAGGGACAGGCGACCCGTTTCCTGGGCACTGCAAATACATGGCAGAATCACTTTTCATGCAGTGGTGCCTAATTAAGCGCGCGTGGCCCCCGCGTTCCCCAAGTGGCCCCTGACCTGTCCAGGCGCGGATCTAACTACCTAAAAAAACCTTTTGTCTGGATCTCTGCCTTGCCCCCCAAATCCGCCCCCCCCCTCCAAACTAGTGTCACTTCCAGCGGGGAGGGTAGTGAGTGGAAGCTCCGCCTAGGGCCCTTTGGCGCCAACTGGGTGGAGGCAGTGTGGGGCGTGGGGCGCGGAGTTATCAGCTGGAGGTACAGACCGAGTTTCCTCCTCGGCGCCGGCCAGTCTGCGGACAGCCCCGGCCCGCCCCGGCCCGCCCCTGCGCACTGGCGGAAACTGATGGCTCTCGCTCTTTTCCTCCCTCCCCCCGCAGAACGCAGGTGCTGGCGCCCATTCCGTCACCTGGGACCCAGGGACCCTCTCCGGCCGGAAGCCCGAGGGCATGGATGAACCCCCAACCTCTCGCCTGCCCACATTACTTCCCCAAACCCCTGCCTCGAGGCTGGACCTGGCGCCGGGAGCGAAGGACTGTGAACTTGGGTGGCCTGAAGAGCCAGAGCTAGCGCTGGTCACCAGCTGGGCAACGTCACCCTGTCCCCACCCCAAGTTTTTAAAGACTATGTTGCAGAGAGTTGGGGGGGGTCTTGGGGGGAGGGGAGTGGCTGCTCTCCAAACTGCCAAGGCGGGGATATAGAGCTGGTTTTCTGGTCTGGAGAAAGGCTCTGCTGCCCTGATTATGAACTCTATAATAGAGTATATAGCTTTTGTACCTTTTTTGCAGGAAGGTGACTTTCTGTAATCGTGATGTATATTGAACTTTTTATAAAAGTTAACGTTTCGCATAATAAACGATTTTTTAAACACTTTGTATATGGTCTCATCAGGCAGTTTTCCATTCCTTAAGTGGCAGCGGTCTTTTTCACATGGTTGACTCCTGGGGAAGAGCCAGCTTGCTTTTTCCCTTAAAAGGGAGTTGAGAAGATTCCTCATCTGAAAGGGGGAGGGGTAGAATGGGATGGTAGTAAGGCTTCTCAGGATGGAAGCTCCCCTTTCTGTTGGGAGCATAGGAGTTGATGGTGTGGTCCTGCTGGGACAAACTCCCCCTGCACAAACTCATCTCCTGAGTTGGGGAGGACTTGGGTTTCTGGAGATTTATTACTGATGACTTTCCAGCAGGGATGTGGTGTTTAGGCATGGGTGGTGGCTGATAAGACCCATTTCAGAGATGAATAAATGGGGCATAACTGGGCCAGGTTTCAATTCCCTTGTGCATTGGTCTGGTTTCTTCCTGGTGTTCCCAAGTTGGGGAGAGAAGAGTAGAGAAAAGGATTTGTAAGCTGGCTGGGTAAGTACAGACATAGACCTTTCACAGGTTAAGCACAATGAGCCTGAGCTTGGGAATTTGAGGAAGAGTCCCCAAAGTCCCCATTCATGGTATTCCTGTGAATGACCTACGATTATGGGCAGGGTTTGGGTTTAGGACTGCCATTTAACCAGCCAAGCCTGGGAATGTGGGGGGAGGAGGCAAGACTGCAAGTAGCTCCCACTACTCTCCACCTGGTAGCTCCCCAGGTGGGCTATACCAGGCCCTGACTTCACTGGATTCCTGTTTATGATATGATCTCATCTGTGTGTTGGCTGGTGGCATGTGTTACTTTAGTATTTCATAAACAGTTCACCCTTCAGACCTAAACCCTTGTGAACTTTCTGAGGTGAACAGGGCCATGTGGAGGAGGCTCAACCTCTTGTCTTTGCTAACCATCCTTCCAGCCTGGCCAACGGTTCTTAGCCCCAGCCCCCTTAGGATCCTGGTCTTTTGGTCAATACACAACTTTCCCCAGTAGTAGCAGATCTCCAAAGTTCAGGAAGCCCTCAGACCCCCATGTGAGGAGGTCCTCACCCCAAAGCAAATGCTAGATTTCCCCTGAGGATACCTTGGATCGAGTATCAGGTGAAAACCTCTGGCCTGTCACACTGCTGGTTAAGAGATTGCTTCTCCTGAGCCTCAGTTTACACATCTGTAAAAGGAAGCTAATCTTGTAGAAAGAGTTCTGAGTAGCTATTAACTGCAACAGAGCAAGAGGTATGAACTCAAGTCTATACTTTTTCCCACACACACCACTGCTTTCTGCTGTCTCAGTAGCTGCAGAGGTAGGGAAGGAATGACAGCTGCTGCTCAACTGCCATGTGATTTGGGCCAAGCCACTTTACCTCCGCGAGCCTCTCATTGCCTCTGCCTCACTGACTGCCAGAACAGAAGATAATGATGGGAAACTTCTTTGGAGAATACACCACACACCTACAAGGTATTATTAAGCTAATTCCAAGGAAATTGCTTGTCAGGGCTCCCAGGGCTGAACCGTTCAGGTGGCTAGGACAAAAGCTTAGACCAGCATGCCAATCTATTAGTCATTTGAGAGTGAAAGCAATCTGGCCTTAGGTGGGAAAACTCTTGAGAGGGTAGTGTCTTGGGTCATCTTTTGGGAGGGTCTAAAGTTTCATTTTATCTTTTTCTCCCCCCACACCCACCCCAATCACCATTATAGCTTATCAAGATGGATATCTTTACTCCTGTTACTCAGAGAGGTTGAATAGATTGATCCTGTTGCCAGCAAGGAAGTGGCTGAGTGGGGTTTATAGGAAGGCCATTTTCCTCTGGTTTCAAAGCCCTTGTTCTCACCTTGACTTCAGACAAACTCTTTTTCCTGCCATTCCCTGAACAGGGTAGGTATTTGGTTCCCAGCTTTGGCCTAAAGGGCCAAGTCAGACCTGTGCCTTTGTGAAAATGGAAAATGATAGTACCTCCCTTCCTTGGTTTGTGATTCAGATAAGGGACAATGCTCTAAAACCACAAGACTCACTGTTAACAGAGTGTTACTGTGCTCATTCTGCATGGGAGCTTCCTATCAGCTCTGAAGCACAGATATTTGGGAGGCCTATCTACTTTGCAAAGAAAGAAAAAAAAGGGGCTAAGTCCAGCACAGGCGCACAATTCCCAAATGACAGAGCAAGGACTCAAATCCATGTTTGTGACACCATAAGTGGTGGAATGTGCAGGCCAATTAAAAGCTCTCTTAGCTGTGGGTGCGCAAGACGCCCTTCAATTATCCCTCTTCGCGGCATCATCGCCTCTCCTAGCCACCACTCTTTCCCCAGGCTGCACCCTAAAACCTCCTGTCGCTCTCCCGCAGCGATGCTTCCAGAGCTACCCACTCGCAGGCCTCGTGGGAGAGAACCGCTCCCAGCTCCGCGGCTCCTTGGCGCCGGGGCAGGGCGGAGCCTCGACCCACGTGGCCCAGAGCCAGACTGGGCGGAGCCTGGGGTCCCCGCCCCGCCCCCGGCCCCGGCCTCGCGCCCGCTCCCCGCCCTCCCTCCCCCGCCCTTCCCCTCCCGCGGGCCCTGGGGGCCGCTCGCAGGTGTTCGCTGGCGCCCGGATGTCTGAGCTCTGGCTCCGCTCTGGCTCCGGCTCCCTCCACAGCCTGCGGGCGGGGCTCGCAGCCCATCCGGAGCCTCGCGGCGCCCCCGCCGCTCTGCCAGCAGCGCGGCCTCCCGTTCCCAGCCTCCCGGCCTGGGGGGGCGCCCCCCGCCCGGCAGAGACGCTGACCCCGCCGCTCTCCCGCGGCCCCCAGCTGCGCCCGGCCTGGCTGCCGCAGCCTGGACGCGCCCCCACCCCGCTTCCTGCCTCGGCCAGGCGGGCCGCCTGGATCGCACCCCGTTCCTTCCTTCCTTCATTCTCTCGGGCCCCTCGCATTCCTCGAGCGCCTGCGACCTGCCCCGCGCCGGGCCCGCGCGACCTTGTGACAGCGGCCTCGGGCCCCCGGGCCGCTCCGGGAAGCCCTGCGGCACTGGGGGCGCAGCCTTTAATAGTTCTGTTATCTCTGTTAGGGGTCAGTCAGCGGCTAGGTGAAGGGGTCGCTGGCAAGTCCCAGAGGGTCAAAGTGTGGCCAGGATTGGGGTTCCATTAGCCCATAGAGGGTTTGAGCAGGGTTATGTGCAGAAATCAGAGCGGTAGTAGCCTGTGGCCGGGCTTAAATGGACAGGGTGTGGGCCTCAGCCTTGGGGGGCAACAGGGGACAGCGAGCCTCAGGGGAGTAGGTCACTTGACACTAGCATTTTAGCCACGTGCTGGTGGCTTGCCCCAGTAATCCTAGCTACTCAAGAGGCTGAGATCTGAGGATCAAAGTTTGTAGGGGGGGGGGGGGGGGGGGGGGAGCAGAACAGTCTTGTGAGACTAATCTCTAACCATCAAAAAGCCCCAAGTGGAGGTGTGGTTTGAATGGTGGAGGCTAGCCTTGAATGAAAAAGCCAATTAAAAATGCCCAAGTTCAAGCCCTAGTGAGTGCAATTTCCTCCCCGTCCCCCAGTATTTGAGGATGGCCTTTGATGAGCCCAAGGTAGAAGGAAGCTCTGTAGCTCTCCCTACCTGGGTGTGACTGGCCTCTCCCTCCAAGCTGGGTCCATCCAGCTGGGTGCCTCCTCTCTCCCCACCACCTACCCTACTGCTACTTAAGAGCCAGCTGGTTGCAGGCAGAAGCCCTTATTGGGCTTGTTGTCAAAGGGAGTACAGACTGGCAGTAATGTTGGCCAGGGTAGGGAACCACCCACTCCAAGAGCCACCCATGTTTAACAAGCAAGCTGATTCCCTTTCCTGTGTCAGGGATAGAAGGCCCTTAGAAATCACACCTGTGGTCCAGAGAGGGTAGGACCCTGATCTGGGACCCAAAGCAAAACAAGACTCTTGAGCTGGGTACGGTGGCCCATGCCTGTAATTCAGGCACTTGAGGGCTGAGGCAGAAGGATCAAGAATTCAAGCCACCACTCAGGCCTGTGATCCTAGCTACTCAAGAGGCTGAGATTGGAGGATCTCAGTCCAGGCAGGAAAGTCCTTGAGATTCTTATTTCTAGTTAACCAGTAGGAGAAAAAAAAAAAAAAAAGCTGGAAATGAAGCTGTGGCTCAAGTGGTAGAGCATCTAGCCTTGAGCAAAATAATTCTCAAGTTCAAGCCCTAGGACCAGCTCAAAAGAAAAAAAAGGTCAAGACTGGAACCCAAACCTTCTAGTTTCAGGTTGTTTCCCTAATCTGAGCATGGGCTATTTCTCTTTCCTATTTTAGAGACAGGCAGCAAACCCAGGAGACTGAAGACCTCACATACAGGTCTCACCAAGGGACTGGAGTCCCAGGGGCCACTAAATAGCACAGCCTCCCACCCTGAGGCTGGAAAAGGGCAGCCAGAGATGTGGCCTCCCTAGAGTCTTGTCTCCTGGGAGGGCCTATCTGCCTCTCACCCTCAACATTCACCAAATGGGCCAAGGGTGGCCGGCCACATGTGATGGAAGCTGGGGAGAGAGAGAGATGGCATAAGAACTGCTGGGGAAAAGCTTAGCTGGGTTCTTACAGAAGCATATGGAACTCATTACCCTAAGTCAAGGTGGTTGCTGGCCAGCTGGCAGTGGGTGGGTTTGGGGCTAAAAGTGTGCGTTGTAGAGCAATGGGGGCACTGGAGGCCCTGCAGTGTCCCCAGAATAACCCACTCACTCTCAGTGATCTTGGTTCTCGCTAACCGCGTTTTGTTTCCAGTCTCTGCTGGATATTTCTAGCAGCCAAAAAAGGATTCAGCACATGCCTGTGTACTGAGCCACCATAAGTTTTGCAGAGAAGAAAGAAGGATTTGGGGAATATCAGGGCCAACACCCGCTCCCTTCTCCCATTAGGTCCTGAGGCCTGGCAGGTCTGAAGGTGGTCCAGATGGATAATGTGTTGAATCAGCATGTAAGGTTATGGCTTCTGTCTAGGGTCCATCCAGGTGGGTGGGTGAGGGGCTTCTCTTCATGATGGTCCCCCATCCTGTCCATCTCCTTTCTTGCTACAGGATTCCTCTCCATATCGTACAAGGAGAGCAGCAAGACAGTGCCCAGGAGAGGCCCTTTGCCAAGCAGCAGCATTTCACAGTCTCCATGGTAGCAGGGTGGGGAGAAGAGCTGCTTCCATTTTACATCCTCCTCCCTTTTCCCTTATGAGGCTCACCAGTGTTACAGGACCTTCCGAAGATTACCTGGAGAAACTGTCAGAGCAAAGGTCTCCACCTTTAGTGCTTTTGCTGTCTGCAACAAAAGCCGGTTCAAGTTGGAGGATGTAGGTCAGTGTTAGAGCATTTGCCTAGAGTATGCAAAGTCCCTGACTTTCATGGCCAGCACTAGCAAGGAGAAAGAAAAGATAAATCCACTTAAGACTTTACAAGCCGATGCATCCTACAGACTTGGCCTCTGCCAGGCACAGTAGCTCTTCAGGAACTTTCCCTTTGAGAGTCTGGAAACCCCAGGGGTATTTTTGTTTAGTTTAGTTTTTCCAGTCATGGGGCTTGAACTCTGGGCCTGGGTTCAGTCCCAGAGCTTTCTTTGCACAAAACTAGTGCTCTAGCACTTGAGCAATAGCTCTACTTCCAGCTTTTTAGTGATTAATTGGAGATAAGAGACTCATGAGCCCGCACTGGTGGCTCACACCTATAATCCTAGCCACTATCATGATTCAAAGCCAGCCCTGGCAATGCCTTTAAAATTCTTATCTCCAATTAACCACCAGAAAACCGGAAGTAGTGCTATGACTCAAAGTAGTAGAGCATTAGCAATGAGCTGAAAAGCTCAGGGACAGTACCTAGGGTTCAAGCCCCATGACTGACCAAAAAAATAAATAAATAAAAAGAGGGGCTGGGAATATGGCCTAGTGGCAAGAGTGCTTGCCTCGTATACATGAAGCCCTGGGTTCGATTCCACAGCACCATATATATAGAAAACGGCCAGAAGTGGCGCTGTGGCTCAAGAGGCAGAGTGCTAGCCTTGAGCAAAAAGAAGCCAGGGACAGTGCTCAGGCCCTGAGTCCAAGGCCCAGGACTGGCCAAAAAAATAAAAATAAATGAATAAATAAAAAATAAAAAGACTCATGAGTTGGGCACCAGTGGTTTACACCTGTGATCCTAGCTACTCAGGAAACTGATACCTGAGGATCACAGTTCAAAGCTAGCCTGGACAGGAAAGTCCGTGAAACACTTATCTCCCATAAATCACAGAAAAAGGTGGAAGTGACACTGTGGCTCAAGTGGTAGAGTGCTAAACTTGAACAAAAAGGAACACCAGGGCGGGGGATGTGGCTCAGTGGTAGAGTTCTTGCATGCAGCCTAGGGTTCCATTCCTCAGTACCACATAAACAGAAAAGGCCAAAAGTGGCACTGTGGCTCAAGCTGTACAGTTCTCGCCTTGAGCCCTGGGACAGTACCCCCAGGCCCTGAGTTCAATTCCCAGGACAGGCAAAAACAAAACAAACAACAACAATAAAAAAAAAAAAAAACCTCATAGACTTTCCTAGTTGACTTTGAACAACTCTCCTCCTCAACCATCTGAGTAGCTAGGATTAGAGACCTGAGCCACCAGTGCCTGGTGAATTCCAGTTTTGACCTTTATCAGCTGTCTCATCACAGGTAAGTATTCATCCTCTCTGAGCTTCGATTGATTGATGTGATGATGAAATTAGATACCATCTGTAAAGCTCCTGACACTTGGTAGGCCCTGGGTGACCCCCAGCTGGGGGTTTGCCAGGCTAGGTGTCAGATTCCTAAGGAAATTCCTTTTGGTATTTCTAGGATGGCAGTGCCATTGACAGAATGCAATCACAGCTTCCCAGGACTCCTGCCCAATGTTCATAAGCCTCACAGCCCTTTCCCCACGCGCAGGACTAGACACAGCTGTAGCTCAGCTCCTCCACGCAGAGCTTGAGCACCTAGCTAGACTCCGTCACTCACTGAGCCTGTGGCTCCTCCCTGCCAATGCTATGGGAACCTGGAACCTGTCCATGGAGGCTTGGTAAGGCTTCGGTGATGGGCTGGATAGAAGGTATCTAGAATCCTGGCAGTACATGTAATTGGCACTACTATGCCCATTTCATAGCTAGAGAAACTGCATCCCAAGTGGAGAAGCAACAGACCAGGTCACATGGAGAATGAGGATACAAAGCAACATCTTTATATTTCTGGCCAGTGCCTGGCTACTAGGTTCTCCTGATTGTGATCTGGTATGATTCTGGGACAAGCATAATTTCAGCTGACAGAGAGACAGAGCTTCAGATCTTGTGGGCTGGTCCAGGCTCTCTGCTGAAACTGCTTGACTGAAGAGGACAGGAGTTGGCGGACAGGGAGTGTGGACCAGTGGGCAGGGAAACTGGAGGGCAGAGGAGGGGAGTGGCAGCTTTGTCATGGGACAAACTCCCTTTCAAATCCTGTGCTGGCTTCTTCTTGGCTGGGGTAACCAGCTCCTGTCTCCTAAGGTTGTAGTAGGAATTAAATAAGATGGCAGAGATAGAGTGTCTAGCACACAGAAGCCACTCACAATTGGCAGCCCCATACCATCTTATCAGGAGCAAGTCCTGGGGGGGGGGCACCTGTTTCATTGTTGTCACCTTGGGGTGCAAGCCTGTAAACTCCCAGTTGAACAAGTAAGGAATAATACAGATGTCCTAATACTTGGGTGTTGAAATGCCCATGTCCATGCTTTTCTTCTTACTAGACGTGTAATCTAGACATGTAAACATGGACACAGAAAAATAAAGTGGCAAAAAGAGAGTATCTCGCAGATAGTTGTGGGACTAATTAACATAGGGAACTCTTAGTTTAGTGCTTGGCTCATAAGAAGTCTCCAAAGCGAATTGTCATTCATCACCTCACATAACAGAAGTTTATTTTCTCGTGCGTTCTATGGCCATCTGCGTCTTCATGTAAAACCATGAGGTCTCCTTTTTATTTTTATTTTGGGCAAAATTGACACTTCAGGAAGATGTACAGATTTTTATCACATGGCTTTATGAGGCTCGGCAGTGGGCCAGCATCACGCAGCCACACATGTGCCTGCAGGAACACACACGCCCTCGAACACACACACACACGCACACACACACACACACACACACACACACACCCTCCTAAATGGGCTGGAATGGGAAGAGCACCTGCCCGCTCTCCACTCCACTTCCCATGCTCCATGAAGCGAGGAAGGACGATGGCAGCCACTGCTAAGCACCAGCTGCCGCTGTTCTTTGGCAAAGCTGCCCTAGAAGATGGTCTTGGCCCCCAGCTCTTAGCAGGATGGTCAGAGGCCCAGCTCTGACTCTGTCCTTCCAGGTGGGGCAACTTTGAGCACATAGCTTCCTTGGGCCCTCTGCTTTCTCCTCTGGGAAAAGGGATGTGCCATTTCTACCTTTGGGGCTCTTGGGAAGTCATAGAAAGGACCTGGTACAGAGTTGTTTCTCTATTACCAAGAGCTCTTAGAAGCTCTTCTTCTCGGGGCTGGGGTTATGGCCTAGTGGCCATACATGAGTGGTATACATGAGGCCCTGGGTTCAATTCCCCAGCACCACATATACAGAAAATGGCCAGAAGTGGCGCTGTGGCTCAAGTGGTAGAGTGCTAGCCTTGAGCAAAAAGAAGCCAGGGACAGTGCTCAGGCCCTGAGTCCAAGCCCCAGGACTGGCGCCCCCCCAAAAAAAGCTCTTCTTCTCACTCAGTAAAAATTATTTTAGTGCTGGTAGCTCATGCCTGTAATCCCAGCTACTCAGGAGGCTGAGATCCAGAGGACTGCCCATCTAGGCAGGAAAAGAAAAAAAGCCTAGAGAGAGTGAAGCCCTTGAAGAAGAAGGCAGTGACCAGACAAGAATTTATTTATTTATTTACTTGCCAGTACTGGGGCTTGAACTAGGGCCTGAGCCACAGTCCCTGGCTTCCTTTTTTGCTCAAGGCTAGCACTCTACCACTTGAGCCAAGCACCACTTCTGGCTTTTTCTGTGTATGTGGTACTGAGGAATGGAACCCAGGGCTTCATGCAGGCTAGGCAAGCACTCTGCCACTAAGCCACATTCCCAGCCCCCTAAACAAGATTTTAACATGGGTGACAGATATCTGAGTCTTTTCACTGTTGTGGATTTGTTTCTACTTGGCACAGCAGGGTAGATTTTTCTAGAACAATGGCCCACTAGAACAGGGCTCACTAAAGTTCTGCCTCCTTCACAAACCTTCCTTTAATTTCCATAGCACCAAAGATTGGACCTGCACACATACCACGTGCTCCTCAGATTACCCGTTACATCCTCCAACTCAGTGTAAGCCCTAGGAGACCGGGCTGTGAGGCAGTGGTTTTTCTATTTCATCCTTCATAAACCTTTCTCAGACCCCAAGTCATAGGTGAGACAGCCAAGGCCCAGAGAGCAGAAGGAACAGGGTGGCGGAGCCAGTCCTACATTGCAAGACATGACACAAATCCTCTTGAGCTCCCTGCTCTCTGAGCACCTTCTCCCACTTTGCTAGATGACGAAACTTGAGGCTGAGGTAGTTACAATAACTTGCCTGTCACAGGACAGTGAGGGACAGAATCATGATTGGGTCAAGGCTGGCCCACTCCCAGTGCATGCTTCTTGTTTAGCTTTGCTGTCTGGGAGCCTCAGGCTTGCTCCAGTGGCCTCAGGGATTCCCTGCCGTGGCAGTGTGGTACCCACCTGGAGCAAGGAGGAGGAGTTACCAAGTCTGACCCTGGTACCCAATTCTGTCAGCCCTAGCAGCTGGGGTCAGGGGGTTCACAGAGCAGGACACACAAGGCTCCTATTGCAGCAGTGATCTTCATAGAGTCCCCCGCCCCCTAATGCCCATTGTCTCCCCAGGAGACAATACAGATAAAGGACCCAGCCTAGTGGGCTGCCTGCATCAATCTGTAACCATGGAAACTGCTCAGGAGACAATTCCAGAGCCCTCCCTGCCTCCCCCCTCCCGTCCTGCAGCTGTGGCAGCTCCAGGAACCCAGCCTCCAGCAGGAGAGGAATTGCTGATAATTGCCCCCCCCCCCCACTAATGCCACCAAATGGGACACAGCTGGGTCCCCTCAACATGCACCCCGCACCCTCCCTATTGAGGACCTGATGTTGGTTAAAGGGGCTGGGGTGGGTTTAAGGGTTAAGCATTGTGAGTAGGCCTCTTGAGCTTCCACACTGGTGAGAAATGTCCTTGATCCCAGGGCTGGGCACCCGGCAAACAAAGAGCTCCGCAGAGTTCTTGGAAGGGCAGTCAGGCAGGCTCTTGGGATGGGCTTAGGCTCAGCATGAGACTCCCCTCTGGTGGCCAGTTGCTGCAATTGTCAGCTGTGGCTTTGGAGAAAAGAATTCTTTTTTTTCTTCCCACTGGGTTTATTATCATATATTAATTGCACGATGTCAAGGGTTTCATTGTGCTATTTCCATGTATGCATATATTTGGTCATAGTCACCCCTTCTATTATTCTTTATTATCCCCCTCCTCCCTCCCAACTTGTTTGTAGTCTTGCATTTTTTTCAAATGGGTTTATGACCTTTTCAAACATACCTACAACATACTTCAGTCATATTCTGCGCCTCCCCCTCTCTTTTCTTGAAAGTTCCCCTCCCCAAATCATCCTCCATTTATTTTCTGTAGATCTAGCTTCCACATATGAGAGAAAACATGGCTGTCTGGGACTGGTTTATTTCACTTGTCCTTATTATTTGCAGTCCATCCATTTTCCTGTAAATGACATCATTCCATTCTTCTTTATGGCTGAATAATACTCTATGGGGTATATACCCACCATACTTCCTTTATCCATTCATGTGTGGTCTGTCAGCTAGGCTGATTCCACCACGTGGCTGTTATGAGCATTGCTGATTGTGAATGTGTGTGTGTTTGTGTGTGTGTATCTATTTTGTACATTGACTTGGATTCCTTCAGATATATGTCCAGGAGTTGGGGAACAGGATCATATGGAAGGCTGGAAGGTATATCTTTAGTTGTCCGAGGAACTTCCATGCATAGTGATTGAAAACAAACAAAATCTTTCCGAGTATCTATCTTTCGTGCTATACTTAAAGCTTCAGAGCATACTCAGAGAGCAGAGTGGCTGTGAGGCTGAGCCCAAGAGCGCTAATTTGAAATCCCCCTATGGGGCTGGGAATGTGGCTTAGTGGTAGAGTGCTTGCCAAGCATGTGTGAAGCCCTGGGTTCGATTCCTCAGCACCACATAAACAGAAAGAGCCGGAAGTGGTGCTGTGGCTCAAGTGGTAGAGTGCTAGCCTTGGGTGAAGGAAGCCAGGGACAGTGCTCAGGCCCTGAGTTCAAGCCCCAGGACTGGCAAAAAAATAAAAAACAAAAACCTTGCCTCTCCCTCACCTGCCAGTCCTTAGACTGTTTGCCTTTTGGTGCATCAACGAGACTCACAGGCTTCAGTTTCTTCATCTATAAGCTGGGGCATCTTCACAGGGCTGTTCTAGGGATCTACAGAGTATATGCACTTGCTCTGCTAAAGGTAGAGCAGCCTGTAACCAAAGTGCTTGGTACCTACCAGATATAATTTGGATTTTTTAATTTTTTTTGTTAGTCCTGGGTCTTGAGCTCAGGGCCTGGACACTGTCCCTTGCTTCCTTTCGCTCAAGACTAGCATTCTACCACTTGAGCCACAGCACCACTTCTGGCTTTTTCTGTTTATGTGGTACTGAGGAATCGAACCTAGGGCTTGATGCAGGCTAGGCAAGCACTCTACCACTAGGCCACATTCCCAGCCCCTCATTTGGATTTTTTAACATTGGGTTCCCACCACTGCATCCCTCCTTCTCTTCCTATTTCTCCTCCTTCTCCCCCCATCCTCTTTTTCTTTCTTTCTTTTTTCTTTTCTTTTTTTTTTTGGCCAGTCCTGGGCCTTGGACTCAGGGCCTGAGCACTGTCCCTGGCTTCTTTTTGCTCAAGGTTAGCACTCTGCCACTGAGCCACAGCGCCCCTTCTGGCCGTTTTCTATATATGTGGTGCTGGGGAATTGAACCCAGGGCTTCATGTATAGGAGGCAAGCACTCGTGCCACTAGGCCATATCCCCAGCCCCCGCCCCCTTTTTTACACAGAAAATCACTAGATAGGTCAGATTGGCTTCATACCACTGTGTAGCCCAGGTTGGCCTCAAACTCCAACTCCTTCGGCCGCAGTTTCCCTAGCACTGGGATTACAAGAGTGTAACACCATGCCTGACTATGTCTTGGATTTCAGATATGGGCATATTTGATTACACATGAGATATCTTGGTGGTGAGACACAAAACTCATTCGTGTTCCATACCTTATACATATCATCTGATGGTAATTTTACACAATATTTTTAGGAAGTTGTTTGCCTGACAACAAACCCAGGTTTGTTTGTGTTTTTTTCCCAGTCCTGGGACTTGAACTCAGGGCCTGAGGACTGTCCCTGGCTTCTTTTTTTTTTTTTTTTTTTTTTTTTGGCCAGTCCTGGGCCTTGGACTCAGGGCCTGAGCACTGTCCCTGGCTTCTTCCCGCTCAAGGCTAGCACTCTGCCACTTGAGCCACAGCGCCGCTTCTGACCGTTCTCTGTATATGTGGTGCTGGGGAATCGAACCTAGGGCCTCGTGTATCCGAGGCAGGCACTCTTGCCACTAGGCTATATCCCCAGCCCCTGTCCCTGGCTTCTTTTTGCTCAAGGCTAGCACTCTACCACTTAAGCCACGGTGCCACTTCAGCTTTTTCTATATATGTGGTGCTGAGGAAACAAACCCAGGGCTTCATGTATACGAGGCCAGCGCTTTACCACTAGGCCATATTCCTAGCCCCCAAACCCAGGTTCTTGCACCTGCCAGGCAAGTGTCCTGTGTTGAGCTATTCGCCATCCCCACCTCAGACTTGTGTTTTGACTAGGACCCATCACATGAGGTCAGATGTGGATTTTTCTACTTGTGGTATTATGTCAGTCCTCCAAAAGTTTTGGGTTTTGTTGATACTGTGCAGTGTTAAAGCACTCACCCTGAATAGGTGAGACCCTGTGTTTGACTTCCAGCATTAAAAAAATATTTTGGATTTCTGAGCCTGTTGGATTTCAGACACTCAGTGATTTTCATTTTTTATGTAAAAAGAACACAAGATAGGGGCAGGCTAGAAGTTGAGAAGTATGCTTCTTTCTCTCTGAACTTGGAGATGGAGGGACATGCTAATTCCAGCCTCTATAATGACCTCTCTGGACTTCCAGGACCCCCACGCAGCATTTTCCCCCATGCAGCATCACAGACACTCTGATAGTGGGCAGAGATGTTCTAGGGAAGGAACTGTGTGATCTATAAGATGGTCAGGTGTGAGCTTTAGAGACATCCCTTAGGGACAGGAGGAAATAAACTAAGAATTCCACAGACTGCCCGAAGCCTCTACTGAGACTTAGACCCCACAGGTCCTCTTTTCATGTGGGGCCACCTTCCCAGGACTCAACACCCGTGCAAATGATCTCTAGAGTCTGGAAACATCTAGAAGGAACTTGTCTAAAAGGGTACCTTGGCCGCAGCAGGGCTGCATCCTTCACAGCCTGGTTCTTCTCCAAGTCTACAAGGAGTTACCTAGGTGATGATGAGAAGGTCGCCCACCACAGCGGCTTTGGCAGCTGCCGCAGGTCACCTCTAGGTGGCAGACTTCACCTTCCAGGGGTGGGGGAGACTTTTTTCTTTTTTTCTTACCTTCAAAGAGTCCTTTGGATATTTGTAAGAAATATAAAGGCCATAGGAACTTACCAACACAGACAGATGGTCCTGGAGGGCCAACACAAAGTCTGTGAGAAACATGTGTGTCAGTCCTGTCATGTGCTCAGTGAAGTCTCAGTTCTTCTGACTTGAGGGCCAGATATTCCCCATCCCTGTGGGAGATGAGCAAGGAAAGGGCATTACCTGGCATAACAGGGCTTTATCACGGGCCAAGCCCACCCAATAAGAGCATTAACTGAGGTGACAGTCTCCCCATCAGCACTGCCCCCATTTTACACTTGGGGAAACCAAGGCTCCGAGGCTCTTGATTGGTGTCACACAGATAGGAAGGCACAGAGGACAGCTGGTTTCTTTGAGGCTCATTTTCCTCATCTGTAAAATGAGACTGACCGAGTCCTGGCAAGCACTGGTTCACATCTGTCCCTGTATGACTGCTGAGACTGGAAGACACATATATTGTCCCCTCCCCCACTTTTTTTTCTCAGCCGTGGGGCTTGAACTCAGAAACTGGGTGCTGTCTCTGAGCTTTTTCACTCAAGGCCAGCACTCTACCACTTTGAGCCACATTGCCACTTCCAGTTTTCTGGTGGTTAATTGGAGATAAGAGTCTACCTGATTGGCCAAGTGCCTGTAATCTCTTATTCCCAGTTAGTTCCAGAAAAAGCTGCAAGTGGCACTGTGGCTCCAGCGGTAAAGCACTAGCCTTCAGCAAAAAATGAGGTCAGGGACAGCACCCAAGCCCCAGAGTTCAAGCCCTAGAACTGGAAAAAAAAAAAGAAGAAAAGGTTGGGCTGGGAATATGGCCTAGTGGGTAGAGTGCTTGCCTTGGATACATGAAGCCCTGGGTTCGATTCCTCAGCACCACATATATAGAAAAAGCCAGAAAGTGGCACTGTGGCTCAAGTGGTAGAGTGCTAGCCTTGAGCCCCCCCCCCAAAAAAAAATCCAGGGACAGTGCTCAGGCCCTGAGTTCAAGCCCCAGGACTGGCCAAAAAAAAAAAAGTCTCATGGACGTTCCTGCCCATGCTGTCTTTGAACTGTGATCCTGAGATCTCAGCCTCCTGAATATCTAGGATTACAGGGATGAGCCACCAGCACCCAGCCATATATGTAGCCTTTTGTGTCTACTTTCTTCCACATTTTCAAGGTTTGTAATGTTTTTAAGAGTCATCTGTGTTGTAGCATATGCTAACCCTTTTCTTTTTTACATCTGAATAATATTCTGTTGCATGGAAGTACTTCCTTTTGTTTATCCACTCATTAGATGATGGGCATTTGGGTTATGTCTACATCTTGATTATGGTAATTCTGCTATAAATATTTGTGTGCACAGCTTTGTGTGGATGTATGATCTCAGTTCTCTTGGGTCTATACATAGGAGTGAAGTTGATGGTTCCTAAGATATCTCTGCAACTTGAGAAACTGCCAAACAGCTCTCCAATGCAGCTACAACAATACACATTCCCACAGTGATGGGTGGGGTTTTAGTTCTTCTACATCCTGGCTACTGTCCATCTACTGTGTTAGAGCCAGTCCAGTAAGTGGGAAGCAGGGAGTTTGCTGTGGTTTTATCATCTCCTCACGTCCAACATCTCGTGCTCTTATTGGCCTCTGTGTATCTCTCCTGGAAAACTCTCCATATGAGCATTGGCTTTCTTTTTCTTTTTAGGTCTGAGACTGGGACTTGAATTCAGTACCTGATGCTTTTGCTCATTGGCTGGTGCTCTACCAACTGAGTCACACTTCCAAACCCATGTTAGTGCTTTAAAAAAAAAATTCTAGTCCTGGGGCTTGAACTTAGGGCCTGGGCACCCTATCACTTGAGTCACAGCTCCACTTCTGGCTTTTTTGATGGTTAATTGGAGATAAAGTTCTCACAGATTTTCCTGCCCGAGCTGGTTTTGAACCGTGGTTTTCAGCTTTCCTAAGTAGGAAGGATTACAGGTGTGAGCCACTGGTGCCCAGCTGGCTTTCTTAATAATGTTCACACAATATGTTCATATCTCATCTCACAATAACCTATGGAACACTCACAAATGGCCTCTGTTTCTCAGCTACAGGAACCAAATAGCTCAGATCAGGTATTTTCAAGAGCAGAAAATTTAAGAAGCGCTAAGATTTGGGATTTAAAATATTTAACAGTCAGGGCTGGGAATATGGCCTAGTGGCAAGAGTGCTTGCCTCGTATACATGAAGCCCTAGGTTCGATTCCTCAGCGCCACATATATAGAAAAGGCCAGAAGTGGCGCTGTGACTCAAGTTGGCAGAGTGCTAGCCTTGCGCAAAAAAAAAAAAAAAAAAAGAAAAAGAAGAAGAAGAAGCCAGGGACAGTGCTGAGGCCCCTGAGTTCAAGCTCCAGGACTGGCAAAAAAAAAAAATAAAAAAAATTAACGGTCATTTACATAGAACCTTCTGTGCACTAAGTCACTGTTGGAAAATTCATGAGCCCCATATTACAGCAGTTTCCCAGTAAAAATGTTATTATCAAGCCTGGCACTGGTGCCTCACGCCTGTAATCCTAGCTACTCCAGGAACTGAGATCTGAGGATCATAATTCCAAGCAAGCATGAGCAGAAAAGTCCATTAGACTCATCTCCAATTAACCACAAAACGCCAGAAGTAGACATGTGGCTCAAGTGGTAGAGTACTAGTGTTGAGCACAAAAGCTCAGGAATGGAGCCCAGGCCCAGAGTTCAAACCCCAGGACAGGCAAAAAACAACAACAACAACGTTATTTTCATTAATAGTAGTTCCCTGAAATAGCTATGTTTTCTTTCCTTCATTTCTTTCATGAAGCTAGGTTCAAACCCAGGGACTTGCACATGCAAGGCAGGTGCTCTACCACCAAGGTATTAGTCACAGATCAACTCTTTAGATCTTTGACCCAGGCTGTACTTGGGGCTTCGTGACTGATCAGCTCTGTGGACTCTGATGGGTTAACTTCCCATGAAAATGTTTCCTCATTGGAAAATAATCTTCAGTGTCCCTAACCTGTCCAGTTCTGAGTGCCCTCATTCTGCCTCCAACAGTTGTCTGGAGCCCTGGAGCCCCTGGTTGACTGGCAGAATAATTTTTCCTCCCCAAGGCTTCCTTGTCTATACTAACTCAGTGACTTTGGCATCAGAGATCTGTGTCCAGCTCCAGACTTCATCTTTAGCCAGCCTTTGGTCAAGTTCCTTTACATGTCTCAGCCTCCGGTTCCTCATCCATTCAAATTGTATTGTAGTCGTTGGGAGGTTTCAACAGATTAATGCATATAGTGCTGCGCGGGGCTAGAGGGCTTGCCTAGCACATGCTAAGTCCTGGGACCCAGCCCTAGCACCAAAATAAATACAGGGCAACTAAAGTAAACAGCTGGGTGTTACGTGAAGTAACTACTATGTGCCTGGCCTTCTTCCTGAGTCCCCACAGTGACTCATTTCTGCCATTTTCATTTCAAAGATGAGAAAATTGAGGCTCAGAGAGGTGCAGCAACTGGACTGAGATCAGGCAAGGAATGAATAGAGCAAGGAACAGGCCCAAGGAGACAGGCTTTAGATCTGGGCCCACACCTCTTATAGGAATTCATAGGTTCCCAGGCAGTGAAACTCCAAAGTCAGCCCCAGCTGCCCGAAACTGAACCACAGAGAGCTGGCTCTCAGCCCCCTTCCGCTGGCTCCCTTCTTTCCTCCCAGCCCCACCCTGCCACCCCCATTTCCCTCCCTGGCCTTGGGGCCCTGCTTCTTCTCCAAACCTGCTCTGCCACAATTCCTTCCAGATTCCCTCATCTGTAAAATGGGGATAATGACAGTGTGTTGTGGGGGTCAGACGAGATGCTCACAGTCTGGCACATGATAGCTTCTCAATAAAGACTAGCAAACACTATGCTGTCGCCATCATAATAATGTCTCCTAAGTCCTGAGAAATAGGCTGATAGCTTTATCTGTATTGGACATCTGGAGAAAGGGAGAAAGTCAGGTTAAGAAAGGTGTACAAAGCCAGCCACTGGTGTTCCTGTGATGCTAGCTATTCAGGAAGCTGAAATCTGAGGATCACAGTTCAAACCCAGCCCATGCAGGAATGTCTGTGAGATTCTTATATCCAATTAATCACCAAAAAGCCCAAAGTAGAGCTATGGCTCAAAGTGATAGAGCACTAGCCTTGAGCAAATAATCTCAGAAATAGTACCCAGGCCCTGAGTTCAAGCACCAGGACTGGCACCAAAAACAAAACAAAAAAGAAAAAGAAAGAAGAAAAAAAGAAAGAAAAGTGGACAAGCCAGGTGCCAGTGGCTCACACCTGTCATCCTAGCTACTCCAGAGGCTGAGATTTAGAGGATCAGGTTTCAAAGCCAGCCTGAACAGAAAAGTCCATGCGACTCCATATCCAACTAACCAGCAAAAAGTCAGACTGGAAGTATAGCTCCAGTGGTTGTTAGGTTTTTAAAGTAGGTAGCCGGTAAAGGAGAACGCCACGCGGTATTCAGGCAGGAGAGAAAGTTTATTACCAAACTGCTGGCCTATGGTAGAGATGATCCAAGGCCAGAGGACCCCCACCCAGCCCTGCCTTATATCGAGGGCAGGGGTAAGGGGTGTGGCCAGGTGGATTAGGATGTGACCTCAGGGAAAGGGGAGGTAACTGCCTCCAGGTCTGCAGGTTACCCAGGTAACTGGGTGGAGACTTAATGAGGTGGGGGCATCTTCATGGAGCCTCAGGAAGAGGACCTAACAGTGGAAAAGCACCAGCCATGGAAAGAGCATAAGGTCCTCAGTTCAAGTCCTGGTACTGGCAAAAAAAAAAAAGGCAGAGCACCATGCATTGTTCAAATTTGCTAAGTTTGGAAATAGCAGGAAAATAACCGGTGCCTGCCTGACATTCTGATTTCAGATCCCATTAGCTTCTGTTAGTCTTTACTGGGCAGATAAATGATTGATATTTATTATTGATTATGCCTAACCAGACCCTAGATACTGAGGGGCAGAGGAATCTTAGACCTTGGAAGGAGTTTACTTCAAAGAAGGCAAGAGGCACTCTGGTCAAGAGAGGAGAAGGGGGCTGGGAATATGGCCTAGTGGCAAGAGTGCTTGCCTCCTACACATGAAGTTCTTGGTTCGATTCCCCAGTACCACATATATGGAAAACGGCCAGAAGGGGCGCTGTGGCTCAGGTGGGAGAGTGCTAGCCTTGAGCCGGAAGAAGCCAGGGACAGTGCTCAGGCCCTGAGTCCAAGGCCCAGGACTGGCCAAAAAAAAAAAAAAAAAAGAGAGGAGAAGGCAGGCAGGCAGGCAGGCAGGCAGGGAAGGCTTCTAGGAGGAGGTGAGTGTAAGCCAGGCCTCAAAGGACCAGTGAGATATACAGACTTGGAGAAAAGGGGTCTGTGTCCTGGAGATAAGGTTGGACATGTAGCTACAGCTTCCAATTCTTGAGGCTCCTGATGAACCAGGTTTTGGGCGGAAAGCTTTAAGCTCATTATCTTTGAGATTTCCCCACCAACTCAAGCGATAAGTGTCATTAGGGATGAGGAAACCAAGGCCCAGAGAGTTAAAAAATAACAACAACAACAAAAAGCCCGATTTGCCTGGGGTCACACAGCTAGTAAAGGGGCTGGGCCTGGGTTTGAGTCCTGGAATGCTGGTTGGCTCATCCTCTGGTGGGCTGTGAAGTCAACCTTAAGACTTGCATTAGAACAGGAAAAAAAAAAAATCACCCAGCACTGCGAGGAACTGACAGACCTGGAAGAGACCAGCCACTGCTGGTAGTTCTGCTACTCATTACCTAAGGTCACCTCTTTGAGCCTGTCTAAACTGGACAGACCAGGAATGTAAATGGACCCTCTGCAGGGAAGGTCTTTGAATTAGGGAGGGAGGCTCTGGTGTTCCAAGGATTGTCTCAGAGAAACCTGGAGATGTTTAGATTTCAGTGAGCCCTGGGACTGGCAGAAACTCAGCAGGGTGGACCCCGACCCCAGCCGGGCCTGCAAAAGGTTCAGGAGAGTCCTGAAGAACCCATTACAGGAACAAACAGGGGCTCCAAAGCTGGACTGTGCTAGATTTGATTGCTAGTTTTCAAATCAGCAAATCTCTCTCAATGACCTTGGGCAAGGTATTCTGCCTCTGAGTTTCCAACTTTACCACGGTATCATCTTCTCACCTTCCCCGGTCGTTAGAGTGAATTAAACAAAACAACACAGGTAATAATCTGCCCTGGTACTTGGCACGCTGGAGGAGCCCAATAAATGTTTTTCCTACCGTGAGTTACGCTAAACAAAGGGACAGGTTCCTGACTTTCATCTTAATAGGGGGAGAGAAAAAGAGATATAAATGCACATATAATCCAGCTAAACCTGTGGCCTGGGAAATGCACTGAAGGACCTAGACTCTTCCCCGGTCCCCCCATTGCTCCTCCCCTTCCCCGCCCCCCATCTCCCTGGCACTCGGGCTCATTTCTCAGCATGCAGTGCGCAGCTCAAAGCGTCTCAGCACTGTGGCCCAGAATGGCCCTTAGCCTCATTTCTTGGGCTGCAACCGCCAGCCGAGGTCGGTCCGGACAACAGGTGTTACGGCCCCTTTAAGCGGAGGCGCCGGGCTGCCCGTGCAGCCTCCGTGAGGCGTCTTTCCCTGGGGGAGGGGGCGGAGCCTCACGTGTCGCGTCAGCCAATCAAAACATGGCATTTTCCGCGGGAGATCCGAATTTCGCGGCACGCAGTTTGGCGCTAAAAAAAAAAAAAAAAAAAAAAAAATCCGAGCGAGCGAGCAAGCGAGCGAGAGCAAGCGAGGCGGAGAGGCTCCGAGGCCGGAGAGCGAGCTGAGGGCGAGTCAGGACCATCGGGGCCCCCTCCCGCGTCCCCGCGCGTCGCGTCTCGGCACCCGGGCGCCCAGGCTCCGGGGCCGCACGGCCCCCGGCAGTGCCAGCGGCGCCGGGCCACCTCGGAGCGCCGCTCCGCTCGGCCGCCGGCCAGGAGGGGAGGGTCGGGCCGAGCTCCGCGGTGCCCATTGGCGGCTTCCCCCCACCCCCCCACCCCGTCCCGGCCTCCGCGCCATGCCGCGGGCCGTGTGAGCCGCAGCCGGCTCCAGAGCCCGCGGGTGCCCGCGGGGGCGCCTGGCCCGGCCGGGTAGGGGGCGCCGTCGGCAGCATGCTGCGCGGACCCCGACCTCTGGCTCCCGCCGCCGTGCAGCCCGCCGAGGGGATGGCCGGCTTGAGCCCCCCGGAGCTGTGGGCGCCGGTCCTCAGCAGCCCCCAGCTCTGCCCGGTCACCACCACCTACTACACCGCGCTGTACCCGCAGACGGCGCCTCCCGTCCTGGCGCCCGGCACCTGCCTCGACGCCACCCCCCACCGACCCGAGGGCCGAGTGGTGCGCTGCGCGCCTGCTGGCCGGCTGCCGGTAATGCTGGGGACCCCCTGCCGCTTTGCTTTCCGCTGGGTCCCGGGGGTGGGGGGCGGGCAGGAAGGGCTCTCCGAGGCCCCGGGAGGCTGGTTCTATTTTGCTGAGGGGGAGGACGAGCTTTGAGTCTTCAGAACAATCCATTGCCCCAATATCTGAGCAGAAGACCTGTTTATTTTTAAATTTACAGTGCTACAAAATCACTCGCTGTAGTGGAGTAGAATGAGCACTGGACAGGGAGTCTAGAGACCTGACCCATTGTCCCTCAGTGTTCGACACTGCCACCATTCATTCTTCTTTCATTGTTTGGTCAGGAAACCAGCACCTGCTATGGGCCTGGCACAAGACTTGGCCTGGGGATATTTTGGGGACTTGAAGACAGGGGAATAGGTCCTGGGTTTCTCTTGAGTTCAATCTGGCTTGGACAGACTCCAAATTGGCCATCTAGCCACTCCTTACCAGGTGTCTGTCCCAAGTCCTCTGCCAAACCCAGTCTTTCCTCCACATGGCCTATATCTTAGACTCAAATGCAGGCCGCCCTCTTGGGGTTTCTATTCTTGTAAGCTGCTCACTCCAGCCCCAGGCCTGTAGCCAGAGAGGGCCCAGAATATGGTGGCCCTTGCGAAAAGAAACTACCTCAGGGTGGGGGTGGAGTGGAAAAGGCCCTGGGGGACTTGAGGTAGATGTTGGGGAGCTTGGTTTTCTGTTTTAGATTGCCTCAAATGTACTGTGTGTGTTTGGACCTGTCTGGACCTCAGTTTCCCCTTCTTGAAAATGTGTGCATGCCTGTGATAGCTGTGTTTGGGCTAGCTCATTTCTGTTGTTCCCAACTCCAGGTGGTGCATTTTTGGAAGAAGGCCCTAGGAAGGGGAGGTGGGGATGTTGTAAGTGTGCTTAGTTGTGGGGGTGATGAGTAAGTTTGGATCCAGGGTAATATATCCTCCCCCTCTTCTCCAGTCCTAGAGGCATCTGCTCAGACCTGTGCCAGTCAGCAGGCACTAGTCCTAGCCATCTGGCTGCAGGGACAGCCCCATTTTCTGCCCTTGGCATCAGCCTTTGTTTTACCTTCTGGAGCTCCCTCCCTTCTTTTTTTGCGCTGGTACTAGGGCTTGAACTCAGAGCCTGGATGATGGCTCTTCACTTTTTCTGCTCAAGGCTGGTGATCTACCACTTGAGCCAGTTACATTTCCAGCTGTTAAGTGGTTAATTAGAGATGAGTCTCCCTGACTTTTCTGTCATGGCAGTCTTCAAACTGTGATCCTCAGATTTCAGCCCTCTGAGTAGCTAGGATTATAAGTATGGGCCACTGGTGCCTTTTCTACACATTTTCCAATTAGAAGGGCAGGAAGCAAGAGATTGCTATGCCCAGTTCAAGCAACTGAGGACAACTTTCATCTTTTTTTTTGGCAGTCCTGAGGCTTGAACTCAGAGCCTGAGCACTGTCCCTGGCTTCCTTTTGCTCAAGGCTAGTACTCTACTACTTGAGCCACAGGACCACTTCCAGCTTTTTCTGTTTCTGTGGTGCTGAGGAATTGAACCTAGGGCTTCAAGCAATCTACCACAAAGCCACATTCTCAACCCATCTTTTTTTTTTTTTTTTCCCAGTAGGGTTGTGGGTCTTGAACTCAGGACCTGGGCACTGTCTGTGAGCTAGCTCTTTTGCTCAAGGCTAGCACTCTACCACTTTGAGCCACAGCTTCACTACTAGTTTTTCAGTAGTTAATTGGAGATAAGACTCTCATGCGGACTTTTCTATCTGGGCTGGCTTTGAACTGCAAACAGATCTCATCCTCCTGAGTAGCTAGGATTACAGGTGTGAGCCACTGGTGGCCGGCTCAACTTTCGTCTTGTGTTCAATATTTTGTGTCTATTACTATTTTATATGTGTGTGCTGGTACTGGAGCATGAACTCAGGGTCTGGATGCTGCCTCTGAGCTCTTTTGCTCAATGTTAGCACTTATTACTTGAGCCACAGCTTCACTTCTGCCTTTCTTTTGTGGTTTGTTCACTCATGTCCTCTCCTACCTGGGCTGGCTTTGAACCAAGCTCCTCAGATCTCAGCCTCCTGAGTAGCTGGGATTTCAGGTGTGAGCCACTGGCACCCAGCATGTTTGGTGTTTTATAGCCTGAACCTTTTGTAGCCTGTGAAGTAGTTGTAATAGTATTTCCATGTTATAGGGGGAAAGAAACAGTGAGATCGAGGATGTGATCTGTCCAAGGTCATTCAGGGAGATGGTGACTAGACCTACAAGGCAGCTCTCTGCAGCCTTGACCAACCCAGAACTGCCCAACCCAGGAGGTGGGAGCCCTCGCTCAGGAAAGGGCTGGGTGCAGGGCTTAGCCTCTTCTCTGGCCAGCTGCTTTCAGCCTCAAAGTTTCAGTAACAGCTGTGGCTTTGAAGTGTTTTGAACCCTTCCAGAGGAAGCTGAGTGCATCTGTCTATACCCTGTTCCTGGGGGAAGGGCGGGCAGGGGTGCTGAGTGATCTTAGCAAGAATGGCTGTCCTTTACCAAGTGCCTCTCATATGCCAAGCACTGCCTGGCACCCTCCACACTTGCTATCTTGTGTCACGATGCCTGGTATCAGGCACTTGGCAGATGAAGAAACTTTATCCAACTGAGAAGACAAGTGAAGTCATTTGCTCAAGACACAGACAGCCAAGAAGTGAGAGAGTCTCCTTGGACCAGACCCCTTGAAGACCTGCCAGGTCTAGAACTTCCCAATCTCCCCTTGGTCCTCAGCTGCTGAGGCTCAGCCTCATGGACAGGGCTGCCCCCTGCTTGCTCAATTTACCAGGGTGTGACCTGGAGCAGCTCCAAACCCAACCCTGGGTGTGGTCAGGCTGCAAAGTGCAGGGTGAGCAGGATTTAGTGGGGTGCTGTTCTTTAAAGGGAAGGCAGCTAAGTAAGGGGATGGTGCCTCTCCATGTCTGTCCAGTGTTCTTGCTGCCCCCCTCAGGGACTCATTCTCCTTTGGGGAGCCTTCCTCTGGCCAGGCATGTAGCCCTGGAGGACACTGGGGACAATGGTACGTGTGTGTGTGACAGTGTATGAGTACTGGGCTTGAACTCAGGACCTTGTATTCTTTCTTGGCTTTTTTCACTTAAGGCTGGTGCTTTAGCACTTGAGACACTTTCAGAGTTTTGCTAGTTAATTGGAGATAAGAGTCAAGAGTCTCATGGGCTGCATGCTGGTGGCTCATGCCTGTAATCCTAGCTACTCAGGAAGCTGAGATCTGAGGATCCTACTTTGAAGCCAGCCCAGGAAAGTCTGAAACACTCCCATCTCCAATTCACTACCAGAAAGCTGGAAGGGGCACTGTGGCTCAAAGTGGTAGATCACTAGCCTTGAGTGAAAGAGCTCTCAGGGACAGCACCTGCAGGCCCTGAGTTCAAGCCCTATGACTGACCCTCCCCCCCAAATAAAAAAAATGCCATAAACTTTTCTGCTCAGATTGATTTAGAGCAGCCATCCTCAGATCTCAGCCTCCTAAATCTGGCTATATTGCTTAGGCTGGCCTTGAACTCCTGAGCTCAAGTGATTCACCTTTAGCTTCATGAGTGCCTGGGACTACAGGGATGATTGCGCTCAGGCTGAAAATAAACTCTTTTTTTCTTTTTGTGACTCTATCAGGCAGGTTAGAGAGGAAATGCAGGCTTTGGGGGGGTCCCTGGAGAGAGGGCTGCAGGCCAGGACTCTGCAGCTGCCACAGTGTTCAGCTGGAAACTGAGGGCTTGGGGAGGTGCCTTACATGTGCTTCACCTTACTGTTGTTGGGCTTAGAACTGTGGAGAGACCTGGCTGTATTCTTTGAGTGACCTTAGGCCAATCCACTTCCCCTTCTCTGACCTAGTTTCAACTTGTGCCTGTAAGGGGATGGTGCTTTGGGAAGGAGAATACAGTTCTCCCAAGGGGTTAAGGACTGGAGTCCTAACTAGGTGAAAGGGGCTTCCTAAGAGGGTCCGGCTTAGAGCCATGCAGGCCTCTGGGCTTAGTAGTAGACCTTTGTTTTGCTCACTCCTGTTCTTGGTTTTCAGTTCACCCTTGAACTCTGCCCTTGCTGGCATCCTCAGTCTGAGCACTGGCCTGGGCAGAGCCCTCTGTTGTAAGTTCTCCACAGAGATGGAGCTGATCATCAGCCCAACTTTACAGGTGCTCACCGTGACCTGAGTGCCTAGCTCATCCAGCTAAGAAAGGAGGAGACTGCTGGACACTGGTGGCTCACATCTGAGGATCCTGGTTCGAAGCCAGCCTGGACAGGAAAAGTCCATTACATTTTTATCTTTAACCAGCAAAGATCTGCAACTGCCAGAGCACCAGCATTGAGTGAAAAAGCTAAAGGACCGTGTCTGGGTCCTAAATTCAAGCCCCAGTACCTGGGAGGGGGTGGTGGGAAGGAGGAGGGGGCCTCATTTGAACCAGGCTGGTCAGACTCCAAGGCTGGCACAGCGTCTCCTGGGGCTTGTCCTCTGTCACCTCCATTTTACAGGCTCAGCCAAGTCATTTGCTGACTTTTCTGGGCAGAGCCTAGGAGGGTGTCACCTTGATGGGTGACACTTTATGCTTAGGTATAGGATAGGGGGAGGGGGAAGAAGACAGTGTGTGAAGCTATGAGGGTAGATGGGACATAGCCAGCCAGGCCTTGGTCCCACATTCTAGCAAATTCTGGGGAATTATGTGGGATGGCGCCTTAGAGTTTAGACCAGGGTTAGATGCTTGCTCTCCCTGTGTGTCCTAGGATTCAAACCCTCCTGGGTGAGTCCTCTTGGCTGCCAAGAGAGATTGCTTTTCCTGACGTTATAGGAAGTGGGAACGTGTGATAGGCCCCACATGGGTTTCTGGTCAAGGTCCTTTTCTACTACTTGCCTCTCAAGGGTAGTGAGTTGGGGGCAGGGAGAGGTGGGCCTCAGCCTGACCCAGGAATGTGGGAAGGGAAGGATCCTGGGGTGGACAGCCATGGTCAAGACTGACAGGTCTTGGTGCTTACTTGGCCTCTTATTATTTCAGCCTGTGCTGCTGGGGAGGGCTGGTGAGAGAACGGCTTGGCTCTGAGCCTGAGGACTTTCTCTAGTGACAGGGTAGGGCCAGACCCTTGGAATGTAGATTTCACCCGGGGAGAGGTAGATAAGGAATGTTCAGGGGAGAGACTTCAGGAGGAATAAACTGGGAGGTTTTAGGGATGGAGGAGAGTAACACTACCTGGGAAGCAAAGGTCCTCCACTCAACCCCAGAAGACTTCCTGGAGGAGGAAGGAGTGGGGGAGGGGTCTGATACCAGTAGGGGCTGTCAGCCTCCTCCACCTGTCAGCCCAGCTGTGCTCAGCAGCAGTTAAGTCTCAGTCCTGTGGAGCATGACCTCAGCACCAAGTGTTAAAAAAATAGGCTTTTCACTCAGGGCAGCAGCGGTGGTGTCTGGGGTACCAGGAACAGAGGAGGAAGGAAATGGGCTCATTGGCCCCCAGCGGGTGTGTCCAGGAAGATGTTGAGATCAGATTTGGGGAAGGGGCTGTGCATTTCCTGAGTCCCTTCAGTGTTCCAGAACTTACACTTGAGTCCTCACCATAGCCCTGGATGTCAGGGTTTTCTGGCCCACTTTACAGAGCAGAAAACTGAGGCTCCTAGCTATGGAGCTGGTCCCCGGATCACACAGTGAGTTCACAAACGTGCTGGAGAATTCAGCTGGCCTTGTGCCCAGTGCCCCAGTTCTGCTCTGCCCCTCCCCAGCCTTAAAGGAAGCTCTTCCCGGGCAGGGCAACTCTTGCCACATTGGGGCTACTACTTGGTGGTGGTGATGGTGGTGGCAGCGCTGGTGCCTGGGTGGAGGGGAGCGAATGGGTCTGTGGTTTGATTTCTCCAGCAGGTGTTGCCCAAGCTTGGCGGGAATGGGGAGGGGCAGCAGGGCCTCAGCTGCTTGTTCTGAAGACCAGGAGGAAGGAAGGACTCATTGTCTGCCCCTCAGCAGGCAAGAAAGGAAGCTCCTGCTGGAGCCCATACCTGGGGGTGGGGATGTTTGTGCTGCTTCTCAACTGTGGGTACCTCCCTGGGGTGTGGCACCACGCCAGGAAGTACTGTGGGCCTGGGCGGATGCTGGGCCCCACCCTGATAAGAGCCAGCTGTGGGGCAGTGATGGCTGGGCCAGCTGCTCGCTAGGAGGGGCCAATCCCCAGCCTGGTGTGGTTTAGGCCACGCCCACTTCCCCCTGTGTTCTGGGAGGTGGTTGTGTAGTACTTGTGGGACCCTGAACCCTTGGTCACGTGCATTTGTAGGACTGCTAGGTTTGGGCCTCAGCGATAGGAGTTTTATTTGCCACGGCTCGATACTTCCTTCCCAAATGCTATTGCATTTCACCTGGACTGGTGACCCCAGGCACTGGAGGTGACTGCAGGTGACCTCTGTGCCTTCCCTCCAGGTCAGGAAAAGGCTAATGAAGGGACTGATTCTCAGACGCTGTCTCTCCCTCCTCCTCTCTCCAAGGCCAAAAGGAAGCTGGACCTGGAGGGCATCGAAAGGCCTGCAGTCACTGAATTCCGGACTCCCCTGGGGAAGTGCATCCCGGTGGATGGCCTGCCTAGCCCCAAAAGTAAGAGCTTGCCCCAGGACATCCGGGGTGGGATGGGCAGAGGCAGAGGGCAGCAGCCCTTCCCAGATCGCCAGGACTGATACTTGTACAGTAGACCTTTGGTGTCCTTGGTATCCTCAGGCACATGGGTCCAAGGAAAAAATATGCATGCTCAGGATGTAGGGAGTTAAGTGTACTGAGAATGCGGATTTATTTTTTGTATCACTACCCAACTTCTGCTGCCTTTCAAGAAACAAATATGAAAATTTCACTTTATCATTTCAATTATGCATATTCATGTTTTTTGTTTTTTTTCTGCTGGTACTGTGAGAGCCTGCTGCATATTCACTTTTACCTTGCCTTGGGGACACCATTTACTTTGGGAGGAGGCAGATTTTCACAAAATTAAGGGCAAGGAAACAAACACTCAGCAGACTACAAATGATTAATTTAATTATTTTTTTTATTTTTTTCTCCTATCCTGGTGCTTGAACTCTGAGCCTGGGCATTGTCCCTGAGCACCTTTTGCTCAAGGTTAGCACTCTACCATTTGAGCCACAGCAAGACTTCTGGCTTTTTCTGTGATTAATTGGCAGAGTCTTATGAACTTTCCTGTCCTGGCTGGCTTTGAACCACTAACCGAGGTCTCTCAGACTCCTAAGTAGCTAGGATTTATAGGCGTAAGCCACCAGCGCTCTGCTGCAAAATGATGTAAAAACACAGCAGGTGACAGGACTGACTGAGAGCTCCTCCACATCCACTGAACTGATAATACACAGGCAGAAATTGAGGGTTTTTTTGTTTGTTTGTTTGTTTTTGTTTTTTGATTGTAGGCCTTGAACTCATGGCCTGAGTACTGTCCCTGAGCCTCTTTGTGCTCAAGGCTAGTGCTCTGCTCTACCACTTGAGCCACAGTGCCACTTCCAGGTTTTGAGTGCTTAATTTGGAGTCTCGAGGGACTTCTGCCAGGGCTGGCTTTGAACCATGATCTTCAGATCTCAGCATCTTGAGTAGCTAGGATTATAGGTGTGAGCCACTGGCACCCTGCGTTTGAGTTGTGTGTGTGCACATATGTGAGTGCACTGCTCCTGGGACTTGAACTCAGGGCCTGGGCACTGTCCTTCAGTTTCATTTTTTGCTCAAGGGACATTTTCACACTACTGCTTGAGCCACAGCATGAGTACCAGCACCCAGCTTTTGATTTCTTAAAAATAAATTCTGATGTGGTGTTGTTATTGTGTGTTTATCTTTTTTTCTGCTTCTAAAGGCTGGGGCACAGAAAGGGAGGGAAGAAGGGTGAGCAAATGCAATCATGGTATTCCGTATACCCTATGTGGAAAATGAAGTGTGCAACTTGTGGGTAGGAACGAGAGGGGGCAAACTGAGGGAAAGTGAAGGAAGGGGTGACAGGGTCCAAAAGAGAAATGTACACATTACTTGAATTGTGAAATGATAACCTTTCTGTTTAATAATTTAATAATAACAATAATAACAATAAAATATTAAAAATTTATTATAAGCTGGGTACCTGTGTCTCATGCCTGTAATCCTAGCTTCTCAGGAAGCTTCAGATCTGAGCATCATAGTTCAAAGCCAGCCATGGCAGGAAAGTCCAAAAGACTATCCTCCATTAAAAAGCTAGAAGTGGAGCTGTGGCTCAGGTGGTGGAGCACCAGCCTTCAGTGAAAATGCTAAAGGATAGTACCCAGGTTCTGAGTTCAAGCTACAATACTGACTGGCACAAGAAAAAATTACTTTTATTATTATTTTTTTAAATCACACCTAGCCAGTATAATGTACCTATGTATTGGGCAGCCTTACAGTATCACACATTCTGGTTTGGCAAGGTTTCCTGTGTATTCCTGATTTGATCCTGTTCTCATAGGATCATGTCCCTTTTGTTGACCCATAACTTGAGGCTCAGAGCCTATGATTTACCCAAGGCCATACAGCTAGCAATGGAGTCAGGATAAAAGCCTGGGTAATTATACTGCTGCTTCCATACTACTCTAGTCAGGAGCTAAACAAGATGAAGACCAGTGTTTATATGGGAACTCGCTATTTTAATTAATTTGTTATGCCCATATTGGGGCTTGAAATCATGGCCTTGAACTCTCCTTTGGCTTTTTTGCTCTACCACTTGAGTCACAGCTCTACTTTTTTTTTTTTTTTTTTTTTTTGCCAGTCCTGGAGCTTGAACTCAGGGCCTGAGCACTGTCCCTTGCTTCTTTTTGCTCAAGGCTAGCACTCTGCCACTTGAGCCACAGTGCCATTTCCGGCCTTTTCTATATATGTGGTGCTGAGGAGTCAAACCCAGGGCTTCATGTATAGGAGGCGAACACTTTACCACTAGGCCATATTCCCAGCCCCACCCCCCGTTTTTTTGAACCTGTCCTGAACTCAGGGCGTGGGTACTTGTCCCTGAGCTTTTTTTTGTTCAAGTCTAGCACTCTACCACTTGAGCCATAATTCCACTTTTGGCTTTTTTTGGTGATTAATTGTAGCTAAGAGTCTCAAGGACTTTGCTCAGATCTCAGCTACCTGAGTAGCTTGGGTTACAAGTGTGAGCCACCAGCGCCCAGCTCAGTGTGACCTTTTTCTAAAAAATAACTGAGCTCAGCTCGGAGCAGGGGTTAACATAACAGAGTTAGTCCCACATGAAGAGAGAACTAAATGTTTCAAATACAAGAGATACCTGAATTAATTTAGTCAGCCTTTGCTAACCCCCAGAGGGTTCAGGATCCAAAGGCTGCTCATCTAGAGCTTTATACTAAAGCGAACCTGCAGGGATTTCTTGGAATACTTGAGTCAATATTCTGGCTAAAGTGGAAGTTTTAACAAGTGTGTTTGGGGGAGAAATACAAGTTTTTCCTGATACCTAAGGTATGTGACTGGGTGAGATTGATCAGTCAGAATATCTGGGGATCTAGGCAGGACTGTGATGTGACTTGACTGTCTCCTCTTCTGTGACTCCTTGTCCTATCTTTATGACAAGGCACAGCTAGATTGGGAATGACTAAGTTTCCTTTACAATTGATTGGTGATAGAGGCTGCTCAGAGTACTGCACTGAAGGATTCTAAAGCTGGGTAGGGGGCTGGGGATATAGCCTAGTGGCAAGAGTGCCTGCCTCGGATACACGAGGCCCTAGGTTCGATTCCCCAGCACCACATATGCAGAAAACGGCCAGAAGCGGCGCTGTGGCTCAAGTGGCAGAGTGCTAGCCTTGAGCGGGAAGAAGCCAGGGACAGTGCTCAGGCCCTGAGTGCAAGGCCCAGGACTGGCCAAAAAAAAAAAAAGCTGGGTAGGACCAGTAAATGCCAATTCATTAGTAATGTCTGCCGTGGACACAAAATCTGGCAGAGAAGTCTGTGCCAAAGCCTTGCCATCTATCTACTGTGTTAAGGGATTCTGATGTCCTCTTTCTGGAGAATCTTAGTTCCAGAACTAGTTTGGCCACTAACTTACTATGTGACTTACAAATCACTTGATTGCAAAAGACCCCTTGGGGTCTTCAGATGCTGCAGCAGAGATGTGGTCTTGTGACACCCGTCTCCTTTTCTTGAACTGCCCTATTTGATGTTATATGATTGATTGCTCTCAGGGTAGTTATTGTATTCCAGGGAAAGAAAAAAGCAAAGGTATATCTATAAACACATTCTCAGCTGGGTGTTTGTGGCCCCGCCTATAGTCCTAGCTACTCAGGAGGCTGAGTTCTGATGATTGTGATTGGAAGCCAGCCCAGGCAGGAAAGTCCCTGTGAAACTCTTACGTCCAACTAACCACTCTTAAAAACTGGAAGTGGCCCTGTGGTTCAAGTGGTTGAGCACTAGTAGCCTTGGGCACAGAGAGGCTCAGGGACAGCATCCAGGCTTTGAGTTCAAGTCTCACAACAACACAAAAATTTTCAAATCCAGGCTTGTTGGGTTCACCATATGGCAGTTTTAGATTCCTGTTATAACTGACAGGGTTAAGAAGGAAGGCTGGGGGCTGGGGATATGGCCTAGTGGTAAGAGTGCTTGCCTCGTATACATGAGGCCCTGGGTTCGATTCCCCAGTACCACATATACAGAAAACGGCCAGAAGTGGCGCTGTGGCTCAAGTGGCAGAGTGCTAGCCTTGAGCAAAAAGAAGCCAGGGACAGTGCTCAGGCCCTGAGTCCAAGGCCCAGGACTGGCCAAAAGAAAAAAAAAAAAAAGGAAGGCTGGGGCAGATGGTCTGAATTTTAAATCCATGAATTAGGACTCTTGGATTCATGTCTCAAGTGTTTCTTGCAGACAGACCTGGCTTTACCCAGACCACTTTCCCCTTATTAGGTTATCAGGTTCCCTCACTGGAGGATGGTGGTGAAAATGGGAGGTGATGGGTGTGGAAAGGTGGTACTTAATGGGTCCATATATAGGTTCAGGGAGTCCCAAGGCTACCCCTCCCTGAGCTGTCAGTGTGTATCTTTTCCTCCTCAGCTCCCAAGTCCCCTGGGGAGAAGACTCGGTATGACACATCACTGGGACTGCTCACCAAGAAGTTCATTTACCTGCTGAGCGAGTCACAGGACGGGGTCCTGGACCTGAACTGGGCTGCAGAGGTGCTGGATGTGCAGAAGCGGCGCATCTACGACATTACCAATGTGCTGGAAGGCATCCAGCTTATCCGCAAGAAGGCCAAGAACAACATACAGTGGGTGTGAGTTCCGGGGAGAGTGCACGTGCTGGGGGTGGAGCCAGGACCGTTAGCCAATAGGTGTGGGTGTTAGGGGCAGGGCTGAGAATAACAGCCAATGGGTACAGGTGCTGGATTGGACCAAGAGTAACCAATAGGGTCAGAGGCTGGGGCAGACTGAGTTGATGGCCTAGCAGATGTATGTCCTGGAATAATAGTGTGAAGAGAAGGGGCTGACTGGAGACAGTTGTAAAGACCTGAGAGGACCATAGATCCTCCTCTGGTGTCACACATCCCCAGATCCTCTCTCTTTGGCTTAGGAAAGCCCTTGGGAGCTGAGTAGGAGTAGGTATAAACTAGATTACTCTCTCCATTGCTGGAAGGTCTTTATAACCTTCAGCCCTTGGTATTGACCCCTAAGAAACCCAGGCAGGGAAGCTAGGACTGAGATCACTGCTACCCTGCTGTGTGTAGGAGGCTGGGGCCAATCTTTGCAGCTCCATTGGAGCTAGGCACCACCCTTGATTTACAGATCACCTGATTAAACCTTGTTTTGGAGTTTCCCTCTGCTCCATTGAGCCTGCTCTGCACAGCAGCCCTTGCTGGGGGAAGATTGGTCCCTGCCTGTGGACTGACACTGACATTGGGGGCTGCTCTATTCCCAGAGGCAGGGGAATATTGGAAGACCCCACCCGGCCTGCGAAGCTGGGGCAGGAGCTAAAGGAGCTGATGAGCACGGAGCAGGCCTTGGATGAGCTCATCCAGAGCTGTACTCTGAACTTCAAGAACCTGACTGAGGATAATGCCAACAAGAGATATCCTCAATGGGGGACAGGCCCCCGAGTGCAAGGGCCCAGCACATTTATGTCTATTCTGTGCTGGTTCCTCCCTGCAGGCATTGTCTTCCCCTTAGGGGTTGGGGGTTGGGTGTACCCTCTTTTCCTTCCTCGGGTGGCATTTCTTCTTAAGCCTATTGAAGTTACTTTTCTTGGTCAGGGCGGGGGGTGGGGTGGGGGGGCAGGACTAGGATTTGAACTCAAGGTTTCATGCCTGGCAGGCTGGAGGCTGGTAATTTGACCAGGCAGATGCTTTTCTTAACTCTCTGGCCCGCACATTAGCCTATGTGACTTACCAGGACATTCGTGCTGTGGGCACCTTTAAGGAGCAGACGGTGATTGCTGTCAAGGCCCCTCCGCAGACCAGGCTGGAAGTGCCAGACAGGGCTGAGGTGAGAGAGGGGGCATCTGATGGTGCCCAGGGTGTGGAGGTCCTGGGAGCTCTGTGGACTTTATCCCTTGCCTTTGTCCACCCTGGCCTCCTCTGGTGTGTTCTGGGGCTCATGGCAGGATTGGTAGTCTCCAAGCCAGAGCACAAATGGCAGAAGCTGGAAAGATGGCAGCTGAGTACTGACTGGCTAAGGAAATCTCTGTTCCTAAAAAAATGTTCTATTCGTTTTGCATCTAGCTGCAGTTTCCTGCACACATACTTGCATGTGCTCACAAATCCTGTGCTACTGATCTTGCTTTCTTACGTTCAAAGCAAAAAAAATATATATTTTTTTTTAATTTTTAATTAATTTATTTTTTGTCAGTCTCAGAGGGCTTGAATTCAGGGCCTGGGCGCTGTCCTTGATTTCTTTGTGCTCAAGGCTAGTGTTCTACCACTTCTAGGTTTCTGGTGGTTAGTTAGAGATAAGAGTCTCATGGACTTTACTGCCTGAGCTGGCTTTGTTTATTTGTTTTGTTTTTGTTGCCAGTCCTGGGGCTTGAGCTCAGGGCCTGAGCACTGTTCCTGGTTTCTTTTTGCTCAAGGCTAGCACTCTACCACTTGAGCCACAGCACCACTTCCATCTTTTTCTGTGTATGTGGTGCTGAGAATCAAACCTACGGCTTCATACATGTTAGGCAAGCACTCTACCACCTGGCCACATTCCCAGCCCCCTATGTTTATTTTTGAGACAGGCTCTCACTCTGTAACCTAGGCTGGCCTTGAACTCTGTTTTCCTGCCTCTGATTCTCAAGTACTGGGATTACAGTTGTGTTCTATCATGTCTGACACAAGACCAGTTTTTTTTTTGTTTTTTTTTGCCAGTCCTGAGGCTTGAACTCAGGGCCTGAGCACTGTCCCTCGCTTCTTTTTGCTCAAGGCTAGCACTCTACCACTTGAGCCACAGCGCCACTTCCAGCTTCTTCTATATATGTGGTGCTGAGGAATCGAACCCAGGGTTTCATGTATACGAGGCGAGTACTTTACCACTAGGCCATATTCCCAGCCCCTCTTTTTAAAAAAAAAATTATTTTGTATCAGTAATAGGGCTTAAACTCAGGGCTCTAATGCTCTTGTTGCTTAGCTTTTTCTGCTCAAGGCTGACACTCTCTACCAATTGAACCATCCCTCCTCTGCTTCATGCTTTTTTTCTAATTAATTGAAGATAAGAGTCTGATATTGTCCAGGCTGACTTCAAGTTGGAATTCTCATTTTAGCCTTCTGAAGAGCTTGGATTATAAACAGGAGCCACCAGTGTCTGTCAAGACCAACATATTTAACATTCTCTATGAAGCCTTTGGTGTGCTGATCCCAATTGGTCACGCCCACCTTCTCTCCCGTGCCACTGCCAGCGGTCTTTGTGTTGCCACACCAGCCTGTCTGCATTCCCTGCTTGGCTTCCCCTGCCCTTGTGGCTGGCTCTTCCCGCACAGGCTTCCCTCTAGGGAAGATGGCTTATGTGATGCCAGCTCAACTACTTTGGTGGGAAAAGTTTCTGTTTCTTATTGTTCCGGCCAGAGTTCTGGGCCCAGTGTTGTCTGGATTGATCTGGGCATACGCCTCCCTGATCTATTTGTATCACTGGCTTTCCTAGCTGCTGTGATTACAGTTGTACCACCTGTATCTGCATGCCCCAGGAGTGGGGAGCAAATTTCCTAAAGACATTCAAGGCATTTCCCTGAAAGAAGGGGACTTAGGCAGCTGGATTACTCCTGGCAGGTGTGCAGGCCTCAGTGCCCAGCTCTAGGACTGAGCTTGCTCATGGGGATGGTGGGCGGCCCTGGGTGTCCAGCACTGAGCCTTAGGCAGGCTCCTCTTCCCTACCCACCTCTAGGAGAGCCTGCAGATATATCTGAAGAGCACCCAGGGGCCCATAGAAGTCTACTTGTGTCCCGAGGAGGTACAGGAGCCTGACAGTCCTGCCAAGGAGCCGCTCCCGTCCACTTCCACCCTCAGCCCCAGCTCTGACTGTGCCCAGCCTAGCAGTAGCACCAGTCCTGGGATCACGGAACCAGCAGCCACCTCAGGTAGGCGCTCTGCCCAGAGGGATGGGAGAAGGGAGGGCAGCTGGCCTTAGGTCCCTCTAAAACATTAACACTGTGTCAGTACTCAGGTTTCGCCCCCAGTCGTAGGGCTTGGACTCTGGGCCTGGTCACTGTCCCTGAGCTCTTCAGCTCAGGCTAGCGTTCTACTGCTTGAGCCACAGCACCACTTCCTTCTTTTCTTTCTTTCTTTCCTTCTTTCTTTCTTTCTTTCTTTCTTTCTTTCTTTCTTTCTTTCTTTCTTTCTTTCTTTCTTTCTTTCTTTCTTTCTTAGGTAGAGTAAGTTTATTTAAAGTGAAATGAAATCCATCTGGATTGATGGTGTAGGGCCTCACAGAGGAGTCCTGGTACTCATGCTTGAATTCAGGGTCTCAGGTTCATATTTGCTGTTTTTTCAAGGTTGATGCTCTACCACTTGAGTCACAGCTCCATTTCTGGTTTATTTGTTTATTTTGGTGGAGATAAGTGTCTTATGAACTTTCTTTTTTTTTGCCAGTCCTGGGCCTTGGACTCAGGGCCTGAGCACTGTCCCTGGCTTCCTTTTGCTCAAGGCTAGCACTCTGCCACTTGAGCCACAGCACCACTTCTGGTCATTTTTTTTCCTGTATATGTGGTGCTGGGGAATCGAACCCAGGGCTTCATGTATACGAGGCAAGCACTCTTGCCACTAGGCCATATTCCCAGCCCCATGAACTTTCTTGCCTAGCCTGGCTGTGAACTGTGATTCTCAGATCTGTCTCCTGAGTAGTTAGGATTACAGGTGTGAGCCATGAGTGCCTGGATTGGTTGTCGTGTGTGTGTGTGTGCGCGCGTGCCAATGTGGGGCCTTGAATTCAGGGCCTGGGTGCTGTCCCTGGGCTTTTTTGCTCAAGGCTAGCACTTTACCACTTGAGCCATAGCTCTACTTTCAGGTTTTTTGGTGGTCAGTTGGAAATAAGAGACTCGGGGACTTTGTTGCCAAGGTTTTGAACCATAATCCTCAGATTTCAGCTTCTTGAGGAGCTAGGACAGGCATGAGCCACTGACACCTGGTGGTTTTTACTTTTTTTTTTTTTTTTTTTTTTGAGGCGATAGAAGGAGACTGTGTTCCAGAGACCACAAATGTCCTACAAAATCTAAATTCCTGTCTTAGCACTGACACAAGTTTGCTGATCTTGATCTCATTCAGTGTTTCATTGTATACACAAATGAAGAATTGCTCAGGGTCAGGGAGGGCAAGTTGATCCGGGGTTAGACAGCCTTCTCTCTGGAGCTCCCCTCTGTGTTTGTTGTCTTCCTCAAGGAGCCAGGGCTTCGTATGCCAGCCATCTGTCCCCTTGGGCACCTCCCCAGTGCCTATCTCCTTCCCCAGACCTGTGCCCCACCCTGTAGGTCCCTCTTGCTGCTGCTGTTTTTGTTCTCAGTTGTCTGCTTGGGCATAGCTCTTTGAAGTTAGAGCCAGCGACACTGTAGTGGTCCTCCAGGACCTTGGGTGGAAGTGTGACATGAATAAAGTAGCAGTTTTTTTACCTTTGTGTGGCCTGTGAAGATGGGGGTGCTGCCAGTGATTGGGCACCTGCCGGTATGAGGTAGACCCTGGGTTCCATCCCCAGCACTCCAAAAAAAAATTAATAAATAAAACAAAAAACTCACTGTTGTTATCCTAGCTACTCAGAAGGCTGAGATCTAAGGATGGCAGTTCAAAACCAATGCAATAGGAAAGCCCACAGGACTCTTATCTCCAATTAACCACCAAAAGCTAGAAGTAGAGCTGTGGCTCAAGTGGTAGAGTGCTAGCCTTGTGCAAAAAAATCTCAAGGACATTATCCAGGCTTGGAGTTTAAGGCCCAAGACCAAGACACACAAAGAAAACAGAACCCCAAAACTGGAGGGGAGGCTCAACTAGTAGAATATAAGCGTAGCAAATACAAGACCCTGAGTTTAAATCCCTGAACCTCCAGGGAGTTAGAGGTGACTCTTCTTTTTGTTTTTTTTTTTTTGTTTTTTGGCCAGTCCTGGGCCTTGGAACTCAGGGCCTGAGCACTGTCCCTGGCTTCTTCCCGCTCAAGGCTAGCACTCTGCCACTTGAGCCACAGCGCCGCTTCTGGCCGTTTTCTGTATATGTGGTGCTGGGGAATCGAACCTAGGGCCTCGTGTATCCGAGGCAGGCACTCTTGCCACTAGGCTATATCCCCAGCCCATGTGACTCTTCTTTTTGAACCTATGCCTGATGTCTTACAGACTTGGTGACTAAAATGTGAGTCACTTTAATTGCTCTAAGCCTCTTTTCACATCTCTAAAATGGGGACACTTAAGGTTCCTTTGTTTTTGGCATGGTGACATACACCTTAACCCCCAGCTAGTCAGGAGGCAGGATTCCTTGAGCCTAGAGGTTCAGAACCCGCCTGGGCAATACATTGAGAACTGACTGAGGATAAACCCTTCTTCATGAATATTGCATGCGTCACATGAGACAATACAGTGAGGGTATGAACCGAGCACTGGTCTGCAGAGCTTTGTGTGATATGGGGAGCAGAAAGAGCCTCCTGGGATGTAGCTCAGTATGAAAGCACCTACCTGGCAAGTGTGAGGCCCTGGGTTTGATCCACAAGCCTGAGAAAGAAGAGTGGGAAGGAAGGCAGGTAGGCTTCTGCTCCCAACAATTCAGCCTCCCTAGTGCTGGGATTATAGATGTTTACTACCATGCCAGATGATGTTAGATGTTTTTTTTTTTCGGTTCATCATGGGGCTTGAACTTGGGACCTGGGCACTGTCTCTGAGCTCTTGCCCAAGGCTACCGCTCTACCACTTTGACCCACAGTACTACTTCTGGTTTTCTGGTGGTTAATTAGAGATAAAAGTTTTCATGGACTTTCCTGCCTGGGCTGGCTTTAAACTGCAACCCTCAGATTTCATCCTCCTGAGTAGTTAGGATTAGAGGTGTGAGCCACTAGCAGCACCTTGCTTTTGATTTTTAAAAAATTTAGATTTAACTGCTATCTTTGGACTTCAGTTTCCTTATCTGTCACTACTGTGACAGCATTGCTTCCATCAGGGCTGCTGCTTGAGTATCAGAGAGAAGATGTGCCCCATCTCTAGGGCAGCAGCAGATCCCAGTGGGGCTTCTGTAGACACTTGTTTACGTGCAGGATCTTTTCCGCCTCCACAGCCCTTTGAGGTAGACAGACAGTCATTATCGTCCCCTTCAGGGGTGAGAAACATGCAGTCACTTGTCAGTGGTTACCCAGGAAGGCAGAGGCGGTCAGGCAGCCTGCCCACTGGTGCTGTATTTTCAAAGCATGGCTTGGTTGTGGTTAACAAAAAAATGACAACGGGTGGGATTCTGATCTTTCAGATGTCACCAATAGGTGGGTGTCTTGTTCCTATCCCTGTGTAGGAAGTCACTTTCCTCCCTCAGTGGACCTGGCCAGTGTGGCTGGGACTGGGTGGGAACCAGGAGCCTGAGCTGTGGGGACGGGAGGGAGGGACAGAAAGGCTCATTGCAGCCTTGGTTGGAAGTTGGAGTTTTTTCTGAACCAGTGAGAAGGCATTAAGGTTACAGAGAGTGAGAGTCGTGGCCCGGGAGGAGATTCCTGCAGCGCCCCAGGAGGCGAGGGCCACAATAACGCAGTGGCAGGAAGAGAATGGACAGCTTGGAGGGAGAGAGCCATTGACTATGGAGATGACCAGTTTTGCTTCCGTAGAGGATGGCGGGTTGGATGCAGAATTCTGGATGATTCTTGGGCCTTTTGGCTTGACCACTGGAGGAGGGCATGGCTTAGTCACTGATGGAGAAAGACTAGGGGGAAACGGGTTTAGGGGGAGACATTTTGATTTCATCTTGCTTATACGGTTGGAGTTTTTTGTTTTTTGCTGGTACTAAGGCTTGAACTCATAGCCTGGGTGCTGTTCCTGAGTTCTTTTGCTCAAGGCCATTCTACCCCTTGACCATAGCTGTACTTCTGGCTTTTTGTGGTTAATTGGAGTTGAGTCTCTTGGACTTCCCTGCCTCGGCTGGCTTTGAACCGTGATCCTCACATCTCAGTCTCTTCTGAGTAGCTAGAACTATAGGTGCGAGCCAGCAGCACCCAGCCTGTCTGAGTATTTGGATAGAAAGGTTGCAGAACAGTTGTGGTAGAGCCCAGGGCCAAGAGCAAATGCCCGGTCTCAGGTGTGCTCTTAGGACCAGCAGGGGAGGGTTTGACGCACAGGGCAAGCCTGGGGCTTTGAAGGTTAAAGGGGAAGAGGAGGAAGATCCAGCCCTGGAGACCAAGGGGAAATGGCCACAGAGGTAAGAGGAAAGCAGGTTTATGGAGACCCAAGTGGATCTAGGTATTTCAGGAAGAAGAGCATAGACAGCATCATGGTGTCCTGCTTTTAAGACGTGGGGGTCCAGAACCAGAACTGGGAGTGTGGGGGGTACAGCCAGGGAGCTGGGCTGCAGCAGCATGCTAAGTGGCTTGGTGGGGACAGAGCCCAGATTGAAGTAGACCGACCGAAGAGCAAAGGGAACACACATGGGCTTTCCCAAGCTTTTGAAAATGTGTACAATTGGGGCTGGGGATATGGCCTAGTGGCAAGAGTGCTTGCCTCGTATACATGAGGCCCCGGGTTCGATTCCCCAGCACCACATATACAGAAAATGGCCAGAAGTGGCGCTGTGGCTCAAGGGGTAGAGTGCTAACCTTGAGCAAGAAGAAGCCAGGGACAGCGCTCAGGCCCTAAGTCCAAGCCCTAGGACTGGCCCCCCCCAAAAAAATGTGTACAATGAAAAGCAGAAAAAATGGACCAGTAATTGTACAGGGTTAGAGGTCAGGTATATTTTATGTGCTTATATGTGATAAAATACACAAAAATACCATCATGCTTTTTTTGATAGCAGGGTTGTAATGTGAATGAGATATCATCATACATAGTTTTGGTTCGCATTTCCTAAATTAGTGTTATGTCTGACCATCTTTAAATGTGTTTATCAAGGCTCTATCCCTAATTCTGCATTTATTTCTTTGTGTGTTGGTCCTGCGGCTTGAACTTGAGCTACAGCTCTACTTCTGGCTTGTTCTATACATGTGGTGCTGAGGAATAGAACCTAGGGCTTCATGGATGCAAGGCAAGCACTCTACCACTAGACCATACTGTACTGCCCAGGGTGGTTTCAAACCATAACATTCAGATCTCAGCGTGCTGAGTAGCCTGGATTACAGATGGGAGCCACTGGCAACTGGCTCCCTTTGCCCTTTTGTTTTTTTGGCCAGTCCTAGGGCTTGGACTCGGCCTGAGCACTGTCCCTGGCTTCTTTCTGCTTAAGACTAGCACTCTACCACTTGAGCCACAGCGCCTCTTCTGGCTTGTTCTACACATATGGTGCTGAGGAATAGAACCAAGGGCTTCATGGATGCAAGGCAAATACTCTACCACTAGACCATATTCCCAGCCCCCTTTGCCCATTTTTTTAAAAATCAGATTTTCTAAAATTGAGTTTTAGCTGTTTTGTGTATATTTTGGATATTAATTCATTATACATGATTTGCAAATATTTTATTCTCTGGGCTGCCTTTTTATTCTTTTTGTCTTTTAAAAAGTTTATTCTATTACTGTGAAAGTGATGTACAGAGGGATTAATTAAATAACTCAGGTAATGAGTACATTTCTTCTTTCCTTCTTCTTTCCCTCCCCCATTCTTCCCTCCCTCCCTCCCCCATTCTTCCCTCCCTCCCTCCCTCTCTCCTTCCTTCCTCTCCCTCCCCCCCTTCCTCCCCTTCTTCCTCCCCCTCCTCCTCCTTCTCTTCCTCCTCCTCCTCCTTCTTCTTCTTTCTCTCTCTCTTTCTTTCTGCCCTGTCTCTCTCTCTCTCTCTCTCTCTCTCTCTCTCTCTCTCTCTCTCTCTCTCTCTTTCTTTCTGTCCTGGGGCTTGAACTCAGAGCCTGGGCACTGTTCCTGAGCTTCTTTTGCTCAAGGCTAGCACTTTGCCACTTGAGCCAGAACGCCACTTCTGTCTTTTATGTTTATGTGGTACTGAGGAATCAAATCTAGGGCTTCAAGCATGCGTAGGTGAGCACTCTACCACTAAGCCACATTCCCAAACCATACATTTCCTTTTGTACAGTGTCATCCCTTCCCTCTCTCTTCATTTTGTCTTTTTGGCGCACAATTTAACATTTTTCATGAAGTTTAATTTTTTTTTCCTTGTGCCTCTCATGTTTTATTTAAAAAATCATGGCCCGACCAAATGTTATGAACCCTTTTTAAGACAGTCTTCCTGCGTAGCCCAGGCTGGCTTCAAACTCATAATCCTACTTCAACCTCCCAAATAATGGGATTACAGATATGAGCCACTAGCATCCAGCTTACTCTTGAGATAGGGTCTCTCTGTCTGCCCAAGCGCACACCTGAACTGCAATCCATTTAGTTTTCAGTTGTACCTAAGAAGACAGACAGGTGCAGCCTCAACCACCCATCAGTTGAAAAGAATCTTGTGGAATTTCTTCCCAGTCTGGCCTTGAATCTTATCCTTTTCATCTCAGCCTCCCGAATCAATAAGAGCTGTTGTGGGTTATTGTTATAGTTTGAACTCAGGTCTTTATGCTTGCCAGGAGGCCACCCTACCACTTGAGCTGTACCTCCAGCCCTTTTACCCTGGTTACTTTTTTGCTTTTGACCTAAGACAGCCTGGATTTCTGGCTGTCACTTCCTGCCATAACTGGGATGACAGGTGTAGGCCATCACATTTGGCTATTGGTTGAGATACAGAGACAGTGAAGGGGTATGTCTCAAACGTTTTTCCTTGGGATATCCTTGAACCACAATCCTTCCTTTCTCTCTTTCCCCAGTGCTAGGATTACAGCTGTGTGAGCCGCTGGTGCTCAGCTCCTGTAAGAGTGTTATTTTAAGTAGTCTTAGGTCTTTGATCCACTTTGAGTTTATTCTTATACATGATGTTAGATGAAGGTCCAACTGCATTCCCTTGTGGGGTTCCTGGTTTCTTGGCACCATTTGTGTGAAAGCTTGTCCCTTAAAGGATGCTTTTGAAAGGTGAAGTGGCCAGGGTGTCGTGCTGTGGGAGTGATCTTTCTGGTGAGGGAGGGGCAGGTGGTCCAGGCAAGAAGGGTATATCATTGGGAGCCAGGGCATACCTTTCACCTTGTAGGTGAAAGCTGCGGTGGGCTGGGTCTAGAAGCTGGGGTGGATTTTGAGAGGAGGGCACTGCACCTGCTGGAGGGCAGAGGAGAGAGCAAGAGAAGGAGACTACTGGGGCTTGTGCTGGGAAAGGGAGACTGTCCCTAGGCTAACAGTATGGAGCAGGTGGGGGGGGGGGGGCTTGTATACAGTCATCCAGAGAACTGAGAATCAGGCTTGGCCCTTTGTCTGTTTTTCTGCAGCTCTAGCACTGACTCCCCAGCAACATCTGCCACCTCCAGCACCATCCCTTATCCCCTTAGAGGCCACCGACAGCATGCTGGAGCTGCCACAACCCCTTCTGCAGCAGACCGAGGACCAGTTGCTGTCCCCGACCCTGGCCTGCAGCAGCTCCCCTTTGATTAGCTTCTCTCCGCCCTTGGACCAGGAGGACTACCTCTGGAGCCTGGATGGGGGGGAGGGCATCAGTGACCTCTTCGACTCCTATGACCTTGGGGATCTGTTGATCAACTGAGTGGCCCTATCTGTCCCCCGCAGTCCCCCCCCCCTTCCCGCCTCTACCTCCTCACAGACTGACAGGGGACCTTGGACACAAGGTACTGCCTCAGGGTATGAGTTTTCCTCTCCTTTCCAACCTCCCTGCTATGGCGAAAGCCATCTGGCCATGTGGATATAGGTGAGGGGAGGAACATGTCAGGGGTTGGGGTCCTGTCCTTTCTCTTCTGACCTCTCACATGAAGGACCACAGGTACAGGTGACCATGTTCAGGGAAAGGCCCTGCCCCCTCCTTTTGAGGGATAATTAGGGCCCTCGATTTTCCAAGAAGCACTTAATACCTTTGTATTTATTTCAGGTTGAGTTTTTTTTTTTTTTTAATGTACTCCCTGAGTTTTAGCAGGGAGATTGTTCTAGTTTCTAGCAAGCCTCCTCAAACAGGCCCATCCCTGCCTAACTGTTCAAGGGTAGATCTGGGCTTCCAGAAGCCCTGGCCAACTCCCACAGCAGTGACAGTGGGGGCTGTCAGTGGGCCTGTCCAGTTTGCTAGAATGTTATTGCACTTAGGCCTTGTAATTCTATTATGTGCCAGGCCCTTTGTCCTCTCCAGAGCTCAGTCTGGCATCTCCAGCTAAGCATCGACCTGGAATCCCTGGTCTCCATCCCAGAGAAGGTTCTAAGGAAGGTTCTTGGGGAAGGCATAATGTAGGCTCCTGTGGAAACGAGGAGCATGTAGTTCAGGCGATGCCTAGCAGATGGAATTCCTTACCTCTCCCTCACCTTAGAATGTAGAGTCCTCTGGGGACTTGCAGAGAAAGCTCCTGACAAAAGATGTACAGGGGGAGCCATCTTGGCTGCCAAGGGCGCCTTGCCCTGATCATGAGGTTGAGGTGAACACAGGAAGTACTTCCAGGAGCTGCTCCTGCTTCCTTGGGAGGACTTCTTTCCTCCTTTCTTTTTTGGCCACGGTTGATTCGTTAAGGATTCCCAGCCTACCTCCAAGCTCTCACACAGACCTGAGGACAGAGCTGACAGGGCCTTGGAGTGGGGGAGAGTACAGAAGGACCTCTTCACTGCAGACCAGGCCTTGACAGCTAATGACAGAGGCGTTACTTGTTTAGGTTTAGAGGTGTGGGAAGATTCTTTAGTGTCACTCCTTCTCCCCAGAGAATGACTATCTGCAGTATTCCTGTTAGCCTGGCTGGGGCAGGGAATAAGCTCTGCTTGCCTTCTAGAGAGGCATCCAGGGGTGGGGGGTCTTAAGTGGCCCTTCACCCACCCTCAGGGAGCTAGGGTTCCTCAGAGGCTCAGTTGGGCAGCACTTTTTGTTTGTTTGTAGCATTAAGTTGATTTAAAATATGAAGTTGGCTTGTTGGGTTGATTGATCCTGGGCTGACTGACTGGCATTTGAAGTTTGGAATGTGGGGCTTTTGTTGGGGATGTGGCCACTTGTGAGCTGATGCCCGACTGAGAACAGTTGTGTAGCCCCCTCCAAGGAGTGGCCAGCAGCTCAAAGACACCCCCACTTAATTTCATATGCTTCATAAGAATGCCTTTAGTCTCTTCACACATACTCAGGGGTCTTATTTGAGGTCTACCTTGAAACCCAGAATGCCTTTGGCCTTTGGGTGATGATTGGGGCTGTTGCAAGGGATCTGGTTTGGAGCAAGTGGGGTATTACTGTTCTGGGGTCTCTGTGGTTTCCATTTAGCCTTCTGGTAGAAGAGCAGAACAGAGGTGCTTGGCTTTTATACATTGGACTCTGGAGATTTCTCAGAACTTCACTGGAAGAAAGGGAGAAGAGGCCTACAGAACCCATCTGGAATGAGTTTTAATGCTAAGTCTGGCTAGAATTCAAGCTCTTTCCCCAAAGACCCAGCCATAGGACTGGACAGAGCCTTCATGAACAGCTGTCTTATCCACACCATTCCTAGCCAAGGGGCCAGACCTCCCAGATTCAGCCTCAGCCTCCGGCCCCTTTCTTGCCAGTGACACAGACCTCCCAGGTTCATAGACTGCTTTAAATATACCATTGTGAGTGGTATTTCCTTTAGGGGTCATGTTAACTTTAGTACAGTAGAGAGCCAGTTTGTTCTTGTAAATGATTCCTATGGGGTAATTTCTCAGCCCTGTTTGTAGCCCCCTAGTCACTTGTCCCCAGGGACCTCAAATAGCATTAAATTGTTAGTAGAGTTCAAGATTTCTTAACGTCACTAAAGATACCAGAATGTGCCTCCTGGGTGCTTCTTTCTTGGTGGCTCTTCCTCCTCCTCTTCCGCCCCAGTGTTGCCATCGGTGAGTATGGCTACAGGCAAGAGAGAGATGGGGAAGCTTGCAAACTGGCTTTAAGGTGGTTCAAGTTTGTTCCCCTACCCCATATGGTCTCCACCTCCCTTCCTTCCACCCAGTGTTCAGTGTTGTAGTGAGTTTGGGTGCGCCAGCATTGAGGTGTTGTGTGGCTTAATGCATTTGAAATGAAAGCCTTTGGGATTGGTTGGAAACAGCTTTGTGATTCTTGTTATAACCAGAGGTCCCACTGTATCGTGACAGCCTGTTCTTTTACAAGCCGCCCCCCGCCCCCAATGACCATGGTGGTCATTAGCCCAGCCATCCATCTGGCTCCAGGATAGGTGAAAAAGCCTGGCATGGGTCATTAGTCTCGAGGGTGAGCTGGCCCAGGGGTACCTGGTGTCTGTTCAGGTACAGGGACCATATGTTGGTCACTCACCTGTGGCCTGGTTTACTCTTCAGACCTGCATTGGTGAGCACCAGCTGGGCCTCCTTGTGTTATGATGTTTGGGCATTAAAACAATGGCAGCTCCTGGTTTCTTGTCTTTCTTTGAATTTGTTGCCTGCTACACACACACATACACACACACACACACACACACACACACACACACACACACACACCCCTTACCACCATACCAGCTCCTGGTTTCTTGTCTTTCTTTGAATTTGTTGCCTGCTACACACACACACACACACCTTACCACCTTACCACGCCCCAGCCCTGTGATGTATTCTGACTGACATTCATCATTAACTATGGGTCTGATTTCTCTCTGAGAAACTACCTCCTTTCCCCACATTGGCTTATTGCCATGCTTGGAAGTTAGCAGCACCCAGAGTGGTGTGGCCCACTTGCCTCCACCACCTTTCACAGGGCCATGGTGGTTGTTCCCTAAGAAGCTTCCATCTCATTTACAAAGTGGAGTCCTGAGTTCAGCAGTATCAGCATCACTTGGGAACGGAAAAATGATTAGGTGTATATAATGGAGTACTATTCAGCCCTAAAAAGAAATAAGGTATCCTGAGGACCATGAAGTAAAAAGATCCATTCACAAAAAAAAAAAAAAAAAAAAAAAAAAATCACATTGATTCCATTGATACAAAATGTCCCGAACAGTGTAAATGGATGAGGGATTTTTTTTTTTTTGTCAGTCCTAGGGCTTGAACTCAGGGCCTGGGTGCTGTGCCTGAGCTGAGCATTTTTGCTTAAGGCTAGCATTCAACCACTTGAGCCACAGCTCTACTTCTGGCTTTTTAAGATAATTTGTTGGAGATAAGAATCACAGACCTTCCTGCCCTGGCTGGCTATGAACCATGATCCTCTGATCTCAGCCTCCTGAGTAGTGAGGATTACAAGCATGAGCCACTGGTGCCTGGCTGGGATGAGTGCTTTTTTTTTTTTTTTAACAGAAATGCAAAGATCCTCAGCAAAAATACTAGGAGGTCAAATATTGGAGCATATAAATTCAGGCAGTATAATAGGGAATTTATACCAGGAATGCAAGGTTGGTTGGTTTAGCATCCCCAAGTCAACCGATGTAATATGCCATATCAGAAGAAACGGCAAAAGTCATACCACAATTGGAGCCCCCCAAAAGATAAAGCTCAACACCCTTCATGACTGCTAAAGAGCAGTTCTTATGGGTTTCCAGGTTGCCCTGGAATTACTGGGCAAAAGCAGTTCTGCCTCATCCTTCAAGGATCATGGGCACACACCACCAAGGCCAGTCTCATGTTAACAAAAACCTTAATGAAATAGGAATAGAAAGCAACTTTTCAATCCCAATAAAGAGCGTAAGTGAGAAACTCTTAGTATGTTTAATGATGAAATAATGTTGCTTCTGTAGGATCAGAAGCATGACAAGGAATGCCACTCCATTCCTGTTCACTGTACCACAAGTTCTTGCAAATGAGGAAGTGGTGTTGTAGCTCAAATGGTAGTATGTGGGTCCAGAGAGGCTCAGAGACAGTCCTTAGGCCTGCTTGAGTTCCAGGCCCCCCCACCCCAAAAAAATGTGTACATTTTTGCTGGGTGCTGGTGGTGACTCATGCCTGTAATTCTAGCTACTCAGGAGGCTGAGATCTCAGGACGGCAGTTCAAAGCCAGCCCAGGCAGGAAAGTCTGTGAGACTCATCTCCAATTAACCACCAGAAAACCAGAAGTGACACTGTGGCTCAAAGTGGTAGATCACTAGCCTTGACCTGTAGAGCTCAAGGATAGTGCCCAGGCCCAGAGTTAAAGCCTCATGACTGACAAAAAAAAAGAAAAAAGTTTATTCATTGGTAATCCTGACTCCTCAGGAGACTGAAATCTGAAGAGTTCAGCTCAAAACCAGCCCAGACGGGCTGGGGATATAGCCTAGTGGCAAGAGTGCCTGCCTCAGATACACGAGGCCCTAGGTTCGATTCCCCAGCACCACATATACAGAAAACGGCCAGAAGCGGCGCTGTGGCTCAAGTGGCAGAGTGCTAGCCTTGAGCGGGAAGAAGCCAGGGACAGTGCTCAGGCCCTGAGTCCAAGGCCCAGGACTGGCCAAAAAAAAAAAAAAAAAAAAAAAAAAAAAAAAACCAGCCCAGACAGGAAAGCTTATGAGACCCTTATCTCCAGTTAGCCACCAAAAAGCTGAGGTATGGCTCAAGTGGTAGAGTGCCATCTGGAGCAAAAAAGCTAAGGAACAGTGGATAGGCCTTGAGCTCAAGCCTCAATACTGGTACTAAAATGAAAGAGAAGGAAACCAACATCTGTCTGCTCAAAGCTCATAAAGTCAACAACTGCTTCCTTGAACAAAGGTCAGTTATTATTTATTGAGCCTTGTGCCAAGATGGGGGGTCATAAGCACTACTCCTTCCTTGTCAGAGGTGTGTACCTGTTTTGAGTTTTCTTCTTCCTGGGGTTGGCTAAGAGTTGGAGATTGTATGCCTGCAGCAGTCCCCTGATGGCAGTGCTCAGCCTTGTGCTATAATGAGACAAAACCAGGCCATTCTGGAACTCTAAGCATTCTAACAGCCCAGCAGTAGAACAGGCTTTTCTGATATACATATATATATATATATATATTACATATATACATCATATATATACATATGTACATACATACATACACACACACACACATATATATGTATATTTGCATCTTGATCCTTCCACTGATCCTGGGAGAGACTAGATGATCAAACTGGAAGCTGAAAAATTTAATCCAATAGGATCTTCACTTAATTTCCACAAACATTTTTTGAGCACTTACATGACATGTGTCTTCCCCTGTGAAAGAGAAAGGGTTAGGGGAACTCCGATGGAGTTTATAGCAAATTGTAATTTGAAACAGCTTACAGACTTACACATTTGTTGAGACAAACACCCTTGAGCTGAGCCTCTGTGCTAGGCTCGAACTTCAGCATTCATTAGAAGCACCTAGAAGGCTTCTTGAAACAGATCGTTGGGCTTCATTGCCAGGTGATGGTCGTAATGGTGATTTGCAGTGCTAGGGATGGAACTCGGGGCTTCTAGGCAGGTATTCTACCAATGAGTCTCACCATTCGCCCCATCTCTTGAGCTGATTCTATATGTCAGCGGTGGAACCGACCCCTCCTAAAGTAATGGTGAGGATCCCACTTGGAGAGCCACTGTGTAGACAACACATCACTGCCGAGATTCAGACATCACAGTGGAATTCAGAAGGAAAATAATCACTGCTCTGAAGGTGTTGGTAAGTATTCATTTCTTTGGTAAACTGGAGCCATCATTTAATTTCCAGGAAAACTTTACCAATTGTGTGTGTGTGTGTGTGTGTGTGTGTGTGTATGTGTCTGTACGTGTGTGTGTGTGTCTGTGTGGTGTGTGTGTGTCTGTGTGTTTGGTACTTACTGCTTATTGGCCTTATCTTTACCATAAGGAAACAGACTCAGGAAAGGTAGGAATGTGTACAAGGTCACCCAGTAAGTGATGGAGCACAGCTGTGGGTCTCTAAAACTTTCTTACTCTTAATCTCTTGTCAAACCTCATGTAGGAGCTGGGTGTGGTGGCTCATGCCTGTAATCCCAAATGTGAAAGACAGGAATTAGCATCGGCTAAGATCCTATCTCCAAGACATAAAACTCCACATGGACTAGTGTGTCACAGTGAATCCCACTTCACTGGTTTCCAGGCTTTGCCAGTCCTTGAATAGACACAGCACTTAGCAATCAGCATGTCTGCTGTATCTGTGTGCCGGAGACCATGTTGATCCAGTCAAGATCACATGTCCCTAATCAAAGGACTCCCTGGCCACCCTAAGAATGTCTCCCTGGTTAACTTTTTTTTTTTTTTGTCAGTCATGTGTCTTGAACTCAGGGCCTGGGCTCTGTCCCTGAGCTCTTTTGCTCAAAGCTAGCACTCTGCTACTTTGAACCATGGCACTACTTCCACTTTTTGAGTGATTATTCAGAGATAAGAGTCTCACAGGGACTTTTGCGCTCAGGCTGGCATTGAACCGTGCTCCTCAGATCTCAGCCTCCTGAGTAGTAGGTAGGATTACAGGCATGAGCCACCGCACACCTGGCCCTTGGTTAATTCTTGCTGGGCCACTGGGGAGGCTGGTTATTCTCCCAGTGTGGGCAGTGTCCTCTGGTGGCCATTTTGCCAAGTACACAAACTAGAGAAGCTACTCTAGGGCAAAGTACTGGGCTTTTATTATATTTAATTAATTCATTAAAAATTTTTGTTTCGGTGTTGGTACTGGGGCTTGAACTTAGGGTATGCCACTCTCCCTTGGCTTTTTCATTGAAGGCTGGCACTGTACCACTTTAGTCACATCTCTACTTTTGCCTTTTAAGTCTCATGGACTTTACTGTCTGCTAGCTTTGACTTGTGATCCTCAAGATTTCAGCCTCACCTGCACATCCATGTTTATTGCTGCACAATTCAAAATAGCCAAAATATGGAAAGAGCCTAAATGCCCCACTACAGATGAATGGATCAAAAAAATGTGGTACCTGTACAAAATGGAATACTACATAGTGATTAGAAATGACAAAATAATGGCATTCGCAGGGAAATGATCAGATCTTGAACACATAATGTTGAGCCAGACAAGCATAGAACACAAAGAACAAAGGCACATGGTCTCCCTGATATGTGGTTGTTGGGGGTGGGGGGGAGAACAGTAGAGATCATGTCTATAAAATGACAAACTTCTTTTCAAATGGTATTTCCACATGTTTTGGTCAGCGACTTTACAGTATGTCTCTGAAACCAATTACTAAGTAAGCAATAAACATAAAAAGGTCTAGGATAAATGTATCAGAGGATCACAGTAGCTCAACAGCTATGTACATATGATTATATAAGATGAGGCTAAGCAAAACGAACTCCAAGAGATGGAAACAGGAGGATTTTATTGTTGTCGTTATGTACTGTATGTATTGTATGTCGTTATGTTAATGTACTTGGTGAATTTGCTATGGTGTACCCCGTGGTCACTGTATATGATTTTGGTACACTGGATATTATATATGTGCTTATCTGAACTAGGGAAGTGAAAGAAAAATGAGGGAGGGTATAACAAATAAGACAAGAAATGTACTCACTACCTTATTATGTAACTGTACCCCTCTGCACATCACCTTGTCAATAAAATTTAATTAAATAAAATAAAAAGTGAGACTAAAAAAAAACAAACAGATTTCAGTCTCCTGAGTAGTTAGGGTTTACAAGTGTGAGCCATTAGAGCCTGGCCAAATTTACAAAATTTTATTGAGCACCTCCTAGGAAGGTTGAATTCTCAAGATAGAGTTTCATTCCTTTTATTGAAGTACACTTTTCTTATTTACCCACTTAGATGCAGAGTAAAGTCTTCATTCCCTAAAGATGTCTATATCTTATCCCTCAGAACCTGTGCACATAATTACATGGCAAGAGAAAATTAAGACTGCAGTTGGGCTGGGTGCTAGTGGTTCATGCCTGTAATCCTAGCTATTCCAGAGGCTGAGGTTTGAGGATCTTGGTTTGAAGCCAACTCAGGCAGGAGAGTCCACAAGGCTCTTATATCCAATTAACTACTAAAAAGCCAGAAGTGGAGCTATGGCTCAAGTGGTAGAGTGCTAACCTTGAACAAAAAAAGTTCAGGGACAGCACCTAGGCCCTGAGTTCAAGTCCTAGTACTGGCACATACAGCCCCTTTCCCCCCTCCCCCAACACACACATATGGAAGTTCAAAATGAATTTTTTAAGCAACTGCACTTCTCATGGGAAGATTACCCTGGATTATCTAGTAGAGCCAAGTTAATCATAGTCCTTTATGTGAAAGTGATAAGAGACTCAGTATGCAAGAGTTTTGAGCCAGGCATGGTGATTCATGCCTCAAATCCCAGCATTCAGGAGGTAGAGGCAGGAAGATCATGAAGACATCCTGGACCCTGGCAGAGAGACAGAGACAGAGGACATGATATATTGCTGGCTTTGAATAATAAGTAGGAAGTCATGTACCAAGAGATGCAGGAAGCCTCTAGAAGGTGGAAAAAAAAAAGATTTCTTTCCTAGGGCCTCTAAGAAGGATCACAGCTACACCTACACCTTGCTTTTCTCCTGGTGAGATCCATTTCAGACTTCCAGAACTATAAGTCTCCAGAAATCTGTGCACACCTGTAGTCCAAGCTACCCAGGAGTCTGAGGTAGGAACATCCCTTGAGTCACGCAGGAGTTCAAAGCCAGCCTGGGCAACATAGTCACGTAGCATAGCTATTTCCATGCACTCACCAACTATCTCCTTAGAAGGTTCCAACCTTTTACAGGCCCACAGACCCTTTGGGAATCTGATGACAACTACACAGCTGTAGTACTCTGCAGATGGGGTGCCCCCCCCCCCCAACATCTTCACCTGAAGCCTGCTCCCCCTCGTGGACAATCAGAACTCCTGCATCCAACATTGAGCTGGACAGGCACCACCCACCGCTAGGGGGCTCTATGGTGTAGATAATTCACAGTCCTGGAATGGTGACAGATGCCTTGGTTACCTGTTCTAGCCTGGAACTATCCAGCTTTCTCTCTCAAAGGAATTTTAGGAGTTGAGAATCTAAGATTAGTATCCACTGGTGGATTGAACTGGGGGAACGTACCCTGGAGTGCATCTGTGTTTGGTTCTTGGGTACTTTTCAGTTCTTGTTGGGATCATTGGGTAGGAAACACCTTGCAGAACTTGAGGCCAGAGGCTTCTAGAGCCAGCAGAGGTTGGGGATGGGGCTTTATACATGTAGACACAGGGAATGAAAGGAGATAATTCTGAGATGATTGACATGACTGGGCTTAGGAGAGTAGTTGCATAAAGTAAATCTTGGGGCTAGGCACTATTGGCTTGTGCCTGTGATCCTAGCTATATCAGAGGCTGAGATATGGAGGATGAGGACTTGAAGTCAGCCAAAGCAGAGAAGTTCGAGATTTAATCTTGAAAATAACCAGCAAAAACAGGGTTAAAAATGAGGCTCAGGCTGGAAATGTGGCTAGCTGTAGAGTGCTTGCCTAGCATGCATGAAACCCTGGGTTCAATTCCTCAGGACCACATAAACAGAAAAGGCTGGAAGTGGCGCTGTGGCACAAGTGGTAGAGTGATAGCCTTGAGCAAAAGAAGCTTAGGGACAGTGCCCAGGCCCTGAGTTCAAGCCTCAGGATTGGCAAAAAAAAAAAAAAAAAAAAGTGAGTTCAAGTGGTAGAGCATCAGCCTAGCAAGTAAGAAACTCCAAATAAAAACTTAAGTACCACCAATTTTTTAAAGGCCAAGTCTTTGATAAACGTTTTCATTGTTATCTTCTGTTCAAGCCCCCAGCCCCAGTCCCAGTCCCCTTTATAAGACCTGTGGTGGTCCCCAGTTGTGCAGACGGATTGGCATACATACTTTCACCTAGTTTTTTTTTAGGCCTTTGTATTGGGGGGGCGTACTGGGTCTTGAATTCAGGGCCTAGGCACTGTCCCTGAACTTTCTTGCTCAAGACTAGCACTCTACCACTTTGAGCCACAACTTGACTTCTAGTTCTCTGGTAGTTAATTGGAGATAAGAGTCTCACGGACTTTCCTGCTCAGGCTGGCTTTGAACTGTGATCCTCAGATCTCTGCCTCCTGAGTAGGTAGGGTTATAGGCATGAGGCACCTGTGCCTATCACTTTAGGTTATTTTTTAGATAAGATCTTGAGAGTTTTTACCTGGAACCAGCATCGTATTGCCATCTATGACCCGTGATTGCCACCACACCCAGCTTTATTGGTTGAGATGAGGGGGAATCCCACCAACTTTTTGCCCTGGCTGGCCTCAAATCATGACCTTCTTGATCTCTGTCTCCTGTGTAGCTGATATTGTAGTTATGAGCCATCCCCCCAACCTCCCTTTGTGTTTGATCTATGAGGTTCATGGAAGCACTGAGGGCTATGGGAGGGGGACTAAACAACCATCTTGGGAAAGATGGGAAGGCTTCCTGGAGTCACGAGCTGGAAAGGAAATGGCCAAGCATAGAAACTGGAAGAGCAGGGCTGGTAGAAGGGACAGCCTATGCAAGGGCAGACAGATGGGAGTCTTGTGCTCTTACTACATAGAGGTTGTTTTTTTTCTCTTCCTGAGAGACTGCAGAGGCAGATGGGAAGAGGTCGTGGCCATGCAAAGGAGCCTAGACTTGATCCTGAGCATAAGGAACCCTGTTTGCACCCTTTTACCCTTGGGAATCTATTTTCCTTCTGGAAACATGAACTCTTCAATCTAGAGGAGAGCCTGGAACTTACATCCAATGACTAACATCAGATAAGCCTGGATTAGAATTCTGTACTTGCCATTCACTGGTCACCTGCTGTGGATGTCAATAAATGTTTCTTGCAGATATTGGGGGTGTAGCTCAGAGGTAGCATACCTGCCTAGCACATATAAGGCCATAAGTGAGATTAAACCCCAGCACTGCAAAAAAGAACTAAGTTTATCGCACCTCTGCTACATTTTCTAAGCCTCCTTTGGGGGCCATGCACCTGTCTGCTTCTTTAATTGAAGCTTCACAGTCATCAAGGCTCCTTTTATAAGTAATTTCTCACTGGGGGTGGTGATGCATGCCTGTAATCCCTACTGAGACAAGAAGAACATGAGCTCCAGGCCAATTCCTTCTCTCTCTTAAACACAGACCCTGTTTCAAAAAAAAAAAAAATTCGTAAATGTCTCACAGAAGTCCAGGAGGAGCCCAGGCGAGCAGGTGGGCCGCCCTGGTGGGCGCAAGGGCTTGTGGAGCCTGGGAGGGCGGGCCACCCGGGGGATCGAGGAGACGGGGCGGGGGCGGGGGTGGGGGGGGCAGAATCAGCAGAGAACGGTGGGAGAGGCCAGAGTCCGAAGTGGGATTCGGGTGGGACCAGCGTGGGACAGCGAGCCTCGCAAGGCTGGAGATCCGCACCAAAGCAGAGAAAGCCGAGGAGGGCCGAGCCTCTCGGGGTGGGCGAGGCTGAAACCCAGAGGGGAAAGGCGGGGGAGTTAAGTCAGGGGAGGAGGGTGAGCTTCGACGACCACAGAGCCGTTGGGGGCGGGGCCTAGAGGAGCTGGGCGGAGCCGAGGGGCGGGCGGGGATGCGGGGCGGGGTCAAGGGGAGCCGGCAAGGCGACGGGGGCGGGGCCAAGGTGAAGAGAGACGCCGAAACGTCCGGAGCGAGGCCGGACGCGGAGGGCCCGGGGGACACGGATGTAGAAGAGGCGTGGCTTATGGGTGCCGCGTGGAGGGCCCAGGGGCGGGGCTTCGGAGGCCTGGGCGGAGCGCGCAGGGGGAAGGGAGGGGCTTGTGGGCGTGGCGCGGAGGCCCCGGGGCGGGGCTGCGGAGGCCTGGGCGGGGCGCGGAGGGATAAAAGGCGTGGCTTGGACAAGGCGTGGAGAGGCCGGGGGCGGGGTGTGCGGAGGCCCGGACGGGACCTGCGGCGGACGGTGAGGCCGGACCAGCGCTGTGCAGCTCGGCGCAGCGCCCCCCGCGCCCCTCTCCGGCAGCCGCGACGCCTTAGTCCCGCTCCCGCCATGCCTGAACAACTCTGCGTCGCCGAGTTTCTGGCCGTCACCGCGGAGGACCTCAGCTCCCCGGCCGGAGCCGCCGCCTTCGCCGCCAAGATGCCTCGATTCCGGGGGGCGGCGCTCGCGCGGGAGGAGGTGAGGGGGCCAAGGCGGGCGGGGACCCAGGTTTGCGTGGGGCCTGGCTTTGACCTCAGAAGTGACCCTGGCTGCCATGACCCCGAAACCCGCTCCCTTTCTAGATCTGTGGGAACCCAGCGCATCTCAGACATCTACGTACTTTTATAGTCGAAGCCCCGGAGGCCCCGGGACTGTTTGTGGGGGGCCTCGAGGTCACCTCGATGACAGACTCCACATGTCAGGGCACATCCACCCCCCCCCCCACAGTACTTTGGGCTGTCTGCCGTGTCACGTGTGGCTGCTTGTGACTTAACAGCTCTGTTTGTATGTTCATCTTGGGGGGTCCCACAGTGCGCCCCCGTATCACTCCCCTCTGAGTAGCAGGCCACGTTCTGAACTTACTTCTCCCGGGCTGCAGGGAGCGCCACCCCACCCCCTCCCCCCCTTGCCGCCGGTTCTGAGACTTGGCTCGCCTTGTGGAATGAATGTGAAGTGGGAAGGCACCAGGAGCCGGGGTTCACCTTGGCTGGGCTGTTGGCAAGTTTATAGGCTCCTCTTCCCCTCCCCTCTCTCTTTGTCTTTCCCAGGCTTTTCTTTCTCGTCCTTGCAGGCTGCCCCACCCCGTTCCCAGGCTCTCTCATTGCAGTTCATTCCTCTTCTCTGAACTTGCTGCAGCTTTCTTTCCCCAGCTCCCCTGCAGGGAATGTTCTGGGATAGACACCCGGTGGCCTTGGGCCAGCAGGGAATCATGCCATTGTGCATCTTCCTTCCTTCCAGAAGATGCCCTGAATTGGGGTGAGGTTTTACACTTCAGCAGCCCTAGCCTCCCAGCCTTCACCATAAATGAGCTGAGCTTCTACGGGGTGGCACATACAACAGTTGCCATCCCATGGCTCCTAGCTACTCAGAAGGCTGAGATGTGAAGATCAGGGTTCAAAGCCAGCTATGGCAGAGAAATCTAGTCTAATATCTCCAACTAGCAAAAAGTCAAAAGTTGGATGTGGCTCAAGTGGTAGAGTGCCACCCTTCAGCAAAAGAGCCAAGCAAGAGTGCAAGCCCCAGTACTGGCACACACGCACACGCACACACTATTACCATCTTCAGAGACTAGGGTGTCGTCCTCTCCCCTTCCAGTTTGACCTCCATTCCAGTCTTCCTTTGTACAAAGATAATAGAGAATTTTACATAGAGCTGGAGCTTCAGGAAGGCAGACCTACTTGTGTTCAGAGCCTGGCTCTGTGATTTGCTAACTGAAAGAGCTTGGCCACACGACCTGGTTTGTCATCTATGAAATGGGGACAGTAATGTTTACCTACCTCCCAGAGCTGTGGCATCATACCAATCAATGGGTGCCAAGCATGCATCTGGATAAATGGAATGAATAGCAGGTTAATTGACAGACTTTAGTTTTTAATCTTGCAGTCTTGATGTTTGAACTCAAGGCCTCAGACCTGCTAGACAGGTGCTTTGCCACTTATCTTTATCAGGTAGAATCTCATTTTTTTCTTTTTTTCCTCTTTTTTTTTTTAACTGAGCAGGCAGCAGGTTGAGATCCTACCTATGACCTCCAGTTGATACCACAAGTATGCACCATAGTGCCTAGTTGATTGATTGAGATTGGAATCTTGATAACTTTTTTCCCAGGCTGATCCCAACAACAATTTTCCTAGTCTCTGCCTCCCTGGTAGCTGGGATTACAGGTATCAACCATTCAGTGGAAAGACGTCTTCCTTCCTTCCTTCCTTCCTTTCTTCCTTCCTTCCTTCCTTCCTTCCTTCGCCAGTCCTGGGGCTTGAACTCAAGGGCCTAGGCACTGTCCCTGAGCTTCTTTTGCTCAAGGCTAGCACTCTACCACTTGAGCCATAGCACCACTTCCAGCTTTTTCTGTTTATGTGGTACTAAGGAATCAAACCCAGGACTTCATGCATGCTAGGCAAGCACTCTACCATTAAGTCACATTCCCAGCCCCAGTAGTTCGTTTTAATAGAAATAGGCAGCCAGTGAAACCAGAAGTCCTTCCTGGAGCAGAACCAGTAGTTTGGAGTTGAACATGGGTATTTCCCCAGGAGGTTCGCAGGGAAATGCCACCACTCAATCTCATCCTCAGCACAGCTTCCTGCAGATTTTCTACATAACCTTAAATTTCATGACTCAGGAGTTTAGTACTATGGGCATCCATAGGGCCTTTGCCACTCACTCTCTTTTCCACGTTGCTCATTAGATCACTGAGTCAGAGCAGAGGGGTCGCACTGTGGATCCTTCTTTGTGGAGAGAAAGGTCTGTTTGTGTCTGTGCACAGGCCCTGCCCGGCTTTGTGTGTATAAGCACTTTGTGTTGGGGGAGGGGCCCTTAGTAGGCTCAGACCAGGGTTCACGTTTGCCCAGTTCATGCCAGACAAAACTAAGCCTCCTTTGCTTTCAAATCTGTAGTTGGTGCTCGGGTAAGGGTTCATATCTGTAACAAGAAAGGCTTGGGGGGGGCCCTCCAACACAACTTTCCCCTTGAACGTTTTGATGCCCTAGAGGTGAAGAGTTTGAACTTTGGATTACATTTTTTGGTCTCTTGTTTGTTTCTGCATTTGGGTTTGCATGTTGTTATTATATTGTACCGGTATGTGTGTAGTTTAATGTTGTGATTTTTTTTTTTTCCTCCTCAATTCTTTCTGGGCATGACTAACCCACCCCCAGGCTTGAAGTTCCATGTGGTTGAACCAAAATGCAACTGATTCTTGAATCAATTCTTCCATTTCCGGCTGGTTTCTTGAAAGTAACTAGGGACCTTGTTTTAGGATTTGTAGTCTCTTTGCTTTTTTTTTTCTTTTTTATTTCTTATGCCTTTCTACTTTTTTCCATTTCTTTCTTTAATTTTTTTTTTCAGCACAAGGTTTCAAACTCAGGGCTTTTTACTTGCTAGGCAAATGCTTTTATTGAGTGAGCCATATGTCCATCCTTTTGCTCTGATTATTTTCAGATAGGGTCTCTCTTTTTGCCTAGCCTGGACCATGACATTCTATTTCATATTTCCTGCTACAGCTGGATTACAGGCAAGTACCACCTTGCATCACTTTTATTTTATTGGTCATAGGCTGTCCCTGAGTTCTTTTGCTCAGGGCTAGCACTCTCCTACTTTAAGTCACAGCACTATTTCCTGTTTTCTGGTGTTTAATTGGAGAAAAGAGTCTCATGGATTTTCTTGCCTGGGCTGGCTTCAAACTGTGACCCACAGATCTCAGCCTCTTGAGTAGCTAGGATTACAGGTGCAAGCCACTCGTGCCTAGCTCCTTCTATAGCTTTTAATGTTGAGATGGAGTCTTGTGAAGTTTTTTCTCTAGACTGGCCTGAATAGTGGGTCTCAGACTCCTGAGTAGCTGAGGCAACAGGTACATGCCACTCACTGTGCCCAACAATGTTCGGTTGAAGTTCTTTGAACTTTTTACCTGGGCCTGCCTTGACCCTCAGCCCTTCTGATCTTTACTGCTTGTGTTGCTGAGATTACAGGTGTAAGCCACCAGTGCCCAACAGGACTTGTAAAGGTTTGGAAGCCCTACTGGGGAAGGGCCCTGAGTAGGTCCCAGGAAACTAGACTATCCAGATAAGGGACATCTTAAGAGAGAAATTTGCCAGGGACTCCTTGTTTAAAATGGAGAAACTCAGGTCCAGAGGGGGCAACAAACTTTCCAACTGGGGAGTGCCATTTTCTTCCAGAGTTCTAGGGTCCTATTCTCTTTCAAAGTCCATCTGTCTGTCCTCTCTGTGCAATTTCTTTAACCTTCAGTGGGCCTATCCTGAAAATAGGATCATTCTGGAAATGGGCCCCATAGATTTCCCCCACTTATCACCACAGTGGGTTGTTTTTAAAGGCACTGAAGTAAGAGTGTTAAGTTGGAATCCCTGTGCTAAGTATGGAGGTATTAAGATAATTGTCATACCATCTCCCTTCCTCCTGTCCTGAGCTCCTTTATAGCTGTCATCCCATGGATATTCACAATGATATTGGAGAAAACTGGCCCAGAGAGGTTAGGAAACTTGTCCTAGGTCATCACACAACAACATCTCTCTGATTCTTGTGCTCCAGCCAGTTTTCCATCTCTATACTAGGCACCAAGGACATAAAGATGTTACTTTGGAGGGTTGATTGGTGGGGATGTGCTGACCCCCTTAAAGAGGAAAGTAGGAGTACCAACATCTATCCTGACTTCCTGGTAGAGGGGCTATCAGTGCAATAAGTGAGAAACGGAGCTGGCAAGGGGGAGACCCAGTGAGGATCAGTGCAACTAGGGAGGGCTTCCTGGAGGAAGCGACACTTCCTGGGAAGATGAATAAACCTCACTTAGTGAAGAACATAAGTGAATGAATTCAGATGCTGACAGGAAGAGAGCTCATCAGGAACCCAGTAAACCCATAGGACCTGTGTTCTCCCAGAAGTAATTGCTGTGGGCATGCACATGCTTATAACCTATGACCCCAGACAGGGAGGGGGAGATGGGGGACCTTTACCTACATTGGTAACATGTCTTATCATGCACACATTTTAAATTTTGATGGAGTCAAATTTATCTTTTTCTTGGTGATATTTGCTCTTTTGAGTCTTGTTTCGAGAACAATTCTATTGTTGAGTTTTACTAATCTTGCGAATCTTACCACTTGCTTCATAGTATGTATCTGTTTTAGTGTAAAAATTATGTGCTCCTAGAGATTGTTTGCAAGAAGTATCTGCAAGTCTTCTTCTTCCTCCTCCTCCTCCTCCTCCTCCTCCTCCACCTCCTCCTCTTCCTCCTCCTCTTCTTCCTCCTCCTCCTTCTTCTTCTTCTATTGGTTATGGGGTTTTTTGTTTTTTTGTTTTTTTGCCAGTCCTGGGCCTTGGACTCAGGGCCTGAGCACTGTCCCTGGCTTCTTTTTGCTCAAGGCTAGCACTCTGCCACTTGAGCCACAGCGCCACTTCTGGCCATTTTTTTCTATATATGTGGTGCTGAGGAATTGAACCCAGGGCCTCATGTATACGAGGCAAGCACTCTTGCCACTAGGCCATATCCCCAACCCTGGTTATGGGTTTTGAACTCAGGGCTTGTGCACTGCCCCTGAGCTCTTTTTGCTCAAGGCTAGCGCTCTATCACGTTAAGACACAGCATACTACTTCCGGTTTTCTGATGGTTATTGCAGATAAGAGTTTCCTGGGCTTTCCTGCCCTGTCTGGCTTCAAACTGTGATCCTCAGATCTCAGCCTCTTGAGTAGCTGGGAGTACAGGAGTGAATCACAGGCTCCTGGCTAGAAGTTTTTGAAGAATTAGAGGTGCTTGGTCTAGGCCTGGAGGTCCAGGCTGGGAAGGTGTTGGAGCAGCTGCCTCATCCTTCTCCCTGTCTTGTGTTTTTCTCTGTACATGCCGTGACGATGGGATCCCAACATTACATAGGCCCCAGAGTACAGCTTTGTCCCCGCTCACCCCCCCCCGAAGTCATGTGATCTCACTGGCCCAGTGTCCAAAGGTAACCCAAGCCAGTGTGTCCCACTTCCAAGTTCCTGGCTGAGGTTTCCAACCCAGCCCAGCTTCTGGATTTGTTCCAGAAGATGGGTCTCCACCCCTGCTTTCATCAGCAGAGGCCATGGAGGGATAGACGCAGGCAGGATAAAGATGGCCACCGAGCCCTACCATGTGAGAGGAGGGGCCTCTCAGAGAAGAGGGCTGGGGTCCCAGCCTCCTGCAGATATCCCTGCCAACTCCTCTCCATTCCACACACTTGGCTCCAGGGAGCCGTGTGGCCCCCGCTGCCTTGCCCCACTCCTGGTAGTTCCTTTACCCCTCGTCTCAGTGTGGAAAGCCCGGGCATAGATGGGTAGGAAGATGGATTGGAATGATCGTCAGAGGTGGGATGGGGAGGGGGTTGGCAAGACTTAGAGGGCCTTGGACGTTAATGTGGTGTTTGGACTTTTGACTGGGCAGTGTGAATCCCTGCCACATTGCCCAGGGAATGGATGAGGTGGGCCACATCCAATAGTGAGCACATCGCTCAGTAGGAGAGGCAGCCCCTATCCAGGGAGCTCCAGTCTCTTCTGGAGCAATCAGACAGGAAGCCCAGCAACAAAGATGGCAGGAATTGCATGTCAGGCTGAGTGGCAGGAAGGTTCACTGAGGTACCAGAGGCTGAGTGCTAGGTCCTCATCTCTTCTCCTGCTAGCCTTACTGTCCCTGTGGTGTCTGTCCCCTCCCTCCTTTTGGTGACTCACAGCCCAGGCTTCCATTGCAGCTGTTCACTTAGAGCACACTCGTGACCCCCCAGCCCCCAGCTGGCCTCCAGGTCCCCCCCCCCCCAGTGATGGTATCTCCTCCTACTCTGTCAGAGACAGAAGCCTCGCATTGCCACAGGCTCCCGGGACCACTGCTGCAATCTGCCCGCTGCACTCCATCTCCCTTAGCCCACTCCCCGCCCCTGCCCTGCACAGCCCCCTGGGCCTTCACCCCAGCTCACCTCCCCCAATGCAATCAGCTGTCTCCTTCGCACCACAAATCACAGCTTTTGTATTTCTCTGTATAATTATTCAGATCTGACTTCTTGATAGACTTCCACTTCTGTGATGCTAGAATCTAATCTCATTGTGCCCCGTGGTGTGTGTGCGTGCGTGTGTGTGTGTGTGTGTGTGTGTGTGTGTGTGTGTTTTCAGTGCCAGTACTGGGGCTTGAACTCAGGACCTTGTACCCTTGCTTGGCTTTTTCTCTGTCACTCTACTTCTGGCTTCTTTGCTGGTTATTGCAGATAAGACTTGTGAGGATTTGTTTGTTCAGGTTCGTTTCAAACCATGAACCTCAGATCTCAGCCTCCTCAGTAACTGGAATTAAGTTAGGCAGGAGCCACCAGCACCCAGCTATTTTTTTTGGTATAGCTAAGAACTGAACCTAAGGCCTTGTACATGCTAAGCGTACAGTGTACCATGAGCTACAGCCCTGAACCCCCGTGCATATCAGCGGCCCAAAGTGGGTACTTCACTGGCATTTGTAGAGAATGGTGCGAGGATATGCTAATGGAAGAAACAGCTTAAGCAAAGGCCCTGAGGCTGAGAACAACAACCTGCAATACAGCCAGTGCCGGAAGGAGGCCAAAGGGGCAGAAGTAAAGTGATGGGCAAAGGAAGAGCAGCACCAGGGGATTTTGGGGAAGCAGGTAGGGGCTCGTAGGCCCTGCTAGTGAGCTTGATTCTATTTGTTATGCAGACAAGCAACATAATTCAGTTTATATTTCAGGAAGATCATGCCAGCTGATACGTGGAGATTAGACTGGAGATGGTGGCAATTGTCCAGGAGAGATGATGGCAGTGTGGGTGGGGTTGTGATTGGTGGAAGGAGGAAGAAGTGGGCAGATGGTAGAAGGATTTTATAATTAATAACATTACGGTTTGTTGGTGGAGTGCACGTGGGGTGGGCTTAACAATGGTTGTCACGTTTCTTTCTCTTTCTTTAGTTTTGGGGATGAGACCCAGGGCCCCATGCAAGCTAGGCAAGTGCTCTACCACTGAGCTCCATCTCCCACCTGGGTCCCAACTGCAGGTGGAAGGGTGCTGAGAAGGGAAAATCTGAGAAGAAAACCAATGTACATGGGAAAAGATTTTAAAAGTTCCACTTGTATATCTTGTGGGTCCTCAGGTAATCAAGTAGGGATGTCAGTTGAGGCCTGGCTCTGGGGTTCTAACCTATAATCCTGGCTACTCTGGAGACTGAGACCTAGAGGCTCACAGTTTGAAGCCAGCCTGTGCAGAAAAGTCTGTGAGAAGTCTCCCATTTCAACACTAGCCAGCAAAAAGCTGGGCTGGAGGCATGGCCCAAGTAGTAAAGTGCCAGTCTTGAGTAAGCAAGTCCAGTGAGCACAAAGCCCTAAGCTCAAACCCCAGTATTAGAAAGGAAAAAAGGCAGGTAGATGCATGAGTTTGGCACTCAGTGGACTGGGCTGGAGTTGTACACGTGTGAGTTCCCTGTGCTCAGGCCAGGGTTTCAGAAGAGCGTTAGTGTGAGAACCACCCAGCCCCATTCCCAGGGAGTGGCATCAGTAGATGGATGCGCTAGGCCCCTGGTGGAAAGTCCCAGCATCCACCTGGGCTTCTGTAAATGGAAGAGGAAGTCACCGAGTAGGAAATTCATGGCCGTCCAGGAGCTGAGCAGCAGGCAGGATCCTGGCCAGGATGGTGCCATCGCTGCCGCCGGGTCACCTTGTCAGGAAACTGCTGCCATATGCTAAATGCCAGTGCTTGTACTGGGACTGCACCAGTGTGCATCTTCCACATCCGCCTCTGCTGTGGCTCAGCTGTGGGGGCCTCTTTAGTTGAGCTGAGGTGCAAACAAAGCTGGAAAGCAAGAATTGGATCTTGGGCTGGGAATATGGCCTAGTGGTAGAGCGCTTGCCTCACATACATGAAGCCCTGGGTTCGATTCCTCAGCACCACATATACAGAAAAAGCTAGAAGTAGCACTGTGGCTCAACTGGTAGAGTGCTAGCAAAAAAAAAAAAAAAAAAAAAAAAGAAACCAGGGACAGTGCTCAGGCCCTGAGTTCAAGCCCCAGGACTGGCAAAAAAAAGAATTTGATCTTTTCAGGTGTAGTTGTTGGTTAAGACTTGAGTAGTGAGGAAGGAGATTCAGATATCAGACTAGCAAACAAAATTAAAAAGCCAGTGTCCTAGACAGCAGGTTTGTCAGGTCTTTGGGGGTGTCTGGAATCTTTATTCACCTCCCAGGTGAAGGTCTGTGACTCACTCGTGTGTCCAGCATGGGAATGGATGGCCACCTCAGGAGAGGACCGAAGAGGGCCCAGGCCCAGGCTCTGAGGATCCCCAGTCCAGAGAGCAGGGGAAGGAGCCATGCTCTGGGGCCCACAGGCTGGGACCTGGGCTCTGCACAGGCCTGCAGTGCCCTCGGCATTGTCCCTGTGGCTCCTGTCACCCTCTCATTTCAGTCCTCGGTGCTCACTTCCTTGCCTCAAGCCCAGCTGCTTCTGTCCACGGAGGCTATGCAGGTGGGACCGGGAGCAGAAGGAACATGCAGCCCCCGAAGGCAACTGCATGATATCATTCTTAGATGTCACAAGAAGGTCCCTTTCCTGGGCCTGGCTGGCGACCAGCGCACATGGGACAGTGAGCTGCTCCACAGACTCTGAGGTAGCCTGGGAATTTACAGAGCCCTAGGAGCCGCTGCTGAAAGCTCACTGACTCCACTAGTTTTAGACCTTGAGGAAGCACCTCCAGGCTGAGGAATCTTAACGTCCAGGGGTGAGGCTGGGCAGGCCGGGCGGAACATGATAAGCAGTGACATGAACACCTAGGGCTGGAGATCATCCCACCATGTTTACAACGCACCTGCTGGGTACGGGGGCAGCTCTGAGCCCTCGGACATGACTGGGCAAGATCCCCATCCAGCAGCGGAAGAACCCTGCAGGTGGGAGGAGGATTGACAGCCTTCAGGGTCTCAGCTGAGTTCAGTGCCCAGGGGCCAGTGACTGAGGCCACACACACATGTGGGTTGGAATTACTACTGCCTGTGTAACCTGAATCTGGTTTCCCCACCTGGAAGCAAGAGATGATGATAACTTCTGTGCGTTTCTTTGAAGGAATTCCATATAAAGCATCTATCAGATACCTGGCATGTAACCGGTTAACCGGTACTTGTTAATGTAAAAAAAAAAAAAAATCTTTGAGTAAAAACATGAATAGGGGCTGGGGATATAGCCTAGTGGCAAGAGCGCTTGCCTCGTATACATGAAGCCCTGGGTTCGATTCCCCAGAACCACATATACAGAAAATGGCCAGAAGTGGTGCTGTGGCTCAAGTGGCAGAGTGCTAGCCTTGAGCAAAAAGAAGCCAGGGACAGTGCTCAGGCCCTGAGTCCAAGGCCCAGGACTGGCAAAAAAAAAAAAAAAAAGAAAACATGAGTAAACTTACCTGCCCACAAGGTAAAGGCGTCAGGAGCTGGGCTGGGTATGGTGATATTTGCCTGTAATCCCAGCTACTCAATGAGGTGGAGGTAGGAAGATCTTGGTCTGCAACTGACTCAGGCAAAAGCATGAAAGAGCCTTCTTGAAAAACAAACGAAAACTAAAAGGCTCTAGTAGTAGAGTACTTGCCTAGCAAGCATGAGGGGACTAGGAACTCCACAGAGAAAAGGGAAAGATAGTGGCCACAGAGATGAGGCCGTTTCTATGAGAGAACATGCGCTAGTTGTCTAAGTGGCCCTGGCACAGAGCAGGAGCCTTTCCTCGGCTCTGCCCTTTGCGCTCTCTCTCCCACTGTTTCCTCATCAAATGCTTGCTGAGAGCTTGCCCAGCTCTTGGGCCTGGCTGCACGCTGGAGCCCCCTGTGCTGCTTTTTGGAAAGGTTTGTTTAAAAGCATTGAGGTAAGTCGGCGTGGTGGGTTACCCCTGTAATCCTAGCTGACATCCACAGGATTTTCATTTGAGGCTATCCCAGGCAAAGCTCATGAGACCCTCATCTCAACCAATAAAAGTATAGTTGGCCATGTCTGTTAGCCTAACTCTGTCAGCAGCATAAATAGTAGGATCATAGTCCAGAATGCTCTGGGCATAAATGTGAGGCCTTATAAGTGCCTGCCTAGCAAGCAGAGTCAGAGTACTGCCAAAAAAAAAAAAAAAAAAAAGAGATAAAATTCACCATTTTAGCCATTTTAACACGTACAGATTTGACAGGCACCAGTAGCTCAGGCCTGTTATCCTAGCTACTCAGAAGGCTGAGATCTGAGGATCACAGTTCAAGGCTATCCCAGGCAGGAAAGTCTGTGAGACACTTATCTCCAACTAAACACCAGAAAACAGGAAGTGGTGCTGTAGCTCAAAGTAGTAGACCACTAACTAACCTTGAGCAAAAGTAGCTCAGGGCCATCACCCAGGCCCTGAGTTCAAACCCCACGACCAACAAAAACAAAAAACAAGAAACCATACAATTTAGTGATCATTGGTACACTCAGTGTTGCACAACCACCACTGCTCCATAACATACCCACCTCCTAATAATACACACACACACACACACACACGTGTACCAGCAACTTTCTGCCTGTGCAGATTTGCTTATTCACACAGTTCATATAAATGGACTCCTATCATGTGTAGCCTTCTGGGTCCAGCTTAACGTTTTCAGAGTTCTTTCTGGGTTGTTTTAAAAGCAATTTAAATGAGAGTAGCAAGCGCACCAGGTGGTGCTGTGAGCATTTCTACTTTCCTCATGTAATCCCCACAAAAAGAAATTCTGAGGCATCAGCAGGTGAGCTAAGCTAGTGAGCAGGCTGTCACGTGACTTAGGGGATGTCCTAGGGACACTGAACCTAAGAAGCTGTCCTGGATTGTCTGAAACTCAAATCAAGGGTGCATTTGCCATTTCTTGTTGCCAGAGTCAGATTTGGCAGCTCGCAGTGAGTGGCAGAGCCAGGGTTTGGATTTGAGCAGTGTGCCGTGGAGCTGCCTTGTGCTTTATAACCTTGCTTCCCATTCGCCGTCTCAGTGGAGTCTGTCCTGCACACCCTGGGAGAGAGGGTGAGGCCTATGAAATAGCGGCTTGCTATTATACCATGTGACAATGAAGGGGCAGAGGCTCAGAGAAGCTAAGCTACTTGCTTTGGTCACACAGGAAAGGCTACTAGAACCTTAGTCTAGACCTCAGGACAGTGTTACATGAAAACTGGAGTTACGACTATTATTATTATCATTAGTGCAGGTCCTGGGGCTTGAACTCAAGGCCTAAGCGCCTGTCCCTTAGCTTTTCAAGGCTGGTGTTTTACCACTTGAGCCAGAGCTCTATTTCCAGCTTCTTGCTGATTAATTGGAGATAAGAGTTTTATGGACTTTCCTGCCCAGACTGGCTTTGAACTCCAATTCTCAGATCTCAGCCTTTTGAGTAGCTAGGATTAAGGCAGGAGCCACTAGCACCTGGCTTCATTCTTCATTTAATCACTCATTCATTCCACACGTGTTCCCCGTGCCAGAGCCCTGAGTTGGGCTGGCATTACAGAAACAGGACACATGCGGCAGTCCCTGCCCTTCTAGAATCTTCAGTCCCATCAAGGTCAGAGGGCCAGGGACATTGTCTTATAAATCCTGTTGCAGGCATGAAGTGGCATAAAGGTGGTAAGGCTCTAGCTCTGTGGTGGGAGGGAAGGACTGTCAGCTGAAGAGGGGAGATGAACTGTCTAAACAGAGGGGAAGGGCCCCAGGCAGAGGAAGCAGTAGGAGCTGAGGTCTGGCTGCTGGACACAGCTTTAGCACAGGCAGGAAATTGCCAAGAGCTCCACTGATGGCGAGCAAAGGGTTAAGGATGGGCAGTAAGCCCAGGAGGACACAGGGGTTTGTCCTGGCCACCGGAGGAGCCCAGAGGGCCAGGGTGGGAGGCGCCAGACCCTGTGCCGCTCTGGCCAGCAGCAGGTTGGGCTCTCCCCCAGGGTTGGCGGCCAGGGGTCAGACAGGAGTCTTTGGGAATCTTTAGCCATCAGCCAGGCAAAGTTGTTGATCTCTTAGCTCATCGCCGCCGAGCAGTCTCTTGAGAAAAACTCCAGCCAGGAAACTTGGGGTTTGCAGAGGCCTCCACATAGTTGAAGTCATGACTCCCTTCCTGTAGCCCTCTCCCCTCTTTGCTTCCCACCACCCTTGGAGAGGCAGCATCGGGGCTGAGCTGGTGAGGCTGGACCGATGCCCGGGCTGGGAGCCGGCCGGGAGGCCCCGCGGAGGCACACGGCAGGCTGGGGTCCCCGCAGTGCAGGAAGGAAAACAGCTCAAGGTGGAGAGATCCTGAAATAATAAATAGCAGAGCTTGCAGGAGCCTTCCTTGTCACCCCCTGGCCTCTCCACTCCAGACCGGGAGTCCAGAAGAGGAGGCCCAGGGAGGGAGGAGACTGGAGAAGTCACCCGAGGGCTGGGGCAGATGAGGCTGACCTAGATCTTGGCTCCCAGGCCCCAGTGCAGCCACACAGTGTGGCAGAGGAAGGCAGGGCCAGCTCTGTGGAGAGACAGCGTGGCTGGAAGAGCTCTCCCTCTCCCAGTTGGGCTGCCTGGTACTAGGTGTAGGGGCTTCCCCAGGTACCACCCTCTGCAGTCTTCTGCAGCCTGCTGTTGTTGGCCCAGGTTGGGGGTGGCCTCAGGGCTAGAAATCCCAACTCTGAGTCCCAGAGCTCCCCTAGAGTGGAATACAGGGCTGTGTCCTTCTGCAGAAATTGTGTAGGTAGGAAAATTGAGGCATGGGGGGGCAGGAAGGATCAGGTCATGACCAAGACAAGTAGAAAATCCAGGTCCCCATCCCTTGGTGCTCCCAGTCTGGGCCTCTGGGTCACGTGTGTCACGTTCACTGCCAGGCCACTGGTGCCCTTGAGCTCCTGCATCCCCTCAGAAGTGTCATCATGAGGAGGAGAGATGTCACCTTTTTTTGTTTTTCCTGTCAGTTCTGGGACTTGAACTCAAGCAGAGCCTGGGCTCTGTCCTTGACCCCCTTTTTGCTCACAGCTAGCACTCTATCACTTGAGCTCCACTTCTGGCTTTTTTTCCCTTTCTGATAGTTAAGTGGAGATGAGAGTCTCACAGACTTTCTTGCCCAGGCTGGCTTCAAACTACAATCCTCAGATCTCAGCTTCAGTTAGGATTACAAGCGTGAGCCACCGGCACCCTGCAAAATGTCACCTCTTTAGGAAAGATGATTGGGACACTAAGGAATTGGGTCTGCCTCATGTTATGCCGAGGTGTGGTGGCCAGAGAAGCTTTCTCCCCAACTTTATTTTAATTTTATTTTTTGTTGGTGCTGGGGTTGGAACTCAGAGCCTTATGCTAGTTTAGCTGGCACTCTGCCACTCGAGCCATGCCTCCAGTGCATCTTGCGGTTATCATCCAGTTATTTTGGAGATGGAGTCCTGCAGATTTTTCTGCTGGGATGGCTTTGATCCATAATCCTTCAGATCTCAGCCTCCTGAGTAGCAAGGATTGCAGGCATGGGCCGCTGGTTCCCAGCTTCCTCGAAGACTGAGCAAGTAGGATAATCACTACCTCACCAGGCTGCTGGGAGGAAAAGCAGGGCACAAACTGCTCATCCCCAAATGAGCACTCCTAAGTAGGGCGGTGGTGGATGCAAGGTGGTAATAGGGAATTCTGGGAGTCCTTCCTTCCTGTTGGGTAGAGCCGGCTCTGTTCCCAGCCACCCTGTCGTACCCTGTGGCAGGCTGTACTCCCTGTGCCTGTCCAGATATGGGGCTGCTGCTAAGTCCTAAAGTGGAAAGATCTTTTCTTCCCTCTTCCCTCCCTCCATCCTTCCCTCCTGTAGAAGTTTTTGTGTGTTTTTTTTCCCCCACTCCTTCCCTCCTTCCTTTCTTCCTTAAGGTTTTAAACTCGGGGCCTTGTGCTTGCTAGACGATCACTCTACCACATGAGTCATGCCCTCAGCACTTTTGCTTTACATATTTTTCAGGTTTGGTTCTAAACTTAAGCCTAGGCTAGCCTTGGACCTTGATCCTGAAGGATCTGTACCCTGCTTTTTGTTGTTGTTTTTTTTTTTTTTGGTGGGGGATAGGAGGGGGAAGGCAAGGGGAGGTCCTAGGGCTTGAATTCAGTTCTGGGCTGGGCACTGTCCCTGAGCTTTTGTGCTCAGGGCTAGCACTCTACCACTTGAGCTACACCTCTCCTTTTTTTTTCTTGACAGTCCTGGGGCTTGAACTCAGGGCCTGAGCACTGTCCCTGGCTTCCTTTTGCTCAAGGCTAGCACTCTACCACTTGAGCCACAGTACCACTTCTGGCCTTTTCTATATATGTGGTGCTGAGGAATCGAACCCAGGGCTTCATGTATGCAAGGCAAGAACTCTACCACTAGGCCATATTCCCAGCCCCACACTTACTTTTTTTTAAGTAGTTAAGTAGTTAACTTTCCTGCTGTGTCTGGCTTTGAACCTCAATCCTCAGATCTCAGCCTCCTGAGTAGCTAGGATTACAGGTGTGAGCCACCAACCCCTGGCTTGTTTTTTTGAGATAAGATCTTGCCTTTTTTTTTTTTTTTGCCAAGTCTGGTCTTGGATTATGATACTCGTGTTTCGACCTCCTGATTAGCTGGGACTACAGGCATGCACCACTGTAAGCAGTCTCTGGAGCAGAATTTGCTGCTGGGAGGATTTGTCAAGCCATTCCTCTTGTTCAGACCCCCAAGCGTGCCACCACTTACAGGATAAAGCCTAGACTTGTGGCTTCTGCAGTAAGCTGTCTGGAAGTTTAGGCCTCAGCACTTGACAAGTCGTGTGAGCTTGGGCACTATGCCATGACTTCCCTTGGTTTCCCTTGGGCCTCAGTTTCCTCATCTGTGAAGCCTCCTGGGGTTGCTCAGAGGATCATATGGAGACTCAAGGTCAAGGGTCAAGAATAAAACCTGGCACGTAATGGGTGGCCAATGCTCCTGTATACTCTCCTCAGCAGGGCTCTGCCTCCACTCTGAAGGCTCATCCCTTTCCTCCTCTCCCCCTTCACCTCATTTTGTGGCTGTGCGAAAGCCTCCTTTCGTCCTGGGTGAGGTGGGTGGCATTGGTGCTGCTGTCCTGTGCCAGGCTTGTCAAGGCCTCCTTGGTCCTTAGCAAGCACCTCCTCATCTGTGTTCCATGAGCACCCAAGACAGGGACGGGTTCCGACACCCTCCATCCCAGTGCCGGGGCATGGCACATGCGATCCTTCCCTGCCAGGCAGCAAGGGCAGGGCTAGGGATTGGAGGTCCTGAGGACAGCCATGGCACGGTCAGCAGGCACAGAAATGCCTGGCGTTTCTGAGAATGTGGCTTAGCGGTGGAGCGCTTGCCTAGCATGCATGAAGTCTGGATTCAATTCCTCAGTACCACATAAACAGAAAAAGCTGGAAGTGGCATTGTGGCTCAAGTGGTAGAGTGCTGGCCTTGAGCAAAAGAAGCTCAGGCAAAAAACCCAAAAAAACAACAAAAAACTTCGTTAGCGGGGCGGTGGTGGCTTACACCTGTAAATCCTAGCTACTCAGGAGGCTGAGATCTAAGGATTGAAGTTCAAAGCCAGCCTCAGCAGTGAAGTCCATGAGATTCTTTTTTTTTTTTTTTTGCCAGTCCTGGGGCTTGAACTCAGGGCCTGAGCACTGTCCCTGGCTTCTTTTTGCTCAAGGCTAGCACTCTGCCACTTGAGCCACAGCGCCACTTCTGGCTTTTTCTATATATGTGGTGCTGAGGAGCTGAACCCAGGGCTTCATATATACGGGACGAGCACTTTACCACTAGGCCATATTCCCAGCCCCTCCATGAGATTCTTATCTCCAATTAACCACCAGAAAACTGCAAGTGACGCTGTGGCTCAAAGTGGTAGAGCTCTGCTAGCCCTTGAGCAAATACTCAGGGACAGTACCCAGACCCTGAGTTCAAGCCCTACAACCAACAAAAACATTAGTTGCTCACATCTGTCATCCCAGCTACTCAGGAGACTGAGATCTGAGGATCACTATTTGAAACCAGCCCAGGCAGAAAAGTCTGAGACCCATTTGGAGCTGGGGCTCAAGTGGTAGAGCACTAGCCATGAATAAAAAGCTGGGGGAACAATGCCCAGTCTCTTGAGTTCAAACCTGGTTCTCGTCCGAGAGAAAAAAAAAAAAAAAGAGAAAGAAAAACTGAATGGGTGGCCTGCTGTGTGGTTCCACAGTTTGGTTGTGCTCATGCATCTGCAGCTGCAATTTAACATGTTTCCCCATTGTCTACATTTCCTATAAATTCATAATTGGATCTAGAAGTGAGAAATTCCAATTTTTTGCACTTCACATACGACTTGGTATGCTCATTAAAATACCATGTTTTAATGATCACATTTAATAGGTAGCACATGTAATTTAGCCTTCATCAAAGATCAAAGGTGGGGGTGAGAAGTGAAGAGAGGAAGGGGGTGGAGGGCGGTCATAATATTCAATGCATATCCTTTGAAACTAGGAAGACTGAGGGGAGGGTTCTGGTTGGGAGGGATGGGGAGAATGAGAAAGTGGTGACATCAATCAAGATGCATTGTATTCATAAACAGATTTGTTGAATGGTAGAGCTCTTTGTAAAAGTACTTAAAGATAATAAAAATATAATTTTTAAAAAAGATCAAGGAGCCGGGATTTGCCCTCACAGAGCTGCTTTCCTAGGTCACAGTTGCACTGACCTTCCCATACCAGCTGTACTGTTATGTTAATATTGATGGAGAAATGTGGGAAAGGACTCTAGGATCCAGGAATGTTTTAAAAGCCCCTGAGCTGGATTCATCCCAACAACCACAGCATTGCTGGAGGATGGTCCAATGAATTTATGAGACTTTTTCCCTCTTCTGTCCAGATCTTTGCTGGCTGAGAGAACTGTTCTGATTGGTCTACATTGCTCACAGTGGACGTGGCCCCAGAGGGGAATCCCTGGTGGGGATTCCAGGGATTTCAGGGCCTGGGCCCTGGAACAGGAAGGTGGAGGTCTGTTTGGGTCCCAAGTTCACCTTCTCTGATGTTGGGGAGCTTTGTCCTCTCAGAGTCTCACTGATCTAGGGAGTTGAGTGGGACCCATAATGACCACCTCATTGGGATGCAGAGTCTCATATGGTGGGTGTCAACCATCCTTGCTGTTATGGGGTTCGGGGGAGGGGATTCCCCATCCCTCCAAGAGTCCACCACTCAGAGACAGTCTCAAGCAAAAAGATAGGTTTATTGGGGAAGCAAAAAGCGAACTGACGGGCTGGGGATATGGCCTAGTGGCTAGAGTGCTTGCCTCGTATACATGAGGCCCTAGGTTCGATTCCCCAGCACCACATATACAGAAAATGGCCAGAAGTGGCGCTGTGGCTCAAGTGGCAGAGTGCTAGCCTTGAGCAAGAAGAAGCCAGGGACAGTGCTCAGGCCCTGAGTCCAAGGCCCAGGACTGGCCAAAAAAAAAAGCAAACTGACCAGCCAGGAACGCAGCACAGACTCGGGAGCTGAAACTGCCACAGTAAGAAAGCGGGCTGACCGGCCAGGGACACAGTGTGGACTTGGGAGCTAACACTGTGCTGCCTAACAGTCCTTGAGCTGGGTTTATAAAGGTAAAAGCATAGCACAGATGTAGGGGGTTGGCGCAGGGGGGTAGAGCAAGCAACAAACAAGCAAATCATTTACAGAAGTAGAATTTTGGGGTCAGGTTGACCATTATAATAATCAAGATGGAGTCAGCTCTACTCTCCCCAACATTTCCTACCACGTTTCGCTAGTCAAGATGGAGTCAGATATACTCCCTACAACACTTGCAACCCTAGAGCCCTGAGCTGGTCTGTGTGGAGTTTTCCCTTTGTTTGCATTTGCAGTGAGGCTCTGGGCAGTGAACTTGTCTGTGGAAAGTCTCTGTTGGAAGAAGGTATAGTGGATGATCTCTTATGCTGTGTCTCAAGGATGTCACGGTGGTTCAAGGCAAAGAAAGAAATGTTTGGTTTAGTTGCGTTTGGTGATACTGGAGTTTTAACATTGGTCCTAAACTTGCTCAGCAGGTGCCCTAACACGTGAGCCACACCTGCAGCCCCCCCCCCATTTTTTTTTTTTTTTGGCTTTACTACTTTTTCTGGCAGAGTATTGAGTTTTTGCTTGGGGCTAGCCTTAGATAACAGTCCTCCTACCTATGACCTCCCACCTGCATAGCTGGGCTGACAGGTATGTCACCACAGTCAACCTTTTAAAAAGTTATTGTTTTTATTATTTTATTGATTGTGGTAGAGTCTTGCTTGCTTTTTGCCTGTGCTGCCCTGGAACTGCAGTCATCCTGCTTTCTATCTTTTAAGAACTGGAATTATGGGTGTGATTCACAGATCCTTTGGTGTTGCCCAGGATTAACCTGAGACCTAGATCCTGCTATCTCTATGTCTCAAATAGATGACAGGTGCACAACACCATACCCAGCCCTCATAATGGTTCCCATCTGTGGTACCAACTATAGTTGACAATAGGTAGTTATGAGTGGAGACTACATGGGGAGTCAAGCTTAGTAGAAGGAGGAGCTAAACCCAGTATCAGTGGGAAAAAGAAATAACTGATTGATTACAGGTAGCTGTAATGGTCACAGGAGATCCAAAATGGTGCCTATGCCCTACAGTATAATGGCCCAAAGGAGCAACTGTCCAATAGTGATATTTTATCTTCAGCTCCCAGGGTCCTAGCTTTAGTAGCTCTGCCCACTTGGTTGAGTTGCCATGGTAACCACAGCTGGCTCTGAAACCACAGGAATGAAGAATGGGTTCTATTGATGCATCCTGACCCAGGAATGGGGCATGCAGGAGGCCCTTGCAGGCAGGGCAGCTGGGCAAGTCTTAGTGCTACCATTTGCCCACAGAGGGCACAGACTAGAGTGCCAGAGCATGCTCTGTGTGTGTGTGTGTGTGTGTGTTGGGGACACTGAGGGCAGTACCAGCTGCTGGAATTCAGGCTCTGAGGCCAGCTGGTCTTTAGGACTCCATGAGACTTTCCATGTTCAGACATGTCCTGAACATTGTTATGTTTCGCTGAACATTGCTATGTTTGCCCAGTGCCCGGGCAAACACTGAAGAGCAGGAAGCCCCTGACCCCTAGTGTTAAGTTGTGGGCAGGAGTGTAACTCAGTGGTAGACTGCTTGCCTAGCATATGCAAGGCTCTGATCCATCTCCAGCACTGCCAAAAGAAGGAATGAAATCTAGAAGGCCATCCATTCTAATCCAGGGATCTGCTGCATGAGTCCTTGAATACCTCAGGTGGCTGGGAGTGCCCTCCCTCCAGGGGTCACCTCTTCTCTTGGGAACATCCTCTCCCTTCAACATCTGCCCTTGGATGTTTGCTCCAAACTCACTACTGCTCCAACCTTGTTTTCTTTGTCTGGGTCCCCATCTCTTCTTTCTCTTTTATTTTTTTTTTTTAGAATTTACTTTATTGTTATTATAGAGGTGATATACAGAGGGGTTACATTTACATGTGTCAGGTAACAAGTACATTTCCTTTCGCATCGTATCATGTGTTCCCTCATTCTTTCCCATCCCTTCCTCCCATCCCCACCCACGAGTTGTATAGTTCACTTTTATCAATGTCCAGTGAAATAAACTACTATACTTTTCACTCTTTTTCCTTGGATTCTGGGCCCTCCCACTACCCTCCCACAGATGCATGAGAATACACCGTATATAAAGTAAAGAATTACAGAATCCTCAGAAAAAGAAAAAACAAATTTAAAAAATCTTTTGTTTCCATCTCTTTGGAGTTCATTTCAGTATTACACATTATTTTATGTAATGCAGAGGCACTTAGGCATTGTACCTTGGTGATTCTCTCCTTTGTGATTCTTTTTTTTTATCTCACTGTATGTGAGTATCTAGAATCCTGTGTAATTTATCATATCCCAGTGAGTTTTAGATCTATCTTCTGTGTATCAGAGAGCACATGCACCGTTTGTCTTTCTGATCTTGGCTTACCTCACTTAACATGATTTGTTGTAGCTCCATCTATTTCCCTGCAAATGAAATAATTTCATTCTTTCTAATGGCTGTGTAAAATTCCATTGTATATACAACCACTCTGGAAAGCAGTCTAGAGGTTCCTCAAAAACTAAATATAGGGGCTGGGAATATGGCCTAGTGGTAAAGTGCTCGCCTTATATACATGAAGCCCTGGGTTCGATTCCTCAGAACCATATATATAGAAAAAGCTGGAAATGGCGCTGTGGTTCAAGTGGTAGAGTGCTACCATAAAAAAAAAAAAAACTAAATATAGGGGCTAGGAATATGGCCTAGTGGTAGAATGCTTGCCTCCTATACATGAAGTCCAGGGTTCAATTCCTCAGCACCACATATATAGAAAAGGCCAGAAGTGACGCTGTAGCTCAAGTGGTAGAGTGCTAGCCTTGAGCAAAAAGAAGCCAGGGACAGTGCTCAGGCACTGAGTCCAAGGCCCGGGACTGACAAAAAAAAAAAAAAAAGCCTAGATATAGATATACCCTACAATCCAGCCATACCACTCCTGGGTATCTATCCTGAGCAACAGGAACCAGGATATGACAAGGACACCTGCACCTCCGTGCTCATTGCTGCACTATTCACAGTAGCCAAGATATGGAAACAACCCTGGTGCCTCACTACAGATAAATGGATCAAAACAATGTGGTACATGTACACAATGGAATTCTACACTGCCATTAGAAGGGATAAAATAATGGCACTCACTGGAAAATGTATGGAACTAGAACAAATCATGCTGAGTGAGACAATCCAAGAACAGAGAGGCAAATGGCATATGGCCTCCCTGATATGCGGGTGTTAGAATTAAAATGCAAAGAGATAGAACAAACTAAAGAGGTCTCAAGATACCAAAAAACAGTAAAAAGAAAAGAGGACAGAGATGAGTGGAAAGTGTGTCAAAATAATAATAATAATAATAATAATATAGCAGAGGGTACCATCAGCTACATTGAACACTGATGAAAGTGAACTAAGCAACTCAAGGGTGGGAATGGGAAGGAAGGAACGAGTAAAGGAGGGAATAGATGTTACTAAACAAAAGAAAAGTAATGTACATATTGTCCAAAATGGAGGAAATGATTTTATTGTTAAAGTTCATAGATTTAGTAAGCTATGTAGAGTAGAATGATAATTTTCATCATTGTGAAAGTTTATTTGTTTTGTTTTTGTTGCCAGTCCTGGGGCATGGACTCAGGGCCTGAGTACTGTCCCTGGCTTCTTTTTGCTCAAGGCTAGCACTCTACCTCTTGAGCCACAGCACCACTTCAGGCTTTTTTCTATATATGTGGTGCTGAGGAATCGAACCCAGGGCTTCATGTATACGAGGCAAGCACTCTTACCACTCGGCCATATTCCCAGCCCTATCATTGTGAAAGTTAAAATGTATATTGTGAAATATATGGAGTAACTTAAACCCAATAAAACATTTTTTTAAAACTCCACTGTATATAGATATCACATGTTTTGGATCTACTCATCTGTTGTGGGGCATCTGGGCTGTTTCCATATCTTGGCAGCAGTGAACATGGATGTGCTGGTGTCTTTATCATATCCTGGCTCATGCCAGAGTAGTTGTACTAGTTGACATTCCCACCAGCAGTGCAGTGGGGTTCCTTTTCCCCACATCCCTTCCAGCATTTGTTGTTGTTCGAATTCAAAATGTTGGGCAATATAAATGGGCTGAGATGGAATCTCAAAGTTGTTCTGATTTGCATTTCCTTTATGGCCAGGGATGATGAACATTTCCTCCTGTGTTTCTTTGCCATTCTTACCTCTTTTTCTGAGAGGTCTCTTCTTAGCTCCCTTGCCCATTTATTTAGCAATTGATGTATTAAGTTGGGGGCAGAGTTAGTTTCTTGAGCTCCTTGTACATATTGGATATTAGTCCTTTGTCTGATGTATTTCTGGTAAAGATCTTTTCCCAACTGGTTGGCTGTCTTTCTAGTTTAGTAACTGTGTCCTTAGCTGTGCAGAAATGTTTTATTTTAATGTAGTCCCACTTGTTGAGTCTCTCCTATCTGCTGTGCCCCTGGGACTCTATTCAAGAAGTTCCTGCCTATCCCTATACTATAAATTCTAATGTCTCTCCTACCCGCTCTTGCAGTAGTTGTAGAGTTTTGGGTCTGATGTTGACATCTTTGTTCCACTTTGTTGCCGGATATTAGTGCAAGGTGACAAGCAGGGATCCACTTTTAGTTTTCTGCATATGGCTGCCCACTTACCCAGCTCCAATTGTTGAAGAGGCTGTGTTTTTTCCATCATATGTCTTTGGCTCATTTGTCGAATATCAGATTACTGTATGTGGTTTTGTTTCTGGGTCTTCCAATCTGTTCCATTGGTCTCCCAGTCTATTTTTTGTGCTACTACCAAGCTGTTTTGGTTTTTATGGCTCTGTAGTAGAGTTTGAAATCTGATATTGTGATACTGCCCACATTGCTTTTTTTTTTTTTTGGCCTGGAATTGCTTTGGCTATTCTAGGTCTTTTGTTGTTCCATATGATTTTTGGGGTTGTTTCCTATATCTCAGTAAAGAATGTCATTGGGATTTTGATGGTCCCTCCATTGCTCCCCTTCCCTCCCCATGAGAGGATATGGGGCAGGTGGTGGTGGAGGGATTGAGGTTCAGAGTCATACCTGGGCCTACAATCAAAGAAGCCACGCCTCCAAGGGGCAGGCAGCTAGATGTGGAAGAACAATGGCCCCCATTTGACTACTCCCAAGTGTGAGTTAGGACCATATTCCTGGATGATCTGAACATCTCTTTCCTGGCAGCTTCATCTATAAAATGAGCACGATGTTGGGCATGGTAGCCCCTGTCTGTAATACCCTGCATAGCTACTTGGGAGGTAGAGATTGAGGCCAGCTCAGGCAAAAAGTTTGTGAGACTCCAACTTAACCAATAAGCTGGAAGTGGTGTGGTGCACCTGTCATCAGGACGCATAAATAGAAGGTCCTCAGTCCATGTCAGCCTGGGTAAAAATACATGAGTCTATCTGAACACAGTGAAAGGAAATAATTCCCATGGTGTCATCTCAAAGTGTGATGAGGAGTGTAGAGCAGGTAGGTACTCAGGACCTACCTGTGACACCCACATCTAGTGTGGGGGAATGTGTCTAATGAGTTCAAGAGAAGTTGAGCAATTCTAGTCCAAATTCAGTTTTGAAATAGATCCCATTTTAAGCTGCCTAATAATACAATATACTAAATATTTCACCTCGATGAACTCATTTAATCTGCTAAACAATTTTCTGGGGTAGGAGCTGTTATCACCCCATTTCATGAAACTGAGGCATGGAGACATGCAGCAGATACCTGAGAAGCTGGAACTACAGCCAGAGCATGTGGCACTAGCCACATACATTTAATTCTAAGGGCCTCTGAAGAGTAGAATCACACCGGCCGGATCTTCAGTGTGGATTAGAGTCACCCGGAGACTTCCGAAACCACAGGGGCCTTGCCCACCCCCAGATTTTCTGATTGAGCTAGAAGAGGTATATCTGACAGGTTCTCCATGGACTCAGAGGTTGCTTCAGGGAACCCACTTAGAGAGCTGCTGGTAGGGATTAAAAGAACCTCCAGGACCCAGAGGTCAATTGCATTTTCCCTCTCCCATTCAGTCTCAGGCCTGGGAATGCAGGCTGCTCTGGTGTAAGGTAAGAAGCCAGACAGATCTTAGTCCTGGTGCCCAGATGCCTCGCTCTGCTGTGTTTGCAGCTTCAGAGAAGCCACATGGGATTCTGGGAGTAAAGCAGAGCCTAGGTACTCTCCTCTACTCCATTTTATTCTGTTTTAGTCCAACCCTATCTATCTATCTATCTATCTATCTATCTATCTATCTATCTATCTATCTATCTATCTATCTATCTGTTGTTCCAGTACTAGGGCTTGAACTCAGGCCCATAAGCTTTCACTTGGCTCTTTCCATTCAAGGCTGGCACTCTACTTGAGCCACAGCTCCACTTCGGGCTTTTTGCTGGTCGATCGGAGATCAGAGTCTCACAGATTTTTCTGCCCAGCCTGGCTTTGCACCTTGATCCCCAGATCTCAGCCTCCTGAGTAGCTTGGATTATAGGTGTGAGGCGCCAGGGCCTGGCAGGCACTTGCATTCGTTATGTTGGAGAACCTCTGGAAGGAAAGGACCTCACGTCTGTGTTCCCAGTGTCCACCACGCCTGGTTGAATAGGCAACAGGAAAACAGGTGTTGGCACGAAGGAGCGATGAGTGAACTGTAGCCCTCTCCCTCCTCTGACCACCCCAAGTGATACTGGCGTCCTCCTACCATGCCTTGGCCACTGCCCCTTGCTCTGTCCCCTGTCCACAGCCCTTAGCCAAGCTTAGAGAAAGCCTGTCGCTCCCAGGCACACCCTGCTCTGCTTCCCCTTGCCCCCAGGGGCCCCGCACCTTCCACCAGCCCTCCTCACATTGCACCTGGAGTGTCTGATTACTTATGGCTCTTTCTTCTCTCAGGCAGAGATGCCCTGGCAGCTGGGGTGTCTTTTTACCCCAGACCCTGGGTGCAAACACATGGCAGGCATCCAGGACTGCTTGAATAAATGCAGAATAAGTGAATAGCTGTGAGTTTGGTTTCTTGGCATGCCTGACCAAATTAACAGTTTGTGGGTAATTAGGGTGACTTGACTGCCTATACTAGTTAGAGTGAGGTTTGGCCATAATTAATAGAATAGCTGGCAGGTATAACAGAGGTCCAGATAAGATAAATGTCTACTTTTTTTTCATAGAAAAGAAGTCCAGAGATAAGCAGTCAAACGCTGGTAAGGGCAGGTCCCCAGTCATAGGGAACAATACATTAATTTTGTTGTTCTATCACTTGGTATTGTTTGTTTGTTTGTCTTGTTTGTTGTGGGGCTTGAACTCAGGGCCTGGGCACTGTCCTAGAGCCTCTTTGTGCTCAAGGCTAGTGCTCTACCACTTGAGCCACTTCCAGCTTTTGAGTGATTAATTGGAGATAAGAGTCTCATGGGGACTTTTCTGCCTTTTCTGTCTTCGAATTACAATCTTCAGATCTCAGCCTCCTATATAGTTAGGATTACAAGTGTGAGCCACCAACTCCCAGCTTCTACCACCTATTACAGCAAGTGGTTTCTACCTCACAGTCCATATGGCTGCCTAAGCTGCATTCTAACTAGAGAGACAGGTGACTGAGTACCTCTTAATTTCTTGTTTTTCTTAAGAAGACTTCTATCTTTGTGTGTGTGTGTGTGTGTGTGTGTGTGTGTGTGTGTGTGTGTCTAGTACTAGGATTTGAACTCCAGATTTTGCACTTGTTCATCTTGCTTGTTTGGCTGGTACTCTACTACTTGAGCCACACCTCCAGCCCAGCTTTTTTTGCTGGTTATTTTTGGGGATTCAACTGCTCTGGATGGTTTCCAAACTTCAGTGCTCTGAATTTCAGCCTCCTGAGTAGCTAGGATTACAGATGTGAGCCACCAGTGCCTGGCTAAGGCTTTATCTTTTAGAGTTGTTATAGGCTGGCAGTAAAACTGAGCAGAAAAATACAGAGTTCCCAGGTAAACACAGGCTTCCTTCACTTTGCAAACCATCATTCGCTTAGGTAAACATCTGTAGGTGAGGCACATGAATTAACCCTCCAGGAATTTTTCTCCATCTCTTTGGAAACTGTTCATGTTTCACCTGCACTGTTGTTTTGGAGCAAAGCCATAGTTGTTTAACTGAATCACTGTCCAGCTTTTCAGGTGGCAAGGTAGGGGTGAAGGGATTTAATGAACAGGTTATCTGTGGCTCTGTGGGCCTCTTCCAGCACTGACATTCTTCCTTTTCCATGCCTTCCTGAGAAGGCCAGCACCATGCCCATCAAACGAGGGCAAGCTTTCCATCTGGGCTACATCCAGTTGGGGGCGAGTGCCTGGCTTTCCCTTCCATCTTCTGAACAAATATCCCTGGTTGAACTTTGGGGGATACAGAGATGTTCACTTCCCTTGCCTTTGCTAAACACTCTGTATATTTTGCAGACAAGATGTTTAGGACTCAGATGAGTTCACAGATCCTTCTAGGTGGAGCCAAATTTAAACTCAGACCTGGTGTGTCCCACTGGGCAGCAGAACTTTTTTGGTGCCAGTTCTGGATCTGGGTGGTATCTCTGAGCATTTTTGCTCACGGCTAGCTAGATCTACAGCTCTACTTCTGGCTTTAAATTTTTTTTAATTTTTTAATTTTTTGGAGATAAGAGTCTCATGGACTTTCCTGCCTGGGCTGGCTTCTAACCAAGATCCTCAGTTCTCAGCCTCCCAAGTAGCTAGCCACCAGTGCCTGGCCTGCATACCATTATTATTTTTTTTTTTTTGTCATTTGTGGGGTTTGAACTTATGGCCTGCCACTTTGAGCCACAGCCCCACTTATGTTTTTTCTGGTGTTTAATTGGAGATAAGAGTCTCATGGACTTTCCAGCTCAGATGGCTTTGAACTATGATCCTCAGTTCTTAGCCTCCTGAGTAGCTAAGATTATAGGTATGAATCACCAGCACCTGGCCCAGTATGCCTTTTAATTAATGTCTCCATGGCCAGCATTGGATAGGGGAGGAAAAATCATGCGGTGTGGAGGAAGAAGGTGGCCTTCTGTGTTTGGTGGTAGACATGGGGAAGTGCTGGGAGGAGCTAAGAGGACGTCAAGACTGTGTGCTTGAAGGGAGGCCATGGGGTCGTGGCCCCTCCCAGCTGCTGACTGTCCACCTTGGCTTCCAGATCCTGGAAGGAGACCAGGCCATCCTGCAGAGGATCAAGAAGGCCGTGCGGGTGATCCACAGCTCTGGCCTCGGTGGGTAAGCCTGCTTGGTGTCCTGGAGGCCCATCTGGGCCTTGAGCATGTGCTAAGCTCCTTTCCCTACCTAACAGGCCATGTGGAGAATGAGGAGCAGTACCAAGAGGCTGTGGAGTCCTTGGGCAACAGCCACCTTTCCCAGAGCAGCCACGAGCTCTCCACAGGCTTCCTGAACTTGGCCGTGTTCACCCGTGAGGTGGCTGCGCTCTTCAAGAACTTGGTGAGGCCCCCTCTTCCCTGCCCGTTCCTCCCCCAGGCTCAGGATAAACAACCTAGGGGCAACACAGTCAGTCTTGACCCTTCTCCTGGTTTCCCTTTGACCCCTGACCTGTGGCCTCTGTCCAGCTCTAATCCACCTTTTGCCTTCTCCTCTCCCTCTCGTGTACAGGGGTGCAGGAGCGGGCTCCCTGGAAGGAGCTCAGGAGGGAGGGAGAGACAGGCTCTAGGGTTCCTGCCCTGGTATCACTGTTGCCAGCACTGCCACTGCTGTCACCTCTCCTCATCCCTCTTTGTCCTCTGCTTTTTCAGTCATATCTGCCTGGCCTCTGCATTGGTTCAGTGGCCCCCATTCCCTCCTGGGCCTCTACTGCTCCATCCCTGCCTTGAGAACAGCTCTTTGCATAGGCAGGCACAGTTCTCTGTGGGGATGGTGACTGCTGGCCTCAGGTGACAGGTGCCCTACCCCAGGACCTCCAGCCAGGTGGTCTGGTTGCAGTCTGGATCACAGGCTGGCTGGGCCACCTCCCAGGCAAGCCTCCCGCCTTCCAGACCCCATGGCCTGGGCTGGCCACTTGCTGCAGTCGCTCCTGGTGCCCCCCCTGGCTCTGAAGGGCCCAGTCATTGCTGAGAGCCATGTGCTCAGTGGCAGGCACCTGACCTTGGGCCTGGCCCCTGCCTTGGATTCCTGACTCTGCTACTCACAAAGACACAGGAGCCTGTCTGCCTGAGCCCTGGCCTCACAGCTGGCTGTAACATGGACATACAGAAGGAGCAAGTTCCAGAGCTTGCAACTGGTGTCCTTAAAGCGCTGTGCACAGCCGAATCTCATACGCTGTCCTCCGTGTAGAGGCCTTTAGTGGTGTTGTGTTCCACTGAGCTTTGTCTTCCTTTGCCTTCAGCTGACAGCCCCTCTCTTGGCTATGGAAACCCCGAGGGTCTTGCCCTCTGGGGCAAGAGTCTGTGGAGGCCAGTGACACAGGAAGAAGAGTCATGGTCCCCAGGGGGAGACAAGAACTGAGGCAGGAACCACATGAAGTAGTACCAGAAGCAAGGCATAGGCTGGAGGACCACAGGGGTGGGAGGTCAGCACAGGCTGGGGTCGGTGGGTGGCACAGGCTTCCTGGAGGAGGGGAGCTCGCTGAGCTGTACTTACAAAAGGCTGGCTGGGCACTGGTAGCTCCTGCCTGTAACCCTAGCTACTCAGGAGGCTGAAATCTGAGGAGCACAGTCCAAAGCCAGTCCAAGCAGGACAGTCCATGATAACCTTATCTCCAATTAACCACCAGAAAACAGGAAGTGGCACTGTGGCTCAAGGTGGTAGAGGCTAGCCTGAGAATAAGAGCTCAGGGACAGTATGTAGGCCCTGAGTTCAAGCCCCACAACCAGCAAAAAAAGAAGTATTACAGAGGCCTCTTTGGGTTGGCAGGGGACAGAAACTTAGCTCAAAGTAGAATTTTTTTAAGGCATATATTGGTCCTGCAATGGGAAAAGCAAGGAGCGCAGCAGGCCTTGGGCTCCATCCCTTCCTCGTAGTTTCTCTGCTTCTCTTAGCAGCCCAGGTGCACATCTTATCAGCATCTCCTTTGATCTGGAAAGAAAACTCCCAGGGGAAGATCCTGATTGGTGGCTCAGATTGCATGTCTATTTCTGAACCAATCACTCTAACCTAAAAGCAGATGCTTGAGTCAGACCGGATCCTGTGTTGACTCCATCTGACCACAGGAAAGGGTTCTCCACAGGAAGGGTATTCTCTCACTATTCGAAGGGGAGATACAAGCTGGGGCATAGTGGCACAGTCCCATAATCCCAGCACTCAGGAGGCTGAGGGAGGACCATTGCAAATTTCAAGCCAGATTGGGCTACATATCAAGACTGTGTCTCAAAACAGGAAGCAAGGGCTGGGAATGTGGCTCCGTGGTAGAGCACTTGCCCTATGTGAGCCCTAGATTTTATCTGTAGTACCACAAACAAAAAAGACGAGACACAGAGCTAGCTGAGCGGGATAGCAGGTGTAAAGTTGAGAGGATGAGCAGGGGGCAAAGGTGACGCTGTCTGCAGTGAGGTGAGGAGGCTGGAGCAGTCAGGGAAGGGCATGAGTTGCCTTGCCTCTCTCCCCTTTCCAGCTCTTTCTCTGCTTCCTGTGCCCCATGGTACATTGCGCTCCCAGACCTGCCCCTCCCCCCCCTTCCGGCTGGACAAGTGTTGACCGAGGGTGAGGCTTAGGGGGGGAGTCTCTGCTTCTTTCAGATTCAGAACCTGCACAACATCGTCTCTTTCCCCCTGGACAGTCTGGTGAAGGCCCAGCTGAGGGACGGGCGGCAGGTGAGTTCCTGTGCAGGACACCTTCCCCTAGCGGAGGTCATAGGAGAGGAGCAGCTGGAGGCTACAGGGGAGGCTGGGCTCTGGGGCAGACAGGGAGGGGCCTGGTGCCCCTCTGCCTGCTGTCTGTGGACAGGGCCAATGTGGAGTTCTTCCAGCTGATCTGACCCCCACCCGAGAGAGGGGGTTCTTATGTACCTCCCCCAGCTTGTAAGTACATGGGAGGAGGTGAGGTGCCCATCGTTTATACAGCTAGAACATGGCAGGACCAGAGCAGGCTCCTGGATCCCAGGCTAAGGCTGCTCTTCCTGTGCCTGGCAGCCCCAGCTGAGGCAGAATAGGGCTGGAGGGAGTGGCAGAGGAACCTCCCTGGCAGTCTGCCCCAGAAAGCCCAGGGGAGGACCTGCCCTCCCCACCCTGGCTGAGCACCAGCCTGGGAACCACACAAACCTGATGGGCAGCTTTTGCTTCGTGGAAACCTAGCTGTTCAGAGGGTGCAAGCAGTCTGCCAGCCAGGCTGTGGATCGCCCTGGTCTTACTGACTTGCTTGTGTGGCCTTGGGGAGATTTCTCAACCCCTTTGTGGACTTATCCTTCCTGATAAGAGTTGATGTCATGGGACAAGAGTGCTTGCCTCGTGTACAGGAGGCCCTGGGTTCAATTCCTCAGCACCACATATACAGAAAACGGCCAGAAGTGGCGCTGTGGCTCAAGTGGCAGAGTGCTAACCTTGAGCAAAAAGAAGCCAGGGACAGTGCTCAGGCTCTGAGTCCAAGGCCCAGGACTGGCCAAAAAAAAAAAAAAGAGTTGATGTCATATCTGGGCTCATGCCTGTAATCGTAGCCACTCAGGAGGCTGAGATCTGAGGATCACAGTTCGAAGCCAGTGAGGGCAGAAAACTGCAAGTGGAACTATGGCTCAAAGTGGTAGAGTGCTAGCCTTGAGCAAAACAACTCAAGGACCGTACCTAGGCCCTGAGTTCAAGACCCATGACTGACAAAAAGAAAAAAAGTTGATGTCATACAAAGCAGGAGAAAATGGTGGGGATAAAGTTAGGAGAAAATGATGGGGGTAAAGTTAGCCAGACCTTTAGTATCTTTATCCTCATGGCCCATTTCCAGCTCCTGGCCAATACGACCCAGGGCAGAGGCCAGAGACCTCCAGGCTCTACCTACCACACCTGGCTGATGCTTGACACCTCTGAGGAGAAGTTGGGGGTGGAGTGGGGTCTCTTGCCCTGTTTGGAGAATGAGTTGGCAGTCAGGGGCGGGGACCAGGGCTGGTTGAAGAGCAGCTCTGAGTGGCAAAGAAGAATGCAGGTAGCAATGTCCTGTTTGTGCAGAGCTCTAGCTTCCCTGTTGGCAAATTGCTCTTTTCTGGTGGGTATGTACCAGTAATAGGGCTTGAAGTCAGGGCCAGGGAGTTGTCCATTAACTTTTTCAGTCAAGGCTGGCGCTCTCCACTTGAGCCACAGCTCTCCTTCCATCATTTTGGTGGTTAATAGGAGATGAGGGTCTCATAGCCTTTCCTGCCTGGGCTGGCTTTGAATCAGGATTCTCAGCTCTCAAGCTCCTGAGCAGCTAGGATTATAAGCTCCAACCACCACTGCCTGGCTCAAGTCATTCTTTTCTTAAACTACAGGACTCCAAAAAGCAACTGGAGAAGGCGTGGAAGGACTACGAGGCCAAAGTGTGAGTGCCTGGGCTGGGTGGTTTGGCCAGGAGAACGGTGCCTGCAGGGCAGCTGGGGGCCAGACAGCAGAGCCGGCAGTGTTCCCACAGGCATGCGTCGTCTGGCTCTCTGGTGCACTTACCAAGGTGATTTAAACCCATGCCCGGCCAGGTCCTGCGAGCAGAGTCATGATAACCAACCACCCTGAAGAGACTTGGCCCTCAGTGGCTCACCAGCGTGGGGTGCCCATGAATCTCACAGTCACACAGCCCCGTGACGGTGAGCTAGTGACAGGGTGAGCTAGTGACAGGAAGCATTGGACATTCAGAAAGATTCAGTTACTTGGCTGAGTGGCCAGAGAGCAGGCCGCAGGCTCCTGGTCTCCTTCCTCCTGTCAATGGTGTCTCTAAACTTTAAGTTGGACATAAGAGAGGAAAGGAAGGTGTATCCTCCTTCAGGAGCAACCCCCAGAATGAATCCAGGCCTGGGGAGCCTTGTTCTCTGTTCATCCCACACTGCTGTCTTCTGGTTGATCAAGCTGGGTTTCTCAGTCTGGGCACCAGTCTGCCAGGGCACCATGAGAAACGAGTGGCTTGGCTTCAATCTTACTTTTTCTTTTCTTGAAGGAAGCATTGCGGCACTCCCCCATGCTCGGTATTCTGAGCACATTGCATGCAATGCGTGAGGACGTTAAGGTTTGAACTTTTCCAAGCCTGTTGGTCCAGAGAGGCCTTTGTTCCACCTTGGCTACTGATTAATATCTCTCCCACATCCTTCCAGTTTCCCTGACCCAAAGAGCTCCAAGCAGAGACGCCTTGGCCTCTGTTCAGGGCCATTTCAGGCCCCTATTTCAGTGGTTTGTTTTGTTTTATCCTTCTTTGAAAGGGCTGGGATGTTGCTCATGTGGTAGAGTACCTGCCTAACGAGTGTGAGGTCCTGAGTTCAAACCCCAGTACTGCCCTCCATCCTGCCAATTTTTTTTTAATTTTTTTGCCAGTCCTGGGGCTTGAACTCAGGGCCTGAGCACTGTCCCTGGCTTCATTTTGCTCAGGGCTAGCACTCTGCCAACTTGAGCCACAACGCCACTTCTGGCTTTTTCTGTGTATGTGGTACTGAGGAATCAAACCTAGGGCTTCATGTATACGAGGCAAGCACTCTTGCCACTAGGCCATATTCCCAGCCCCTCTCCTGGCTTTTTCCAAGTAGTTTATTGGAGATAAGAGTCTCACAGACTTCTCTGCCTGGGCTGGCTTCGAACTGTGATCCTCAGACCTCAGCCTCCTGAATAGCTAGAATTACAGGCATGAGCCACTGGCGCCCAACTACTCCAATTATTATTCTTTATAAAATTTTGTTTTCTTTTGTAGTTGGCCAAAGCAGTATATGTTTGTTACATGTAATTTAGAAAACATGGAGAAGAAAAAAAAATTGGGGGCTGGGAATATGGCCTAGTGGTAGAGTACTTGCCTCGTATACATGAAGCCCTGGGTTTGATTCCTCAGCACCACATAAATAGAAAAAAGCCAGAAGTGGTGCTGTGACTCAAGAGATAGAGTGCTAGCACTTAAGCAAAAATCTACTGGGCATTGTGGTATACATCTATAGTACCAGCTACTCAGAGGCTGAGAAAGGAGTACTTAACCCCAGAAGTGTGAGGCTAGCTGGGAAACATAGCAAGACGCAGTACCTCCCTCCCTCCAAAAAAAATATGCTTAATCATTCTTAGGAAAAGATTAGGATCATGTGGAATGCATCTAATATGTCTTTTCTTGAAAAAAATTTTAACGAGAAATTTAGGAAACAAGGCAAAGTGAGAAGATACTACAGAAAAAAAAAAAAAAAGAGGGGAAGCACAATCCTGAGTTTCTAAACCTAAGATACATATTTCCATTGACTTATCTACATACACTAAACTCATAAAACTGAGATCAAAATAAGCATACTGTTTTGTAAGCTGCTGTTTTCATTTTTTAAAGATGCATCGTGAAGCCAGGCATGGTAGTGCATGCCTGTAATCTTAGCATTTGGGAGGCTGAGGCCTCCTTCCCGGGGTCTCCAGCTCCAGCAGTGGGTCCTGTGACAGAGGGCATGGGTGCTGAGTGACATTCCTATAGGGCATCATCCTGCTTGTGCCGGGGCATGGCCGGCCGGCCATCTGCATGCTCAGGAGGCCTAGGAGGTGGTAGAGATTCGGCCAGTCCTTATCTTCATGATTTGCTATGGGACTTTGTGACCCTTTTCTTTCTGAGTTACCTTGACCAAGCCCTTGGCCTTTTAAGAGCCCTGTGTACAAATAGAAATACTAATCTTTACCTTGTGGACCTTCCCCAAGTAGGTCTGCTTTATTGGCTTGCTTTATTCCTGGCTTGCCAGCCCTGGACTGTGATCCCCCTAGCTCTCCTTCAAACAAGTAGGTGGTATTACAACCATGTTCTGTCAGGCCCAGCTGTTTTTACTAGCTGTCTATATTGGGTTTTCCTGTAAGATTTCATTGAAATAAAATGTCCTACTTAGTTAACTACAGTGATTCGGTGAGCTGTGGACATGGCCTTGACTAGGGCCCAGGGCTACCTGGTCCCCTGGCTACAGTTGGAGTGACCACATTGGCATAGGTGACTGTATGTGTTCCATTTGAAAGGGGCTCCAGGTGTTGCTGGATGTTAGTGGGCTGAAGGGTGCTACGTAATTATACCACATTCTTACCCAAGGAGCCCTTGGGAGGGAGCCGGCAGCATCTGTGAATATCATCAGAGCCTCCCCACGGGCCATTGAGAGGGGGGAGCCCCACCCCCATGCTGCTAAGAAAGGCATCCTGACCCTGTGTAAGGGCCCTGTCTCTCTAGAGTGATTCATAGCCAACTGTGTTTCCTCATCTGTAAAGAAGGGCCAGGAATACACAGCAAGGTCAGTGTAGAGAGAGAAGCACAGGCCAGAGCCTGTCCCCAAGCTTCAGCAAAGACACATGTGGGTTCAAATCTTGACCTTTCCACTTAACAGCTGCGTGACTTGGACAAGCAACTTAATGCCACTGCCTCGGGCCCCTCATACCAAGCTGGGCATTGAGTCCTGCATGGTGGGGTTATCAGCTCTGTTTGTAAGTAGGGAGGAAAAGTAACACCTGGAGCCTCCTATTGGACAGAAGGGCAAGAAGATGCATGGACAATAATTAAATGGCGATGTGACAGTGCTGAAACCATTGTGTCCACACAGAGGTGGCAGCAAAAGCAGGGGGTGGAGGGAAAGGTGGTCAGAAAAGGCGCTGCGGAAGGAAGTGGTGCCTCTGCTTGGTTCAGAGTGCCCAGGTTGCAGGAGTGTGCTTTTTTGAGTATTTCTCTTTCCACTATGCCCAGAGTCCCTGTTCCTGCCCCTTGTCTTAATGGCAGACTTTTCTGTAGTTATCTCAGTCTTCTTAACTCCAAGCATTTAAGTCCTCTCCATCCCTAATTTCAGCTATCTGCTTCTGCTGCAACTCCATGCAAAGGAAATAGATACATTCCTAACATTTGAAATGTTTTGTGTTTGGGTTTTTTTGGCCAGTCCTGGAGCTTGCACTCAGGCCCTGAGCACTGTCTCTGGCTTCTTTTTGCTCAAGGCTAGCACGCTACCACCTGAGTCATAGCGCTACTTCTGGCCATTTTCTATATATGTGATGCTGGGGAATCGAACCCAGGGCTTCATGTATACAAGGCAAGCACTCTTGCCACTAGGCCATATTCCCAGCCCGGGGGGGGGGGGGTGTTGTTGTTGTTGTTGTTGTTTGTTTGTTTTAAACAGTGACCTCTGAGGACAGGGAAGGAATGGGAGATGTCATTCTCTAGGGGAAGGAAGCACTATCCAGCTTCTAAATGGAGATCCCCTCTCAGGATGACCCTGTCAGACTGTTGTAGGGCATGTCTCTGTGGATGAGTGTAGCTGCCACCACAGACAGAGCCAAGGTAATTGGCAAAACCATACAAAGTCCTTCATAGCTTATCTTCACTCTGAGCAAAGTGGCTCCATCTTTTCATCTCTCTTAGCATAAAAATGGCAGAGAGGGAGAAAGGAAAGGAAAAGAAAGAGGAAAAAGGAGGAAAGAAGGAAGGAAGGAAGGAAAGAAGGAAAGAAGGAAAGAAAGTAGTGGGGAGGGGAGGGAAGGCTGCCTATGCTAAAAAAATAAGTTACCTAAAAGGGATCACCATGGAAACTGGGAGTAGAGCTCAGAGATGCCTAGCAAGCACTCCACCTATTCTCTCTCTCTCTCTCTCTTTTTCTTATACACACACACATGCACACACACCACTAACAGCTATTACTGTAATGTCATCACCACCCTGTTAGCATTGTCATAATCTTGCCATTTATTGGAAGTCTAGAATATTCCAGAAACTTAGTGTCTCCATGCATTATGGTCAAGGACCGTAATAACACCATTAAGATACCATCATTCCTATTTGTAAAATGAACCTAAAGCTTAGGAAAATTAGAAATGTTGAGCAAGTGTAGGAGCTGACATTTGCATCCAGAGCCCACATTCCTAGCACTGCCCTGCACTGGGGCTTGCTTTCTATTCTCCTTTTCTGGAGCAGACGTCTTTCTGTTCTGGGATATGCAGATCTTCAATCTTCCAGATTAAACTCAAGGCATTATGCTTGCTAAGCAACTTTCTCTACTACTTGAGCCATACCCCCGAGTCTTTTTGCTTTTAGTTTGTTTTTCAGATAGCGTTTCCATCTTTTACCCCAGCCAGTTTCAGATCATGATCTTCCTAGCTCTACCTCCCAAGGAACTGGGATTATAGGTATGCTCCGCCATGCTCTGCAGATCGTCAGCCTTTTTAATAGCTGCCTAGTGTTTTCATGCATAGACATATCAAGACTGATCAGCATTCCGTAGCTCACTCTTTTTCTGGGGGGTGTGGAGCAGAAAAAGATTTATTATGTGGCATAGACAGGTGCAAAGTAAGAGGCAAAGTAATAAGCGTTTTAACCCCTTTTCAATCATCTTCTGGTATGAGCTTTAGGTCTAAATAAACAAGGAATTGGGCAGGGGGTGAAAGGTATGCATAGTTTAGCAGTCCTCTCACTAGTGTGTTCCCGTGGATCGTGATCTCAGTCTGGGAGGGGCTTGGGAGAAGTAATTATGTTTGTGAAGATGTGTGAGTCATTTTGGCCTGATGGGTAGCACCAGGGAGACAGTTCTGCTGTTCCTTTCCTTGGGGAACTTTCCCCATCCCTCCCTTTATCTATCTTGTCCTTCCCGAGCTCCACAGTGCCTATAAAGGGACCGCAAGAGAGAAAAAAGCAGAGAGCTCAGAGCAAAGGACACAGATAAAACATGAAGGCAGGATGCCAAGCCTTTCTCTCTGGCCCTTAGCTAGTTCATAGGCCCCCAACTAAGGAGTCGGTGCTTTTTAACAAAAGCAGTTTATGAAGCTATTACAATGCCTCCCACAAGGCACTGGTTGCTCACACCTTCAGTGCCAGCTACTCAGGCTGAGATCTGAGGATCATGGTTTGGAGCCAGTTTGGACAGGAAAGTCAGCCAGGAAACTCTTATCTCCAATTAATCAGCAAAAAGCTGGAAGTGGAGCTGAGACTCAAGTGGCAGAGCACCAGCCTTGAGCAAAAAAGCTAAAGGCAGGCTCAAGGCCCCGAGGTCAAGCTGTAGTATTGGTGCTTATACACAATGCACAGGTCCAGGGTTCAAGCCTAGTACCAATACACACACACACACACACACACACACACACACACACACACACACACACACACACACACACACTATCCCCTAATACATGAACATCAGTCTTGAGGGAATTAGAGTGTTGGCCAGTTGGGCCTTTTAGGGTTCCTGGCCAGAGCTAAGCTATCAGAGAAGGGAACAAGTAGCTGAAGTACCTAGGCCAGATGAACCTGTTGTTTAAGCCTAACATGAGAAACTCCATCATAAAGCAGAATAGAGGAGGGAGGAAAGTCAGAAGACTTGCTGCCGTTAAATCAGTTGTATAGGGGATCCTCTTTGAAATAATCCCATTAGTATGGGCTACAAAAAAGATGTGTTTTGAGCCAGTCGATTCAGTCATTTTTGTCTTAAAGGCCTTGGCAAGAAATAAGGAGCTTGCCTTTTACCAGAAGCACCTGGAAGGACTTCAGTGTCAGGTAGCATGCTTCTGGACCTTGTTTTACAACCTTGATGCTTTGGTTACTTTTGGAAGGGTTCACACAAGTGACTCTGTCTGAGTCTGACAACTGCCCCTCTTGCCGGAACTGTTTCCTCTGCAGATTGCCACTGGTTCATCCCCTGTGGTTTGAGTTTAGTGGATGATCTTTATTTCTGATCTGATCCCTGATGTGAGGAGAAGTAACAGCCTGGTGGAAGTCAGTACTAACAAGATGCCTTTGGCCAAATTTGAGCAACAGAGAGGTTTAGGGGCATCTCTTAGGCTGGGTATACCCAGCGTCCATTTTCAAGTTTAGTTCTGTCTGTTCCTCAGCTAGGTGATATCCTAGCATCCCACCAATGCTGTTCAGGCTGCTATTGTTAAAGTACCACACTTATAAAGAAAATAACACCACAAACCATGTTTCCCTTTTTACTATTAAAAGTTGGAAACAGCCGGAGGAGACAGCCTGCTCTCCACACAAACCATGTTTCCCTTTTTACTATTAAAAGTTGGAAACAGCCGGAGGAGACAGCCCTGCTCTCCCAGTTGGTCCATCCTCTTGTCTCCCACCTTCCTCTAAGCTGCCAGTGCCATGGCCCCATCCCCCACCCTCCTTGTCAGGTCCCCCAGGAATATATCTGCCTTGGCCATTCCCCACCCCAGGTCCACCTCCCTCCTCCAGGCTCCCACTTGGGGGATCAGAAGTCTCTAGGGAAATTATTTTGAAGCCTTAGAGCCTTGCCCTAAAGCACTGGGTTTCATCCAGGAATGGTCTTGCCTCCCCTCACCGCCCCCCCCACCCCAGAAGACATCTAGCCATGTCTGAGCCAGGGCTGGTTGTCACATGGAGCTGAGAGGGGCCATGTCACATTGACAGTGGATGGGTAGAAGTCAGGGATACTGTTCATATACAGACCACGGGACACAATTACCTGGCAAAAATGCCAGGAGTTCCAAGGTGGAGAAACTGCTCTCCAAGACTGCAGGGACAGATTCCATGTCTTTGCCTTGAACTCACAGGCCAGAACTATAGAGTCAGAAGGCCTGGGACTTCTAGGGGGAAAATCGAGGCTCTAGGCCCTGGAATAATGGCTCCTGTGTCTCTCATGTGCTCAGTTTCTGGCAGGACGCCTCGGTTGTCTGGATACAGAGAACATCCCTGCTTTCTGGACAAGGAGACTAAGGTCCGATGGGGGAAGTAGCACAGCTCACAGGCAGCAGAGACGGTGTTTATTCCACTGTCTGCTCTGCTCAGGGCCAGCCAGGACCCACTGGGGACCAGCATTGTTAAACAAATGTCTCACATATGGCAGCAGGTGGTGTGCTGGTATGGCATTCTCAGAAAACCAGTGTCACTCTGGCTCACCAGCCGCAAAGAGGGAAAACAGGCAAGCTTTCCCATCCACGGGGGAAGGCCATGGTGATTGCAGCCCCAAGGATAGGAAGCACTTCCTGACGCCACTTAAAAGCACAAGTGCTTTCTCCTTTTTTCTTTTCTTTGTGGAAGTGCTAGAATTGAACTCAGGGCCGTGCTCTGTTGCTAAGCTACACCTCAGGATAAAGCTTTTTTTTTTTTTTTTTTTCTTTTTGCTGATCCTGGGGCTTGGACTCAGGGCCTGGGCACTGTCCCTGAGCTTCTTTGGCTCAAGGCTAGCACTCTACCACTGGAGTCATAGCACCACTTCTGAGGAATCAAACCCAGGGCTTCATGCATGCTAGGCAAGCACTCTACCACTAAAGCCACATTCCCAGCCCCCATAAAGCTTTTGACTAAGGTCTAACTGGAAAGCTCTGCAGGCTCAGAAGGGTGAAGGCACGTTGTGGTCATCTAACCTACACAGTCCTAAGCCCCCTGCCAGCTAAGCGGCACTGGCCCATAGCCTGTCCCATAGCCCTTCCACCTCCTGGCATGAACACCTCCAGACATTTCCCTATTGCTCTTGGGCGAATGATCACAAATCTCAACATGGACTGAGCAAGCCCTGTGGGGTATGGTACCTCATTGCGCTCACCCCAGCCACTGCCCCCATGTTTTCATGGGTCTCTGAGCCCTCCTGCCTCTGACAGGGTCTTACAGGGTCTGGTCCGCCTGGCCAGCCATCACTTCCTCCAAATTAATGATTTCCTCAGGTTTCCTACCTAGCATAGATACCACTTTCTACCATGAGGTCAGGCCCCCACTTCACTCCCCTGTCACTTTCTGCTATGGATTGACCCCCTTCCGCCCCCCCACCCTCTGGCCTCCCCAAGTCTGCCTTGTCCTCCCTTGTTGCCAGCTTCAGCACAGGAAGAGTTCCATCCCCCACCCTCACGTGCCCATGGCAGGAATGGTGGACAGAGAGGGGCTGGCCAGGGGTTTTCAGGCCTCTGTTTCTTGTGGCCTAGGGCCAGGTTGGAGAAGGAACGGGATCGGGCCCGGATTCCAGGGGGAGTGACGGGGGAGGTGGCCCAGGACACACAGCGAGAGCGACGCGTCTTCCAGTTACACATGTGTGAGGTACAGGGTGCCCAGGGGAGGGTGGGGTGGGAGGTGCAGGTATCTACCTCTGCAAACCCCTGGGGGTTCAGGCACAGGCCCACCCTTGCTCAGCTACATAGCCAATAGAATGTTACCAAGGCTCAATCTCTGTCAAGATGAGCCTGGGAGCCAGGCGCCGGTGGCTCACACTTATAATCCTAGCTACCCAGGAGGCTGAGATCTGAGGATCACGGTTCAAAGCCAGCCTGGGCAGGAAAGTCCATGAAACTCTTATCTTCAATGAACCACCAAAAAACCGGAAGTGGCGCTGTGGCTCAAGTGGTAGAGCGCTAGCTTTGAGCTGAAGAGCTCAGGGACAGCACCCAGGTCCAGAGTTCAAGCCTCATGACCCACCAAAAAAAAAAAAAAAAAAAAGATTAGCTTGGGGCAGGGATCATGGCCCCTGTCCCTAGTCTCTCACTTGGGCTCACAGCCCATGTCTTGCCCCCCGCCCCCAGTACCTGCTCAAAGCTGGGGAGAGTCAAATGAAGCAAGGTCCCGACTTTCTTCAGAGCCTCATCAAGTTCTTCCACGCTCAGCACAAGTAGGTATTTCCCCTTTCCCACCCCTAACCTCAACCCGCAAGCTCTCCAGATGTCTGCAAGCCACTGGCCACACTCCCAGCTCCTTGGTGTCATATGACCACCATGGGTCAGCCACTACTGACCTTACACACCTAACCTCACTCTGCCCTGCAGCACTCCCATGGTCAGGTGCAGTCATCCCCATTGTACAGACGAGAGAAATGGAGGCCAGTGCGCCCACCCAGATCAACAGCTAGTAGGTGGGCTCTGAACCCAGAGAGCCTGGCCTCTGCATGCCCGCTGTGAGCAGCAGGCTCCACACCCCTGGGTACTGTGTGGGTCTCTCACACCTCTGGCTTATCTGTAGTTTATCCATCTCTGAACCCTTTTTGGCTTCTGGTAGTTTTTTCCAAGATGGCTGGAAGGCAGCTCAGAGCCTGTCCCCATTCATCGAGAAGCTGGCAGCCTCAGTCCATACAGTAAGCTGGGCCTTACCCTGGTGTGTGTGTGGCGGGGGGGGGGGGGGGGGGTCCAAGCTCCTGCTCTCTGTGAGTGGGGAAGAGCTGGCTCTCAGTGGTGTAAGGTGCTGCCCTCCTGCACTGGGTCTGGGCTCTACCTCAGCACTTCGACTGGCCATGGGGTCCCATCCTGTGTTCCATAGCTGCGACAGACCCAGGAAGAAGAGCTACACAAACTGACCCAACTCCGGGACTCCCTCCGAAGGACACTGCAGCTGGAGAGCAGAGAGGTCAGGCCCCGGGTCAGCCCAAGTGGCAGGAAGGCTCTCTCCAGCACAGAAGGAGGGAGGGGAGGAGGCAAGGAGGCCCCACAAGCCCCTTAAGGAGACTGGGCAGCACTGGCTCTTCCCTCCTGAGGTCTCCCTTGCTTATCTGAGGTCAGGAACATCCAAGCAGGAAGAACTCAGGGGGCTACAGCATCCACCAGCACCAAGGCAACAAGCAGTTTGGAACAGAGAAGGTGGGCTTCCTGTACAAGAAAAGTGATGGGTAAGTGACTCAGAGAGCTCAGGCAACTGCTCAAAACACACAGCTAGGCTGGGCACAGGAGGCTGAGACCTGAGGATCGTAGTTCAAAGCCAGCCCAGGCAGGAAACTCCATGAGACTCTTATTGCCAAATAATCACCAGAAAACTGGAGGTTGTGTTGTGGCTCAAAGTGGTAGCCTTTTTTTTTTCTTTTCTTTTTTCTTTTTCTTTTTTTTTTTTTGGCCAGTCCTGGGACTTGGACTCAGGGCCTGAGCACTGTCCCTGGCTTCCTTTTGCTCAAGGCTAGCACTCTGCCACTTGAGCCACAGCGCCACTTCTGGCCGTTTTCTGTATATGTGGTGCTGGGGAATTGAACCCAGGGCCTCATGTATACGAGGCAAGCTCTCTTGCCACTAGGCCATATCCCCAGCCCATCAAAGTGGTAGCCTTGAGCAAAAGAGCTCAGGGACCAGGCCCTGAGTTCAAACCCCACAACTAATCCCCATCCCCCCAAAAAATCAAACAAACACAGCCAGGAGATGATAGAGGTGGGGAAGCCTCATGGCAGACTCATCGCTTTGAGGTAATCTGACCTTGAGGGTTCCAGGCCCCTCCAATCTGAAGGCAAAATTGTCAAAGGACTATCTTATTAACTTGAAGAATAACAGCTGCTAAGACTTACTGAGTCCTCTTACCCTCTACAGTATACTGAATATGCCTGGAAATAAAATGCTGACTGTTTCCTGCTCCCTGGTGTTAAGAAAGGGAGCCAGAGGGCTGGGAATGTGGCTGAGCGGTAGAGTGCTTGCCTAGCATGCATGAAGCCTAGGGTTTCATTCCTTAGTACCACATAAACAGAAAAAGCCGGAAGTGGCTCAAGTGGTAGAGTGCTAGCCTTGACCAAGAGAAGCTCAGGAACAGTGCCCAGGCTCTGAGTTCAAGCCCCAGGACTGCAAGAGAACGAGAGAGAGAGAGAGAGAGAGAGAGAGAGAGAGAGAGAGAGAGAGAGAGAGAGAGAGAGCCAGAGCCAGAGCCAGGCACCAGTAGCTGGTGCCTGTAATCCTATCTATTCAAGAGGCTGAGATCTGAGGGTCATGGTTCAAAGCTAGCCCAGGCAGAAAAGTTTGTGAGATACTTCTCTCCAATTAACCATCAAAGAAGCCAGAAGTAGGTTCAAGGGGTAGAGTGCGGGCTTTGAGTGAAAAAGCTTAAGGAACAGCACGCAGACCTTGAGTTTAAGCGCTGGTACTAGCATGGCATGTGTAGGCATGCACGCATATGCATACATAGACACACACACACACACACACACAAAACACAAGCGAGAAATGCCAAGGCTCTGGTGGACTGGGTTCATATTTATACTTTGTAATTAGGTTTTATCAGAGAAGAACAGCTGAAGAAATAATTTAACTCTCATAGGAGAAGTACTAAGTAGCTTCCTAGTGCTTATTAAATACTAAGATCATGGATTTGTTGATCTCCATATTTACATTACTTAGCCACAATTCTTCTCTTGTGGTTCACAGCCTGCTCCTCCTCTGAGTGGAAGCTCCCTAAGGTCAAGAACAGTGTCTCCTCCCTCAGGCTAGGATCTCTCTGGAGAGGACCCAAAGTCATATTGTCCTCTACAGTAAGGATTTCCAGAGAGTGTACTGGAAGACTCCTGAATGCAGGACTATGGGCTTCATCAGAAGGGAGCCCAGAGAATGATGGATGTAGGAGTCTGGGGAGGGAAGAGGTGTAGAGATATAGTTAGAAGCCACAGAGGTGGGTCTGGAACACTGTTCTTTGACATATGGAGACCAGGGGTGAGCCACCATCCCTCTGTCTCTGTGGGCCTTAGGATCCGGAGAGTCTGGCAGAAAAGGAAGTGTGGAGTCAAGTATGGCTGCCTAACCATGTCACACAGCACGGTGAGACCTCCCCTGGAGTTCTGAGCAGACAAGTGTCATGCCCTGCCTATAAGATGGGCCCCTAGACCTGACCCAGATGCTGGGGATGCCTTGTGGGAGGGAAGAAGTGACCTGAGGGCCCATCAGCCTTGGTGAATTCACAATACCCTTGAGGTACTGGGGAGGGAAGATGTAAACTACAATGAGATTTAACAGATTGGGGGACTGGGCTGGAAATGTGGCTTAGCGGTAGAGCGCTTGCCTAGCATGCATGAAGCCCTGGGTTCGATTCCTCAGTACCACATACTCAGAAAAAGCCGGAAGTGGCACAGTGGCTCGAGTGGTAGAGCATTAGCCTTGAGCAAAAGAAGCTCAGTGACCGTGCCCAGACCCTGAGTTCAAGTCCCAGAACTGGCAAAAAAAGAGTTCAGGGACTGGAAGGTAACCTATCCATCTTTCACCCCCAACTTCCTACAGATCAACCGGCCCCCAGTGAAGTTGACCCTGTTGACATGCCAAGTGAGGCCAAACGCTGAGGAAAAAAAGTGCTTTGACCTGGTGACCCGTGAGTGCCCCCTGCCCTGTCCCCACTCTTTACAGGGCCTCTGTAAGATCCCTGTCCACTCCCATCAGGCTTCAGCCAGGCCTCCGTGTCCAGTTCTACCCAGTAGGCCTAGGACTCTGGACTCTTTCTCTGGCTTTGCCTCTCGTGACATTGTTATAACGCACCCACTGGCCATGTCCTAGAAAGCCTAAGTGGCTTTGGGTAATCTGCTTTTGAAACTGTGTGTCTGCAGAGGGGGGGAAGGTATGAGGCTTGAATTCAAGTCTTTGCACTCTTCCATGACTTTTTTGCTTATGGATCATGCTGTAACACTTGAGCCATGCCTCCAGCTCACCTTTTTCTAGTTAATTGGAGATAGGGGTTTCATTGTCTGCCTGGGCTGGGTTTGAATCAGGATCCTCCGATCTCAATCTCCTGCATAGCTAAAATTACAAGTGTGAGCACGTGCAATCCTACTTCCTTGCAACTTTTCAACTGAAACTTTTTTTTCTTTTGCCAGTCATAGGGCTTGAACTCACTGGTGCTATGCCACTTGAGCCAAAGCTCCAGTTCCAGCTTTTTTTGCTGGTTAATTGAAGATAAAAGTCTCACAGACTTTATTCAAAGCCTGCCTTGGCTGGCTTTGGTTCTGTCTTTAGATCTCAGCCTCCTGAGTAGCTAGGATTACAAGCTTGAGCCACTGGCACCTGGCTCAACAGAAACTTTTTATTTTTATTATTATTATTATTTTTATTTTTTATTTTTTGCCAGTCCTGGGCCTTCGACTCGGGGCCTGAGCACTGTCCCTGGCTTCTTTTTGCTCAAGGCTAGCACTCTACCACTTGAGCCACAGCGCCACTTGTGGCCGTTTTCTATATATGTGGTGCTGGGGAATCGAACCCAGGGCCTCATGTATACGAGGCAAGTGCTCTTGCCACTAGGGCCATATCCCCAGCCCCGAAACATTTTATTTTTTATTTATTTATTTTTTGGTCAGTCCTGCGGCTTGGACTCAGGACCTGAGCACTGTCCCTGGCTTCTTCTTGCTCAAGGCTAGCACTCTGCCACTTGAGCCACAGCGCCACTTGTGGCCGTTTTCTATATATGTGGTGCTGGGGAATCGAACCCAGGGCCTCATGTATACGAGGCAAGTGCTCTTGCCACTAGGGCCATATCCCCAGCCCCGAAACATTTTATTTTTTATTTATTTATTTTTTGGTCAGTCCTGCGGCTTGGACTCAGGACCTGAGCACTGTCCCTGGCTTCTTCTTGCTCAAGGCTAGCACTCTGCCACTTGAGCCACAGCGCCACTTCTGGCCATTTTCTGTATATGTGGTGCTGGGGAATTGAACCCAGGGCCTCATGTATACGAGGCAAGCACTCTTGCCACTAGGCCATATCCCCAGCCCCGAAACTTTTTATTTTTAAGTATAAATTAGTTATATATGAAAGGGTTTCATTGGGAGGTTTACATGCATGCATATTATAGGCTCTGAATCACTTCATCCTGTTAGTTATCTTGTGGAACACTTGGTGGCAGGATTTGGGGGGAGGTAGGTGCAGATTAAGAAGGCCCTTTGTGGTCTTGTTCCCAGGGAGGGGTATGCAGGACGGATGCAGGGATGGGAGATAAGGAGGTGTCCAGAAGAGAGAGAGATGCCCATAGATAGACTCCTGAAGGCCTGCTGCTGTGGGGGAGCAGGAAGGGCTGCTTGGAGAGCACTGGAATTAAGCCTTGAAGTACCTGGAGAAGGCAGCATTTGGTACCTTCCACTAAAGGCATGGAAGCAGGTGCATCTGGCCGGTGTAGCTAGAACAGAGGGTTCATGTGGAAGAGGGGGCAAGGCCTAGTCTTCAAAGTTTGAACCTTATTCCCTGGCTGAAGGGAGCCAGGGCCTTGGGGCAGGAGAGCACTGTGTTTAGCAATCTGAGCACAATGGCTGGAAGCTGGCACAGGCTGGGTGAAAGGAGAGCGGTAAGAAGCAACCACCCTTTTTTCTAGCCACTGTCACCACTCTGGTTTGGGAGGGCCTGACCTTTTGGTGACAAAGACTACACCCGGACCCAGCTATTTGGGTGGGGGCTCCCTAGGCCAGGGGACCCCCACAGGGCTTGTAGGCCTGATCCCCCCCCCCTTCTCTCCCGACAGACAACCGGACGTACCACTTCCAAGCAGAGGATGAGCACGAGTGTGAGGCGTGAGTGCCCCTTTGGTGCTGTGCATGGGGCTGGGAGCCTGGGCCACGCCCAGCCTCCCGTCACCACCCGTCTGCTCCATTGCAGGTGGGTGTCTGTGCTGCAGAACAGCAAAGACGAGGCTTTGAGCAACGCCTTCCTGGAGGAGCCCAGCGTTGGCCTGGGGTCCCATGGGGGCACCGGGCTGGATGGGGAACCCCAGGACCTCACAAAGCTGCTCATCGCGGAGGTGAAGAGCAGGCCTGGGAATGGCCGGTGCTGCGACTGTCAGGCTCCAGGTCTGTGGTGGGCGGGGCCAAGAGGAAGGGGCGTGGGAAGGGGGGACCAGCAACCCCAGGCTCGAGCTGTGCTTCTCCCCAGAACCCACCTGGCTCAGCACCAACCTGGGCGTGCTCACCTGCATCCACTGCTCAGGAGTCCACCGCGAGCTGGGCGTGCGCTTCTCGCGCATGCAGTCTCTCTCCTTGGACCTGCTGTGCCCCACGGAGTTGCTGGTGAGGGCGGGGCTAGGTGGAGCGGGGTGGGGCCTGGCCCGGGGGCGGGGCCTTTGGTGGCTGGCCTGACTGAACTGAGCGGAGCTGGAGAGAGAGGGTGGGGTGGGGGTCAGCTGAGCTGGACACCAGGGTGTGGTGAGAGGCTGTGGGGCTGGGCCCAGATAGGCTGGGCATCTGGGGAGGCCGGGGCTTTCCAGGAACACTGTCCTAACACCTTGTTTTACAAAACAAACACTTTCCCACCACCCCAGCTGGCTTTGAACATAGGAAACATGCGCTTCAATGAGGTCATGGAGGCCCAGCTGCCTTCCCACGGTGGACCTAAGCCCTCAGCCGAGAGTGACATGTAAGGAAATGTGGCCTCCCTGCCTCGTGGTCACAGAGGACCCTGAGATTAGAAGTCTAGGGAGTAGGACTCTCAGATGTAGGGTCTCCAGGACTTGGATACTGTGCCTCCTGGGGGATGGTCAGGGGTCACTCAGGGAAACGTCCCTTCTTCTGAGGAGCTGTGGTTCTCTTGGTAGGAGTGCCCGCAGGGACTACATTGTGGCCAAGTATGTGGAACACAGGTTTGCCCGCCGGTCCACCCCTGAACCCCAGAGACTCTGGACAGCGATCTGCAACAGGGACCTCCTGGCGGTGCTGGAGGCCTTTGCCAATGGGCAGGACTTCGCACAGCCATTGCCAGGGCCTGATGGCCAGGTAAGAACCCCCCTGCTGGGGCCACTTACAACTCACCTCCATGCACAGACTCCCCAGACCTCCTCCAGGGCTGCTGTCACTCCTCTGTGCCCCACCTCGGCAATGGGGCCAGGTCTCACCTGCTAGAGGGGAAAATAGGAAAGAGAACAACTTTAGCTAAGCAGACTGGGCCAGAAGCCTGGCTGTGTCTTTTTCTGTCTATGATCCAGGGTAGTTACATAACTTCTCTGAGTCCCATTTTCTCATCTGTAGAATGGGTTGATAACGGTTTCAGAAATGGGGAAGGGTGGGAAGGCCACTGTGTTGGCTGTTCCAGTGATAAACACCATGTGAGCAGGGAGAAAGGATGTCAGGGATTTGGAAAGATCAAATCAGGAGTTGCCAACTGATTAGGATTAAAAATTAGATGTCTGGGAGGCTGGGAGTAACTGTGGTAGAACACAGTGTGCTTAGCATGAGTGAGACCCTGGGCTTAATCCCCAGTGTCAAAAAAGAAGCAGCAGGCTGTGTGTGTGGAACCCTGTGGCTATGGGTTATCCAGTGGGCCTAAGAGGCCTCATCAGGGGGCAGGGGACGAGGCTAGAACCAGTTTGAGGACACCTTTCCCCAGGGCAGAGGAGGAAGCATTGAGGGAAACTGAGGGAATGGTCACCCTTCGCCCACTTTCACAACACAAGGTTCTGTCCCTTCTCCCCAAGGCTCTGGGGCCTTTGGATCCAGAGGCATTGGGTAGGAAAGTTTTAAGAAGACAGCATTGAGTTGAGGACAGGTAGCAAAGGGAAACTCAGATGTGGGTGTTCTATTCAGGCACCCGAGCTTGCCCTGCACTTGGCTGTCAGAGTCGCCAGCCAGGCCTCCCTGCCTATCGTGGACTTCATCATCCAGAATGGGTGAGAGCCTGCCTGCCGCCTAGCCCCAGCCCTCTCCTCCCGCCCCTCCCCCCTAGCCCCCCTCCCCCGCCCCTCCTGTCTGTTCTTCCTCTGTTCCCTGAACCCACCCACTCACTCCAGTGGCCACCTGGATGCCAAGGCCACAGACGGGAGCACTGCCCTGCACTATGCCGCCCTCCACAGCCAGCCCGACTGCCTCAAGCTACTGCTGAAAGGAAGAGCTCCAGTGGGCACAGGTACGACCCCCATTCTGACGGCCTTGTGGCTCAGAGAACACCAGAAGTAGGTGTGTTCTTCACGGGCAGACCTGGGTTCTAATCCTGGTCAGCTCCTGACCTCTGCAACCTAGGGGACTCTTGTGATTCATTTGTGAAACCTCAGTATCCTCATCTATAAAGCTGGAGAATGCCACTGGCCTGAGTAGGCCTACTACAAGGGTAAATAAAATAACTTCTCTGAGGGTGCCAAGTGAAGAAAACGTTAGTGCAGTCTGATCATAGTGACTAGCATAGTTGCCAGTTACTACATTACTATGTAACAGGTATCAGGTGATCTCATTCATCACTTAATTTATCTTCAAGACAACCTGGCCAGGTAGTTCCCAAGTATCATGTTCGTTTTATACATGAGACAGTGGAGGCCCAGAAAAGTTATGAAACTTGCCCAAGGTCACACAGGCAAGAGGTGAGGGACAGGATTCAAACCTAGGCATTCTGATTCAGAGTTCATCTTCATCTCTAAGCTCCAGTGTCTCCTTGACCCTGGCCATGACCCCTGAACTTGCTCCTTCACAGTGAACGAGGCAGGAGAGACAGCTCTGGACATAGCCAGGAAGAAGCAGCACAAAGAGTGTGAGGAGCTGGTAAGTGCAGGGAGGCTGCCCGCTGCCCCTTCTCCCTCCCTGATGCACCCCTGACCCTGTCAACTGCCAAGTGTTTGTTTTGGGCAGCTGGAGCAGGCACAGGAGGGGACCCTGGTCTTCCCTCTGCACGTGGACTACCCGTGGGGACTTTCCACAGAACCTGGCTCTGACAGCGAGGAGGATGAGGAGGAGAAGGTGGGCCCAGCCTCCTGCCTCTGCAGATGGCAGAGGAAAGAGCCAGGTCGGGTGTGGTGTGGGGCTGGGTAGGCTGATCTGGGGAAATGAGGCTATTTTTTGCCCCCACAGCGCTGCCCTCTGAAGCCCCCAGCCCCTGCCTGCAGGGCTAGGGGGAAGCTGGACATCAGCAACAAGACCTATGAGACCATCACCAGCCTGGAACCAGCTACCTCTCAGAGCCAGAGCAACCACAGCCCCCCGCCCTTGCCCATCAAAAGCTCTTCTCGGACCATGGTCCCAGGGCACACGGGACATGCCAGTGGAGGTAGAGTTGGCTGTCCAGAAACGATGCTCACCAAGATGTTCATTGAGGGCCTGCCATGCGGAGAGCTAAGCTCAGGGGCATGCAGTGAGTCCATCCCATCCTCACAGTCTCCCCTCAGGGAAAGCGGGCATTCTCCCCTGTGGGTAAAGGCACAGAGATGCTAAGTAACGTGCCTAAGCTGCCACAACGAATAAGCCCCAGCCATGGGATTCAAACCCCGCTGTGTCTTACTCCAAATTCTGCCGTGCTTCACTTAGACAGGAGAGCCAGAATTCGTGAAGCATCCATAGAGTCCTGGGTCCTGGGTCCCATGACACAGCCTAGTGAGGAGACAAACACAGAGAGGCCATTGATTGTCAGCAAGGCTGCATGGGCTATAGAATTGCAATCCCAGAAGAGCAGGATCAGCCTGGCCGAGGCTGCTGTCTCTCCAGCACAAGGCGCAGAGCTCAGCTGTCCTCAATAACTGTTGAGTGGACAGAGCAGGCATGGTCTGGGAGGCCTGGGACAGAAGAGGCAGGTCCTGTTGGGAGTGGGGTGGGTGTTTCAGGAGGGCTTCTAGGGGAGGTGTTACCTGAAGTAAGCCAAGGAATGGGCAGGAAAGGACAGATGGAGGAGAGAAGACAAGCATAGATACAGAAGAAATGAGCCAGTGTGGATGGGCTGATGTGATGACAGGGGGAAGGGAGGGGTGAGAGAAGGCCAAAGACTTCTATGTGTACGTGTGCCACTCCTTGGGCTTGAACTCTGGGTTTGGGTGCTGTCCCCCTTAGCTTTTGTACTCAAGGCTTGTCCTCTGCCACTTGAGCCACAGCTCCACTTCCAGCTTTCTGGTGGTTAATTGGAGATAAGAGTCTCATGGACTTTCCTGCCTGGGCTGGCTTTGAACCTTGATCCTTAGATCTCAGCCTCCTCAGTAGCTAGGATGGCAGGCGTGAGCCACCAGCAAAGTGTTCACAGTCTTACGGGAAATGAAGCAAACCGGTTTTATCTTCTGGTTTCAGATCGCTCTGACATCCCCAGCCTGAGCTCAGAGCCCCCTGAGGTCACTGAGAGTCGAGACAGTCCAGCCTCCTCCTCTTCCAGCCTCACAAGCTCTATGGAACCTGGAGGACCCAGCCAAGCTCTGCCTGGGGTGGAGGAAGGCCTCCATGAATCACCAGGCACCTCCCAGCCTGTGCTGGCATCTGGGACCACCCCTGCTGAGGTGCCTCTCCCCAGCAGGTTCAGGTTTGTGAGGGTCTTGCTGTGCAACCTGACCTCTCTGAACATCCAAATCGTGCCTGCCTCAAGACTGAGCTATGTTCCAGCTCTGGGACCTCTCTCCCTCCACTCGCCTCCTCCTGGGTCTGGTCAGGAGAGCCTGGTGGAGCCTTCCCCCTAGTTGCAGTTAGCCACACCTGTGTGGCTGGATCTAGAGGCTCTCAAGAGGCCTGCAGTCTGTCCCCAAACTCCAACCCAGGATCCAGCCCCCTCCCCCCACCTTCTTTACAAACCCTGTCTTTGGGGAGAACTGGACTTAGGGCTAGGGGTTGGTTGCAAGTCTCTGGGACCTGTGATAGACCCAGTCTAGGGGCTTTGTGAACCCCACAAAGCTTCACCTTTTTGCTTGAATCTTTTCTTCCTACTCTTAGGGGCTCCAGGCACCAGGATGATGTTGGCCTTTTCCTGCCTTCCAGTTCCGAGAGCACCCGTTCCTATCGGCGGGGAGCCTGGACCTTGGAAGACTGTCCCTCTGCCCAGCAACCTCTGCCCAGAAAGAATATTCCGGTAGGAGCTCCAGGACTATGACTAGAGGGGCAGTGGCAGGTGTCTGAGAGGCAGCGTTGGTCAAGAACAAGTATAGAGTGGGTAGGGAGTGGGAAGCCTCTCCCCAAGATTGGGGCCCAGATATCCACCATTGGGCCAGTTCCTGCCTGATTGCCCCTGCCGTTTCCTGCTCTGGCCCAAGGCTGTGTCAAGCAGAGAGAGCAAGGCCTTTAGTGATCATGAAGTCACAAGGCCCAATCTGTGCCCCAGGGGAAGATGGGCAAAGCTGTGTCTGCCCAGCCAGCCGCTGAGAGAAGGAACCACCTGCTGCTGTACACCTGGATTAGGATGGCTCTGTGCCAGGCCTGGGCCTGTGCAGGAGGCTCCTGCAATCCACAGGGACCTCCAGATCCTAGGCACAGAGGGATGTGCCAAGGCTTGCAAGCCCCCTCCTCCTGTGTCCAGCTTCTTCGTGCCTAAGAATTACATATGTCATATTACTGTCTCCAGTAATGACGCGTAGGCAGTCACGCCTGCGAGTGGGTTAGATGGGAGCTGGGAGGAGGCAGAATCCTCTGTTCCTGGTACCCTGGAATTCCTCAGGTGTGCTATTGGTTGTCTGTACTGGGAAGAAATGACAGGAGCAAGAGCTGAGTCTCGCTGGGGATGTGGCTCCATGGTAGAGCACTTGCCTAGCATGTACAAGGTCCTGCATTTTATTCCCATCATGGCAAACCCAGGGACACAACTGTGTATCCACACCCTGGTTGCCCTGTTGCCCTGGAAATGAAGATCCATCCCTGGGCGTCGAGTATAGACTGAGGGAACCTCGGGCAAGTGGCTTCACGTCTGTAAGCCTCACTTTCCTAATCTGCAAAATGGGAATAATTTAATCTACTCATCACAGGACAAAGTGAAAGTGAACTCCATACCTGGTACGGCTTAGGAAATGTCAGCTTCGGGGCTGGGACTGTGGCTTAGTGGTAGAGTGCTTGTCTAGCCTGCAGGAAGCCCTGGGTTCCATTCCTCAGCACCACATGCACAGAAAAGTCCAGAAGTGGAGCTATGACTCAAGTGATAGAGCGTTAGCCCTGAGCAAAAGAAACTCAGGGACAGTGTCCAGACCCTGAGTTCAAGCCCCAGGACTGGCCACCCCCGCCAAAAAAAATGTCAGCTTCATTCTTCTCCCTCTAGGCTGGCTTCACCGAAGGAGACGGCTCTAAGACTGGCGTTCGCACGCCAAGTTCCCTGCAGCTTTTTCAAGACTAACTCCTTGCTGACCCCTGCATGATCCCTGCTGGACCCCAACATCCAGAGCTGGGACAAGAGCCCACATGACTGACACGGGAGTCGAGGCATCCATCCCCTTGGGTCTCACTCCTGTCCCTCGTGTGTTTGTAACCTTCCTGGCACGGTCCATGCCCTGCCAAAGACACTGGCCCTTCCATGTTGGGGCCAATGGTAGCTCTTTGCCTCTTTCTCATTATCCCCAGCGCCAGGCAGCCTGGGGGCTGGATCTGAGAACTTCTGCAGCTGGACCCAGCCCCTCACAGACCTAGACTATGTTTCTCACACAGCCATAGGGCTGACCCTCCATCATCCACTTCCTGGTCAGGGGCTGTGCCAGCCCAGCAGCAGTCCTCTGGGACTAGTTATTGGTCTGGTGTTCCTTTACTGAATTCTAGCTTTCTGTGAGCTCTGGACTGGAGTCGCGATGCCAAGCTGTTCTCAGGAAGTGGGCTTGCGAATGGGCAGGGCCAGAATCTGAGGGTGGTGGTTCTGGGGGATAATTAGACCAAGGGTCATGACCTCCTGTCTGATTGTTGCCCTTGTGTGGACCAGTGCCCGTGTCCTGGATGGCCAGGATGCTCTCGAGGCATGCAGCCTTCTTGGGACCAGTACAGGAAGTCGAACAGAACTCACCCAAGTTGGGGAAACTCCCTGATTGAGTAGGATGGGAAGAAGTGGTCTGAATTGGTGGATTCCCCCTTCTTTCTCTTGGTCAGCTGAGGAGCCCTCTGGCCTGGGGGCAATGAGGGAGGGGCTGAGTAGAGTGGGTTGATAGGGCTGGGACTTGAAGGTGCTGCTTCAAGGGGCTGGCAGTTCAACCACTGCTCAGCCCTAATCGCCAAGATGATCCTGAGCCATCACCAGCCACCAGCATCTGGACTTCACAGCCACTAGGTGCTGGGCCCCATAGAAATGGGCCTGGCCAAGTACAAGAGACCAGAGGGCATGTGGGGGAGGGGGGCACCACGGCCTGGCAATAAGCTGCGCTATTTACTCAGGATGCCTGACTCTGTGGGCCCCACAGCAATAGGGCAGGCTCCTGAGCCCCCCGAGTCTACCTTCATTCATCTCAGACCTGTTACTTCCCTCACCTGTAATAAAAGATTTGTGGGGTTTCTTTCATGTGGTCTAAACAATATTAGGGAAGGAAAGGAAGCTTGGGACTTGGACTTCTTTCCCTGGATGTGGCAAGGCACATAATCTGATGTGGAACAGGGGCTTCTGAATCATTTGCCCAGGGGATTGTTGGCACACCAGAATGTTTATTGTTCCCTAGAGGGTGCTACTGTTAAGCAGTGTGTGTGTGTGTGTGTGTGTGTGTGTGTTGGTACTGAGGGTGGAGCCTAGGGCCTCACACTCTCACTTGGCTTTTTCACTCCAAGCTGGAGCCATGCTCCAGTTCTGGCTTTTTACTGGTTAACTGAGATAAGTGTCTTGTCTGCCCAGGCTGGCTTCGAACCTCCTGAGTAGCTAAGATTATAGGTGTGAGCCTCAGCAGCCCAACACCTGGCTTGATCTGTTTTGTGTTACTGTAACAATACCAGAGGCTAGGGACTTTCTAAATAAAGACAGTTTGTTTGGCTCAGGATTCTGGTGGCTACAGGATCCAAACAGATATGCTGCTGGCTGGCATCCCTCTCTGTGTCTTAACATGGCCCCAAAATGGAAACGGGAGCACCTGCCTGCAGTAGAAGCTAAGTATGTGGGATGGCTTCACTTTGTAGCAACCCGCTTTTGCCAAGACTCACTGTAGGAGACCACATTAGAGCCGCCATGGGGTCTCCACGATCTAATTAACATTCAATATTGTCACACTGGGAAGCAAGCTTACAGCACGTGAACTTTGGGTAGGCACACTCAAACGATATCCATAAATCCACAGGTCACCCCTCAGTAGCAATTGTTCTAGTCCAAAATGTTAACAGTGCTGAGGCTGAGAAACTCTAGGCTGGAGAGGAGTTGTTGAATGGGGATGTGAGATCCGAAGTTTAGGGTCTACTATGGTCCCTGCCACAGCCCCTGCTGATTTCCCCTGAGACAAGGATTAAGGGACCAGCAGTAGGATACTTGGGAGTCAATCCCAGGAAGCATAGCAGAGGGCCAAAGAAAAGGAACAAAAGGTCAAAACCCAATGAAGAATGCTGAGCATACGCCTCTATTCCTAGCACTCAGGAAGATCTCAAGCTTGAGAGCCTATCTTGAAAAGCCAAAACCAAACAGAAACAGCAGCATGTGTGAGTGAGAGGTGACCTCTGTGACCTCTGTGGGTGGACAAGAGATGGTACTGCTGCGATTGAACATGACTGAGTTGTCCCGCTGAGAGTAAAGAAATGAGGTCCTTGCCACCTACTCTGGTCCATTTGGGGGCAGCAACTCTGTCTTCCCTAAAACTTAGGGAAGTAGAAGCTGCCAGCTGTGTGCCCACCAAGGTGGACAGATAGGCAGATAGGATATGGTGTTGAGTACAGTCCAGAATTTCATGCCGGGGGTTGTCCACAATGGTTCTCCACTTCAAGCTTCCATTTGTACAGTGCAAACGTTGGGACTTGATTTTACTTGTGAGGTAATCTGGTGATGAAGGTAGGAACCTGGTAGAAGTCTAAGGAAAATAAATCTCTCCCCCTCCCCTTGCACTAGGATCTAAACCCAGGGCCTTGGGCATACAAAGCCAGCTCTCCCGCTGGAGCCCCAGCCCCAGCCCTTCACTTTTATATTTTCAGATAAGGCCTCACACTTGCCTCAGCTACTCTCAGACCACAATCCTCCTCCTAACTGGGACCACAGGAAAGCGTCACCACACCCGGTTTTGTTTTGTTTAGGCATTTTGAGTTCTGGGCCTTGTGGGTGCTAGTCAAGCACTCTACCACTTGAGCCACACCCCAGCCTGTCAAGATTGTTTTTGCTCAGGCTGACCTCTTACCATAATCCTCCTCCAGTCTTGATCTCCCAAGCTGAGGTTCAGGAGTGTGCCACCATGTGGGGCTTTTGCTTTAAGGAAAGCAATCCAAAGTAACCATAAACATCTATCCCTTCAACCCAAGACAGCCAAGATGCCTCCCAGAGTCCCAGACCAAGAAAGTCTAGACTAAGCAACTGTGTGGAGATACCCAGCCTACCTCTGGCCACCTTCCCCACACCTCTGTCCTGTGGTCACACCATTTCCCCCTTCCTCCAACGCTGACAGGCCAAACACCTTTCCCTCCCTAAGCTTTACACTCAGAGCTCCTGGAGGGCTGGTAGCTTTGTTTCCCTCTGGATGCTGAGGATTAGTATTGCCTGGCACACATGAGGTGCTCAATAAATATGGGTGCATGAATGGATGCCCTTCCTCCACTTGGATGCCCCCCCCCCCCGTCCACTCTGCCTATCAACTGAGTAAACTTCTTTTCACGTGTGTCTTTAAAGTGCTTTCCTCCCTGGGCCCCAGTGGCTCACACCTGTGATCCTATCTGCTCAGGAGGCTGAGATTTGAGGATCGTGGTTCAACACCAGCTTGGGCTGGAAAGTGTGAGACACTCATCTCCAATTAGCCATCTAAAAGTGGTGCTGTGGCTAAAAGTGGTCCAGTGCTAGCCTAGAGCCAAAATGCTCAGGGACTCTGAGGGACTGTGGATGGTGCCCAGGCCCTGAGTTCAAGCCCCATGACTGAACCCCCCTCCAAAATGTCCTCTTCTCCCCCTCTCCCCAGCTGTGATAAAGACAGTCCTGGATCACATCTCTGCTTAGCCCAGCTTGCTGGAATGGGGTTTCTCTTGCTGGGTGCTTGAATGTACTGAGATACACGTTATGTGTGCCATTCTCCCTTGACACCCCTCCCCTCACCCCAGCCGCAGTGGAACACCAGGAGGCTGACTGACTCAATCTGTTTCTCACTCTGGAGATGTCACTGAACACCCCGGAGGCCGTTCACAACCTTCCTCCTGTTGGGGGTCCCTCGGCCCCCCCACTACACAAGGTCATTTCCTGCCCACTGGAAGGGAAGGGAGTTGGGCCTGCGGGAGACACTTGCAGGACCTTCCCCAGGAAGACAGGAAAGTACACAGCCGTTCCCTCCCCTCCACCCGGAATTACCCATCCAAACCGAACCCCTCTAAGGCTGCCGGGCCCTGAGTGAATGCAGATGCCCAGGGGCGCCCGGTAAGTAGCTGTTCTTCCCACGCGCCGCCCCGTGAGCACCTAAAAGCGTCCTCGAAGAGCAAGTGAACCTGCGCAAACCGAGCCCCTCCGGGTACCCAGCCCGACACAGCGCCGCCGTGGACAGACAGAAGTGTGCCCCGCCGTGACCGGAGCGCACGCGGCTGGGTCCTCCCGCTGGGAGCGCAGCGCCGCCGGAACTTCGGAGCCCAGAACTTTCCGCAGCCTCGGGGGCACCTGGGGCGCCCCCCCACGCCGCGGTGGGGCTCGGATCCTTCCCCTCGGCGCCGGCCCCGGAGCCCGGTCCGGCCCCGCAGCCGCGTCTGGCGGGCGCGGGCAACCTTTGCCCGGCGAGTCCTTGAGGTCTATATTTAGCGCGCGCCGCCCCTCCCCCCCCCCGCGAGGGCCGCAGGGCAGGAGGGGGAGGGCACGGGGAGGGGGGCGCCCCGCCCCCGCCAGGCGTGTGTGTGTGCGCGCGCGCGTGGGGACTGTGGCCGGGGCTCGTGCGGGTGGCGCGCCGGCTGCCCCGAGGCCCCGTCGTCGCCCTGCGCCCCTCGCCCCGCGCGGGGCGTCGCGGGCCGACATGGGTCAGGAAGACGAGCTTCTGAAGATCGCCAAGAAGCTGGAGAAGATGGTGGCGAGGAAGAACACGGTGAGGCCGCGGGGGCCGGGCAGCAGCCCCCGCCCCTGGCCCGCGAGGCGGGTGGGCGCCGCGCCCCCCCGGGGGACACTGGCTGGGCACTTGGAGGGCGCGTGCGCGTGGCCCCGCAGGCGCCGAGCGGGAACCCTGCCTGCTGGGGTTCAAGCTTCGCTTCCGGGCAGCCTGGACGGGGTGGGGGGGGGTGGCGGTGGAGACACTTAAATTCGGAGGACGACTTTGGGAGTCCGGGGACTCGGCCCGTGCGCCTAGCCCGGGCTTGGCAGGAGGCGAGAGGGGCAAATCCTGGGTGTCCCGAGGAGCAGAGACTCTTGGGCTGGGAAGAAGCTGCGCCCTGGCCCCCCGCCCGGGAGTGGACGTGCAGGAGCCACGCGGAGGGGCGCGGGACCCCGCGGCCGGGGGCCACAGCGCTTCTGTTTTGCAACTTTCTCCTTGGCGGCAGGGTGGGGCCGGCCGGGCGGGCGGGCGGGCGGGCGGAGGCGAACAGGTGCTGGGCAGGGAAAGTGGTCGGAGAGGTCAGGGCTGCGGGGGAGGTGCGCCCTGGGGAGATGGGGGCACACTGGGGCCGGGCGCCCTGCCTGGGGGAGGGGGGGGTCCCTGGGCTGGCCGGCCCTGATGGAAAGTTAATGTTTGATCTCCTTGTGATCTTTGCCTCATGCTGGAGGCTGCCTGGTGGCCTGGCCCGGGTAAAGCTGGGCTAGGCGTCCTGGCGGGCATGCACCCTCTCTGAGAAAGAAGAGGATCCCAGTGGGGAGCGCATCGCCCTGACCCAGAGCAGATCCATAGCTGGATGCTGCTTCAGGACCTGCAGTTCTGGTGCATTCTACAGCCCTAGCAACTTGGGAAAGTTTCAGATGATGAGGGAGTGACCAAGAGCAGAGGCGGGGTCGCTGCCGCTGTGCGGTGCAGAACCCAGACAGCAATGCGGTGACCTCCGTTCAGGTGTGAGAGCCTTAGGTTCTTCATCTGCGAGGCCTGAGATTCCTTGCCTGCAGGAAGGGGTCTGCTGGGGTTGGGAAGGGGTGAGAGCCGGAGCCAGTCAGGTTTGCATAGCTTTTAGCAGGACCTGGGCAGGAGCCTGGTAAGGCCTGGTGAATTAAAAAAAAAAAAAAAAAAAGGAAAGTAGCAGGGAAGCCTGCTGTGTGCTAGAACTTTCCCCTTGGGTTCCCAGCCTCCACCACCCTGTTGCAGGCCTTTCTAAAGTCCTGCAGCAAAACAGAGCCTCAAGTCAGAAGAGGGAAGGGAGACCCTTTCTTGCTTGGCTTGGTGAGGCCAGAGCCCAGCCAGCTGTCCTGAGTTTAATTCTGTCTCAGGTTGTCCAGCCCCTTGCTGACTCCTGGGTTGGACCAGGAGTGAAATTCTGGGCCTCCAAATGGAAGGGGATTAGAAATGGAAAGCTCAGGAGGGAAAGACCAGGGGGAGGGAGGTAGAAGGAAGGGCCCCCCGCCCTGGCCTCTCCTCAGGACTTTCTGTCTTTGGCCTCCCTTCCCTCTTCTGTGAAACGGGAAGCGGCTGCAGTGGCTCTTGGGGTGGGACCCGTGGAAGTGCCCACCGCCAGCAGCAGGAAAGCTGCAAGCCTGGCCGGAGGGCCCAGCAGTGCAGAGCCAGGGCACAGCCACGTCTGCGCTTGGGCTCTGGCAGCCGCTAGGTGGGCACAGAAAGAACTCTGGGCTTCTGGCCCAGAAAGGTGGGGCCTGCTGTGGGAGTGAAAGTGGGTGCGCCCAGCGGTGGTTAGGCGGAGGAGGACACACTTCCTGTAACAAGTCAGATCCTCCACGTGGCAGCCCAAGCCCGGTGCTTATTGGTAATTCTAAAGTCCCAGCGCCTTAGACCTAGTCAGAGGCTGACAGTGTGAACCACAGAAACAGCTTCCCACAGTCAACCAAGCATCCACGTTCACAGCCACATAACCGGCAGACATACCACACATGGGCAGCCATCCACAGCCAGCCAGCAAGCAACGTCCAACCTAACTGCGTGTGGGCGAGGCACGGCCACAAGCACGACAGACCTAATCCCTGCACCACCACTGGCCATCAGAAGTACAGAAAGGCACAGACTGTCACACTCACGCAACCTGCACCACAGCTACACTCAGACATGCAGAACAGTCATATGGGTACGTTCAGACATCACCCCACAAGGACAACTAGACACCGGTGGGCCTCAGTCCACACATGGACCAGAGGTTCACCCAGAGGGACACAGCTAGCAACACGGACACACAGCCGTTAAGCCCAGACACAACCCAGGGTCACGGGTGTTATCGTGAAGTGTCACCTGGTTATGCGGGGACCACACCCTTCAGTAGTGAGCTGGAACCAGATTAACACTGACGGCTGACGTTTCTGGAATTTTCTAAGCTGTTTGTCAAAGCCATTAGGATAAGTATGCAATGAGAAATGGCTCCTGAAGTTTGGTGACAGCATGTTGGTAGCTTGAAGGTGGCCACGGGAGAATTTACACCAGAGAAACTGGCAAACACTGGGACCCAGTGCTGGAGCTGGAACTCAGAGCCAGAGCACTGCCCCTTAGATTTTTATTTTTGGGTAGGTTTTGGGGCTCGAACTCAGAATGAACTCTCACTCAAGGCTAGTACTCTACCACTCTGAGCCACAGCATCACTTCCGGTTTTCTGGTGGTTAACTGGAGATAAGAGTCTCACAGATTTTCCTTCCCAGGGCTGCCTTGGAACCATGATCCTCAGATCTCAGCTTTTTCTGAGTAGCTAGGATGGCAGGTGTGAGCCACCAGCTCCCGGCTTCTTCACTCAAGGCTGACACTCTTATCACTTGAGCCACACTTCCACCTCTAGCTTTTTTGGTGGTTTAAGTGGAAATCAGAGTCTCGTGGATTTTCCTCCCTAGGCTGCGTTTGAACTGTGATCCTCCTGAGTAGTTAGAGTTACAGGCTTGAGCCACTGGTGCTTGGCCACAGTGAACCTTTAGTCAATGCTACATTTGTCATATAGCCACAATATCATAGGAATACATGTGTGCAGACCACACCTCTGAAAACACTGCGCTAGGCTTTACAGGGGGCTAAGGACTAGTAGAGGACAGCATACAGATGTTCTGGGTCCTAGCTGGGCAGAGTTTGGAGCCAGGCAAAGATGAAACAGGACACAATCAGCTAGATCTCCCCAGAAAACTGACCCCATGACAGGAGAGAGACTGGCTTCTCTGGGACCCAGCTGTATTCTAAGGCCTCACAACTAGATTCGCAAACCTGCCCACCTTCTGCTTACTGCCTCATTCGTTTATGAATTCACACAGGAAACACCAGACCCTGTACTAGGCCCTGTGGCCTCAGAGATGAAAACATTTCTTTTTACCTAAGAGAAATCAAAAAATATTTCTACATACTGACTTCAAGGTGAGGGTTGAATGCACAGTGCTCAGAAGGCTAAGGCAGGAGGATTATGAGTTTAAGGCCTGTCTCAACAACACAAAACAAATTCTTAAATACCAGATCGCCTATAGTAAGAGAGAGAGAAAGAGAGAGAGGGATAGCGGTTACCTGGAGTTGGGAGTGTCTTGAGGAATGGAAACTTCCAGGGGATGATGGCTGTGATTTTCTCTTAATTATGGTGATGGTTTGAGGGGTTTATGCATATATCAAAATGCATTAATTTGTACACTGCCACGTGTACAGTTTTTTTTGCATGTCAATCCTACCTCAATAAAGCTGTTACAAAAGCTCACAAGAGCTGTGTGCTGTTGTGTATACCTATATAGTTCTGGTTGTTTGGGAGGTGAAGGCAGGAGAATGATTTGAGCCTAGGAGTTGGAGGCTAGGGCAACATATGAAATCCCCCATCTTAAGAACAAAAAGCCCCCACCATCACCTTTGCAAGCTCACAGTTGGAGAGGAAAGGAGGAAGGGGGTCGGGTGCAGATCCACAAGCAACAGCAGTAAGCCAGAAAGTAACTCAAGTTAGAGGCAGATAATGGGGCTGGAGGCATGGCTCAGTTGGCAGAGCATTGGCCAATGCATGGGCTTTCAGTCGTCAGATTCCAAGTTCGAGTCCCACTCTTGGACCTAAAAAAAAAAAAAAAAAGAATAAATGGCGGTTATTGGGGGGCGGGGGCAGGCAGGGCCATGTCCCATAAAAGGCACAGCAGAAGCAAAGGTTGGAGGTGAGGGTGAGGAGTTGGGGCTATACCCAGCCTCAGCTGGGTGCTGAGAGTTGACATAAGCCAGCATGTCTGCAACAGAGCCTTTTGCTTCTCCATTCTTTTTGTCCATGTCTTTCCTTTGCCCGCGTGTCTGTCTGTATTGTCTGCCCGCTCCCAAGTCCAGACAGTAGTCAGGAGGGGCCTGGCCACAGCTGGGACCCCGGTGCTCACCTTGTGGCTCCCACAGGAAGCCGCCCTGGACCTTCTGAAGAAGCTGAACAGCTGTCAGATGTCCATCCAGCTGCTGCAGGTGGGGGAGCCCTGGAAACGGGACTGTGGGGCGACTCACAAGCTCGGGGCCTAAGGGGGATTTCTGAGGAGCCCTGGGAGAGGCATCTCGAGGTGCAGACACGGGGGGTGCTGCAGGTGCTACGGAGGCATCTCCAGGGAGTAGGGTCTGGGCTGGCAGCCCCTGGGTTGGGAAAGCCACCCAGTTCCCAAAGGCTCAGGCCTGTGGGATCCAAGAGACCAGTGACCTAGCAAGAGAACCCTCCCTGCACTACCCATGTAGCCCCAAACTTTACAGAAGCTCTACAACGTGTGCTGTTGGTTGTGCATCAATGATAACCCCCAAAGAAAGCAGTGGGGCGGGGGGGGGGGGGGCATCTAAGAAGAGACGTGAGCTCACAGGCACTAGGGACGGAACTGGAAGGGCTCCTAACCGGAACCACCACTCTTTTGTTCCCTGCCCCCAGCCTCCCTCAGAGCCACAGCTGTCTATCTGCACAGACCTGAGCCTGGGGCACCCAGCTGCATGCAGGCGGCAGATCAGGGCCTGGCTATAGACGAGGGGTCACTCCCTTGGCGGAGGCTCAGCGGAGGGGCTCCGAAGGGCTCTAGGTTAGGGGACTGTCACGGTTGAGCTGGGACAGGACCCACGTGGCAGTTCCCAAGCCTGCCCTTGCCTCTGCCCTTCCCAGAGCACCAGGATTGGCGTCGCTGTGAATGGGGTTCGCAAGCACTGCTCGGATAAGGAGGTGGCATCCTTGGCCAGAGTCCTCATCAAAAACTGGAAGCGGCTGCTGGGTGAGGGGAAGCAAGGCTGGTGGGAGCCGGGCTTCTCTCCTAGCTGGGGGGCAGGGGGCGCTGGCACCTAGCAGGTGCTCTGTGCCTGTGTGCAGAGTGACCCAGTGACATAGTGACACGGGACCTGGGGGCAGGGCGTCAGTGGGAAGCTCCGGTGCTGTGGGCACCAGGGTGAATTTTGGAACCCCGTGAGCTTCTGCCCGCGGGTGTCTGTGCATGCGTTCATGTTAGTATATGAAGTACACGCGTGTGTGCGCACGCATTCGCGTGACTTCTGCTGTGTCCATCTCCCTTTGTGAGCATGTGTTTGCACCAGTGTGCATGCTCTGTATGTGTGTGTGTGACCGTCCCAGGCCCTACCCTTTGTGGCTCCCCCCCCTCCCCAAAGTCATGCACACTTCTGCTGAGGAGGACCGGGAAGGGACAATGGCGCCCTTTGCTCCTCAGACTCCCCTGGAGCTCCCAAGGGAGAAAAAGGAGAAGAACGAGAAAAAGCAAAGAAAGAGAAGGCGCTTGAGTGCTCTGACTGGAAGCCAGAAGGGGCCCTTTCTCCACCGAAGAAGAAGCAAAGGGAAGAGCCCCAAGGCAGGTATGTTTGCTGGTCAGAGAGAAGGGGAGACGCTGTCCCGCCTCTTGCAGCAGTAGCTCTGCTCCTTGGAGCCTCGAAGCCTGGGAGGCAGGGGACACTGTTTCTGCAGAGTTCTTTCTGAGGGTCCTTGGCTCCACCAGACAGACTGGCAAGATACATGGGCAGAGCTTTGCCCATGCCACGGTGCCCTAAACAGCCCGTATAAAGAAGCCACACATAGCTGGGAGGCCAGTGGCTCCCACTCCAGAATTTAATATCTGAGAACCAAGGTTCAAAGCCAGCCTGCCAAAAAAAAAAAAAAAGTCCATAAGATGCTTATTTCCAGTGAACCACCGAAAAGCCGGAAGTGGCTCTGGGGCTCAAGTGGTAGAGTGCTAGCCTTGAGCACAAAGAGGCTCAGGGACAGAGCCCAAGCCCTGAATCCAAGCCCAAGGACGAGCACAAAAAGAATAAAAGCCACACGTGTCTCTCGCATGTGTACCAACAGGGAGTCCCCCCAACCCCAGGCAGAGCTCATCCTTGGGACACCCGCAGTGTACCACACAGCCCTTGAGGGCTGTTCTCTGGCCCACCAAGGCCAGGGAAACCACCACAGGGGGAAGGGAACCCTTGATCTGCAAGCTCTGGCTCCAGAAGTTTGGACAGGCCCATAGGACAATCCTCACTGCTGGGTGCAGTCCACATTCGAAGCCACGTGGCCTAGTAACCAGCCTACACTCCATCTTTGTCAGGGCTTCAGGGACCAAAGGAGCGGGAACTTAACTTGTCCATTGAGAAGGAGTATTTGGTTTTTCTCCGGCATTCCCACCAACCTCGAGGAAGCTGAAGGGCAGGGTAACCGTCCCTGCTCACGCAGCTTCTGTGTGGTGGAGTGGGGCTCGAATCACTGCCAGGCCTCTGCCCCTCTGCAGAGAGGAGCCCAACAATTGAATTTTGATTCAATGCCACGCCCATTCCCCCCTTGGATAATGCCATGCCCATCAGATTAGATCAGAGCCTTCGTGGATGTGTAAACAGGCCTTCTGAAGACTGAGGCAGGGGAATCACTTGAGATCAAGAATCAGAGGCTAGCTTGTGCAGCAGAGTGAGACTTTGCCTCAAAAATTAAAAAACAAGGGCTGGGAATATGGCCTAGTGGTAGAGTGCTTGCCTCGTATACATGAAGCCCTGGGTTTGATTCCCCAGCACCACATATATAGAAAATGGCCAGAAGGGGCGCTGTGGCTCAAGTGGCAGAGTGCTAGCCTTGAGCACAAAGAAGCCAGGGACAGTGCTCAGGCCCTGAGTCCAAGGCCCAGGACTGGTAAAAAAAACCAAAAATTTAAAAAGCTGGCTGGCTTATGCCTAAAATCCTAGCTGTTCAGGAGGCTGAGATCCAGAGGATCCCGAGGTGAAACCAGCCTGAACAGAAAAGTCCACTAGACTCCATCTCCAAAAAAATAGCCAGCAACAAAATTGGGCTGGCGTCGTGGATCAAGCAGTAGAACATCAACATGACTGTTAGGCCCTGAGTTTATTTGTTTCGTTTTTGCCAGTCTTGGGCCTTGAGCTCAGGGCCTAAGCACTGTCCCTGGCTTCTTTTTGCTCAAGGCTACCACTCTACCACTTGAGCCACAGCGCCACTTCTGGCCATTTTCTATATATGTGGTGCTGAATATCAAACCCAGGGCTTCATGTATACGAGGCAAGCACTCTTGCCACTAGGCCATATTCCCAGCCCCAGGCCCTGAGTTTAAACTACAGTATCATCAAAAATTTAAAAAGAAGACATAACCAAAACAAGCATTATTAATTTTTCTAGTCTTTTTGTGTGTGTGTGTGTGTGCCAGTCCTAGGACGCTGTCCCTGAGCTTTTTAGCTCAAGGCTAGCGCTCTACCACTTTGAGCCACAGTGATACTTCCTGTTTTCTGGTGGTTAGTTGGAGATAAGAGTTTCATGGACTTTCCTGCCTGGGCTGGCTTTGAACCATGATCCTCAGACCTCAGCCTCCTGAGTAGCTAGGATTACGAGTGTGAACCACTGGTACCTGGTTGACATCTAATTTTGTCCTTGCTTTTATACTCACCATTTAAATTCCAAAGCCCATATGCTTCTCCTTTCCTTTTCTTTTTTCTTCCTCTTTTTTTTTTTTTTTTTTTTTTTTTTTGCCAGTCCTGGGGCTTGGACTCAGGGCCTGAGCACTGTCCCTGGCTTCTTTGTGCTCAAAGCTAGCACTCTACCTCTTGAGCCACAGCGCCACTTCCAGCTTTTTCTGTTTGTGTGGCGCTGAGGAATTGAACCCAAGACTCTGTGCATGCTAAGCAAGCACTCTACCACTCGGCCACATTCCCAGGCCTCTCCTTTCCTTTTCTTAAGATGCCCGTGAGGGGAGCTCGAGCCCCTCCCAACAGCTTCTCCGGCTTCGGATGGGTATACACAACCCCTGAAATCCACTGTCCAAGCCCCGGGGTGGTCCAGGCCAACATGACAGGAGGAGAGGGTACTGCTGAGAATGAATTAGGATTCGTTAGTCATTATGTGCTGGCATGTGTAACGTGTCTGTAGCTCTTGGCCTCCTCCCTTTGTGTGGTGCTTCCTTGCATGTGGGGTGAAACCTCAGCCTGCCAGGCAGCTGTGGCCCTGCCTCATCCTTCACAGGGAGTGCAGGCCTTGACCACCAGGGCATTTGATTGGAGGGAAAGGGGTTTAAGTCCTGCTGGCCTATAAGACAACCTCATCTCTTGCTTCTCCTCTTTCAGGAGAGACTCTGTGGAATCCAAGTCTTCAGCCTCCTCTTCTCCCAAGAGGCTGCCTGTGGAAAGGTAAAGGAGCCATGCCCTCCCATCACAGAGGTTCTACGAGCAGGCTGGTCTCTGCTTAATGGAGGAAGAGGGGGCAGGGGAAAGGAGGAAACCTTGCACACAGGGGTTGCCTCCAAACGGTAGGACCCACATGTGTGGCTTCCCCACTGGGGCAGGTAGCTGTCTGGGTAATAATCTCAAGGTCAAACTGAACCCAATAAGGACAGCAGTCTAGAAATCCTATACTTGGAGAGGCTTCTTTGGATTGGGTCGAACTGGCTAGGATGTCCACCCAAAGCTCGCATAACTCATCAAGTCACTCAGAAGATACTTACTGAGAGCCTACTATGTGCTGGGAACTGTTTTTGATGCTAGGGGCCAAAAATATAATAGAAACAGACACTGGGGGTTCACACCTCTAATCTCAGGAAGCTGAGATTAGAGGATCTCAGTTCAAAGCTAGACTGGACAGACAAGTCCATGAAACTTCATCTCCAAATAACCAGCAAAAAGCTGGGTTGGCTGAGCTGGGTACAAGTGGTTCACGCCTGTAATCGTAGCTACTTAGGAGGCTGAGATCTGAGGATCATGGTTCAAAGCCAGCCCAGGCAGGAAAGTCCATGAGATTCTTATCTCCAATTACCCACCAGAAAACTGGAAGTAGAGCTGTGGCTCAAGTGGCAGAGTGCTAGCCTTGAGCACAGAAGCGCAGGGGGACAGCACCCAAACCCAGAGCTCAAGCCCCTAGCAAAAAAAAAAAAGCCAGATTGGAGATGTGGTTCAAGTGGTAGAGTGCAGCTGAACTACTGAGGCCCTGATTTCAAACCCCAGAAGAGTTGAGATTTGGATCTGTGGATGTGAAATATGTGTTGAGTCATTCAGGTGGAAAAGCTGAATAAACAGCGGCACAGGTTGGGACTCACGAGGGGAGTCCAGGCTGGACATTGCAGATTGTGGGGGAGAGATGGTGAATGGAGGAGTGTGAATTGGGTTCTAGGGAGCAGTCAGGAGTAAGGTCAGAAAGAAGCTTAAAATGGATCCAGGCATGCTTTGGGAATGGAATCTCCCTAACTTTCTTCCAGTCTGGCCTCAAACCTCAAGCATCCTCATTTCTACCTCTTGAGTAGCTGTTATTACCGGTGTGAAATATCCCAATTGGCATATTGCTCTTTCCTAAGACAACACAGGGAATCAAATACATTGGCAGCCCACCCCTTTGTAACCTCCAAGGCCCAGACAAAGATTGAAACTCATAATCTGTAGTCTCATGGGCCAAACCCTATGCACAGGCACCCACCCAAATGCTTGCCTTCAAAGGGGACTGGCTACCATTCCCAGTGGGAAAACAGGAAGAATGCCTTAAAATGACTTGTGCAGTCAAGGGAAACATTATGGGAGATAATGTTTGTGCTGTGAATGGAAAGAGAAAACGGAGTTTGCCTGGTAGACGGGCTGGGAGAGGGTGACCAGAGAACAAAGGTATGATGTTAGCAGGGTGCTCTGGGAACTGTAGTTGGTACACCAGGAACCTACCACAACGGGCACTAACTATGGTGACAGGAAAAGCAGTTGCAGATCAGAATTGCTAGGCTTTGGCCGAGCAGTTAGGGCACACTTGGTCATGCAATAACTTGCATTTCCTCAAGGTGGCGCCCTGGAGCAGCAAGTAGGGCCTCTGCCCCGATCTGGGACGGAGCTTTCTAAGAGCTGGTGCTGATTCCTGTGGGTGCAGGAGGAAGCTGCCTGGGGCCTAACCCGGCCCCAGCCCATGATTCCTTTGCGACTGGACGTGGTTCCCACTCATGTGCAATGTACAATGAGTGTGGCTGACTGAAATGCCAGACACAAATTCCAGTCAGCCACTCAACTCGTGGCCAAGCTCAAGAGATGGGAGACTGGATGCGTCCCACCAGGGAAATATGGGGGGGTAGAGGAGATGCTCCAAGCAGCCACCTCATCTTGCTTGGGTCAGTCTCTAGAAAATTCTATTGGTCTATGAAATGGAAATAATTCTGACCCTCACATCTCGAGGTCACTGTGAGTCTCAAGTTCTCAGCCCATGCTGAGATGCATAATATGGAGTAAAATACCTTATGCAGTAGAGTTATTGTATAAATTGCCTAACCTTTTTTTTTTTAACCAGAATACTCTTAGGTTATTCAGTCATTTCAACAGCCCTGTAAGATGGTGCTGTTGACATGTGAGAAAAGCCAGGCACCTGGAGGTTAAGGAACTTCTCCAAAGTTACATAACTGCAAAGCGAGTGTATCCTGCCTTGAACCTACAAAATTTGGTTCTGGAATCAAGATTCTTAGCAAATACATCACCTCAGTGTCCGCATTCCAAACATGTTGGCTGTCCTTATGGTTAGTTGTTATCCCACCTCCTTCCGAACTCTAGGCTGTAGCTCCTTGAGTTTTTCCCATGATTCCTTGGTTTTGTGATGTGGGCTGGAGCCACAGGGTAGTGAGCTTCCTTTCAGCTCAGGAAAGGGGAGATGGAGGCTTCCCTCCCTTTCTCTCTCTCTTATGTGGTAGTCTTAAGGGATTCAACTCAAGGTCTTGTGCTTGTTAGGCAAGTGTTCTACATTGGCTTTTTTTTTTTTTTTGCCAGTCCTGGGGCTTGAACTCAGGACCTGGGCACTGTCCCTGAGCTTCTTTTGCTCAAGGCTAGCACTTAAACTACAGTGCCACTTCCAGCCTTTTCTATTTATGTGGTACTACTGAGGAATCGAACCCAGGGCTTCATGCATGCTAGGGTAAGCACTCTACCACTAAACCACATTCCCAGCCACTACACTGGCATTCTTTTTGCTTTTAGTTGTGTGTGTGTGTGTGTGTGTGTGTGCGTGCGCGCGCACACATGCATAGTCCCTTAGCTTTTTTACTCAGGTTGGTGCTCTACCACTTGACCCACATCTCTCTACTTCTGACTTTTTGCTAGTTAATTGGAGACGAGAGTTTTACGGGTTTTCCTGCCTGGGCTGACTTTGAACCATGATCCTCAGATCTCAGCCTTCTGAGTAGCTGGGATTACAGGCGTGAGCCACTGGTGCCCCGCTGTTGCTTTTAGGTTTTTTTTTTTTTTTGGCCAGTCCTGGGCCTTGGACTCAGGGCCTGAGCACTGTCCCTGGCTTCTTCCCGCTCAAGGCTAGCACTCTGCCACTTGAGCCACAGCGCCGCTTCTGGCCGTTTTCTGTATATGTGGTGCTGGGGAATGGAACCTAGGGCCTCGTGTATCCGAGGCAGGCACTCTTGCCACTAGGCCATATCCCCAGCCCCCACTTTTAGGTTTTTTGTTTGTTTGTTTTCCTAGATAGGGTCTCCCACTTTTGCCCCAGCTGGCCTCAGACTTCAATCCTCCCACTTCCACCTTCTGAGTATCTGGAATTGCTGGTGTGTGTCACCATTCTCCGCCCACCTTAAGCCCTCTTTCAAGCCCAGGGAATGGGCCATTGAACTTCCTAAGAGGATTTACCCTTACCCCTAACTTAGCTTCCCCGGCCTCGCCCCATCCTTGTCATCTCTTTATGAACAACTCCTTCAATCTACCATGCATCCCTCCATCCATTGGTTCATTCGGCTGAGCACCGGGTGGTGCCTAGCATATTGTTGCAGGTGCAGGAATCTAGTGGAGAAGGAGCCTCAGAGGGCCCAGGCTCTGGAACCTGTAATCTGGAGGTGAAGGCAGACAGTGTTTATGTAAACAAGTTAATTATAGACTTGGCTGCCTGCTTTGGAGGGAGGAGATCAGGGTTGGGATGGGCAGCCTGGGCTGAGGCGGGCGTGGAAGACCTCCCCGAGGATGAGACATTTGAGCTGAGCTCTGACTGGCTGGAAGGCAGCAGTGAGAGGAGGGACCTGCTAGTGTTGCGTGGCGAGGAGGAGCCATGGGTGGGTCTGAAGGACACCAAGAAGCAGGGCTGTAGGGGGCGCCCGTGAGTCAGACATGAGATGAAGAGAAAGGACTGGCCACAGGCTACAGGCAGTGGTTGTACACTGTGCTGATCACCACTGTTCTCCCTGAGGGGTCGAAGCAGCTGTGGACTTTTCAAAGGTCCTCCTGGCTGCTTTGTAGGGAACGGATTGGCTAGGAAACAAGCAGACCAGCTTCAGCCTATCGTGGCTGTGCCACCAGCAGGGTCAGGATGGGGGTGGGAGAGCCACTGGTGGCGGCAGCACCTACTGTGTGCCTCCCCGGCCCTTCCTGAGCCGGCTGACCCTCCTGCTGACAGTTCACTGCTGGCTGAGATGGGCAGAGGCCAGATTAAGTTAGCCCAGAACAGTACATTTCAACCTGCATTAAAGGTGAGCAATAAGCAAAGAAGCCCACCACTGGTGCTCACGCTTGTAATCCTGGCTACTCAAGAAGCTGAGATCTGAGGATCGTGATTCCAAGGCAGCCTGGGCAGGAAAGTCTGTGAGACTCTTGTCTCCGGTTAACCACCAAAAAACCTCGGAAGTAGAGCTGTGGCTCCAAGTGGTAGAGTGCTAGCCTTGAGCAAAAAAGAAGGTCAGGGACAGTGCTCAGGCCCAGAGTTCAAGCCCCAGAACCAGCAAAAGGAAAACAAACAAACCCACAGAAGCCCAGCACTGGTGGCTTATGCCTGTAAACCTAGCTATGCTGGAGGCTGAGATCTGAGGACCACAGTTTGTAATCAGCCTGGGAAGTAAAGTCTGAGGTTCTTATCGCCAATTAAACAATAAAAAGCCAGAAGCGTGCAGATGTGGCTCAACTGGCAGAGTGCCAGCTTCCATGAGCCAGGAGTGCCTGGTGGGCAGGTATTCCCACTTGTCTGCTTTATCACTACAGTGAATGAATGGGTAAGTGAATGAATGCTTCATGCACTGCTAAGAGAGTGTGAAGAGAAACCAGCACGGTACCTGTGGGAGATGGGAGATGGGAGAGCAATCGCTGTGTCACCTCATCTAGACAGAACCAGGAGAGCACTTGGGTGGTGGAGGTCCTGGATACCCAGTGCTCAACTGCCTGAGTTTGAGTTCTGCTTCTCCTGGCCCCCAGATGTGTGACCTTGACTGTCTCTAAGGTGCACCTCTGAAAGGGAGATAAGAATAGATGCAGCCTCATGGAGTGGTCTGTGAGGATTAAATGAGATGAATGATGGAACCAGGCGCCTAAAATAGCTTGTGCCTGACAGGCTTGTTATGACAGTTGAAGGAAGGCATCTGTCAAAACACCCAGACAGTGCTCAATAAACACTTTTGCTTCTTGTCCATCTGCCCATCACGATTGTCACCCGCAGATCCAATAGCAGCACATCAAAAGCAGAGACCCCCAAAACACCCAGCAGCCCTTTGACTCCTACGTTCGCCCCTTCCGTCTGCCTCCTGGCCCCCTGCTACCTCACAGGGGACTCTGTCCGGGACAAGTGTGTGGAGATGTTGGCCGCAGCCCTGAAGGCGGAAGGTGAGAGGAGGTGGGGGAGGGGAGGTGGCCCTGGGGCTCTGGCATCGTCCAAGAGGGCAGCGCTGGTGAGTCATGCCGGGCTGATGTCTGGGACTTCCCAATGTCTTGCAGATGATTACAAGGACTATGGAGCCAACTGTGACAAGTTGGCATCGGACATCGAAGATCATATCCTCAAGCCATGCCGTGCCGTGGCTGTGGGCTCCTGGGAAGAAGGGTCCTGGGGACAGTCCCAGCTCGGCTGACATTACAGTGAAGTGTGGGGCTGAAGCCCCTCAGTGGGTGCTGATAGCAGCCCCACCAGGGAGACTCCTCCGCAGGCCACCGAGGCTCAGGGAGGTTGTTACATCACTGGCCAGAGCCCATACAACTGAGAATAGTTTAGAGTCACTGTGCCATCCATGCCTCGTGACGTCACCTCTGAAGCAGACCGGAGACCCTGTGCCTCGCGCTGTGCCCCTCTTCCCACAGCAGTGCTGTGCTGGGTGGCCCAGGCTTCCTTCCTCCCTCTGGTGGTGCTCTGAGCAATCCCTGTGAGGAAGGGCCTGTGGTTCCCATTGTCTACATGAAGAAGCTGAGGTGCAGGAACGCTTGGATGGGTGTCACTACCGGACAGAAAGCCTTGGCTTTGTTTTTTGTTTGCTCAGCTGTGGGGCTTGAACTCATGGCTTGAGTGCTGTCCCTGAGCTTTTGTGCTCAAGGCTAGTACTCTACCACTTGGAGCCATGGCTGTACTTCTGGTTTTGGAGTGGTTAATTGGAGCTAAGAGTCTCACAGACTTTTCTGCCCAGGCTGGGTTTGAACCGTGATCCTTAGATCTCAGCCTCCTGAGTAGCTAGGATTACAGGCGTGAGCTACTGGCTCAAGCTAAGATTTGGTTTCTTATTCCAATACTGAATTCTTTCCATGCGTTCCCTCTGCCACGTCCATCAGGGAGGTCTTGGTAGAACCAGGAAAGAATGATCAGCTAGCAATGTGTCCCAACAAATTTGTTGTTTGTTTTGTGCTAGTTCTAGGGCTTGAGCTGAGGTCCTGGGTTCTGTCTGTCCCTTAGCTTTTTTGCTCAAGGCTGGTGCTCTACCATTTGAGCCACAGCTACACTTCCAGCTTTTTTGGTAATTAATTGGAGATAAGAGTCACATAGTTTTCTGCCTGAACTGACTTACACCTTGATCCTCAGATCTCAGTAGCTACTGAGGTCTTGGGAAATGGAAGCATCAGAGGCTGATAAAAGTATCACCTGCTGGGGCTGGTGGCTCATGCCTGTAAAGCTTGCTGCTCAAGAAGCTGAGATCCGAAAATCGAGGTTCAAAGCCAGCTCATGCATCTCCAGTTAACCAACAGAAAGCCAGAAGTGGAGGTGTGGCCTAGTGGTAGAGCGCTTGCCTAGCATGCATGAAATCCTTTGCTCCATTCCTCAGTACCACATACTCAGAAAAAGCCGAAAGTGGCACTGTGGCGCAAGTGGTAGAGTGCTAGCCTTGAGCAAAAGAAGCTCAGGGACAGTGCTCAGGCCCTGAGCTCAAACCCCAGGACTTGCATAAATAAGTAAGGAAGTAAATAAATAAATAAATAAACAAATAAATAAAAGCTCAGGAACAGTGCCCAGACCCTGAGTTCAAGCCCCAGGACTGGCACCAAAAAAGAAAAAAAGTGTCACCAACTTGACTGTCCTCAACAGATCCACACTCTAGAAATCCTGAATGGAAGTGTTTTCAACCCAGATTTTGGCTCCCAGATGCATTGTGGCATGTTCTTTGCTTTTCACATTTTTATTGTACTGTCTGTACATGAAAGCAAGAGGGAAAAAAAAGAGAGAGAGAGAGGGCGTCCTTTCCTCCCACCACTTCTCGCCAGTCAGCTGTTTCCAGCTTGAGCATCGCTCGCCCCGCAGTGGCTTTTCTTGCATATGGTTTTTCCCAGCAACGGCTTTGTCTTCCTGCCTCTGCTTGGCTCAGGAGACCAAGAAAAGGAGGCTGTTTTTCCAGAACTCCTGCAGAGGGGGTGGGAGAGGCCCTGTGTGGGATACGGGATCTGGACAGAAATGCAGTGTGGTCAGTGGCCAGAGGCGACTTCCTGCAGGGTGAGTGGAGAGGAGAGTGGCTGTTAAGTGGGGGTCTGGCTTCCAGCCCTGTCTTGCTGGGAATTTCCTCTGTGACCTTGAACACAGGCCTCCCCCCTCCCTAAGCCTCAGCTTCCTTCTCTCCTCATGGGAGATGCAGTAACCCACCAGCCATTCCCACAGCGGTTGTATGGGATTCCACTGGTGATTATGAAGGAAAGATGGAGGGACATCTGTGACGTCAAGTATGCTGGGGTCGCCCCAACTCTGTGATTTCTCCGGGCTGTTCCTCCTGACAGCTTTCCACACTTGGTTCTTCATCTTTTCCTCCGACAACCTCCAGGGACCTTTCCAAACAAATAGTTACCTATTGTCATTTCATAGTACGGAGCACTTGGTGGCCCCATACATTGATGCTTCATGTGGCTTGGCTGGGTGACTTCCTACCAGCCCTGAGGCCCAGACAAGCCATTACCCGTTCACCACTTTGTCCGCTGTGATCTCATCTCCCCTTACAGGCGCTTCCCTGTGTTTCGTCATTGGTTTACCCCCAAATGCCCATCAGACACCCCCACTAGGTAAACAGAGGCCTCAGAAGTGTGGCTAGCCACTGTAAAGATCCACAGACAGGCCGGGCCGGGCTCATGCCTGTAATCCTAGCTACACAGGAGGCTGAGGTCTGAGGATTGTAGTTCAAAGCCTACCTGGGCAAGAAAGTTCATGAGACTTATATCTCCAATAAACTATTCAAAAAAAATCCAGAAGTGGAGCTGTGACTGCTCAAATGGTAGAGCACTAGACGTAAGCACAAAGAGGCTCAGAGACAGCACCTAGGCCTTGAGTTCCAGCTCCAGGACTGGCAGAACTTAAAAACAATAAATAAGTGATCCAGGGACAGGAGAAGATGGCTCTGTGGGCTCTCAGATTCTCTATCTCCCTCACCCACCCCACCCCCATGAATGGCTGACTGGTCCTTAACCCTGTCACATATCTACCAGGAGCTCAAGAGCACTGACATGAAGTACCGAAACCGAGTACGCAGCCGCATCAGCAACCTCAAGGACCCCAGGAACCCCGGCCTGCGGCAGAATGTGCTCAGCGGGGCCATTTCCCCCGCTCTCATCGCCAAGATGACAGCAGAGGTAAGGGTGGTGGAGGAGAGGGAGGGTGGCGGGGATGAGGATGGGTGGCAGGGGTGAGGGTGGGAGGGGACCCAGGTTGGCATGGCCCTTCCAGCTCTGTCCAACTGTGAAAGGCAGAGGCTGGACCACTGGAGGAGCGAACACAGCTAATATGTTGTAAGTGCTGTGCTGAGTACTTTAAGTATGTGGACCAGTTTTATCTTCACACCACCTGACATAAACATGTTTATTATCCCCCACTTTACAGGTGAGTAAACTAATTGGCTAGAAAGTCTCCAAGCCAGGAAGTATCCACCTAGCCCCAGGGCATCTGCCCTTTCTTGCTTTTATCTGCCTCCTCCCTCCTCTCCTGCTCGGTCCTGTGCTTCCTGATTCCCAGCTCTGCCCAAGTTAGGATTGAGTCCGAGATGCCAGTCAGGTTTACACATACAGATCCCACCAGCAGCAAATGCAAATGCTGGGACAGCTGCACGAGGACTTACAGGAGGGAGGGCTCAGCCTAGATTGTGGGGGAGGGGTCAGTAAGAAAGGAAGAGGAGCCAGATGCCAATGGCTCACCCCTGTAATCCTAGCTACTCAGTTGGCTGAGATCTGAGGTTTGTGGTTCAAAGCCAGCCTGGGTAGGAAAGTCCATGAGACTCTTATCTTCAAAACTGTCCCCAAGGGGCTGGGAATATGGCCTAGTGGCAAGAGTGCTTGCCTCGTATACATGGAGCCCTGGGTTTGATTCCCCAGCACCACATTTACAGAAAACAGCCAGAAGTGGCGCTGTGCTGGCTCAAGTGGCAGAGTGCTAGCCTTGAGCAAAAAGAAGCCAGGGGCCAGGGCCAGTGCTCAGGCCCTGAGTCCAAGGCCCAGGACTGGCAATAAATAAATAAATAAATAAATAAATAAATAAATAAATAAATAAATAAATAAATAAATAAACTGTCCCCAAAAGCCAGAAGTGGAGGTAGAGTTCAAGTAGTAGAACACTAGCCTTGAGCAAAAAAAGCTCAGAGACAGCGCCCAAGCCCTGAGTCCAAGCCCCAGGACTGGCACCCCCCTCAAAAACAAAAAAGAGAGAAAAATGAAAGAAATGTATTTGCAGAAGAAGGGCGCAGGATTTAAAAGGCTGGCAGTGGCTGGGTGCAGGTGGCTCACACCTGTAATCCTAGCTATTCAGGAGGCTGAGATCTGAGGATCATGGATTGAAGCCAGCCCAGTCAGAAAAGTCCTCATGGGGCTCTGTTTAAAAGAAATTTTTTGTCAGTCGTGGGGCTTGAACTCTGGGCCTAGGCTCTGTCCCTGAGCTCTTCAGCTGAAGGCTAGCGCTCTACCACTTGAGCTACAGTGCCACATCTGCTTTTCTGATGGCTAATTGGAGATAAGAATCTCACGGGGGCTGGGGATATGGCCTAGTGGCAAGAGTGCTTGCCTCATATATGTGAGGCCCTGGGTTCAATTCCCCAGCACCACATATACAGAAAATGGCCAGAAGTGGTGCTGTGGCTCAAGTGGTAGAGTGCTAGCCTTGAGCAAAAAGAAGCCAGGGACATTGCTCAGGCCCTGAGTCCAAGCCCCAGGAGTGGCCACAAAAAAAAAAAGAAAGAAAGAAAGAAAAATAATCTCACGGCCTTTCCTGCCGGGGCTGGCTTTGAACCACAATCCTGAGATCTCAGCCTCCTGAGTAGCTAGGATTACAGGTATGAGTCACCAGCGCCCGGCATTTTTGGTGGTTAACTGAAGGTAAGAGTCTCATGGGCTCTTTGGCTCAGCCTGGTTTTGAACCTCAATCCTCAGATCTCAGCCACCTGGGTAGCTAGGATCACAGGTGTGAGCCGCCGGCGCCTAGCTGCACGTTGTTAGGAAGCAGGAATGTGGGCCTGCGGGGTCAGTGTTGGTCTGCCTGCTACCTCTGGGCTCTGGAGCTTAGGGATTCGGGAGGGACAGTGGCATTGGCAGTGGATATGCCTGGCCAGTGCTAGATCTTCACTGTCCCACGACCCACAGCACCCTCCTTCCCTCCCCCCCACCAAACACCCTCAACTGGCAGAGCGTCCAGTGCCAGTGTCTCCTTTCTCGGCCATTCTCTGGGCAGGGATGGGGGGAGATGACTCAGATTCCTTACCACAGTAGATGGGAGGCTGGTTTTGTGCGACCACAGTGGACTCAGGAGCCGCATGGGTGTGAGGTTGCAGGGTGGCCCGGCCAGTCTTACATATTTGAGCCTTCAAGGTGCCCACAGGGCAGCGGGGCGGGTAATGATCACAGTGGAGCAGGCGCTGAGTCAAGTCCAGGTCGGACGGGGCAAGATCACATGGGTCAGGGGTGTAGAGGTCACTGGCTCCCATGGGAGGGCTCAGTTCATGGCAAAGTGACCGAAGGAATGACACCACGCACTAATCCAGGGATGCATGCTGCGAGCCTGATGACCCCCTGGCTGTACCCAGCTGACTTTGGCCCAGCCAGGGCCTCATCTAGGTGTGACCTCCCAGACAGAGAAGTGGGGACTCTGGGAGCAGCCTTTCCCAGCTGGGGCAGGAAGCAGGTCTCCTTGGGCTAATGTTCCCAGTATGTTCCCTCTTCCTCTGTTTTGGCTCCCCAGCCCTGAGGGGGCAGACTCGTTTCTCTCTAGGAAATGGCCAGTGATGAGCTGAGGGAGTTGAGGAACGCCATGACCCAGGAGGCCATCCGTGAGCACCAGATGGCCAAGACGGGTGGCACCACGACTGACCTCTTCCAGTGCAGCAAGTGCAAGAAGAAGAACTGTACCTATAATCAAGTAAGGGGGCGCTGGGCTAGGGAGACCCACAGAGGCAGAGAGCCAGAGAGGGGCTTAGGAGGAGCCCAGGCACTGGGAGAGAAGGAGGGAAAATGTGTCAGGCTGTAGAGTGAAGAGCAAGACTTGAGATACCACCCCAATGCCTCGTGGAGTATCGAAGCCGCCAGCTCTGTGTCAGTGAGGCTGGGCCAGTGTGTCCGGCCTGCCTGACATGAGACTAAGAGCCATGCTCAAGGCTGTTGGGTCTTCCTGCACACGGCCGGGTCCAGAACCCCAAAGGAAACTGGGACCAAGGGAGAACAGAAGGGCTTTCTTTGTAGCTTTTCCCAAGGTGGCAAGGCAGATCCATGGCAGGCAAGGCAAACCGAGCACCCAAGCCTTCCTGCTCCAGTCCAGCGAGCTTGGCCAATGAAGCCTCATGGGTTCAGCCCCAGGTCTGCGGGGGGAAGACCTTTGACCTGGAAAGGGGGAGCCACAGAGGACTGTTGCACCTCTTCTGCTCTTGGAGCATCAACATTCTTGGGTTCTAAATGGTGTCTAGTTATTCTAGAACCCACTTCCTTCTCTTGTTCCTGATCAAGATTTGTCAAGAGTACCTTGCCCTCAGAGTCCTGTGGCTATAGTAGAAATGTACAATCAGCCTATTGATCTGGAAGGTTCTGGCAGACTGCTGGGCATGTACACCAGCCAGGGGACCTGCCCACTAAGATCCCTCATAGCTGATTGCCAATATCATTCATAGCTCATTTCATTCAGAGTTGACTGTCAATAGAGCAATGATGCATTTTCCTATCATGGCTACCCAGAGTTGACCTTATAAAATCCGAAGGGCAGGGGCTGGGGATATGGCCTAGTGGCAAGAGTGCTTGCCTCGTATACATGAGGCCCTGGGTTCAATTCCCCCAGCACCACATATACAGAAAATAGCCAGAAGTGGTGCTGTGGCTCAAGTGGCAGAGTGCTAGCCTTGAGCAAAAAGAAGCCAGGGACAGTGCTCAGGCCCTGAGTCCAAGCCCCAGGACTGGCCAAAAATAAATAAATAAATAAATAAAACCGAAGGGCAGCTGTTACACCTGGAACACCAGGACTTGACAGTGAGACCCAGGTTTCTGTACACGAATGATGAACTGGAGGATGAGAAACTAGAAGCATAGAATAGTGACTCCAATGACAGACACGTTCCTCTTTTCCTCTCTTGGCCGCTATGAAGCAAGGAGGTGGGATTAGGTGATTTCTAGGGTGACTTTAATTCTCTTCAGTTCTGACAGTAAGGCAATGTCTGATACCATGTATTCAGGGGGTGAAACAGGAAAGGATCCCTGGAGGTGAGGCTTAGAGCAAAAATATAAGAAGAGAGAGACCAGCTGAGAAAAATCCACAAGAGTGCAAAGTACGAAGGCCAGGCACTGGCCTGAGGTAGTGGGCCCGACCCACGGTCAGGCAAGCACACGTTAGGGAGAACTCGGATGAAGGGAATTATTGAAGCAGGATGGGAAGATTGGTGCTACCCCTGGGGACTTGGACTTCTAATGACAGTGGGGGCCACGGTGGCTCCTAGAGCAGGGAAGGGGGCTCACGAGCGGTTCTTCTCTCTCAGGTGCAGACACGCAGTGCTGATGAGCCCATGACCACCTTTGTCTTATGCAATGAATGCGGGAATCGCTGGAAGGTCTGTATGTCTGTGTTATCCGCAGATCCAGCCCTGCCTCCCAACTAGTATACTCCCAGCCTGCACAGAGAGCCAGCACGGTGGCTGGCGGGAGAGAGGGAGGGAGAGAAGACATGTGCCTGTTAGTGTTGGAGGCTCACCTGCTGGGATAGGGGCCGTGGCCCACACTTTATCACAGGGTGGGCAAGGCTGTTCGTTGAAGATGGAGGAAATCAGCTTCCCACAATCCACCGGAGGAGTTGGGGAGAAAAACCAACACTAGCCCTGCACCTTTGGACCACGCCTCTTTGCAAAGCGTTTTTGCAGATAGAATTTCCCAAGTCATAGCCAGAGTGGGAGACAGGGAAGCCGAGCCCTTTTGGGGGAGAGTGGCCCCAGATGTTCCTCCCCTCTTCCAGAAGCTCTGGCACAGACTTCCGGGAGGTAGCTGCCTTTACTCCCACCGAAGCAGAGGTTTGGTGTTCACACATGGGAGCCATGCAGAGGATCCCACCAGGGTGCTCCTTCTGGAAATACCATTTCATGTGTCTGGCGCCGTCTGGCTGGCTCCCATGTAGGTGATGTCTAGGCTATCAGGCAGGCCACAGAGGCGTCACAGATCTAAGGTACTCTATGAAGAGCCCAAGGCTGCCTAGCACTAGGAATCTGTGTGGGCCTCCATGGCCCCTCTTTCTCGGGCCACATGAAGACCTTCTAGAGGAGGGGATTAGTGCATCTATGCACATACTTTGCACAGAACCAGGACTGTTCCTAATTTATGACAGTGTTCTCATTACACACGAGGAAACTGAAGGATAGACACAGAGAACTAACAAACCAAAAACCCGTTACCCAATTTGGAGCTCAGGAAAATAACGTTCCAATTTCCTGATCAGGTACTTTTCTGACAAAAGGACTCCATAGCCCTTCCTAGGGCCTCTTTAGTAGCTGAAAGGGACCCCCACCTCAAGGGAGAATGTGAGATAGTAGAGTTACACATTAGTCCTGCCTAGCACAGACTTGAGTGCCCTGTGAATGGTGAATAACAGCTTTGCTTGCTGCTCTGAGCCCGCTTCCTCTTCTTTGAGCCCTACTAGTTGAATAGCAGGGTGTGTTGGAGGTTTCAGCTGTGTCTCTTCTGACCTGATATATGAGTGCTTTGTGTGTGTGTGTGTGTGTGTGTGTGTGTGCACGCATGTACACGTGTATGTGTGTGTGCACACGCTCTGGGGCTTGATCTCAGGGCCTGGGTGCTATTCTTTAGCTTTTCTTTTAAGGTTAGTGCTCTACAACTTGAACCACAGCTCCACTTCTGCCCTCCCTCCCTCCCTCCCTCCTTCCCTTCCTTCCTTCCTTCCTTCCTTTCTTCCTTCCTTCCTCTCTCTCTCTCTCTCTCTCTCTCTCTCTCTCTCTCTCTCTCTCTCTCTCATCCTGGGCTTGAACTCAGAGCCTGAACACTGTCCCTGGCTTCTCTTTGCTCAAGGTTAGCACTCTACCACTTGAGCCACAGTGCTACTTCCAGCCTTTTCTGTTTAGGTGGTGCTGAGGAATCAAACCTAGGGCTTCCTGCATGCTAGGCAAGCACTCTACCATGAATCCACATTCCTGGCCCCCTGGGTTTTCTTCTTTTTGCTGGTTAGTTGGAGATAAGAGTCTCACAGAGGGGCTGGGAATATGTCCCAGTGGTAAAGTGCTCACCTCGTATACCTGAAGCTCTGGGTTCAATTCCTCAGCACCACATATGTAGAAAATGGCCAGAAGTGGCGCTGTGGCAAGGCCAGGGACAGTGCCCAGGCCCTGAGTCCACACCCCAGGACTGGCAACAAAAACAAAACAAATAAACAAAGAGTCTCACAGACTTTCCTGCTAGAGCTGACTTTGAACCACCATCTTTAGATCACAGCCTCCTGAGTAGCTAGGATTACAGGCATGAGCCACTGTGCTGGGCTAACCAAGTACTTTGTATAATCACAATGACATTTAGAGGTCAGAGCATACCTGCCTGACATTGCTTTGCCATTCATTTATTATCGAACATCACCCTCCAGTTGTCTAGCATTGTGATCCCATTTTACAGATGTGATTGGCTCAAGGCCAAACAGCTTGGCTGGGCTGGGACTGGCTGTGGCCACACAGCCTCTGAGATCACCCGGAGGGAAAGTTCTCAAAGTGTTGCCTTGTTTGCTTTTGTAGTTCTGCTGATAGAACCCATTGGGATGGCAGTGAACAAGGCGAAGAGGAACAAGAAGAAACAAGCGCCAAACCATCTGACCTGGAGGAAAACAAATAAAAATTAAAATATTGAAGAAAAATACTGAACTCTGGATGTAGCGGTAGGGAGGCATTCTTTTGCAAACCAATGATCAGTTGTTAAAAATGACCTGCTAACAACCATGTGCAAAGTTAAGAATCAGTGTTGAGTCGCTCATAGAAAGAGTACCAGAGCTGGAGTGGGGAGGTCCTACTTGTGACAGTGGGTGGGAAGACCTGTGTGTCAGTCCCTCCCTCCCACCTGAGTCTCTCAGACTGTTCTGGGTTGGAAAATACTAGATCAGAGATGACCATCTAGCTCAATGTGCTTAGCACAAACAAACAACAGCAAAACTCTAGGTGTTGGTGGTTGATGCTTGTAATCCTATACTCAGTGAGCTGAGGATTCAAAGCTAGCCTGGGCAGAAAAGTCCGTGAGGCTCTTATCTCCAATAACTACCATCAAACTGGACGTGGCACTGTGGCTCACAGTGGTAAAGTGCTAGCCTTAAGCGAAAAAGCTAAGGGGACAGCACCCAGGCTCCACCCCAGAGCTACCCTTGCAGAAGAGCCGATACACAGCTTGGCTAGGGTGGGGTCTTCTTATCCCATGGGCTGTGTGAAGCCCTAGAAGTCATTTGGTACAGGACAGACACATAATGCTTCTTTCAACTCCCATCTGCCTATACTGATAATGTTATGCGGTCTGTGTTATAACTGTGCAACTAGCCCTTGGCAGAACAAAGCTTCCCCTGCCCTGGTAAGGCAGGCAGGTCAGGCTTACACAGTGGTGGAAATAGTTCTTCACAACTCTTTCCTGGTCTTTTTTTGAGTGCTCTGCTATTCCCTTTGATTGCTGTCTGTGGCGCTTGGAGGACTCAGTTGTTATACTGCGCAGGCTCAGTGTGTGAAGACCCTAGGGGTGCCCTTCACTGCCATCTCTTGGGGGCCTCAGAACCTGTCCAAGCCCAAGCCTCATGTTCATCGCTGCTCCATCTGTGGCCTGAGCCCACCAGGATGTCTGCAGAGCACAGTTGTCTTGCTATGCTTCTCCCACAATGACATCAGCTTGTTCTTTATGCTGCTAAGACTTTAGGCCAAGCTGGAAGCTTCTGGAAAAGCTTCAGGAACTGTGAGCCTATCATAGTTCAGTCTCTGACTCTGGCCTTCCAACAGCCTCAGATTGAGCCTCCTGGACTGTGTTCCTGCAGTGGCTGGAGATTGGAAGCACGGGAATGCCTGAGAGCTTGGGCAAGCCACTTGAGCCCTCTGAGCCATCTTATCTGTGACGGAAGGGGTACCACCATCGCCTGCGAGGGCACTGCAGAAGCCCGTGGATTTCCCTCTGCCTCGCCTCGCCCTCAGGGTACACCGCTGGGGTAAGGGTGCCCTGCAGCTCCGCTCCCCTGGGTGCCACCTGCTCTGGAACTGGTTACCCCGTCTTCCTTCACTGGTCATGTGCTTCCTTGGGAAGAGGAAGTCTGCAAACAGACTGGGCACAGGAATCTGCTGTTAGCTTCAGCTTTTTTTTAGAGCTTTTTAGAGGAAGTGGAGGGATAGCTTAACTGGTGGAGCACCAGCTATGAGCAGGGAAAAGAGCCACGCAGGAACGCAAGGCCCTGAGCTGAAGCTCCCAGGACTAGCAAAAATAAGAGTTGGAGGAGTCCTGTGGAAAGGCTGGAGTCTCACCGAAGGAACAACATCCACGGGTCCCCATAGCAGAACAGGATGGAGACCCAGGCCTCTGCTCCCTATTACAGTGCTCAACAGTGGCGGAGACCCCAAGCTGTATAGTCTCAGCCCCCCCCCCCCCTCTTTCAGGAACCCTCAGCCTGGCAGGGAAAGAATCTGGAGGCAGAGACTTCCACCCACACGGCTGTGCCGCACACCTCATCTGGGGTACGAGTATCTGCAGAAGTGAAAAGGGTCCTGCCTAGACACCCAGCTGCTCTTTGCATCTTCTTGAGATTCTTCTTTCCTAACAAGCTCCTGGGATGGCAGCGTGTCTGGGCCATGGGCCATCCTCTGACTAGAATGGCTTGGAGGTCTAGTTTTTTCTCTGCATTCCCTAATCAGCCACTCAAAGGTTTAGAAACCAAAGGCAAAACAAAATAGTAACCATTGTCAATCTGCTAGTGTCAGGAAAGGGGATTTGGGCAGGGGGGGGGGGGGATTTGGGAAAGGGGGCTCCCTGCAGTGATTTTCAGGGTCTTCATCCTCCTTGGGTTCCCAAAGTCATGGGGATGGGATGGGAATATGGCCTAGTGGTAAAGTGCTCGCCTCATGTACATGAAGCCCTGGGTTCGATTCCTCAGCACCACATATATAGAAAAGAGCCAGAAGTGGCGCTGTGGCTCAAGTGGCAGAGTGCTAGCCTTGAGCAAAAAAGAAGCCAGGGACAGTGCTCAGGCCCTGAGTCCAAGGCCCAGGACTGGCCAAAAAAAAAACCAAACCAAAGTCATGGGGATTTGGAGCCCAGAGGAATAAACAAGCCAAATCTCTGCCTGAGGTAACTTTGCTGCTTACAAAGGAGATGAGTCAGATTGAACAGTAAAGTCCTCACACCTTCACGGTACACAGCCACACAGGAAAGTATGAATAGGCCACCGGCTGTGTCACCAGCAGGCGTCTACACCCTCTGTGTCCATTCCAGAGCCACTCAGTGAACCCATTGGTTTTTCAGCTTGAGTCCCCCTTCCCATTCCGCCACCTCATTTGAAAGCTGCCATTTGCCCCACTGCTCCTGGCAAGGGCCCCCCCCCCCCCCCCAGAGAGAGCCTGCAGAGCTGGCCTTCACTTCACCCCCACACTTGCTGCAGTTCCTGCAGGCTGTGGCAGTTTCTCTTTCATCTCAGAGATGGACAGGATGTAAGCTGCAAGTGAGTTAGCGTTAACTTCTGTCACCTAGGGAGACTTCCTGGGAAAGAAAAGCGGAAAGTTTGTGAGGTGACACATGAAGGTGATATGCTTGGGGTGGAACAGAGATCTTCTGGTGGAAAGACTTTGAGAACAAAAGTGGGTTCACAATCCCATAACTAAAATGGGTATATAAGCCAGGGGCAGTGGTTTATACCTGTAATCATAGCTACTCAGGAGGCTGAGATCTGAGAATCAGGGCTTAAAGTGAGCCCAGATAGGAAGTCTATGAGGCCCTTCTCTCCAATTAACCACCAAAAAGTTGGAAGTAGAACCATGGCTCAAGTGGTCAAACACCAGACTTGAGCAAAATAGCTCAGGGATAGCACCCAGGCTATGAGTTCAAGTCACACTACCAGCACAACAACAACAACAACAAGATGGTATTTACAAAAGGTTACAGGGAAAAGAAGAAAAGGTACAGAAGCTGCCACAGGGCTGTAGTGACGTATGCCTGTAATTCTAATTACTTGGGAAGTTGAGAACAGGAGGCTCACGGTTGGAAGCCAGCCTGGGTGGAAAAGTTTCTAAGACCTCTTTCTCAACCCATAGGTAGGTACAGTGGTTGCATGCCTAGCATCCCAACATGCACTGGAGGCTGAGATTGGGAGGGTGGTGGTGTCAGGACAGCCCATGAAATTCCATCTCCATATAAGAGAAGCTGATGTAGTGAGTGCACCTGTGATCCCAGCAACAACTGCATGCATAAAACATGAGTTGACCACAGCTCAGGCACCTGCCTGGGGGTAAGACTCTATTCTAAAAATAACAACGGGGCTCCAGGCATGGCTCAGCAGTAGCCAGCTAGCAAGTGCATGGCTATGAGTTCAAACCTCAGTACTGCCAATTTTTCTTTTAATAATGAGACTACCAGGCCTTTATCTTTTTAAAAGTTATTTTTCTGTCAGCTGTAGGGCTTGAACGCAGTGCCTTGAGTGCTGTCCCCAAGCTTTTTTTTTTGCTCAAGGCTAGCATTCTATCACTTGAGCCACAGCTCCACCTCAGTCTTTTCGCGATGGAGATAAGAGTCTCATGGACTTTCCTGCCTAGCTGCCTTCGAATCATGATCCTTAGATCTCAGCCTTGTGAGTAGCTAGGATTACAGGCAGGAGCCTCCCCAGTGCCTGGCGAGCTCACCATTTTATGTGCATGATTCAGTACAGTTAAGTATACTCACTGTTCAGCCAATGTCTTGAAAGTTTTTTATCTTGTAAAACTGAACCTCTATTAAAAGTAGCTCATTTCCTCCTCCCCCTGCCCTGACAGCCACTATTTTACCTTCTGTCTCTGTGAACTGGGACTAATACAATTTTTTTGTTTGTTTGTTTCTTTGCCAGTCCTGGGGCTTGGTCTCAGCGCCAGAGCACCGTCCCTGGCTTCTTTTTGCTCAAGGCTAGCACTCTGCCAGTTGAGCCACAGCCCCACTTCCGGCTTTTTCTGTTTATGTGGTGCTGAGGAATTGAACCCAGGGCTTCCTGCATGCTAGGCAAGCACTCTACCGCTAAGCCACATTCCCAGCCCATAGTATAATCTTTACAAGCTGAGTTACCCATGGTCCAAGGATTCATTTCAGAAGACAAGAGACTAGATTTGAACCCAAGCCTGGTCTTGCTCTGGGCTGCTTTGGAATGTGACTTCCCTTCAATAACAATGGCCACCCTGTGCCACAGGCTCCCAGGTGCCCTGCTCATTTAATCCTCACAGTAGCCCTGCAGACAGAGCCGGGGCAGAGTTTGATTTCCCAGCTCAAGGTCTGGTACAGAATTAGACTCAATAATGGGGACTCTTTTGCTGTCTTTCCCTCAGCTAGACAATATGAAGGTTTGTCATACATTTGAAATACAAGTGTCTGTGTTTTTTTGAAAATGCTCTTTGGAATAAGCCAGCAGCCATGCGTGAGGTCAGACTTCTGGGGCTGCTGCTTAGCCTGCCTGCAGAGCCCATCTGTTCCTTTCGCTGCAGGCCAGGCCCCTGGCTACCAACAGGGGACAGACACCGACCTTGCCCTGCTTCCTCCACCCTGCTGGTCCTCCACCACCCCTTCCCGCCACCATTGTCAATCCTACCACAAGCTCTGACCTTTCACGCCTCTGTGCCTTTGCACATGCTGTTCTGGAAGACTGGAATGCTTTCCCTCCCACCTTCTGTACCTCCTAGTTGCCTCTGGTCCTGACAAGCCAACTCAGATGTCACCTCCTCTCTGAAGCCTCCTCACTCACCCTCTCCTGGGTATAGATTAGCTCACCTCCTGTGTGGCACTTGTAGAAACGGAAACTCGGGGCTGGGGATATGGCCTAGTGGCGAGAGAGCTTGCCTTGTAGAAACGGAAACTCATGTCTCCATGACCCCAACTCCTCATCGCTCCTCACAGGGCCAAGAGAAACCCAGTGAGAAATGAAAGGATGGTAAAGGGGGAAATATGTGGGGTTTCGTTGTTATTTTTTTTCTTTCTTTTCTTTTGGTGACAGTCCTGGGGCTTGAACTCAGGCCCTGGATGCTGCCCCTGAACTCCTTTTGTTCAAGGCTAGCACTCTACTGCTTGAGCCACAGCTCTATTCCCTACTTTTTTTGGGGGGGGGAGGGGAGAGAGTAAAGTAGTTTTTTGGAGATGGGTCTCATGGACTTTTCTGTCCCTGACTTCTTCAAACTGTGATCCTCAGATCTCAACCTCATGAGTAGCTAGGATTATAGGCATGAGCCACCAGTATCCAGCTTGGAAACTAATGTTTTAATGTTTAACAAATTAATGCTTCAGATACACACACACACACACACACACACACACACACACAACCATGCTCACTTTGGCACCACATATACTAAAATTGGCACGATACAGAGAAGATTAACATGGCCCTTGCACAAGGATGACATGCAAATTTGTTAAGCGCTCCATATTTTTTATTTTTATTTATTTATTTATTTATTTATTTTTGCCAGTCCTGGGCCTTGGACTCAGGGCCTGAGCACTGTCCCTGGCTTCTTCCGGCTCAAGGCTAGCACTCTGCCACTTGAGCCACAGCGCCGCTTCTGGCCGTTTTCTGTATATGTGGTGCTGGGGAATCGAACCTAGGGCCTCCTGTATCCGAGGCAGGCACTCTTGCCACTAGGCTATATCCCCAGCCCAAGCGCTCCATATTTTTTAAATAAATAAGTACCACATAATTGTATTGCTCACAAGATAATTACAAGATTAAAATATACTTTATAGTGCTCCACAGGTGTAGAGTGATCTGGTTGCAGGCAATATACAAGGAAGCTCTTTGCTCAAATAGCTATGGTTCTGACAATATAATACCTCATCTAAGGAAAAAAAAACAACCCTCACTGGAGATGTCAGAAGCCTGAATTGTTCTCCTGGTCCCTTTCCCCAGTGCCAGGCTGTGCTTCTGCCTTGGCACACAGTAGGTGCTCATCATTTCCTGAATGAATGAACGAACAGGTTTTCTGAGACCTTATTGCAAACCCACATCCAGGAACATTGGGGCTCTGAACAATGGGGCAGGAAGCCACCTCCTGCTCAACGACTCCAACCCTGAGTGCAGCTAACAGCAGCAACAGGAAGCCCCTCAGCCGCTGTCCTTTCCTCTCTCCCATCCCCACTCACCCAGGGGCTCCAAGTACAATCAAACTTTCCAACTGCTCTCAGCTACCCCACTCTGCCCTCGGGAGGTCCCAGGTGAAAAGAGAAGAAAGCAGTTACTCAGGAGGAGGCCAGGAGTAAGACCAAGCTCCAAAGTCTTTCAACCCCCAGGCAGTCCTTAGGAATGAAAGGAACCTTGAGAAGACAAAGAAGGGCTTAAAGCACCGGAGCAACTGGGGAACAAAAAAGGCTTCAGAAAGTGGACAAAGCAATTTGCCAGAGAAAGCTGGAAAATAAAGCCTGCTGGGCCCACTCAGACCCACAACTCCAGCCCAGCCAGAGACCTGCAATCACTTATAACCAGTCTGTAACAATCCCCTCCACCTAGTTTGTAGGAGTCTGGTTATTCACCCCTGACCCAGTGACTTCCCAGAGTGTGAAGCCTGAGCTTGCTAGTCTCTGGCAGTCCCAAATACCTCTCTTCTACTCGGCTCAACACACCCCACTTGAACCCACCAAACTGGCTGAACTTCTAGTTTTTTTCTGCATTTCTAGAAGAAACAACAATGTTAAGGACAAGGTCACCGGTCACCCCCAGATCTTCACAGCGACTGAGCCAATCTGTTTTCCTAGATTTTCAGGGCCACCAAATATGTCCATGGGCCTTTCATTCTAAGAGCTATTATTCAAGTGCTCACTCTCTGTGAAGTGCTTTAAGTCATCTCACATAGTCCTTATATAAGTTCTTTGGTGTAACAATCCTTATTTACAGAAAAAAGAAATGGGCCTAGAGAGACTACTATCTGAAGGAAAGTCATAGCCTGGATTCTAACCTAGGTTTGCTTGACCTTGATGACCACATTCTTCCTATTAGGTATGTTGTTTCTTGGGAACCCCACAGGATTTTAACTAATATGGTGCCCAGATCAATTTTAGATGGGGCAAGATGGTACTTTTGTGGCATCTAAACAATCCCTAAACCCACCTTGGATGTGGAGAGAGTAGGGTTGGAAGATGCTGCATTATGAATGGGTAGGGTCCTAGGAATTCTTTCTAGCCACTTGAGTAATTTAACCATAAATAGCCAGGCATTGAGAACAGAACACTCATTAATAAAAGTATGGCCGAGAGTCATATTAGAAAAAAAAAATTCAAGTCATGCAGTGGGGTGGATGTATCTGCAAAACAAAAGAAAAGCCCCTTTTCCCAGCCCAGGCAGAGAAGTCTCCTGTACAGCTAGAGACAACAGGCTTCCGGGCAAGTAGCCAAGGTTCTGGGGATATTTATAACTTGGAGAGGGTGGGAGTCCCTAATAAGCTGCTATATTCTTCCATCACTTCCCTCTCCAAGGCTACTGCAAGCTCGGAGCTCTCTTCCCCACGCACAATGCCTGCTCTGCCTTAGTGCTCGACTTCCATTATCCAATTCCCTCCAGCTCAGGCTGCACGTCCTTCTATTCCTAAATCCAGTTCAGCTGCTGCTGCCGTGTTTTGACCCGCTGCTGGGACCTCGGGCATCAGTCTAGGAGCCTGTAATTTCCCTGAGCCGGCGGGAGAGTCTGTCTGCGGTCTCCGGGATCTGTAAGTCTTTGGGATCAGCCCACAGTGTCTTCTGGGCTTCGCTGGTACAGATTCGGAATCTACTTGCAGCTCTGACATCTCGGACATCTGCCCGTGATCGCTACCATCTTTCTGCGGCTTTGGGATCTTGGAGACGGCGGTCTGGTGGATCTTTTGCAGGCTAGAAGGTAAATCTGCTCGTCCTTTATTCGGGTTTTCGGCTAGACAGGGACTCCTAACATCCCCGAGGACCCGCCCGGATCGGGGCCTCCGAGACCCAGAGTCTCTACGATGCTGGCGGCCCTCAGGAATTCTTTCCGCAGGCCGGTTTCAGGGATGCCCGTCTCTGCTGTGTCCTTACGTGCCCTAACCCCTCCTCCGCTCCTGATTTCCCTCGATTTTCGCTTCTCAGCTCCCTCTCTGGGGATGGGGTGCCCTCTTGAGAAAGACACTACTACAGGGTTAACAGCGACCGAGCCCCGGCATCCCCAGCCGGGCCGCCGAGCAAATGCACGCGCCGGACGCACGGCGGCGTAAGGCCTCCTGGGAGTTGTAGTCTGTGGAGCAAGTGCCGTAGGCGCTGCTGGGAGGTGTAGTGTGGGGGCGGAGCCCAAAGTTCCAGCGCAGACTCCAAAATCCCCCCTCCCCCACGCCGCACACCGCCCCCCCCCCACTACCCCCATCGAAATGGGCGGCCACCGCTTTCCTCTCCGGCCTGGGCTGTCAAGTGAGAGCGAATCCCAGCGGAGTTCCAAGCACAAGCCAGAACTTTAAAAAGTTCGACATCGCGGATGATCAGACCTGACTCAAGAGACTGTTCTAGGGATGGTAGGAGATGCTCGGCAACCTCCTTGGCGAAATCAGGCTGTGGTCTCCGAGAAGCGGGAGAGATACTTTGATCAGGCTGGGAGGATGTGCTTCTTCTGCCCCCTTTTGTTCTTTTCCCTCCTCAGCTCTTGGCCTCTGACTGGCCTTTGTACGCCAGAGTAGAACTCCAACTCCCGGCAGGCCCCGGGGCAAGCGCAGGCGTAGTAGAGGTGCTCAGCCACGCTGTAGAAGGTGGGCCGAATATACGGTACCTGATTGGTGAAGTGTTTTGTAGTTTCCCTCGCTGATTGGCTGAAACATCTGCCGGAAAGGACTCAGGCCCTAGATGGAAGAGCGGCAGCGTTCTGTGGGTTGGGCTGTGAGCCTCCTCCCTGAGAGAGCATCGGTCTGACCCCGGGCCCGGGAGGGGACCCGGCCAGCATGCTCTCCTAGTGGATTCTGGCACTGCCTCTACCCTGTCCTAACGGAGACACAGAGGGCGGGTCACGCTCGGGGGTTAGGGAGGAGAGTGACCCGGCCCTAATCTAGGGCCTTCACCGCTTGCCCGGCCGCCTGAACTCCAGCCCTGGGGAGTGGGCAGGGCCTGTTTTCCGAGCCTCACGCCCAGCTTCTCGCCTCCTTCAGCTTTAGTTGCTGCTGGCTGCTTTTTCTACTCTCTCACCCCGGAGGCCAAGCCTTGTGCCCGAGATGGCAGCCACCCTGCTCATGGCTGGATCCCAGGTAAGCTGAGGGATTGCCTTCTCGGACCTCGCCCTGCATCTCTCTGCAAACCTCTATATGGAAACTCGATTGCTTCGGTATGAGGTAGGATACCAGGCCATATGAAATAAGCATTTATCAAACACCTGCGGTATGCCTTTAAATACTAGGGAGATAAAAGATGGACAAGTCGGGCGGTACCCGCCTGCTCACAATCTGTAGGGAGAAAGTCATATCCGGTTAGGGGGCACAACGTGACAAGTGCTGTATTTGCCGTAGCAACGAAGTGCTGAGATGTGGGAAGCGAGAAGTGGGAGTGATTAATTCCATCTGGGGTAGCGGGGAAGGAGTGGAGCCGGGAGGTGGGAGAGAACTCCCGAACAACAGTTGGCATTGGAGCTGGCTCATAAAGAATAGTACAGTTTCTCTAGTCTGAGAAAGATATTCCAAGAAGAGAAACCTTGTTATATAAAGGTATGAAACAATGTGCTAGAATGTGCTCTGGAAAAGCATGGTGAGAAGATAAAATTCTCTCCTAGTGGAGCAGGGATCCTGCCACCGGCCCAGAGCAATCTGCTCATGACCCCTTTTCCCCCTTATTTCTTTTTTATTTCTTCTTTGGACTCTACAGATCACTCAATGCCTCTACTTCCTCAAAATTTCTAACCATGTCTCTAATTTCAAGAAGAAAAACTGGTACTAGCTTCTTAGATATGGAATAGTAAAGAAGCATTGTGTGATTTCAGACACCTGTGACATTTGAAGACATGGCCATGTACCTAACTCGGGAAGAATGGAGACCTCTGGACCCTACCCAAAGGGATCTTTACCGAGATGTTATGCAGGAGAATTATGGAAATGTTGTCTCACTAGGTAAATAAGGATTCTACCTTTCTTTATCTCTCCCCCCCCCCATTTTTGAAACGCTATCAAAATGACTCAACCCTTCCAACAGAGCCTAATTGTTTGATTTTTGAAGCACTTAATTGGATACTGGCTTGAGTTGGAGGCTTAAGCAAATCTGTGGGACCATCCAGCTCATATTATCTAAAAATAAAAAAAATGCTCAAGGCATGGCTCAAGTAGTGGAACACCAGCCAAGTAAATAAGTCTAGTGCCATAGCATTGCCCCCCCCCCAAAAAAAGGAAAATTCTTCTACACATTTTGGAAACATTCAGATTTCTTGTGCACTGAGTCATTTGCTATTCTACAGCCTGTTTGTACAGATCCTGACCAAACAGGTCTGACATAATGGTGCTTGCCAGGATATAATGCCCCTGTAAATGGTGCTTTTTCTCTAGGGCATGAGAAGGTGAGGACTCTGACCTAGGTTCATGGGAGGAGTGGGTGAAGAAGAAGCCACTCTTTTGTGTTTGGTTTGGCTTCAGAGTCCCAGCTTTGCCTCAGGTTCTTTGTCTGCGTAGGTTCTTGTTGAAAGATGTTTTGAGTTGATCATAGATCGCAAATGTATGAAACGTTGTTCCATAAGGCTCCTGAAATAGTGAGATCACAACTTCTGTCAGACAAGGCAGCTCATTTTTCCCCTATGATCTGCAAACCTGTTCTCTCTTAGCTATCCTTTGGTCTGGATATAATTAGAACAAACTATATATGTATGTGTGCATGCGTATGTACACACACATATGTACATATACATATGTATGCATGTATACACATATACATATGTGTGTATATGTACATATACATATGTATGTATACGTATATGTGTATATGTACATATATACATATGTATATATAGTACATATATAGTGTGTATATATACACACTATATATATAAATAGTTTTTTTTAGCAGTATTGACATTCGAACCGAAGTCCTCACACTTGCAAAGAGCAGGCACTTCACTACTTGAGCTTCCCCTAAAGCCTCCTGTTTGTGCTTGAGTCAGCCTGGACTGTAATCCCTGTATTTACATTTCTTGTGTAGCTGAATAACATATATGCAGTGTGTGTGTGTGTGCCAGTGCTGGGGCTTGAACTCAGGGTCTGGATGTAGTTTCTGAGTATTTTGCTCAAGTCTTGCTAGTGCTCTACCACCTGAGTCACAGCTCCACTTCAGACTCTTTGGAAGTTTATTGGAGATAAGAGTCTCATGGGCTTTCCTTCCTTGGGCTGGCTTCAAATCGTGGTCCTCAGATCTCAGCCTCCCGAGTAGCTGGGATTACAGGCATCAGTGTCGGCTGTGTCCAGATTTTATTGGTAAAGATGTGATACTGTGGTCTTTTTGCTCAGGCTGTCCTAAAACCATTACCCGATGGATCTCTGCCTCCTGTATAACACAAGGATTACAGGGGTGAGCCCCTGTACCAGTAATAATCTTTTTTTTTTTTTTAATCATAGGGTTTGAACTCAAGGCCTGGGCGCTGTCCCCGAGCTCTTCAGTGAGCCACAGCTCACTGTTTTCTGGTGGTTCATTGGAGATAAGAGTCTCACGGACTATCGTGCCTGGGCTGGCTTTGAACCATGATCCTCAGATCTCAGTTTCCTAAGTAGTTAGGATTACAGGCATAAGCCACTGGTGCCTGCCAACAACCTATTCTCTAGCTGAGCACTGAGCAGTCTTTTGGCTAATTTTGCCTCTTGTTAGGACTTGACAGAAGTTATCAAGTATGTAATGTCTATGTACCAATTCTTTTTATATTTTTGTAGTCCTAGGGCCTCAGAGTATGCTATCTTCCTGAATCATATCGCAACTCTTTTAGCTTTTATTCATTCATTCATTTTTGTACTGGTACTGGGGCTTGAACTCTGGGCCTGGGCACTATCCCTGAGTTTTTGTGCTCAAAGCTAGTACTCTACCACTTGAGCCACAGTTCCATTTCCAGCTTTTTATGGTTAATTAGACTCTTATTTCAGAGTCTCATGGACTTACCTGCCTGAGCTGCCTTCAAACTGCAATCCTTAAATTTTAGCCTCCTGAGTAGCTAGGATTACTGGTGTGAGCCACCAGCACCCAGCTCAATTTTCTCTGTTTTGTAGAATTAAATTTTAGCTGTGTGTTGGTGGTTCACACCTACAATCCTATCTACTCAGGAGGCTGAGATCTGAGAATTGTAGTTCAAAGCCAGCCCAAACAAGAAAGTCTGTAAGACTCTTATCTTGAATTAACAATTTTTTTTGGGGGGGGGCAGTCCTGGGGCTTGGACTCAGGGCCTGAGCACTGTCCCTGGCTTCCTTTCTTTGGCTCAAGGCTAGCACTCTACCACTTGAGCCACAGCGCCTCTTCTGGCCGTTTTCTAGATATATGGTGCTGGAAAATTGAACCCAGGGCTTCATGTATACGAGGCAAGCTCTCTTGCCACTTAGGCCATATTTCCAGCCCGAATTAACAATTTTTTAAAAAGCCAGAAATAGAGCTGTATACCGTGCTAACCTTGAGCACAAAAATTTAGAGACAGTACCCAGGCCCTGAGCTCATGCCCTAGGGCCAGGACCTAATTAATAAATAATGAAATGATTAAAAATTTAGGGAAGGGGCAGGGATAGGGTTGGAACAGATGGAAATTATGAAAGGGGTGACAGTGAATAAGATTCATTGTATAAGCTGGGCTCTGGTGACTCATACCTATAATCCTAGCTACTTAGGATGTTAAAACCTGGAGGATCATAGTTTGAAGCCAGCCCAGGCAGAAAAGTCTGAGAGACTATAGCTAACTAGCAAAATTCTGGACTAAATCAAATGGTGGACTACTAGCCATAAGCAATTTCATTAGGCCCTGAGTTCAAGCCCCAATACCAAGATACACACACACACACACACACACACACACACACACACACACACGAAGTATTAATTTGGGGATGGAAGTGTGGTTCAAGTGGTAGTATGTTTACCTAGCATGAAGTCTGGAGTTCAAAACACCATTACTGATGGGTACTGGTGGCTTGTGCTTATAAAGCTACTCAGGAGGCTGAGATCTGAGAATCGTAGTTTGAAGCCAGCCCAGGAAGGAACGTCCGTGAGACTCTTACCTCTAATCAGAGAAGAAGTGAGAAGTGGTGCTTTGGCTCAAGTGGTAGAATGCTAGCTTTGAGCAAAAGGAGCTCAGTAGACAGTGCCCAGGCCCAGAGTTTGAGCTCCAGGAGTGGAAAAAATGAAAAACAAACAAAACAAAACGGCATTGCCACTGCCACCAACAAAAGAAGCATTAACTTGCATTTCTATAATCTAGCCAAAGAAGCATTTATTAAAAGGGTAGATGTACAAGCAAACGAATTTCTTCCTCAAATAGGCTTGGGAAAAGGTTAAAGAATGTTTACAAGGCTTCCTTACCTTAGGACTCCTTGGAACCTTTAATCTATGAGGTGCTGTGGATTTCTAATGAGAGGATATGAACCATTTATCAAACTAATTTATCCCTGAGCTTTTTTCTCCGAATGTTCTTGCTTAACCTCCTTACAGAGAGTACATAAAGAACTGGAGAATACAGTGTGTGATAGCAAGTTCCTTATAGACAATGGTTGTATATTTTAGTTTCCATTTCCAAACTATATTTACGATATGCTTAGTGCAATGTCTCGAATAACCCCAGCCCAGAGGGATAGCTCAGCGATGGAATGCCTAAGTAGCATTCATGAGGTCCTGGATTCCATCTCAGCACAAGAAAAAAATAAAAAGTTCTGAGCCAAACTTTTTTTTTTTTAACTTTCTCCTACTTCCACACATCTATTATTATTAAAAGGTAACTGGGAACTCTAAGTAACTTTCAGCAGTGACTTTTTCTTTTTCTTTTTTTTTTTTTGGCCAGTCCTGGGGCTTGGACTCAGGGCCCGAGCACTGTCCCTGGCTTCTTCTTGCTCAAGGCCACTCTGCCACTTGAGCCACAGCGCCACTTCTGGCCATTTTCTGTATATGTGGTGCTGGGGAATTGAACCCAGGGCCTCATGTATACGAGGCAAGCACTCTTGCCACTAGGCCATATCCCCAGCCCCAACAGTGACTTTTTCTATCAACAGAGACATGACATAGATAACTAAAAATTATTATTTTTTCTATACTAACCTAGTACGTTCTTTTGTGTGTGTGTGTGTGTGTGTCAGTCCTGAGGCTTGAACTCATGGCCTAGGCACTGTTCCTAAGCTTCTTTTGCTCAAGACTAGCATTCTACCACTTGAGCTACAGCTCCACATCTGGCTTTTTTGGTGGTTAATTGGAACTAAGAATCTCACAGACTTTCCTGTTCGGGCTGGCTTCAAACCATGATCCTCAGATCTCAGCCTCCTGAATAGCTAGGATTGCAGACGTGAGTCACCAGTGCCTAGCTCCTTTTTTTTAATTGTAAGATTATCATTAAGTCATGCAAAGGGGTGTCAATTCAATACGTGATACAGTTCAACGTGATCAATGTCCTCCCCTCCATCATTCTCCCCTATCTATTCCAATCCCACCCGTCCCCTCAAATTGCCTAGTTCCATTTTCACACGAGTATATTGAATATTATGGCTATATTCTCCCACCCTGCTTTTTTTTTTTTTTCTTTTGGTCAGTCCTGGGGCTTGGACTCAGGGCCTGAGCACTGTCCCTAGCTTCTTTTTGCTCAAGGCCACTCTGCCACTTGAGCTACAGCGCCACCTCTTGCTGTTTTCTATATATGTGGTGCTGGGGAATTGAACCCAGGGCTTCATGTATATGAGGCAAACACTCTTGCCACTAGGCCATGTTCCCAGCCCTACCCTGCTCTTTTTCAGTCCTGGGGTTTAAACTTAGGGCCTTGCACTTAATAACTTGAGGGGCTCATGGTCCATCCCCTTGAGCTGGGTCTCCAGCTTTGCTTTTGTTGGTCTATTGAACTTTTCTGCCCAGGCTGGCCTCAAAACCACATTTCTTTTGATCTCTTATCTCCTGAGTAGTTAGGATTATAGGTGTGAGCCTGGCTACCCTAGTACATTCTTAGTAAATATTACATGATGGTATGAAGGCTTAACAAGTTGTGTTTTTGTTTTGGCAGTTGTAGGGCTTGACCTCAGGGCCTGAGTGCTGTTCCTGAGCTTTCTTTCTTTTTTTTTTTTTTTTTTTTGTCATTCATGAGGTTTGAACTCTGGTCCTGCTCTCCCAGAGCTCTTCAGCTCAAGGTTAGCGCTCTACAACTTGAGCCACAGGGACACTTCCGGTTTTCTGGTGGTTACTTGGAGATGAGAGTCTCATGGACTTTCCTGCCTGGGCTGGCTGGCTTTGAATCTCAGTTCTCAGATCTCAGCCTCCTGAGTAGTTAGGATTATAGGTATGAGCCGCCAATGCCTGGCTCCCTAAGCTCTTTTGCTTAAGCCTAGCACTCTACCACTTTGAGCCACAGCTCTACTTCCTGTTTTCTGGTGGTTAATTGGAGATAAGAGACTCACAGACTTTCTTGCCCACATTGACTTTGAACTGTGATCCTCAAATCTCAGCCTCTTGAATTGCTAGGCATGAGCTACTACACCTGGCTGTTTTCTTCTTTTGAAACACCATGAATGTACTTTTTTTTTTAAGAACCACTAACTGAAATAATACAGAGCATAAACTTTTTAGCAGACATAACTGAGTTTGAATCTTGACTCCGTTATTTCCTGCCATGACCTTAGACACGTTACTTGCCTAGGTCTTGGGCTTGTCATTCATAATAAAAGTCATCAGATTGCCTGACTCCAAGGTTGACTGTGCTCATGAATGAAATAATTTATGTAGTCTTGGGCTCCATCTCCTGCCCTGAAAAGGAAACAAAAGCAAAAACTCTTAGTGTAGTGCCACTCACAGCCCATCATTTGTTTGTGTATTCACTGGTTTTATTTATTTTTCCTTTCATTGCAGATTTTGAGATCAGGAGTGAGAATGATGTGAACCCAAAGCAAGAGATAGGTGAAGAGGTTGAATTTGGAACCACATCTGATGAAAGACCTGTTGCGAGTGGGGAGGAAAATCCCGAAGGTGAAGAGGCCTTGGTTGGTGGTGACAGGTCGGAAAGACAATGGGGCGATCTGACAGCAGAAGAGTGGGTAAGCTATCCTCTCCAACAAGTCACCGACCTGCTTGTCCACAAAGAAGTGCATCCGGGCATCCAGTATCACATCTGTTCTCACTGTGGAAAGGCCTTCAGTCAGATCTCAGACCTTAATCGACACCAGAAAACCCACACAGGAGACAGGCCCTATAAGTGTTATGAGTGTGGGAAAGGCTTCAGCCGTAGCTCTCACCTCATTCAGCATCAGAGGACTCACACTGGGGAGAGGCCCTATGACTGCAACGAGTGTGGGAAAAGTTTCGGGAGGAGCTCTCACCTCATTCAGCACCAGACAATCCACACCGGTGAGAAGCCTCACAAGTGTAACGAGTGTGGGAAAAGCTTCTGCCGGCTGTCTCACCTCATTCAGCACCAAAGGACCCACAGTGGGGAGAAACCTTACGAGTGTGAAGAGTGCGGGAAAAGCTTCAGCCGGAGCTCTCACCTTGCCCAGCATCAGAGGACCCACACCGGGGAGAAGCCGTATGAGTGTAATGAGTGTGGACGCGGGTTCAGCGAGAGATCTGATCTCATCAAACACTACCGGGTCCACACGGGCGAGAGGCCCTACAAGTGTGATGAATGTGGGAAGAACTTCAGCCAGAACTCGGACCTCGTCCGGCACCGCAGGGCCCACACCGGGGAAAAGCCATACCACTGTAACGAGTGTGGAGAGAACTTCAGTCGCATCTCCCACTTGGTTCAGCACCAGAGGACCCACACGGGAGAGAAGCCATATGAATGCAACGCCTGTGGGAAAAGCTTCAGCCGCAGCTCTCATCTGATCACACACCAGAAAATCCACACCGGCGAGAAACCCTACGAATGTAACGAGTGTTGGCGGAGCTTTGGTGAAAGGTCAGATCTAATTAAGCACCAGAGAACACACACGGGAGAGAAACCCTATGAGTGTGTGCAGTGTGGGAAAGGGTTTACCCAGAGCTCCAACCTCATCACACACCAAAGGGTTCACACCGGAGAGAAGCCTTATGAATGTACCGAGTGTGAGAAGAGTTTCAGCCGGAGCTCAGCACTTATTAAACATAAGAGAGTTCATACCGACTAAGTTCTGCCGTTGTGACTGAAAAAAAAAAAAAGATTCATTTGAAGATACAGTTCCATTTGATATCAGTCAACTCCCTTAAGGTGGAGTTTCATTTCAACCTACTGACTTTCTTGGTTGTGGGCCACAATTGAAAAATCAAAGAAGACAACCCTTTAAAAATTCTGACCCACAGCTTGGGGAAAATAGTGGGTTTTATTCACTCAATATTAATGGATTGTTTCATCAAACATCAGCCCCCCACATAGCGGGAAACCCGAAAACAGATGCTAGTGGATGCTTAGACCTGGAGATGGAGTAAATCCTTAAAAGTTATTTATCCCATCTTTGCCCTGTCCCCCCCCCCCCAACCAAACCCTAAAAACCTCTGCAAGGGGAGATGTGAGACTGTAATAGGGTGGTCACAGCTGCTTCAGCAAAAGGCAAGCAGACTTGGCCAGAATTGCCACATCTGTTGACACACAGTGTAGTAGATGGGCATACATGCCTTCTTTCACAGCGTTTAATCCTTTGCTTTGATCATACATTTCTATCTTTGTATCTTCTTTAGAGCCGGATTCTGCGCAAGGAAGGCAGTGATCATAACGTTTCCCCTTTTCTTCATTTCTCATTGGTTTGTGTAAAGTTTGTATCTTTGTGAGAGCTAACCGAAGATACATTATCAAAGGAAAAATGAGAGGTTTGAGGACCAAGGGCCTGTTGACGGTAGTGACTTTAGCAAGAGATACCTTCAGTCAGGTTTATGAATTTTCTTTTGAGAATCATAGAAGGGAACATTTTAGGGGAAATACCTACAAGGAAAGCTAGGACCCTATTCCATGGTGGAATGGAAGGATAAAGTGAAATTGGCTACTTCAGCGAAGGGAGCACAGGTTCCTTCCCCAGAAAAGCTGGTCATTTCTGTGTCCCTTTTCCTCTCATCTTTTAAGATCCATTCTCCCTGTACTGTTATCTAGGGTTGGGTAGGACCATGTCCATGTTTATATTAGCTTGCATAATGGCATGTATATGTACAGTGAAATGTGGGTTTTTTTTAAATAACTGAATTTACAAGAATTAGCATGTTCTTGGGTGATGTGGATCATGTGACAGAACTACAGACATAACTCCAATGTGAGAAATGTCCTTTTATTTTTTTGTTCATTATGGAAAAAATATTTAAAACACTAGTGCTTGAGCGTGCACTCTCCTGTAAGGTTTGTCTTTGTACAGAACTAAGCACTTGTATGTATTGTGAGAGAATGACAGGACAAGTCGATTGCCCTCTTCTCAAATGGAAAGTACTTTCTATGGCGATGAGATACTCTTGGTCTAGTTAGAAGGAATGAATAAACCTAGGTAGAAATGTATTCTCATCCTCCCAGTTGCAGATAGACATGCTTGAAGTAAGAGTTGACCCACTTTAGCCAGTAGTGTTGGTTTTTCTCTCAGCCCAAGTAGGAATTAAGAAATATCCTAAGCTGAGCACTGGTGGCTCATGCCTGTAATCCTAGCTATTCAGGAGGCTGAAATCTAAGGATCGCAGTTCCAAACCAGCCCAGGCAAGAAAGTCTGTGAGACTAATATTTCCAAAAAGAAGGAGTGGAACTATAATTCAAGTGGTTTAGTGCTAGCCTTGAGCAAGAAAGCTGAGCAAGAACACCAGGCCCTAAATTCAAGCCCAGTACACACACACACACACACACACACACACACACACACACACACTACACGTATACACATATGCATATATTTTTCTTCCATCCCAAAGATCGATGCTTAGCCATGCCTCTGGGTATGGCAGGGACTTGGTGCTCAGGTGCTGGGATTGGAGTAAGCAATATATTTTATTTTGAAAGTGCCCCAGTGTGTTTCTACTGTGCTTTGTTGTGAATGTTGTCAGTTTTAAAGAATGTTTGTGCCATGTTGTGACCTGGTATTAAAGGAGCAAGATATTCATTACAGTGAGTTGTGACCCACAGCTGGGGAAGACTGACACTTGCAAATGTCAAACCTCAGAAGTAGCAAAAGAAAAACCACTGGGGATGGGGTGTCTTTAAGTGGCCACTCTTATTTAAATACAAACTTGGGGCAAAAAGCATGAATTTCTTTTTGTTTTTGTTCTATACAAAATCGAAGGTACTCCTATTTTAATTGTTGGGTAACTCGTATGTTCTGGTAACTATACTCAAATGTCTCCTGTATCCTTGTTGCTGACAGATCTAATAATGGATTTCTCTGTTGATTGTTGGAGTCACTGTGGGAGTGGCGGTGGAGGACAGCCTCCCTGTGACCTGTTTTCACCTGCTTTTCCTCCCTTGCTCTTCTTGTCCCATCTCAACCTTCCTAGGAAGGTTATGCTGGTGCTTCTGTTGCTGCTATTGGCTTCTTAAAGGTCCAGGGCTCAAGGAAAGGCTGAGTGCCTGACCCCCTCTCCATACCTGCACACTCCTACTGGAGAATGAGAAAGGCAAGGGCCACACCTGCCATTTGCTGCCCATTTGCTATGTAGAACTTTGCATAGAAGCCATGCATTAGACACTTGTTGCTAAAGGTCTTTGCATGCCTTCTGCCCTGGGACCTTCCCCTCCCCTCTTCTGCACATACCTGAACACTCGGTGCCTGTCCCCTGTGGCTGAAGAGAGGATGAACGGACAGTAAGTGATAGAGTAGATTTTCCTTATATTAGTCACTGTTATTCTAGTGTCTGTCTACACCTTTGTTATCCTAACTATAGTATATAATTAAACGTATAATGAAAATAAAAACAACTGACATTTTTTAGTAATCCAATACTGATTCGTATTAGGGCTTTCTATCCAATTCATTAAATTGGGCATGCTTATGTTTATATTGGTGTACGGAAGCTGTACAGGTACTTGGCAGGTGTTTTTATTTTTGTTTTGTTTTTTTTTGCCAGTTCTGCGTCTTGAACTCAGGACCTGAGCACTATCCCTTAGCTTGTTTTGCTCAAGGCTAGCATTCTTCCACTTGAGCCCTAGCACCACTTTGGGCTTTTTCTGTTTATGTGGTACTGAGGAATCGAACCCAGGGCTTCATGCGTACACTCTACTACTGAGCCACATTCGCAGCCCTTGGCAGGTGTTCTTGTGAGAACTGGGTGTACTGTATTTGAGCTTTCTGGGTATTGCCCTATCCCCTCTACCCCGTCAGTGGTAGGACTTGAACTCTGCGCCTGGGTTCTGTCCACTTTCAGCCACAGCTCCATTTCTGATTTTTTGAGGGGTTAACTGGAGATAAAGAGTCCTATGGAGACTTTTCTGCCCTGGCTGGCTTCGAACTGCAGTCCTCAAACCACCATCTCCTGAGTAGCTAGGATTGCAGGGTGAGCCAGCTACATGAGACTTTTATCTTCCAATTAACCACTAAAAAGCTGGAAGTGGAGCTGCAGTTCAAGTGGTAGAGAGCTAGACTTGAGCTAAAACAAAAAGCTTAGGGACTACACCCAGGCTCTGAGTTCAAGCCCCAGGACTGGCGTACACATACTAAAATCTGCACTGGGCCTTGGTGCCTTATGCCTGTGATTCTAGGTTGAGATGTGAGAGGATCATCGTGGATCCTCAGATCCCCAGCAGTTTGAGCCATGTCTGCAGCCCCATGTTAAGCGTGTGTGTGTGTGTGTGTGTGTGTGTGTGTGTGTGTACATGTACCAGTACTGGGGCTTGAACTCAGGGCCAGAGTGCTGCCCCTTAGCTCTCCCCACCTTAAGACTGAAGCTCTACCTGAACCACACTTCCACTTGCTGCTTTTTGATGATTAGAACCTCCATACCCAGACCTCAGCCTTCTGAGTAGCTGGATTAGAGACAGCATCAGCTGGGAAGTGCTTTGCTGCCTGCTTGGGGTATTTTCAATGGGCCAATTCAAGTGTAAAGCAGCTCCAACCTCCCCTGGAAGGATGTTTGATATGCTAATATTCTGAGGTGTTGCTGTTAGGTAAAGCAAACTTCCTTTCCTGTGAAGAACTTTCCTCTGGGAGGCTGGGTTGCCAGGCTAGCTTAGGGTGGTGGTTTCCAGGCTCTCAGGCTCCTGGGGAATGCATTGAAGTGATAACTTGCTAAGTGGCTCCCTAGGGTTTCAGAAGCCATTGTTAGGTAGTCAGGCACAAGAGTTCCAAAGCTCCAGATAAATGGCCTTTAGAAGGCTTTGTTATCTATAAAAAAAAGAAGGCTTTGTTATTCTCCCCCCCTAAAAAAACCTTTTAATTATAGCACCTCCCACCCTACCGTAGAAGAGCAGCAGAGGGGCCCTGCCTTTATATCAGAGACTTACAAGACATGGAGGAGGACATTCAGGAGTTCAAAGCCAGCCTGAGGCTACATAGCAAGACACTGGGAATGGAGGTACGGGAAGAAAGTATGTGTGTGTGTGTGTGTAATCCTGTAATCCTAGATATGCAGGAAGCTGAATCTCAAGGTCACAATTTGAAGTCCACTGGGGCAATAAAATCTGTGAGACTCATCTTCAATTAACCACCAAAAACCAGAAGCAGAACTGTGGCTCAAGTGGTAGAGGGTCAGCCTTGAGTGGAAAACATCAAAGGGACAGTGCCTGGGCCCTGAGTTCAAGCCCCAGTGCTGTTACAAAAAAAGACAAAAAAAAAAAAAAAAAGTGGGCTGGGGTTATAGCTTAGTGTACGCACCCGGCCTAGCACTCATCAGGCTCTGGGTTCTGTCCCTCGCACCACAAATAAAACCCTCTGGTGCTCCCCACTGCTGGCGGCAGAGAAGCTCCCTCCGTGTCCTATAGGAGGAGCTCATCTACAATGTGGCCCCTCCCTCTGGGTCCCCCCACCTTGCCAGCCCTTGGAATCTCTGTCCACTCTCCTTCCAGTTACTTCCTACTCACCCAGCTGCTGCCCTACCCAGCGTGTTCTAGCAAACCCTTTCTGCCTTTTGTTTCCTAGATCAAGTAGGTATACCTTTTCTGGTTTTTCTTTTCTTTTTTAACCTTCTGGGTTTATCCCAAAGTACTTTATCCCTATTTTGTAATTACTTCTTCACTTCTTTTTTTTTTTTTTTTGCCTCTTCTATTAAAGTTTGTGACCTTGAGGAAGTTGTCTTGCTCATTATTGAGGTGTTTATATTAATTTTTGAGATAAGGTCTTCTTACGGAGCCTACAGTGAACTTAAACCCAAGACTATCCTACTCCAACTTTTCCAAGTGCTGAGATTGCAGGGATGTGCTACCACACCTGATCTGATAAGATTTATATCCTAGATTTGCATTTCTAAATCTCCAGTTGGTAGCTCTTAAGGCTCTTCTGGGTTAAGGCAAGGGCGGGGCTTCAGTTAGATACATTTACCTTTATTTTGTTTGGTTTTATCCCAGTCAATATTGCCATTAGACCAGGACAATGGAGCTGCCAGCTTGCTCCAATTCTTCAGAAGGCCGGGGTTTGGCCCTCTTCCAGCTCCTCCTTTCCCCTGGAGCCAAAGGCACAAGTCCAGGAAGAAGTTGCTATCACCTTTCTCTTAAGGTCACAGAATCCAGGTGTCTAGAAACCTTCTTTGTCCATACAGTCCACTTTCAAGTCTTGTTCCCATGTTCATTCTGAGGGCTTGAACGGATGGACAGACCTTAGCCCTGCAATGGGCCTGCCACCCAGCCAGGCAAAAGCCTTTCTGGAACAGCACAGATGAAAAGGTAAAGGAGCGAGCAGGCCTCCATTTGGACTCTTACTTGAGCCTTGGTTCTCAACATTTTCATGCAGCATTCATGACAAAAAGTAGAGCCTATGAAATCTAGGTTTCTGAAGTGAGCAATTTATTTATTATGGAGTATGCTGTTAATAGAGGCAGAACATGGGGATAAAGAACACAGTTCACTTAACAAAAGTCCATGGGGAGGGGGTGGTGGTGGCTCATGCCTATAATCCTACCTAGTCAGAAGGCTGAGATCTGAGGACCTGAAACCAGCTAGGTGGGAAAGCCTGTGTGATCTTATCTCTAACAGCCAAAAAACTGGAAGTGGAGCTGTAACTCAAGTGATAGAGCACCAGTCTTGAGTGGAAAAACTAAGAGATAGTGCCTAGGCCCCGAGTTCAAGCCCCAGTACCAGTACAATAAATATAGACAGATAAAGAAAGATGGGAAGGTAGAGTTACAACAGACTTCCATTGTCAATTGTGATCTCAACCATACCTTCCTCATCTGCAAAAGACAGAGGAATTTTTTTAAACAATTTGAACTTTGTTGCATATGGGTTGTATCTCAATACTTGTTATTGTTTTGAAATTTTGTTTTGAGAGGATACCTTTTTGCCATTTTGAAGATGCTGAATTGACATAATGTTTGGAGTCTGAGGAATAGACAAAGTCTTAAATTCTTTTCTTTTGGTACTGGGGATTGAACTCAAGAAACACCGAGTTACATCCCAGCCCAACACTAAATGTTTCTTTGGGCATCAGGAAAGGGCAAATAAGACAAGGATCAATTTTAAGGATCTATATGGTTTGATAATCTAAAAGATTCTGTTACTAAGTTATAAAAGTTGTGAGTAGTAAACATCAAAGCTTCAAGTTGAATTGTCTTGTGCCTCTCAATTGCTCCAACAAGGAAAAAAGCATATTTACTGACATACCAAACACATTCACCAAAATACCAGCTCATACCACAGATTTGGTCTTTGACAAGGATGGATTGTAGAGGGTTCTGGCTGCACAGTTAGTTATCACATTTGAGACGAGTAGGTATGGACTGTGGTATATGGCTCAGGTGGTAGAGCATTTGCCTAATGCCGGAGCTCCATCTCCAAGCTCATTTTTATATTTGTATTTGTCCTAGCTTGTCAGCTAAAATGTAAGCTCTTAGAGGATATGGCTCATGTTTTATTTATTTTATTCTCTCTACGCTTAACAATTATTTGTAAATAGAAGGCATGCAATGAATATGGAATAATTAATTCATGAATATGGATTTTTGTGTGACCATACATTAAAAAAAATCAAGATATATGGCCTGAGAAGATGGAGTATGCCTACAAAGAACTATATGAAAGTTTGCTAGAAATACAATTGATGCCAAGCCAGCATCAATGGTACATGCCTATAATCCTAGCTACTCAGGAAGCTGAGATCTGAGGATCAAAGTTTGAAGTCAGCTCCGGTAGAAAAAGTCCATAATACTTTATCTCCAATCAACCAGCAAAAAGCAGGAAGTATAATGTTGACTCAAGTGGCAGAGTATCAGCCTTGAGCAAAAAGAGCTAAGAACACAGGCCCTAAGTTCAAGCTCTAATACTGGTACCAACAAACAAAAGGAAAAAGGAAATATCCAATAAAATATTAAGTAATAGAATTTTTTTTTTGTTTTGGTTGGTTGTGGGGTTTGAACTTGGGGCCTGGGCACTGCACCTAAGCTCTTCTGCTCAGGGTTAACACTTTACCGCTTTGATCCACAGCTCCACTTTCGGTTTTCTGGTGGTTAACTGGAGCTAAGAGTCTCACAGACTTTCCTGCACAGGCTGACGTTAAGCTGACGTTAAACTGATCCTCAGATCTCAGCCTCCTGAGTAGCTAAGATTACAGTTGTGAGCCACAGGTGCTTGGCTACAGCATTGTTTTATTACAATACTTAGCACAAGGGTTCTTACCCTGTACTCAATGGACTTAAGAGGGGTAAGTGGAATTCATTAGTCCTTTAACTTGGATGGGGGAAAAATAGTATCTTTATTCTCTCTAGTGTCCAGTTGTAACTTCACATATGTTTGCATTGTGAATATAGGCCATAAACATCAAAATGTTTGGAAATACCTTCACTTTGTCTTCAATCTAAACCAAGCATTTTCATGGCACATTATAGTTGCTATGGATTTTTTGTTCTTGTGGGGCTTGAACTCAGCACCTGGGCCCTATCCCTGAGCTCTTTTTTTTTTTTTTTTTTTTTGGCCAGTCCTGGAGCTTGGACTCAGGGCCTGAGCACCGTCCCTGGCTTTTTTTTTTTTTTTTTCTCAAGTCTAGCACTCTACCACTTGAGCCACAGCGCCACGTCTGGCCATTTTCTGTATATGTGGTGCTGGGGAATTGAACCCAGGGCTTCCTGTTTGCGAGACAAGCACTCTTGCCACTACACAGCACTCCCCAGCCCTCCCTGAGCTCTTTTGCTCGAGGCTAGCAGTCTATCACTTTGAGCCACAGCTCCACTTCTGGTTTTGGAGTGGTTAACTGGAGAAAAGCGCCTCACCGACTTTCCTACCTGGGCTGGCTTTGAACTGTGATCCTTAGATCTCAGCCTCTGGATTAGCTAGGATTACAGGCTTGAGCCACTAGCACCAGGATATATACATATATATATATATATATATATAGTATATAAATATATATATAAATTCCAGCAGCTAGTACTGGTATATATATATATATATATATATATATATATATATATATTCCCCCCCCCCCCCAGGGCTTGAACTCAGGGCCTGGACACTGTCCCTGAGCTTCTTTTCCTCAAGGCTAGCACTCTACCACTTGAGTCACAGCGTCACCTCCAGCTTTTTCTGTTTATGTGGTACTGAGGAATCGACTTCATGCATACTGGACAAGCACTCTACCACTAAGCCACATTCCCAGCCCTGCTATGGATATTTTGGATTTTTTTTATGGATATATATTTTTTTGCCAGTCCTGGGCCTTGAACTCAGGGCCTGAGCACTGTCCCTGGCTTCTTTTTGCTCAAGGCTAGCACTCTGCCACTTGAGCCACAGCGCCACTCCTGGCCGTTTTCTGTATATGTGGTGCTGGGGAATTGAACCCAGGGCTTCATGTATACAAGGCAAGCACTCTTGCCACTAGGCCATATCCCCAGCCCCTGCTATGGATATTTTTGAAATATCTTCTCACTTTTGTTTTCCTCTTCAGTACTTAGAATTGAACCCAAAGCAAATGTTCTACCACTGTGCTACACCTTCAGTCCACTTTAAAATTTTGTTAATAGACCTGTTACAAGATCTCAATATTTAATAAAAAGATTACATCATGAATTTATTTAAAAATGTATTTCCCAGTTGTATTTCAATATAAACAGCTTTCCCCCCCCCCCCCCAAGTCCTGGGGCTTGAACTCAGGACCTGAGCATTGTCCCTGGCTTTTTTTTGGCAACTTCTGGCTTTTTCTGTTTATGAGGTGCTGAGGAATTGGACCCAGGGCTTCATGCATGCTAGGCAAGCACTGTCTACCACTAAGCCACATTCCCAGACCAAACAGCTTCTTTTGTAGTGACATTTGATGCATTTTTCATTTAATGCATTTTATTTTATTTAATGCATATGAAAACTGAGATCTGTACTGTAGTTTTTAATCAGAATTCCAAATGGCACAAAGTAGGTCAAGAACCCTTGTGGGAGAGGCAGATTTATGTGCTGCTAATAAAGTTTAAGCTACAGGGTTTCTCACTTTTACTATGTTCTTTAGAAAGTGCTCTGCTCCTAAAGTTGTATTCGTTCTTTCATATTTTTCTTAAAGATCTCAGTATTTCTCCTTTCTTTTCTATGCTAGGTTCTGAACTACAGGGGCCCTGTGTGTGCTAAGTAACTGATCCAACACTGTGCTACATTCCCAGCCCCCAGCGTTTCTCTAAGTCTCACACCCTGTAACACAAAACTTGGATCTGGCTCAGGGCTTTAAGTTGGTATTAAGACACATATTGGGGCTGGGGATATGGCCTAGTGGCAAGAGTGCTTGCCTTGCTTACATGATGCCCCGGGTTCAGATTCCTCAGCACCACATATATAGAAAACAGCCAGAAGTGGTGCTGTGGCTCAAGTTGGCCGAGTGCTACCCTTGAGCAAAAAGAAGCCAGGGACAGTGCTCAGGCCCTGAGTTCAAGGCCCAGTACTCGCAAAAAAAAAAAAAAGACACATACTGGGTTTTTTGTATTTTTTTGGGGGGTGGGGGGAGTTTGAACACAGGGACTGGGTGCTGTCCCTGAGCTCTAATTTTGCTCAAGGATAGTGCTCTACCTCTTGGAGCCACTGCTCCACTTCCTGTTTTTGAGGGGTTAATTGGAGATAAGAGTCTCTCAATGACTTTCCTGTGCTGGCTGGCTTGGAACCACGATCCCCAGATCTCAGCCTTCTAAGTAGCTAGGAGTACAAGTGTGAGCCACCAGTGCCTGGCTGGGTGTTTTGTATTTCTTTTTTTTTTTTTTTTTGGCCAGTCCTGGGCCTTGGACTCAGGGCCTGAGCACTGTCCCTGGCTTCTTTTTGTTCAAGGCTAGCACTCTGCCACTTGAGCCACAGCGCCCCTTCTGGCCATTTTCTATATATGTGGTGGTGGGGAATTGAACCCAGAGCTTCATATATATCAGGCAAGCACTCTTGCCACTAGGCCATATCCCCAGCCCTGTTTTGTATTTCTATGATAGAGTATCCTAAACTAGGGATTGTGTGTGTGTGTGTGTGTGTGTGCGAGCGCGCGCTTGTACTGAACTTGAACTCAAGGCTTGGTCATTGTCCCTTAAACTTTTAAGTTCAAGACTAAAGTACTACCACTTGAGCCACACTTCCACTTGGGTTTTTTTGTTGGTTAATTGGAGATAAGAGCATCACCGAGTTTCCTGCAGGGGGAGGGGGAGGATTGGCTCCTGAGTAGCTAGGACTACAGGAGTGAGCCATCGGCACGTAGGAACAGATTTACTTCTTACATTATGGAGGCTGTGACGTCCAACATTAAGGAATGCACTCCATAGAGCCTTTTTGTCATCCCACAGTGAAGGGCAAAGGAGTCAGAGTAAGCCACAGAGAGAGAGAGAGCAAGAGATCAAACTCACAGTCTGGAGCCTTTCAGTAACCAGCATGAATCCATTCATGAGGGTGGCATCCTAGTGATCTGTACTTCTCCCATTAGGTCCCACCTTTCAATACTTTGGAGATTTAGGTTTCCAAGACTTTTGGGGTGAGGCGAGGTACATTCAACCTAACAGTAGGTCAACAATAAGTAAATTTTAATTTGTAGCTCCTGAGAAACTGGTGATCAGATCACATGACCACTTGACCTCTATTCCCTAGGCGAGAGGTTAGGAGGGAAGGACAGAGGACGGCTAGGTCAACCGAATTGAGTTGGGGTGAGGGGGGAGTGGAGGACGGCGGCAATGTTCTGTGGGGTGAGCTAGGTTTGGACCAAGGCGAGGACAATAAGAGTGAAGCCTGACAGTTATGTTTAGGAATAGAAAGAGTCAGATTGAGTCTCCTTTGGGAATGAAACCGGCTTCCCACCTAGCATCATCTTTCTCTTCAAGGGAGTATCTTTATGAATGTCAATCTGTTCCAAATACGTGTGTGTATGTAAGTGTAAGCAAGGTCTCTGCTCCGTCATCGGTGCCACACACGGCTCGGGTCATGCTCACTTCAGCGATTTCCCCCACAGACCTTGATGTGTGGAAAGGAGCCACTGGGAGGGAAAGAAGCAGTTTTCCGGTCGTAACAAGGAATGATTTTCTATTTAAAAAATTTTCTCCAATGAAATGACAGGTCCAATCATCCATAAATCGCGTTCATATACAGGGGCCAAAAAGGATGACCCAGGCAGGGAACGCACCGCGTGGCGATGGGCGTGTCTCGGGTGATGGTCAGCCGGCCGGCCGGCGAGAGGCTGGAGCTCAAAGCGGCCCCAGCGCCTGGCCGGAGTCCGGCCAACGCGGACCCGAGGGGGCGGGGCTCGCGAGGCGGCCACGCGGCGCCGGGCTTAGATTTGGGGCCCCGGACCCGCGGCAGACGAGGAAGGAGAAGCCTCGACCACCCAGGGCACGGTGTCCCGCAGCCTCGCCTCTCCCAGGGTCTCCCACCACAGACCCCTTTGTGTGCCTGCCCCCGCCCCGGAGGCGCCCCAGCCAGTAGCGCTGAGTACCCTCATTGGCTCATCCGATAACTGCACCGATTGGTTCTCTAGGCGACCGGCGTGGGCTGCTTTGCCTCACTACTATTGGTCCTCTGAGCTGCCTGTCAGGATGCCTCGTGAGGTGATTGCTCGGCAGCTCGAAGTCCCTGGAAGCAGTTCCGGGAAACCCCGCGTGCTGCCGGGATCGCGTCTCGGTGCATGAGGGGGGGAGGGGGTGGCGCGCGCGCCATTTCTAGTCGTTTTCAAAGCGCCTCGCGCTGATTCTCACGGGCCAGGCCGCCGGCCCCTGCTCTGCCCTGGTGAGTCTCGCGCCGGCCCATGGGGGGGAGGGGCCGGGAGCCCCAATCCGACCCGACTCTGCCCGGCTCACGCTTTGGCGCCTTGTTCCCCAGTTTGGTCTTCGCTCCGAGGCCCGGGGGTGGGGGCGGGGATGGGCCGGGGGCGGCTTCGGCCTCGTCCGGCCGCGGAGCTGTCGGCCTCGCCTCGCCGCGGCGCCCCTTCGCCCTAGCTCATCCTTTCCACCGCTGCAGCCGCGGTCCCTCGGTCCCGCCTGTCGGGGCCCCCTCCGCGCGGCCTTGCCGGGCCGGCCGTGCTTTTCCCGCCTCCGCCCGCCCCGTCCGTCCGGGCCGAGGGCCCGAGGCGGCCCCCCCCCCCCCCCCCGACCCCAGTGCGGCTGTCTCGCGGTCGGGGCCGCCCGGCTGGGCTCCGCGGCACAGTGCGGCTCGGCGACAGGTGGGGTGTGTGTGGACCACGGGAGTCGGGGCCCGAGGGGGTGGGGTGGGCAGAGGGCGGGGTGCAAACCCCAGGGTTACCTGGGTCGGGAGCAAACTTTTGTGGGAGCCGAAGCTGGAAAGGCTGCTGTGGGTGGGAAGCCGTCCTCCTCCCTCCCCCGTTCTGCATGCTTCGAGCCTAGATTTGAAGGAAAAAATGACTACCAGAGGCCGTGACACTTAGGCTTCAAGCGGCGCCGGAGAGAGAATTTCTGAGATTTGTCAATGGCGCTCCAAATTGGAAAAGAAAATAACAACAACAAAAAAGATTCTTTTTTTTTTTCTTTACACGGTACTTAAAACCGTGTGGACAAAATTTAAACAGCGGAAGCCAGGGGTTTTTCGAAAGGTTGGATCCTTTCACGCTACCTGTTTGAGATTTTTGTGTCCTCAAGAGGCTGACTCGAGGTCTCCTGACTGTGGTAGGCGACAGGGCTTGGCACTCCGACTGGGCCTTGAGATAACCGTTAGTTTGCATTTCTTTGGCTCTTTTGAAGCCCGGCTCTTACTCGTGAAGCTTTGGCGCAGAGATGTTCGGAAAAAGTCTGGGAGGAGCTGGTCTACCGACTTCTCAAATCTCCCAGTAACTTAAAAAAATCCCATTTAAATGCCTACTTTTTTTTTTTTTTGCAAAAATGTTCAAGTCAGATGATTCCCGTCACCTTAGTATATTTGCTGCATCCAGAAATATGGTTTGGCTGTGTGGCATTGTGTTGAATTGACATGAGTTTTCAATGGTCTCACATGACATTAAAAAGTCTTTTAAAGGACACTTTGTATTCGGCTTGAAGGGAGAATTGTTTGCCCTCTTGATCTGAAGGTTTATTTTCTGGAGTCTACTTTAAAAATTTTTTGCTAAAGTTTACAGACTTTTGGTAAAACAAGTAACAATTTCTATATCAACTTGTAGAGCCTTTGCCATGAATTGATAGTCATAATTATTTCTATCTTGTGCTTAATACACAACTTGTCTTTTTGCTTTAATCATATTTTAAAAAGAACCTTAATAGATGTTCATTGAACTTTTCTGTTTATTTATCTTTTTTTTTTTTTTTTTTGTAACTAGTAGTGTTTGCAGGTGTAGTGTGTTAAGGGCCTTGTGGTACTGAGAACTTGAGAGTCTTAGTGGCCTTACAGTATTTGGGAGTGGGAGGACACAGAACAGAACTGTTGTATTCACAGAGCTTTTTGATTTTAGGATGCATCTTTATAGAACTTAGGTTGGATTGATCAGTAAATATAGTCATCTTACCTGATAATATTTTCTTGATCAGAACTGTACCAGTTGGGAATGTTTTTGTTTTTGCTGGTTCATTGAGAACTTAAGGCTTGTCTTAAGAAACATTTATCCACCCAGAATTTAAGCAGTCCATGTTCATATATGGACACTGGAGGGCTATCAGGCTATTGTTTATCTCATTTCATAGTAACACTTTCTACATTTTCTGCCCTTCCTACTCTATTACCTCCTTCTTTTGGTCTTCCTGCTTTCATAACTTCAGCTAAGCATTAGTAGAGTTTCAACTGAAAAGTTTGCTTTAAGCTGGAAGATTGCATGTGGTCATTTGTACAGTGTTTGGTAAACGATCTGGAAGTGTGGTTTCTTGGGTTGGATTAGTGCTTTTTAGGAGACTTGTAGCTGACTAGGTATCTTTCTTGATTTTCTTCATGAAGATGGATCTTCCTGTCTTTTATTTGTTTGTGTTGCAATGTCTTTATTCTGCTGCCTGTGATCTTCATCACATTATAATTTTAGCACAGATAAATACATTTTAATTCTCTGATTTTTGAGACAGTATTAAAGACTGGCCTTGTTTGATTTTATTATTTACTCTCAGAGGAGTTGGTCCATTTTCAGCATTAACATGCAGGCTGAACATACAAAATAATTTTTGGTAGCTTAATCTGAGAAATCTGAGGTTTACCCTAATTAGGTAGTGTTTGTTGAAATTATTTGGAAGAAGTTATTTGTCCATTCTTGATATATTTTTACATCTTTATTTCACTATAAGAAATATTCAACATGTACCCATGAGTTTTTAAAGAAGCAACCTCATCTATAGCTCACTGTTTCTGTGTGGGCTTGAAACAATTGTTTTGCTTTAAAACTTGGTCATTTTTTCTTTTAAATCTGTGAGTGGGAATAGTAAATTAATCTTAGAGCAAAAATTAATGTGAAAGTTGTGTTTTGTGTTGTTGTTTAAGTGAGGTGGAGAAAACCCAATCCATAGCAAGCATGTTGAACTAGACTTAGCAGGGATTTCACACTGATGTTGCATTTGAAGTAGAGCTCACTAGGCAAATTTGAAAGTCCTTAAAAATTGATTAAGTGATCTGTGGGCGTTTATTCTGCTTTTAAACCAAACTTTCAAGAACTGTTAAGAATTGAGAAGTGAGAGGCTTTGAGGATTCTGAGGTGATTTGTTGATCTGCTCACCAGGACACAACAGCTGCTTTCGTTAATCAGCACAATCTACCTTCAATAAATTCAAGCCTTTATTTAAGTAGGTGTACATGAAGTTCCTTAATGATCTATTACTTCCATGTACATTGCTTATAGTTTCACAGGATTTTTATTGCAAATTTAGTTCACATATATCACAGAAGGCATAAAATATTATTTTGGATAGTGGTTATTAGCAGCATGTGTACAAATTAGTTTAGATAAATCATGCATTGTCCTACAAACTAGTTATTTCTGGCTTAATGTAATATAGCTCCTGAATTTTTTCCAGCAGCATAATAAAATGGCTAATCAGGTGAATGGTAATGCGGTACAGTTAAAAGAAGAGGAAGAACCAATGGATACTTCCAGTGTAACTCACACAGAACACTACAAGACACTGATAGAGGCAGGCCTCCCACAGAAGGTGGCAGAAAGACTTGATGAAATATTTCAGACAGGTATAATATGCATTTCTTGTTTCTGACTGGTTATGAAAGTGAGGGCAAACCACTTTGAATTTTATAGATTTTTTTTAAGGTTAAATAATGCTTACTGTTTCTGATCTGTGTAGAGCTGATATTTGTTACTCTCCCTTCACTGAGAGCATATTGGGTTTGACTTTGATACTCCTGTTTCATTATTTTGAAGCCTTCTCAGTTGAATATGCCGTCATAGTTGTTTCAGAATGGTACATCAATTTGTCTTAGATTTACTACCAATTAAAATGTATGTTTCAGCATACCAAATTTTATATTTTTTTCCTTACTCTAAATCAGTCATCATTTTGCTTTTTACTTTTCTACTTTTAGCTTCTTAAAAGTGATTGTTAAATCAGTTAGGTCTGATTAGGTGGCCTAATAAGAGGAATAGCTAGTCTGTATTGTCTGAAATGATACTGTCAGACTCTTTGAGAGTTTGTGGCCTGCGTAGTTTCTAACAGACAGAAATCCACATCTCTCAGTAATTTGGAAGTGTTTGGTTTGTAACAGTTATTATTTTTAAATCCAGAAGTCCCATGGTTAAGAGTTTAAGCACATTTGAAACATCTTACTATGGTTGGTTGTAAGTGGCTTGAAGTTTTACAGAAGAGAGAAATATTTACCCTTAGGGAGTGTTGTTCATAAATAAATGTGCCCTCCTCCTTTGGGGGCCATAGATGGAAACTTTTCTTGGGCTGTGTGTTCTGTGTGACTGTCCAGATTTGGGGGTAGCGAGAAGGAAAGAGGAGAGAGGGGGAAAATTGTCTTACTCAGAAATGTGTCTTGAGTAGACAAATAGCTGCTCTTTTTTTGTTCTTAAAAATATTTAAAATCTGGGCAGCTAAGGATAATTTTAGACACTAAAGTGACTTATAAAAATGACTCCTGGGCGATGATCCCATCTGAAAAATCAGTCCTCAGGAACTTTCTGTGACATTCTGCCATAGAGAACTGGCAGTGATCTGCTCAGAGATGCTCTCCTGTAGAGTGTTTTGTTACTGCTAAGAGGCTGATGGTTTGGATGTAGGACTGGATTGAACAAATGGATTGATGATGATTGTCCTGAGTTGTGGCTTTTGGGTGGTGATATGGAATGTACAAGTATGGAAACTCCAATTTACTTAAGCATGCTCATTTTGAGCCTTTAAAACAAATGGTGGCAACATTTTTTTTTAACAAAGTAACTTTGCCAGTGGCATTACATTTATCTAAAAGTTACTGTATGTTTTTTTTTTGCTTTACCAAACTGGAGTCATATGGATTTGGGGGTTTTAATCTCAAATATTTTTATTTTTCATTGTATCAATTCTGAAGGAAATTTCTTTTGTGGAGAGATAAATACAACACAACTTTAATAGAATTAAATCTTATTTTAAAAATTGTAGATATTCTGTGTGCAGTTAAATATACTACATATATAGAATTCAGTGCATATATTTCCTGTGCAGTTTAGTTGCAAGTTCAAACAGTCTTGTTGCCATTTGAAAAATGGTAATTATTAAGAGTTGTGAATATCACAGCTTCTTTTGAGTCTAAGCTTGTTGAAGAACAGAGTGCCTTAAATTATGACTTCAGAATTGATTATTCAAGCTGCACTTGCATTTGTAGAAGAGTTTAAAATTATGCCTTTCCACATTCTGACTGCAGCAAAGCAGGTGCTCAGATAAATGCATTTCAGTATATCTTTGGTGCGAAGGAGGGAGACAATATTTGGAGATGGAAAGAAATAAAGCTGGTTTTCCTATTTCTCCCCTACCTCTTATATAGTAAACTGTAACAGTCTGTGATTTGAAGGTTTGTCTTTGGGAAATACAATGCATTCTTACCATTTAACAGAAATGGTTGTGTGAATGCTTAAATCTGTAGTCCAGAATATGCATCAGAGTTAAGTTTTAAGACAGTGCTGTTTGGGGAGTTGGAAATTGATTTTAGGATTTATTTTATTTTATTTTATTTTTGAAATTTTTGTTTGTAGCTATTGGCATTTTATTTTCATGTTTATACTTGATCTTTCCATAGTATTTGTATAATTGCATGTAAGCATATAGTTAAATGAAAATGTAGTTTAATACTTATAACAATTCTTTGTAGACTTGAATAAGACAGATTAGCTTGCCCCTTTTGCAATAATGCTACCCCTTTTCAATTTAATTTTTAGGATTGGTAGCTTATGTCGATCTTGATGAAAGAGCAATTGATGCTCTCAGGGAATTTAATGAAGAAGGAGCTCTGTCTGTGCTACAACAGTTCAAGGAGAGTGACTTATCACATGTTCAGGTAAGGTTATTGCTTCAAAAAGCTTTTGAGCAGTTAATGGTCAAAATTATTTTACTACCACAATACTTTTTTTCCCCCAGTGGAGAAAAGGTCTTTTTTGTTTGTGGTTTGTGAGGAACTGTCCTATTTTTTAAAAAGTTAATTGAAGGGAGATCTGTGGCAGTTTCAGAAGCATAGGTTTAAGGCATTCTTTTATGCAAAAACTTAAAATCAAGCTGGGCACTGATGGCTCATCCCTATAATCTTAGCTCTAGCTACTCGAGAAGTTGAGATTTAAGGATCTCAGTTCTTTTCAAAGCCAGCTGGAGCAGAAAAGTCTGTGAGACTCTTATCTCCAATTAACTACCAAAAAGCCAGAAATGACACTGAGACTCAAGTGGTTAGAGCAACAGCGTCCAGTGAAAAAGCTAAGAGCCCAGGTATAAAAACAAAGAAAAACAAAACAAAAAAAAGCCCTTAAAATGAGGACCACAGTTTGATGATTGTTACTAAGTTTTTACATGTTCAACTTGTTCTGGATTTGTTCTATTTTATTGTGCTGGTACTGAGCTTGAGCTCTGGGCCTCTCAATCTCTTTAGGCTCTTTAGGCTTTTTCCACTTCAACATTTGAGTGATGGAATTGTTTCAAGCCATCTAGCAAAGTTAGTCTAGATTTGGCTAAACATAACCTAATAAAAGGCTGTGTTTGCTCATATAGAAAGTCAGCCCCTACTATCAGTCACCTTGTAACTTAGCAATGTTTGCTGAGTGAATGGATAATGTTGTTCAGTTCTGGTGTTCTGAAATGTAAATTTAATTGTATATTTTACTTTTTGAAGATTTTTGGTGATTTTTTTTATTGTTTGCTGATTTTAGAACAAAAGTGCATTTTTATGTGGAGTTATGAAGACTTACAGGCAAAGAGAGAAACAGGGCAGCAAGGTACAAGAATCCACAAAGGGACCTGATGAAGCAAAAATCAAGGTAAAACTTGATTTGGATAGTTGTAATGTTCTATGGAAAGCCTTAATTCAGACTTACCCTCTATCCTGTTGAGTGACATATATTTATTGATGTTCTGATTGTAGCTTCTTGGATATATCAGGTAAAGATCTCTGGGTTCACTTTCTAAGCACTAATTTCTCTTCTTATGGTAAAGAGGTGGTGTTCCAACTGGTTTTCTCTTGAATTTTCATTTACTCTAGTTTCTTTATCAAATGAGGGTGGCAGTTTTTCCTACCTCCTGGTTTTGTGAGGATTAAGTAAATATGTAAAGCAGTTAGAATAGTGCCAAGAACTAAGAACTGTAGGCTGGGAATGTGGCTTAGTTGTAGCGTGCTTGCAGTTCTTCAGTACCACATAAACAGGGAACAAAAAAGCAAGTTGGAAGTGGCACTGTGGCTCAAGTGGTAGAGTGCTAAGAGTGCTACGCTTGAGCAAAAAGAAGCCTAGGCAACAAAAACAAAAGAAATAAACCAAAATAAAACAAGGGCTGGGAATATGGCCTAGTGATAACGTGCTCGTCTCCCATACATGATTCATCAGTACCACACATATAGAAAAAAGCCAGGAGTGGCACTGTGGCTCAAGAGGTAGAGCCTTGAGCAAAAAGAAGCCAGGGGCAGTGCTCAGGCCCTGAGTCCACGCCCCAGGACTGGCAACAAAAACAAAACAAATAAACAAAAAGAAGCCCAGGTGTAGTGCCCCAGCCCTGAGTTCAAGCCTCAGGACTGCCTCCCCTCCCCACCCTACCCCCCAAAAAAAGTTTACTGTGAGCCATTATTATTACTTAGATGAACTAAGTAATAAAAAAAAAAGTAGAGCACTTTTTCTTGCATATACCTCATATACCTAATTACTGGTTAGATAGATATTAATATCTTAATATTGATAGATTTTTTTTAAGTGCCAAAAGATGAAACCTGAGGTCTCATATGTTAGGCTAGTGTCTATTACTTAACTGAATCCTCAGCCTAGACTTTAATTTGATTTTTTTTTTTTTGCCAGTCCTGAGGCTTGGACTCAGGGTCTGAGTACTATCCCTGGCTTTTTTTTGCTTAAGGATAGCACTCTACCACTTAAGCCACAGCCTACTTCCAGCTTTTCCTGCTCCTTATTTGGTGCTGAGGAATTGAACCCAGGGCTTCATGCATGCAAGGCAAGCACCCTACCACTAAGCCATATTCCCAGCCCCTGAAATGTTATTTAATGTGTATAAGTGGTTTATGTTTTAGACAGGAGATGCAACTTGTGATTACTGTCATAACTTTTCTTTTTTTGTCAGTTGTGGTACTTAAACTCAGGGCCTGGGCCCTGTCCCTGAGCTCTTCTGCTCAAGACTAGTGCTCTACCACTTGAGTCACAGCACTGCTTCTGATTTTCTGGTGGCTAATTGGTGATAAGAGTCTCACAGACTTTCCTGTCCAGGATGGCTTTGAATTGGAATTCTTAGATGTCAGCCAACTGAGTAGCTAGGATTATAGGCCTGCGTGTGCTTGTGCGCGTGCTCACACACACACACAATATATATACACACACTATATATACATACACACATATCTATCTAACATATAGAAAACTCATACCTTTTTCCGTTATCTATAAAATGGCATAACTATATTCTTGTAAGACTTCTAAATAGTTAACTTATGTGAACATTCTATGAGTTAAATCGTTTTTTAAAAATGCGGGGCTGGGAATGTGGCTTAGTGGTAGAGTGCTTGCCTAGTATGCATGAAGCCCTTGGTTCGATTCCTCAGCACCACATATACAGAAAAGTCCAGAAGTGACACTGTGGCTCAAGTGTTAGAGTGCTAGCCTTGAGCAAAAAGAAGCTAGGGACAGTGCTCAGGCCTTGAGTTCAAGCCCATAGACTGGCAAAAACAAAAACAAAACAACAACAAAGAACCCCTTATTATTGGGTACTGGTGGCTAATGTCTGTAATCTTGGCTACTCAAAAGGCCGAGATCTGAGGATTGCATTTCACAGCTAGCCCACATCAGAATATCCGTGAGACTCTTATCTCCAATTACCAAAAAAGCCAGAAGTGGAGCTGTGGTTCTAGTGGTAGAGTACTTGACTTGCCTTAGGCAAAGGAAGCTCAGGAACAGCTCCCAGACTCTAAGTTCCAACCCCAGGATTGGCATAAACACGCAAATACTGACAGAGAATGAATAAGTAAGCCGGTCTAATTGAAGTGTAGGAGGTGAAAGATGAGGTTCATAAGTATGAATAGTAGCATAGGTCAATAGCGTAGTTTTAGTCCTTGTCTCCTTTTTTTCTATAGCAGAAAAGTAGAGTATGCTTAGAGAGTTACTTGGCCTGTGGCTATATAACTTGCATCTGAGAGGAACTGGGATGGATTTTTACTTTTAAATATTTGTCTGTATAATACATGTCATAAGGTATTGTAGTACTATTTGGGAAAGACTAACACATAGACTCAATAAATATTAAGTATAAATATATGTGTAATTATCTGTAGGCCTTGCTTGAGAGGACTGGTTATACACTGGATGTAACCACAGGACAGAGGAAGTATGGTGGTCCTCCACCAGACAGTGTTTATTCTGGTGTACAACCTGGAATTGGAACAGAGGTAAGTGTTTAACAAAATCTTTCCAGCATATTGTTTTATCTACTATGTGATGGAGAAAGTGCTTGATTCCGAGTATAACTATTGTTATTTTGAGGATACCCAAGTGTATTTTATGGCCCTCATTGGCAAAAATAATCTTCGTATAGATACACAAATACTTTATGAAGGAAAGGAATTTAGAGGTCCTGGAATTCATCGCTAAAACCATGTTACTAGCAATAACCACTGCTTGGTTTGGTAATAGGAGAGAAGCAGCAGTCTTTTTTTTCCCCATATTTTTTTTTTTTTTTGGCCAGTCCTGGGCCTTGGACTCAGGGCCTGAGCACTGTCCCTGGCTTCTTCCCGCTCAAGGCTAGCACTCTGCCACTTGAGCCACAGCGCCACTTCTGGCCGTTTTCTGTATATGTGGTGCTGGGGAATCGAACCTAGGGCCTCGTGTATCCGAGGCAGGCACTCTTGCCACTAGGCTATATCCCCAGCCCTTTTCCCCATATTTTGCTAGTCCTGGGGCTTGAACTCAGGGCTTGGGCACTGTCCTTGAGCTTCTTTTGCTTAAGGCTAGCACTCTATCACTTGCCACCTCTGGCCTTTTCTGTTTGTATGGTACTGAAGAATCGAACTTTGGGCTTCATGCATGCTAGGCAAACACTTTACCACTAAGCCACATTCCCAGCTCCCTCAGTTGTTAATATTAAACCCAGGACTTCATGCACACTAAGTACATGATCTTTTTGTGTTTGGTTTTTGAGAAATAATTTTATAGTATGCAGCCCAGGCAGACCTTGAACCATATTCCTTCTGCTTCTTCCTATGTGGTGACCATAGGAATGTACCACCATTCCTGTTGTATTTATTTTAATGGTACTAGGGTTTAAACTCAGGACTTTGTGCTTGCTAGGCAGTTATTCTAATAGAGCCACATTTCCAACCAGTTTTGGGTTTTGCTGTCAGCGATTTTGTGACATGCTTGTTTTCCCTCTGCCTCTCCCATAACAAAATGCTCTCAGTTAACGAGGCACATTATTGATTAGGTGGCTTGCACAAGAGAACAATGTGTAATCAAAGAAAAACTGAACACATTGATGTTTACTTGAATTAAAAAGAAAATTCCTGTTCTTTAAGCTAGTCTGTTTTAATTCTTACTTTTTTTTCTTTGATGACACTGAGGCTTGAATATAGCGTCTTATTTTTGCTAGGCAGAGAGTTGCTACCAATTGAGTCATGCCCCCAGCCCTTTTTGTTTTAGGTTATTTATTATTTTATTTGTTTTTTCTCAGTTGTGGGGTTTTAACTCAGGGCTTGGGCTCTGTCCCTGAGCTCTTTTACTCAAGGCTAGTGCTCTACCACTTTGAACCACAGTGCTACTTCCAATTTTCTGAAGTTAATTGGAAATTAGAATATGGACTTTTCTGCCTGGGCTGACTTCAAACTATGATCCTCAGATCTCAGCCTCCTGAGAAGCTAGGATTATAGGCATGAACTGCCAGCGCCCTCCTTGCTTAGGTTATTTTTCAGGTAGGGCCTTGGAGGGTTTTGCTAAGAGCCAGCCCTTGGACCAGTCTTCCTGTAGCTGGAATTACAGGTGTAATTTGAGGTGTTTGTTGAGATAGGATCTTTTTTTTAAAATTTGTTTATTAATTGAACACAAATTTTTTTACAAGGTGTTGTGCAAAAAGGGTACAGTTACATAGTAGGGCAGTGTGTACATTTCTTGTGATATCTTACGTCCTGTTTTTCTATCCCTTCTCTAGGTCAGGTAGACATATATACAATATACAATGTATCAAGAACATATATAGTATTCACAGACTTGGTCTCTACTGTCTCTCCGTCTCCCTTTGTTAACAGTCATGTATCAGGGATATCATGCCCCTTTGTTTTCTGTGTTCTAGGCTTGTCTCGCTCAACATTATTTGTTCGAGTTCTGACCATTTCCCTGCGAATAACAATATTTCACCATTCCTAATCGCTATGTAGTATTCCATTGTGTATAAGTACCATATTTTTTGGATCCATTCGTCTGTGGAGGGGCATCTGGGTTGTTTCCATATTTTGGCTATTGTGAATTGTGCCGCAATAAACATGGAAGTACAAATGCCTTTTTTTTTTTTTTGGCCAGTCCTGGGCCTTGGACTCAGGGCCTGAGCACTGTCCCTGGCTTCTTCCCGCTCAAGGCTAGCACTCCGCCACTTGAGCCACAGCGCCACTTCTGGCCGTTTTCTGTATATGTGGTGCTGGGGAATCGAACCTAGGGCCTCGTGTATCCGAGGCAGGCACTCTTGCCACTAGGCTATATCCCCAGCCCTACAAATGCCTTTTTGATATCTTAGGTTTTGCTGTTTAGGATAGATGCCTAGGAGTGGTATGGCTGGGTCATAGGGTAGGTCTATATTGAGCTTTTTGAGAAACCTCCATACTGTTCTCCAAAGTGGTTGTACTAATTTGCACTCCCACCAACAATGGAAAAGGGTTCCTCTTTCCCCGCACCCCCTCCAGCATTTGTTGTTTCCTGAGTTCAGAGTATAGGCCATTATAACTGGGGTGAGGTGGTATCTCAGGGTTGTTTTTATTTACATTTCCTTTACTACCAGGGATGTTGAGCATTTCCTCATGTGTTTCTTTGCCATTTTTTTTTTTTTTTTTTTTGCCAGTCCTGGGCCTTGGACTCAGGGCCTGAGCACTGTCCCTGGCTTCTTCTTGCTCAAGGCTAGCACTCTGCCACTTGAGCCACAGCGCCACTTCTGGCCGTTTTCTATATATGTGATACTGGGGAATCGAACCCAGGGCTTCATGTATACGAGGCGAGCACTTTGCCACTAGGCCACATTCCCAGCCTCTTTGCCATTTTTATATCTTCTCTTGTGAAGTCTCTCTTTAGCTCTTTTGCCCATTTCCTAATAGGTTTATTGGGCTTGGAGGGGCTTAGTTTTTTGAGTTGAGATAGGATCTTGATAACTTTTTTGCTTCGACTGGCCTGGTACCTCTATCCTCCTGATGTCTATCTCCAGGGTAGTTGGAATTAGAGGCATAAACTCTTGCAAAGATATTTTCTGTTTTGGTACCTCTCATCTATAGTTAGTGCCACTGTAATGATAGAAATAGAGTAAGTGCATACTATTTCATGAATGATTTATTATGGTCTTTTTTTTTTAAAATAAAAAATACTGTCCTTTTTGACAACCTAAAATTTAAACTAGTTTAAATGATAGTTTTTTTGTATGTATGTTTGTATGTATATTTATGTGCATGCCAGTCCTGGGCCTTGAACTCTGGGCTTAAGTGCTGTCTTGAAGCTTTTATGATCAAGGCTAGTGCTCTAACACTTGAAACATAGTCCCACTTCCAGATTTTTGTGGTTAATTGGAGATAAGAGTCTCATGACTTTTCTGCCTGGGCTGATTTCGAACCATGATCCTCAGAACCTCCTGAGTAGCTACGATCACTGGTAAGAGCCACTAGTGCCTGGCTAGGATTTTCTTTTTTCTTTTTATTTTTTGGCCAGTCCTGGCCCATGAACTCAGGGCCTGAGCACTGTCCCTGGCTTCTTTTTTGCTCAAGGCTAGCACTCTGCCGCTTGAACCACAGCGCCACTTCTGGCCATTTTCTGTATATGTGGTGCTGAGGAATCAAACCCAGGGCCTCATGTATACAAGGCAAGCACTCTTGCCACTAGGCCATATTCCCAGCCCTGGGATTTTCTTTTTAAAACCAAATGTGGGAATGACTTAGGTGATGGTATGGGTTAAATATGATACCTGCTTCATCTCAGTCATGAGATATAGCCTGTGTTCATTGAAAATTCAAGTATTAGAAAATAGATTTTTAATGTATTGCTGATTTAGTCAACAAATTGGTTCTAATTGTTACCTTTTTGTTGTTGTTGTTCTATGGTTCTTGTTATTGTTTCAGTCACCATTAAACTTTTTTAGATTTTAATTGAGGGGATTGAAATTAGGGTTAGTGCCTGAGGCTGTTGTAGTATTACATTATAAGAGGACTATTGGGGCTCCTAAAAGTGAGCGCTTATTAATAGATATTGTTGCTATGCATTATTCTAAAATGAGAAATGTACACGAATGATGAGCTCTTATTAATAGATATTGTTGCTATGCATTCTATTTTTTTTTGGCCGGTCCTGGGGCTTGGGCCCTGGCCTGAGCACTGTCCCTGGCTTCTTTTTGCTCAAGGCTAGCACTCTGCCACTTGAGCCACAGCGCCACTTCTGGCCATTTTCTGTGTATGTGGTGCTGGGGAATCGAACCCAGGGCCTCGTGTATACAAGGCAAGCACTCTTGCCACTAAGCCATATCCTCAGCCCCGCTATGCATTATTTTAAAATGAGAAATGTACATGAATGATGGGTATAACTTTTAAAATTACTTTTTTACACTCCTGGGTCTTCACCTCTACTATGGGTACACTATCTTTGTATTCTCCAGCTATTATTGTGTATCTGTTTGGGGAAACAAGTTCTGTTCTAATTTGTTCCACCGACATAAATAATATCTATGTAGGTCGTGGGTATATATTTTTTTCTCTTGCTACATTGCCAAGATTGCCTTCCAACTCTTGCACTCAGGTGATGAACTTCCATCTCCTTTTTACATGAGACTTTATGTTTAGAAGGGTAGCATTGATGTTCTGTGGAGGAATTAAAGAGAAATGGTAGATTGTTGTTTATTTTGTTAATGGACGTTGTATGTAAGAGACCTTAAAGTATATGACTTCATAGCACCTGAATTGAATTACATATGAGTAGGAATTTGTATGCTTGCAAGATAGCAAACTTAGTAGTAGCTAGATAATGAACCAGTGGCATCCACCCACATGTTGAACTGTCTGTTTACTTCTGTTGATTTCGCCTTGTTCCCTCTCTAAAGGACTTTGTTTTTTGGCCAGTCCTGAGGCTTGGACTCGGGGCCTGAGCACTGTCCCTGGCTTCTTTTTGCTCAAGGCTAACACACTACCACTTGAGCCACACCACCCCTTCCAGCCTATTCTGTTTATGTGGTGCTGAGGAATCGAACCCAGGTCTTCATGGATGCAAGGCAAGCACTCTACAGCTAAGCTACATTCCTAGTCCCTTGGCTTTTTTTTTTTTTTGCTGGTATTGGGACTTGAACTCAGAGCCTGGGTGTTGTCTCTGAAATTATTTGCTCAAGGCTAGTGGTCTACTACTGGAGCCACTGTTTCACTTTTGGCCTTTTTGGCGTTTCACAGATGTTCCTGCCAGGGCTGGCGTTTAACCATGATCCTCAGATCTGTTTCCTAAGTAGCTAGGATTACTGGCATGAGCCACTGGCATCTGGCAGGGAGTGTTTTTTGTTATTGTTGAAATGCTATATGGATAGATTATAGGAAAAGCTGACAACTTTTTCCAAGTTTTGATAGCTTGTGAGTAAAGAAAAAACTTGTTATGGTGATCAGACAGCTACCTTAACATGACTCCCTGCTTGCTCTGAAGAGAGCACATGGAGCCAGAATGTCTCAGATACCAAGTTAATAAAAATTCTTTGTCTCTGTGCATGTGCATGTATGTGCATGTGCCAGTAGTGGGACTCAACTTGGGCCTCATGTTTCACTCAAGGCTACTACTCTACCATTTGAGCCACACCTTCACTTTTACTTCATTTTTATTTTGGTTAATTAAAAAATGAACTTAACATGCCAGGCCCCGGTGGCTCACACCTGTAATCCTGGTTACTTAGGAGGCTGAGATCTGAGGATCATGGTTCAAAGCCAGCCCTGACAGGAAAGTCTGTGAGATCAGGGACTGCTCAGGCCCAGAGTTGAAGCCCCACAACTGACCCCCCCTCCCCCCGAAAAAAATTTTGAACTTAAATCTTTTTTTTTTTTTTTTTTGGCTAGTCCTGGGGCTTGGACTCAGGGCCTGAGCACTGTCCCTGGCTTCTTCTTGCTCAAGGCTAGCAACTCTGCCACTTGAGCCACAGCGCCACTTCTGGCCATTTTCTGTATATGTGGTGCTGGGGAATCGAACCCAGGGCCTCATGTATACGAGGCAAGCACTCTTGCCACTAGGCCATATCCCCAGCCCCTGAACTTAAATCTTTTAAGAGGAGCAATGCTGAAATAGTTTTTGAAAGGTCTTGAACTCATCAGGGTCTGGGCACTGTCCCTCAGCTTTTTCTCTCAAGGCTAGAGCTTTACCATTTTGAGCCACAGTACCATCTCTCATTTTCTGGTAGTTAATTGGAGATAAGAGTCTCAGGAGCTTTGCAAGTAGGGCTAGCTTTGAAATGTGATTGTCAGATCTCAGCCTCCTGAGTAGCTAGGATTATGGGTGTGAGTTACAAGAGCCTGGCTTTTGAGAGCTTTTGGTTTTGAGCTTTTTGATTTTTTTCCCTTTTTTTTTTAAATTAAGCATGTTTATTTATTTATTTTTGTCAGTCCTGGGGCGTAGACTCAGGGCCTGAGCACTGTCCCTGGCTTCTTTTTGCTCAAGGCTAACACCTTGCAACTTGAGCCACAGGGATACTTCTGGCCTTTTTCTATGTATGTGGTGCTGGGGAATCGAACCCAGGGCTTCATGTATACGAGGCGAGCACTTTACCACTAGGCCATATCCCCAGCCCCCCCCCCTTTTTTTTTTTGAGAGAGAGATGAGTTTGAACGGAGGCCTTTGGAAGTTTTAGGCAGGTTCTCTATCACTTTGAGTTTTGTGTGTGTATGTTTGTGCATACTAGTATTAGGGCTTGAACTCAGGGCCTCGGCGCTGTCTCTGAGCTTTGGTGTTGAAGGCAAACACTTGGAGCCAGAGCTCCATTTCTGGCTTAAACCTTACTTCCCTGGCTGGCAGAACTTTGATCCTCACATCCCAGGCTCCTGAGTATCTAGGATTACAGGCATGAATTACTGGTGCCAGACTTCATTGACCACAAATTTGCGATCATTTTTCCCCAAGTATAATGGTGTTTGTATGAAAAATCTGCAAGTTAGGCTTTTAAAATAAGAATATGAGGAGCTTGTTTTTCTATCTTTTCTATGATTAATCAATCCTTGAGTTACTTTCCTTGAAAATACCGATTTTTCCATTTAGTTTAGCTTAATGAAGCACACTTGTTCAATTCTAAAAATAAAAATTCTATGACTAACCACGAAAAAGTCAGGAGTGGGACTGTGGCTTAAATGGTAGAGCCCCTGCCTTAAATGAAGAAGCTAAGGGACAATGCCAAGGCCCTAGGTTCAAGCCCCAGGACTAGCACAAAAAAGTAGGAGAGACAAAATAAGGATTCTCTATTGTCACCGAGGTGGAACTTTCTTACTAGTGTTATCTGAGATGAGGAAATTGGAACTAACTGATAAAAAAACTTGTTCAACGTAACTACACAGTACATTTGAATCCAGGATAGCCTAATACCCACAATTATGCTCATTCTTAGCCATTTTCATTTCTGTCACCCTGCTCAGTCAATTCACCATCATTTCTTGCCTGGATTGCCTTGTTAACTGATTGCTCAGCCTATTTCTACATTCAATTAGTTTTCTACCCTGTTGTCACAATGTTCCTTTAAAATAGAAATCACATCCAGCAGAGTTTTGTCTGCCTAAAAATGTGATGGCTTCTCAACACATCTGGAAGAAACCTTAGAGTTTAAGAGCCATGGCTTGACTTAATTTGGCCATGAGTCTTTTCTCACCACTATCACTAGAATGGACTTTTTATTAATGCCAGTCCTGGAATTTGAACTCTGAGACTGGGCACTGCTTCTGAGCTTGTGCTTAAGGCTAGCACTCTACCACTTGAGCCACTGCTCCACTTCTGGCTTTTTTGTGTGTGTGGTTAACTGGAGATAGTCTCATGGATTTTCCTGCCAATGCTAGCTTCAAACCACGATCTTCAGATCTTAGCCTCCTGAGTAGCTAGGATGATAGGTGTGAGCCCCTGGTGCCTGACGTGGATTTCCTATCCCAACCTTTGGCCTGTTTTCTCCCTTAGATCTTTAGTCAAATTTATCATTCATTTAAAGGAGAAAAAAAAATTTTTTTTGCCAGTCCTGGGGCTTTAACTCAGGGCCTGAGCACTGTCCCTGGCTTTCTTTTGCTCTAGGCTAGCACTCTGCCACTTGAGCCATTTTCTGTATATGTGGTGCTGGGGAATTGAACTTAGGGCTTCATGTATAGGAGGCAAGCACTCTTGCCACTAGGCCATATCCCTAGCCCCTGAATGGGTTTTGAATCAATCATCTTCAGATTCCAACTTCTTTTTTTTTTTTTTTGGCCAGTCCTGGGGCTTGGACTCAGGGCCTGAGCACTGTCCCTGGCTTCTTTTTGCTCAAGGCCAGCACTCTGCCACTTGAGCCACAGCGCCACTTCTGGCCATTTTCTGTATATGTGGTGCTGGGGAATCGAACCCAGGGCCTCATGTATATGAGGCAGGCACTCTTGCCACTAGGCCATATCCCCAGCCCAGATTCCAACTTCTTAAGTAGCATGGATTATAACATGAGCTACCAGTGCCTGACTCTTAATGCTTCTTGACATATTTTTTATCTGTCTCTATTAATAGATTTAGCTTAATATATGCCCAGACCTTTCCTGAATAGTCATTATATATACTTTTTAGAATCTAGAAAAATGTGTGCAAAGCCAAGGTATATGTGATTACTTGTCTAATGACTTAGACAAGTTCTGAGTAGGAAAAGAGCCATTTGTTTATATAAGGCAAGACCTTATACAGTAGAACAACTTCAGACTATACATAAGAATAATTGGATATAGGTGGTAATGGGAGGGATTGAAAGAAAGTATTTGAGGTTACTCTTGACTTAAGTATTTCCTTAGTCATTAAGGGTGAAAGTGAGGGGACTAGCAGAAGAGAGGAGCAGAAATTAGGCTCACCTGTAGAGAAATGGTAACTAAATGCGGTGATTCACTTAGGAGGCTGAGGCAGGAGAGTTATGAGTTTGAGATCAGCCTGGGCTTTATAACTCACTAGACCCTATCAGAGAGACTAGTTGAGAATAGTGCTGGCTGATAATGGTGGATTTTAGTTGTTTTGATTTTTGAGGAAAGGAAACATTTGTTACATTCACTATATATTGTTCAGAAAACATTTATGGAAAAAGTAAAATAGAATGGATTCTGTCTTCATTGATAATCAATGTTAGCATTATTCTGATATAGTTGCATATGTTTACATCTAATACTTTTTTGTTGTTGTTGTTGCCAGTCCTGGGGATTGAACTCACGGCCTCGGCACTGTTCCTAAGCTTCTTTTGTTTAAGGCTAGCACTCCACTACCAGAGCCACAGTGCTACTTTCTGATCTTTTCTGTTTATGTGGTACTGAGGAGTTGAACCCAGGGCTTCATGCATGCTAGGCAAGTACTCTAACCACTAAGCCATATTCCCAACTCATCTAGTACATAATTTTAAAAAATTGGCATTATTAGACTTCCGTTAATTAGAGATGAAAGGAGACCAGGCAGTTGGAGAGTTAGCCTTTGTGATCTAGATCTGAGGGATGATTACATGGTTGTAGGCTTTGGAAATGGGTATGACCTTTAACATTGGAAAAAATGCAGTGAAGAAGGAGGTTGTGAAAAAGGATTGAGGATTTTGAGGAGATGAAAGGATTGAAATACAGGTACATTCTTGTAATCCTAGCTACTTGGAAGGCTGAAATTTTTTTTTTTTTTTTTTTTGGTTAGTCCTGGGGCTTGGACTCAGGGCCTGAGCACTGTCCCTGGCTTCTTTTTGTTCAAAGCTAGCACTCTGCCACTTGAGCCACAGTGCCACTTCTGGCCATTTCCTGTATATGTGGTGCTGGGGAATTGAACCCAGGACTTCATGTATATGAGGCAAGCTCTCTTGGCACTAGCCCATATTCCCAGCCCGGAAGGTTGAATTTGAAAGTGTCATGGCTTGAGGCCAGACCAGACTGAAAAGTTTGAGAGACTGCATCTCAGCTGAGCTGTATACAGTGCCACATGCTTATCTTTTTGTTGTTGTTGCTATTGTTGTTGGTTGTGGGGCTTGAACTCAGGGCCTGGGCACAGTTCCTAGCTCTTTTGTTTAAGTCTAGTGCTCTAGCACTTTGAGCCTCTGCCCCACTTCTGGTTTTCTGGTGGTTAATTGGAGATGAGTCTCATAGGCTTTCTTTCTGTTTTTTTTTTTGGTTATATTTTTTGCCAGTCCTGGGACTTGGACTCAGGCAGGGCCTGAGCACTCTCCCTGGCTTCCTTTTACTCAAGGCTAGCACTCTTGAGCCACAACACCACTTCTGACCTTTTCTGTTTATGTGGTGCTGAGGAATCCAACCCAGGCTTTGTGTATGCTAGGCAAGCACTCTACTGCTAAGCCGTATGCCCCCAGTCTCATATACTACCTTACCTGGTCGTGTTGGGGTCAGCTGTGCCTTTAAGAGGCACAGCTGGCTTTGGCCCGTCCCCTCTTTTTCCGCCTTCAACAAGAAGAGAAGCCCCGGCCCCTGGGGCGAGCACGTGTGCAATGGCGGGGGACCCCAGAAACCCAATCCTTGGGGGGGCTGGGCCTCCGCCCACAAGGGAAGTCCCCTGACATCACTTGATGGACAGCCCCTTGTGGCCAACCTGTTGTCCCTCTCTTGTGCCTGCCCTTAGGGGTATATCTGTCGCCTCCTCATTTGAATAAATCAGAAGCCCTAGAGGTTTTCTCCAAGACCCACGCGCCCGTGTCTTTCCTTGGGCTGGTGGGCATGGGATCTCGCAACCACACGTGAACTGAGGCTCACCCAGGACCCCGCTTCCGCGTCTAATCCCTACCGGCGGGGGGTGGGGGGGGCGGCGGGGGGGACGTGAGAGAGTGAGTATGGATCCCACATGGAAGAGATAGATAAGCCCAGGACCCCTCCCCACGTGGATGGGGAGGGGTAGAGTGAAGCCCGGCATGGGCAGGCTTTGAATTATGATCCTCAGATCTCAGCCTCCTGAGTAGCTAGGATTACAGGTGTGAGCCATCAGTGCCCAGCTTCCTTTTTAAAAATTAATTAGTTAATTTTTGCCAGTTCTGGGCCTCGGAACTGCCCCTGAGCTTCTTTTGCTCAAGGCTAGCTAGCACTTTACCACTTGAGCAACAGTGCCACTTCCAGCTTTTCTCTGTATCTGGTACTGAGGAATAATCAAACCCAGGGTTTCATGCATGCTAGGCAAGCACTCTGCCACTAAGTTACATTCCCAGCCCCTTCCTTTTATTTTTTCAATGAGAGAAAGGACTAATTATATAAAACTCAAGATTTAAAATGTTAGCACAAGGGCTGGGAACAGGGCCTAGTGGCAAGAGTGCTTGACTCATATACATGAAGCCCTGGGTTCAATTCCCCAGCACCACATATACAGAAAATGGCCAGAAGGGGCGCTGTGGCTCAAGTGGCAGAGTGCTAGCCTTGAGCAAAAAGAAGCCAGGGACAGTGCTCAGGCCCTGAGTCCAAGCCCCAGGACTGGCCAAAAAAAAAAAAGAATTAGAGTCTGCTGTTTGAGCCCACTGCAAGCTTCCAGTTGTCCTAGTCATTTCTTAACTACTTCATACATTTACCCCTTAAAAAAAAAAAGTCAGGAAAGGTGGGCGCTGGTGGCTCACATCTGTAATCTTAACTACTCAGGAAGCTGACATCTGAGGATCACGGTTCAAAGCCAGCCTGGGCAGGAAAGTATGTGAGATTATCTCCAGTTATGCTCCAGAAAACTGGAAGTGTGCTGTGACTTAAGTGGTAGAGTGTGTTAGACTTGAGCTGAAGAGCTCAGGGACAGTGCCCAGTCCCAGAGTTCAAGCCCCATGACTGGACTCCTCCCCGCCCCCACAAAAAAGGAAGGCTTTAGAGCTCTAAAGTTGAACTCTTCTTATATTAATTTCTAATAAGGAGGTTTTATTTCAGGTCTTTGTAGGTAAAATACCAAGAGATTTATATGAGGATGAGTTGGTGCCCCTTTTTGAGAAGGCTGGTCCCATTTGGGATTTACGTCTCATGATGGATCCACTGTCTGGGCAGAACAGAGGATATGCATTTATCACCTTCTGTGGCAAGGAAGCTGCCCAGGAAGCAGTTAAACTGGTATGTGAACAACAAATATCCACTGTCCAGGAAATGACTGTTTGAGAGAATATACCTCAACTTAAAAGTATTTGCAGTTAACATTTTTGCTTTGAAATGTTTTTGTATTGACCAAGTCTGTATGTAATCTTTGCTTTATTTCTTTTTCTATGAAAGTTAAAAGAAAAAAACCCAATACTACAAGAAATATTTACGTGAAGTCTTCATAATCCTAAGAATGTATCTAATAGATTGATTGGTGTCAAGAGTCATTAAAGTATTTAGCATCAGCGGTTTTTTCTTTTGGTGTCAATTAGACAAAAGCAAAGTTATTTCTTCAGTTAAACTTTAGGGTTGACATTAAAGTACAATGAAGATGCGATGGGCTCTGGAGAACCTAACTGGATGACAACTGTCTGGACACAGTTCAGGACATGGTTGTGAATTTGTTTTATTCTTGTCACAACCTGATTGTACAGTGTGTTTTATTTTCTAATTTTATTTTTTTTATTTCCAAGTTGTTGAGTTCCTTCTGCCTTCCTTTCGTACTCTTTAGTGACCTAGCCCTCCAATAGTTCTTTCTCCAGAGCTCTTTTTTTTTATTTTTTAATAACTATTTTCTGGTTATCAAAGCAGCAAGATAACAAAGTTTTACACTCTCTCTTTACTTCTACTGTATTGAAGATAACATCTCTTTTTTAAAATAACTTGTTCATCGTTTTCTGGTATATTCTTGCCAGACAAGAGTGCCAGAGTTCTGTCCCTACCAAGACAGGTAACCTTTCAAAGGTTCTTGGTTTCATTAATGGCTCTGAATTAGTTTCTTTCTTTCTTTCTTTTTTTTTTGGCCAGTCCTGGGGCTTGGACTCAGGGCCTGAGCATTGCCCCTGGCTTCTTTTTGCTCAAGGCTAGCACTCTGCCACTTGAGCCACAGCGCCCCTTCTGGCCATTTTCTGTATATGTGGTGCTGGGGAATTGAACCCAGGGCCTCATGTATATGAAGCAGGCACTCTTGCCACTAGGCCATATCCCCAGCCCTGAATTAGTTTCTTTTTCTTTCTTTCTTTCTTTCTTTTTTTTTTTTTTGTGAGTCCTGGGCCTTGAACCCAAGGGTCTGGGTACTATTCTAAGCTTTTCTGCTCAAGGCTAGTGCTCTACCACTTTGAGCCACAGCTCCACTGCCTGTTGTGGGGTGGTTAATTGGAGATAAGAGCCTCATAGACTTTTCTGCCTAGGTTGGCTTTGAACAGTGATGCTGAGATCTCAGCCGCCTGAGTGACTAAGATTAAAGGTGTGAGCCACTAGCACCCAGCTCAACTAGTTTCTTTGTAACCTGACTCAGTTCAATTTTTGTTATGGGTTTCACTTTCAAACTTATTTTATTAGAAAATTTCAAGTTTCAATTTTTGGCATTATATGACATGATTTTTTTTTTTTTTTTTTTTTTTTTTTTTTTTTGCCAGTCGTGGGCTTGGACTCAGGGCCTGAGCACTGTCCCTGGCTTTTTTTTTTTTTTTTCTTGGCTCAAGGCTAGCACTCTGCCACTTGAGCCACAGCGCCACTTCTGGCGATTTTCTATATATGTGGTGCTGGGGAATCGAACCCAGGGCTTCATGTATATGAGGCGAGCACTCTTGCCACTAGGCCATATTCCCAGCCCATGACTTGATTTCTTAATAATTTTCTTTTAGAAAACTAGTAGGTAAGTATTCTTCAACTAGCATTTATTAAGGAAACCTATTACTAGTGATTTAAAAACATTTTATATCCATAAAATTTTGCAAGTATTTTAATAGATTGAAAGTTTTTGGGGGGCTGGGGATATGGCCTAGTGGCATACATGAAGCCCTGGGTTCAATTCCCCAGCATCACATATACAGAAAATGGCCAGAAGTGGCGCTGTGGCTCAAGTGGCAGAGTGCTAGCCTTGAGCAAAAAGAAGCCAGGGACAGTGCTCAGGCCCTGAGTCCAAGGCCCAGGACTGCCCCCCCCCCCAAAAAAAAAAAAAGTTTTGGTGTTGTGTTTTTTTTTTTGCCAGTCCTAGGGCTTGGACTCAGGGCCTGAGCACTGTCCCTGGCTTCTTTTTGCTCAAGGCTAGAACTCTACTACTTGAGCCACAGTGCCACTTCTGACTTTTTCTTTATATATTTGATACTGAGGAATCGAATCCAGGGCTTCATGTATGCAAAGGAAGCACTTTACCACTAGGCCATATTCCCAGCCCTGAAAGTTTTCGTTTTGTTTTTAAATATAGTATAATTAAACATAGTTGTCATTCGCGTGTATGTGCGTGTGTGCGTGTCCGTCCTAGGGCTTGATCTCAGGGCCTGGGTGCTGTCCCTGAGATTCTTTTGCTCCAGGCTAGTATTGTGCCACTTGAGCCACAGTGCTACTTCCAGCTTTTTCTGAGTAGTTTACTGGAGATGAGGCTCTCGGACTTTCCTGCGTTGGCTGGTTTTGAACATGATCCTTAGATCTCAGCCTTCCTGAGTAGCTAGGATTATAGATGTGAGCCACTGGTTCCCAGCTTTGTTATTCTTTATGTATTCTTTATATATCATTTATCTTAAGGACCCTGAATCATCAGTTTGGGCTATCTTTAAAAGAATTCTCAGGGCTGAGAATATGGCTTAGTGGCAAGAGTGCTAACTTCACATACAAGAAGCCCAGGGTTCAATTCCCCAGTACCACATATATAGAAAACGGCCAGAAGTGGTGCTGTGGCTCAAGTGGCAGAGTGCTAGCCTTGAGCAAAAAAAAAAAGCCAGGACAGTGCTCAGGCTCTTAAGTCCAAGGCCCAGGACTGGCAAAAAAAAATTTAAAAATAATTTCTGATAGATTAAATTGAAGTATAGAATAAGATATTGTAAGGTGAAAAACAATCATTTTTATATGTAAGAGCAGTAGCTTAACAACAAACAAACTTAAAGAAGGGACTGTAACAATGAGGTTGAAACTGTACATTTGTATCATGGCAAGCATGAGGGAAGAACTTAGTGAGTTCAGGACATGGTTGACCTTAAACTATGGAATTTTTTTTAGATTAAGATCATTTGTCCTCAGTTTAGGGGGTTTTGGGGGTCTCTGGTTCTTTTCTTCCTTACAGTGTGACAGCTATGAAATTCGCCCTGGTAAACACCTTGGAGTATGCATTTCTGTGGCAAACAACAGACTTTTCGTTGGATCCATTCCAAAGAATAAGACTAAAGAAAACATCCTGGAAGAATTCAGTAAAGTCACAGGTAAAACAAAAATGTATTTAGAAATTAGTTTTGGAAAATTTGTTATTTGTAAATAATTTATGAATGTTTAAAAAAGATAGCTGTTAAGCTAAAAAGCCTAGATTTTTTTCCTTTCTTCTTTATTGTGGTTTGGACTTAACCATCTCCCTTCTTGGTTTTATGGAATTTTTCCTTCTTTGTTTTATGGAATTTTTCCTTCTTTGTTTTTACTGAAACTTGGCTTTTGTTGGTGTGTGATCAGCAGTCCTCTGGAAGGCTCTCCCCCTCTTGTCTACTTTAGGTCAAGGAGATGATAGTTCTTCCCTCCTTCCTATTGACTGGTCTAGATAACTTTTTATATTGTAAATCCATGGAATTGATTTTATATCATAGGTCCTTATACTTTAATATATAACTGAGGCAATTTAACAAAAGCCTAGCCTTATTTTCATTTATTACACATGATTTAATTTGTTTCCCATTTCTTTTGTGTATGTGTGTGCTTGTCCTGGGGCTTGAACTGAGTGCTATGCTTGAAATTTTTTGTCAAGGCCAGCGCTCTGTCACTTGAGCCACAGCTCTACTTCAGCTTTTTGGTGATTAATTGGAGATAAGCATCTCATGGACTTTCCTGCCCTGGCTGGTTTTGAACTGTAATCCCCATATCTCAGCCTCTTGAGTAGCTAGGATTATAGGTGTGAGTCACTCATACCCAACTTCAATTTTCAAATACTAAGTGGTATTAACTGATCTTATGAGTGACTTCGAAACAGTTTTGGACACTGTATCTCCTTTAAAAAAAACAGTACTGCTTCACAGTTTTGTCATCTAGACATGCTATCCTCTCTCTTTGAAACTGTCATCTAGGGGCTGGGGACATGGCCTAGTGGCAAGAGCGCTTGCCTGGTATACATGAAGCCCTGGGTTCAATTCCCCACCACCACATATATAGAAAATGGCCAGAAGTGGCGCTGTGGCTCAAGTGGCAGAGTGCTAGCCTTGAACAAAAAGAAGCCAGGGACAGTGCTCAGGCCCTGAGTCCAAGCCCCAGGACTGGCCAAAAAAAAACCCCAAAACAAACTGTCATTTATTGTTCCTATTTCAGCCTGTTTTTAATCTGAAGATACCTTCAGGTTGACATTCTTGCTCTTCTGCTCTCAAGTACTGTGTGGATGACCAGTATAAACTCTGATTCTAGGATAGTTCATCTCCAGTTCTTTGCTTAAGCTAGATCTGGTCGGCAGAAATTGTACCTACCCTAAAATCTTGGCTTCTGATGTTCCACTTTGTGGCCACTATAACCTATATTAGTGTTGGTCAGTTGCCTGTTCCAGCGATTCTTTGACTCATCACTTTTTATTGTTTACCAGCTCTTTTCTGGCTTCATGTACATGTACACATGCAGGTATTTATTAAACATGGCATCATGAATTGGTATGAATGGTGAATAAGATAGTCTTTTTCTGCCTTCATAGAGCCTAGATTCTGGGAAAGGAATTCAGACCAACATTGTTTTTAAATCTTAACATATTGTGGTAAAATAATCTGAAAGGGGAAATACAAAGTATTGTTCCCGTTTCCATGATTGTAAAGGCTTCTGATAGGTGACATTTCAAGAGGTGAAGGATAAAGTGGATATAGCATACAAAGAGCAAAACAAGTGCATTCCAAGAGATGAATGCATATCAAGTCTCCAAGGCAAGAAAGAACTTGATATATTAAAGAAATCGAGAATAGGCCAGTGTTAGAAGGTAAAGTTGGGAATACACTTTATAGACTATGTAAAACATTTGGATTTCATTGCATACAGATGAAAAAACATTTGAAAGTCTTAAGCAATGAGTAATACTTGTTTTGTGTTTGACAGAATGTTATTTCAACTTTTATGTGAAAAGAGGATTGGAGTTAAGGGTTAGGAACAGTAGTTGGTGAATTAGGTGAGGTTGTAAGATATTAGATTAGATGGAATACTGCGATAGGATAATTGTGGGAATGGAAAGAAATAAATGTGTTTGAAATTGGGTAGGAGAGATGAAGTAAACAAGCTGGGTGCTGGTGGCTCATGCCTGTAATCCTACCTATTCAGAAAGTTTAGATCTGAGGATTTCAGTTCAAAGCCAGCCTGTGCAGGAAAGTGTGCGAGATGCTTATCTCCAATTAACCACCATAAAATGAGAAGTGGTGCTGTAGCTCAAAGTGATAGAGATCTAGTCTTGAGCACAGAAGCTCAGGGCCAATAGCCTCCAGGCCCAGAGTTCAAGCCCCATGACCAACTCACACACAAAAAAAATTAGGAAACAACAATGTGTCATTAGTTTCTGGCTTGAGAACCTAGTGAGTGGCCTTATTTATTATATAGAAGAGCCTAGGGAAGACAGATTTGGCCCATAACTTGTGCTCTTTTAGAAATTTCCTATTACAATCATGGCGGGGGGCGGGGGGAAACGTGTTAAGCAACAGACACATTCGGAGGTTAGAAGTCTGGGCTAGGAATTAAATAAGCTTTTTTTTTTTTGGCCAGTCCTGGGGCTTGAACTTAGGGCCTGAGCACTGTCCCTGGCTTCTTTTTGCTCAAGGCTAGCACTCTCACTTGAGTCACAGCACCACTTCTGGCCATTTTCTATATGTGTGGTGCTGGGGAATTGAACCCAGGGCTTCATGCATATGAGGCAAGCACTCTTGCCACTAAGCCATATCCTCAGCCCTGTATAGATGGTTTTAAAAATCGGACTAAGCCAGGTGCTGGTGGCTCAAGCCTGTAATCCTAGCTCTTCAGGAGGCTGAGATCTGAGGAACTCTGTTCGAAACCAGCCCTTGTAGGAAAGTCCATAGGACTATCTCCAATTAATCACAGAAAAAGTATAGCCTGAAGTGGCACCATGGCACAAGTGGTAGAGCACTAGCCTTGAGAAAAAGAAGCCAGGGACACTGCTCTGGCCCTGAGTCTAAGCCCTAGGACTGGAAAAAAACCAACACCACCTGTAATCCCAGCTCCTAAAGAGACTGAAATCTGAGGTTCGAGATTGAAAGTCAGCCTGAGCAGAAAAGTCCATGAGACTCTTATCTCCAATTAACCAGCACAGAGTCCAAAGTGGCCAGATGCCAGTGGCTCATGCCTATAATCCTAGTTCCTTAGGGAGCTGAAATCTGAGAATCATAGTTTGAAGCCAGGAAAGTTTATGGGACTCTTACCTCCAATTAGTCACTAAAAAGAAGTCAAAAATAGAGCTATGCGAGTGCTTTCCTTGCACAAAAAGCTCAGGGACAGTGCCTAGGCGCTGAGTTCAAGCATCAGGAATGGCTGAAAAAAAGGAGTAGTTGGTATGACCTACAAAAATTTTCACGGAGAAAGAAGAGCAGGGGTAATCTGGGCACTGATGGCATACACCTGTAATTCTAGCTATTCAGGAGGCTGAGATCTGGGGATCTCAGTTAGAAGCCTGCCCGACCAGAAAAGTCCATGAGATTCTTATCTCCAATAAACTACACAGAAAAAGCCAAAAGTGGCATTGTGGATCAAGTGGCAGAGTCCTAGCCCTATGCAAAAGCATTTGAGGGATAGCACCCAGTCCTTGAATTCAAGTCTCAGTACTGGCACAGGGGGAAAAAAAACAACGGCAAGGGGGCTGGGGATATAGCCTAGTGGCAAGAGTGCCTGCCTCGGATACACGAGGCCCTAGGTTCGATTCCCCAGCACCACATATACAGAAAACGGCTAGAAGCGGCGCTGTGGCTCAAGTGGCAGAGTGCTAGCCTTGAGTGGGAAGAAGCCAGGGACAGTGTTCAGGCCCTGAGTCCAAGGCCCAGGACTGGCCAAAAAAAAAAAAAAAAAAAACAACGGCAAGAAGACTGACATCAAAACATCATCAACAGTGATGACCTTCTTTCTTGGTAAAAAGTCTCCACCCTCTCAACCTGGATACTGGCAATTGAACACAGGGCCTCACACATGATCTTTCACTTTTGTAATATTCTCGGTACAAAATAATGACTTTTAACTTAGGTTTAAGGAGGGTTGTTTTGCCATCATTGAAAGTCAGTTCTCTTCATTTTATATAAATAATTTGGCTTGTAAGGTGCTTTCATAAGTTTTGAGATCATGTAATAGCAAACATAGTAAAAACGTAGTAAAAACATTATAGAATGTAAAGTACTTTAATTATCTGCTAGGTAATTAGTGCTTCATTTTGAAGATTCTTCTGTTTTATGCTCATTGGCAAGTGGATTTAGATCTACCTAATCACTAGATGTGTGGTGGATGCTTTTGGCTTATATATCTGGCTGTTGGTTTAACAGAGGGTTTGGTGGACGTTATTCTCTATCATCAACCCGATGACAAAAAGAAGAATCGGGGATTCTGCTTCCTTGAATATGAAGATCACAAGTCAGCAGCACAAGCCAGACGCCGGCTGATGAGTGGAAAAGTAAAAGTATGGGGAAATGTAGTTACAGTTGAATGGGCTGACCCTGTTGAAGAACCAGATCCAGAAGTCATGGCTAAGGTAAATGCAGTTGCTTGGGTAGGGGTAGGTTGCTTCTCATTTTACTATTGTACTTGGAACAGATTTCAAGCCAGATGCTGTTAGCTCACACCTGTGATCTTAGCTGCTAGGAGGCTGAGATCCTAAGATTGTGGTTCAAAGCCAGCCTGGGCAAAAAAGTCCATGGGACTCTTACCTTCTATTAACCACCTAAAAATCAGAAATGGAGTTGTGGCTTTAAGTGGTAGAGTGCTAACCTTGAACAAAAAAGCTCAGGGACAGCGCCCAGACCCTGAGTTCAAGTCCCATGATTGACAAAAGAAAAAAGAATGAGGGCTGGGAATGTGGCTTAGGGGTAGAGTGCTTGCCTAGCATGCATGCAGCCCTGGGTTCTATTCCTCAGCACCACATAAACAGAAAAGGCTAGAAATGGCTCTGTGGCTCAAGTGGTAGAGCACTAGCCTTGAGCACAGAGAGGCTCAGGGACAGTGCCCAGGCTCTGAGTTCAAGCTCCAGGACTGACCCCCCCCCCTAAAAAAATATTTAAACTTGGTGAAAATAAATGCAAATTGTAGTGCTTGACTGTAATTCCTTAAGACAAGGAACTAATTAACACAGAAAGAAATAACCTGTCTTTGTGTGCAGAAATTTCTACCACCCATCTTTTCCTGGAAATTAAATGTAGTAAAGGAATTTAAGTTCAAGTAAAGGAATTGAACTTAAATTCCTTTACTTAACTATTTCATGAACATAGAGTGTTTGTCTAGTGGCAGGTACTCGTAAGGGGTACAGAGGTTTTAACGAAACAAACAAGATAAAGATCATAGACTTCCTAAGCTAAGTAGAGTAGAATGATAATTTTCATCATTGTGAAAGTTAAAATGTGTACTATGAAATATATGTAGTAACAAACCCAATTTTTGAAAAAGAAACAAAGATCTTGAATAAGGGGAGAAAGTAATGCTTTGGTGATTTTTAAATTACAATTTTTATTAACCCTCCCCTCCCCTTCTGCCTCCCTCCTCCTCCTCTCTCCCTCTCAAGACAGGATCATGCTATGTAGCCCAAGTTAGCTTCAGACTTGGCAGATCTCTTGGCTTAGCCTCTTGAGTGCTAAGATTTCAGTGTTACAGTTCATTGAAAATTCTTTGCCAAATTGAGTTAGTTTTATAATCAGTCAAAACCTGATGACTCAAGTCTATCTTTTCTATGTTTCTTTTTTCTTTTTTGTTGTGCTGGCATTGAGATCAGGGTTCATTGTTAAGCAAATGCTTGAATCATACCTCCAAGTCCCCCTCAGTGTATCTTAATTAAAAAGAGATTTTTTGCTATTGAATATTTTGCTTATTTATTATTTGATTACCTGATAGGTGCTTTATCTGTTGCTTGAACTATGCCCCCCAGCCTTTTTTGCTTTAGTTACTTTTCAAATAGGGTCTCCAGTTCATGCCTAAGCTAGTCTAGACCACAATCTTCTTATGTCCATGATAGATAGCTGGCTTGGACCACCAACCACAACCTTTTTACCCTGGCTGGCTTCAAATTGTGATTGTCTTGATCTCAGTCTCCCCATGTAGCTAGGATTAGAAGTTTGAGCCACTGTGTCCATCTTAATGTGTGTGTGTGTGTGTGTGTGTGTGTGTGTGTGTGTGTGTGTGTGTGTGTGTGTGTGTTTGTGTTTGCCAGTCCTGGGGCTTGGGACTCAGAGCCTGAGCACTGTCTTGGGCTTCTTTTTGCTCAAGGCTAGTACTCTACCACTTGAGCCACAGCTTTTTCTGTATATGTGGTGCTGATAAATCAAACCCAGGGCTTCAATGTATACAAGGCAAGCACTCTACCACTAGGCTATATTCCCAGCCTGTTGTTTATTTTGTAGTGCTGGCGATTAAAACTCAGGTACTTCCAGATGCTAGGCAAGTACTGTGCCACCAAGCTGTATCCCTAGTCCTCCATTGAACTTTTTCTTTTTTTCTTGTCAGTTGTGGGGCTTGAATTCTGGGCCTGGGTGCTGTCCCTGAGCTCTTTTGCTCAAGGCTAGCTCTCTACTACTTTTGAGTCACAGCACCACTTTGGGTTTTCTGCTGGTTCATTGAAGATAAGAATCTCTTGAACTTGTAGCTGGGAATGTGTCTTAGTGGTAGAGTGCTTGCCTAGCATGCATGAAGCCCTTGGTTCAATTGCTTAGTACCACATAAACAGAAAAAGCTGGAAAGTGGTGCTGTGACTCAAGTGATAGAGAGCTTAGCCTTGAGCAAAATAAGTTCAGGGACAGTGCCCACGCTCCTCAGTTCATCAAGCCCCAGGACTGGCAAGGAGGGGGGAAAAAAAGGATCTCACGAACTTTCCTGCCTGGGCTGGCTTTGAACTGCAATCTTCACATCTCAACCTCTTAAGTAGCTAAGATTACAGGTGCAAGCCACCAGCACCCAGCTTGACTTTTCCTTTACTTAGCAGTATAACTTTTTTAGGGATAGTGCTATGTTTCCCTCTGTAGGAGGTCTTTCTTACTGTTGACAAATAGCATATGATCAAACTTCTGTCTGTTGTCTTAGTGTTGTTATGGTTAGCTTTTCACTCTGTATGCATTTTCTCTTTTTCTTTTGTTTTTGTGCCCGTCCTGGGGCTTCAACTCAGGGCTTGGGCACTGTCCCTCTGCTTTTTTGCTCAAGACTAATGCTCTAGCACTTGAGCCACAGCTCCACTTGGTGGTTAATTGGAGATAAGCATCTCATGAACTTTCCATCTCAGGCTGACTTTTGAATTGCAGTCCTCAAAACTGCCTTCTCAGTAGCTAGGATTATAGGGGTGAGCTACTGGCACCCAGCCATTTAATTTTTAATATGTTTGAAGAACCATATGTATTTCTTTGTATGTATAATATATTTGTAAATTTCACCTACTTTTCATTTATTGAACTTTTTCTTATATTTATGTTGCTCTGATGCAAAAAATATGTTTGTGTTGTAAGTTGCAAATATTTTTTCATGTGATTTGACTTTGCTTGTGGGTTTTTTTTTTTTTGCCGTTTAGAAACTGATTTTAAGTAATTGAATGTATTACTCCTCCCCCCCCCCCCTTTTTTTTTTGCCAGTCCTGGGGCTTGGACTCAGGGCCTGAGCATTGTCCCTGGCTTCTTTTTGCTCAAGGCTAGCACTCTGCCACTTGAGTCACAGCGCCACTTCTGGCCATTTTCTGTTTATGTGGTGCTGGGGAACTGAACCCAGGACTCTCATGTATATGAGGCAAGCACTCTTGCCACTAGGCCATATCCCCAGCCCTGTCCCCTGGTAGTTTTTAAGTTATTTTTTCATATGTACTCTAGAAAGTTATCGAGTAGGGGAAAAAATAAACACTTGTTTTAGGGGGGACCTAGGGGCCATGTTAAATTTGTGAATTAACTTAGTAATAATATGTGTTGGTTCATGAACATTCTGTTTGTAATGTTAAGTGTTTTAATGATGAATAGAGAATTTGGGAAACTAAACTGTTAACTTAAAAATTAACTAAATTGGTAACAAATGTTGGGATTGCTTTCTAGACAGTCTTGTACTTTATGTGACAGCATTTTTAGCACTTAATGCTTTAGCGAAGAGAAGCCTATATGCCACGAAGACAGGAAATATTTAAGACTTCAGTAAAATTAAGTAGCCAATATCAATTTAGCATATTTGTTGTTATTAGGTGAAAGTTTTATTTGTGAGAAACTTGGCTACTACAGTGACAGAAGAAATATTGGAAAAGTCATTTTCTGAATTTGGAAAACTTGAAAGAGTAAAGAAGTTGAAAGATTATGCATTTGTCCATTTTGAAGACAGAGGAGCCGCTGTTAAGGTAGAAGTTACAAGGTTTTTCTTGGTATTTTAATTTTGTTGTTGAAGCTTTATAAACACACAAAGGACTTTAAAAATAAAATCGACTTTTAGCTTTTTTTGTTGTGTGGTGTCAGAGGATGGAATTTCAGGCCTCATTCATATTAGACAAGCATTTCACCCCGAGACACACTTTACATCCTTGGTTTTAGCTGTGAAACTTTCTCCTAATCATGTCTATAAAGAGGTAGTATAACAGGTAAGATTCCAAAGACAGATTATTACTGAGTTTATGATCTCTATTTTTGTAAGCCTAAGGTATGATAGCATGATGTCTTGGAAGTATTACATGATAACAATTAGTTACTGTAAATACTAAACAGGTATAGAAGTTTTATTCCTGCTATGTTTACCTACATTCTATGGACCTGTGAGAGAAAAGGAGAAATGTACATGACTTGCCATACAGTATAGCATTTAATTCACTAGATGGGTACTAAAGAAATAGTTCCTCACAATTTTACCTTTAGTTGTTACATTTCTAGTCATTTTAGAGTTAGAATAATATTGACTGTTTTGCTGGTTTCAATAATTATTAGATATTTCTTGTTTGTCATAGTTGATTTAAATCCTTGGTGATAGTAATAAAAATGGCAAAAGTATTTTATAGAGTGTCTGGAATATAAATCTAAATATGCTGCTGCTGTTTATAATAGATCAGCACCATCTTTAAAGGGTGAACTTTCCAGTTTCTTCTTATTTCTGCCTTCTTCACTGGGGTGTCTGGAATATAAACCTAAATATGCTGCTAATAATAGACCAGCACCATCTTTAAAGGGTAAACTTTACAGTTTTTTCTTATTTCTGCCTTCTTCCCTGGGGGAGAGGGCAACCAAGACAGAATGCTTAAGTGTCTGCTTTATGTAATTAGGAAGATGGATCCAAAATGCTAGTGACTCAAGTTTGGTTGTTTTTCTACATGTTCTGTTGGTAGTGTATTGTCACTTCTAATTTGAGCATTTTTTCCCCCTGCCAGGCTACTTACTGCTTTAAAACGAGTCTAGTGTAGGGTTTTTCATTTGTTTTTGTGGTGCTGGGGATCAAATCCAGAGCCTCCAGCATAGTAGGTAAGCGCTTTTATCACTAAGCTACACCCCAGTCCCAGTGTAGAACTGACTTGCTTCCTCGTGGGATTAAGGAAATACAAGATTCATAACTTGGTATATGTATAGTCCAATTTTCTTTTGTTTGGCTTCTGAAATTTCCAATAGTATAGAACCACTAAAATATAATACATATAATACTTTATATTCCTTTTGATTTTGTTGGTATTGAATAATAACTCAGTAGAAAAATACTTATAATAACTTGTTTTATAAGTCACCAAAGAAACTTACCAAACAAAATTTCTAGTCCAGAAACTTGAGAGTTACTCTCCAGTATGGTCTGGGCACAGTATTGATACTCCATTCTTTTGCTTGTAGCCTAAAATCCTGGTGTTTTGTTTTGTTTTATGTGTGTGTGTTTTTGTCCCAGAGCTTGAACTCAGGGCCTGGGCATTGTCCCTTAGCTTCTTTGGCTCAAGGCTAGCTAGCACTCTACCACTTGAGCCACAGAGCCACTTCCAGTTTACTGGTTGTTAAGTGGAGATAAGAGTCTTACAGGGCTGGGAATATGGCCCAGTGGCAAGAGTGCTTGCCTCCCATACATGAAGCCCTAGGTTCAATTCCTCCGCATCACATATACAGAAAGTGCCCGGAATGGCCAGAAGTGGCGCTGTGGCTCAAGTGGCAGAGTGCTAGCCTTGACAAGGACAGTGCTCAGGCCCTGAGTCCAAGCCCCAGGACTGGCAAAAAAAAAAAAAAAGTCTTACAGACTTTCCTGCCCAGGTTGGCTTCAAACTTCAATCCTCAGAACTCAGACTCTGAGTAGGTAGGATTATAGGTGTAAGCCACCAGCACCTGGCTAGGCAGGTGTTTTGCTTTTTAAAAGGCAATAGGAAGATATCAACTTTGTTCTCAATGTAATGTATATGGAAATTTCCAAGGTAGAAAGGAAGGAGTACTTTTTTTTTTGCCAGTCCTGGTGCTTGAACTCAGGGCCTGGGTACTGTCCCTGAGCTTATTTTTGCTCAAGGCTAGCACCCTGTCACTTTGGGCTTTTTCTGTTTCTGTGGTACTAAGGAATTGAACCCAGGGCTTGATACATGCTACGCAAGCACTGTACCACTAAGCCACATCCCCAGCCTGAAGGAGTACTTTTTGATTAAAAAAAAAATTTTTTTTTTTAATTTGAAGGACTTCTTTTTTTAAGAAAAAAACTTGTGGCTAGATTTATTTCATAAATCAATTGTGAAGTCATTTACTGAGCATATTAAATTATGACTTTGTTATGTTTCTAAATAACTTTCTTATAAAATCATTTTTTTCTAATTTTGTATAGGCTATGGATGAAATGAATGGAAAAGAAATAGAAGGGGAAGAAATTGAAATAGTGTTAGCTAAGCCACCAGACAAGAAAAGGAAAGAGCGTCAAGCTGCTCGACAGGCTTCCAGAAATACTGCGTGAGTCTATATTTTAGTAGATTTATCTTGGAATGAGGAATACTTGATAGTAGAGATCAAATGAATAAACAAAATCAGGATGAGTGTAAGAGTCTTGAAATAAATTAAACTTTCCCCCTTTTCTCCCTTTTCCTCCTCAGCTATGAAGATTATTACTATCATCCTCCTCCTCGAATGCCTCCTCCAATGAGAGGTCGAGGTCGTGGTGGAGGGAGAGGTGGATATGGCTACCCTCCAGATTACTATGGCTATGAAGATTACTATGATGATTACTATGGTTATGATTATCACGACTATCGTGGAGGCTATGACGATCCCTACTACGGCTATGATGATGGCTATGCAGTAAGAGGAAGAGGAGGAGGAAGGGGAGGGCGAGGTGCTCCACCACCACCAAGGGGGCGGGGAGCACCACCTCCAAGAGGTAGAGCTGGTTATTCGCAGAGGGGGGCACCTTTGGGACCACCAAGAGGTTCTAGGGGTGGCAGAGGGGGTCCTGCACAACAGCAGAGAGGTCGTGGTTCCCGTGGAGCTCGGGGAAATCGTGGGGGCAATGTAGGAGGCAAGAGAAAGGCAGATGGGTACAACCAGCCTGATTCCAAGCGTCGACAGACCAACAACCAACAGAACTGGGGGTCCCAGCCCATCGCTCAGCAGCCGCTTCAGCAAGGTGGTGACTATTCTGGTAACTATGGTTACAATAATGACAACCAAGAATTTTATCAGGATACTTATGGGCAACAGTGGAAATAGACAAGTGAGGGCTCGAAAATGATACTGGCAAGATACGATTGGCTCTAGATCTACATTCTTCAAAAAACAAAATTGGCCTAACTGTTTCATCTTTTAAGTAGCAATTTGCTGCCATTTGTATTGAGCTGAAGAAATCACTATTGTGTATATATTCAAGTCTTTTTATTTTTCTTCTTTTCAAAGATGCTCTTGGACATTATTGGGCTTGCAGAGTTCCCTTATTCTGGGGGTTACAATGCTTTTATTGTTGTAGGCTTCATTTTAGCTTCAGCAAAAGCTGTTAAATCATGATTTTGCAGAAACCTTTGGTTTGGACAGTTTCCTTTTTTTTTTTTTTTTGATTTGGGATAGATTACATAGGAGTATGAAGTATGCTGTAAATAAAAATACAAGCTAGTGCTTTGTCTTAGTAGTTTTAAGAAATTAAAGCAAACAAATTTAAGTTTTCTTGTATTGAAAATAACCTATGATTGTATGTTTTGCATTCCTAGAAGTAGGTTAACTGTGTTTTTAAATTGTTATAACTTCACACCTTTTTGAAATCTGCCCTACAAAATTTGTTTGGCTTAAACGTCAAAGCCGTGACAATTTGTTCTTTGATGTGATTGTATTTCCAATTTCTTGTTCATGTAAGATTTCAATAAAACTCAAAAATCTATTCAAAACATTACCTATTTCAAATTCAATTGTGTCCTAAAACATTATTTTATTCGTAATATTTGCAAGGAATATTGTTTTCAAAGTATAACTGCCTATGTGAGTGATCAAATTCATGCAAATTTTCTTGTCTTTTCCAAGATGTATCGTGGATATAAGATTGAGGATTAGCCTAAATTCAAGTATTTATTTCAAATAGCATTTCATTGATTGGTGTTCTCTTACAATCTCTCCTAATTTTGAAATTTTATCCTTTTATTTTTATAAAAAATTTTCAGAGGTTTTTTTTAACATTTTTGCAGGCATTGGATAATTTGCATTAAAACAAATAAAATGGGACTGGGGAAGCAGACTGCAATTTAATTTGACCCACATTCTTTCTATCAAGGATAACTTGTGGCTGAAGACCTTATTGCTGTAAGTGAAAGTACACAGAGGAGACTGTTAGTACTGTGACATCCTTTGCACTGTGGACTAAACTCCAGTTTTAGTATACATGATTGTCACTGGTCACTGTCATTTCAGTTACTAGTGCTATGTAAATTTGCTTTGGGAAACAGTCATGCCTTGTGAGAGAGGCTTTTAGAGATCTGGTAGTTACATCTCTAGCCTTCTGTTACTACCTCTTTTATTTACAATGTCTAATGGCTATTTTTGTTGGCCATGTAGTACCCTATATTTCCTTGTTTCCTCTCGAAATTCTGATGTAGCTTGTGAGTGAGGTGAACAAAAGAACATAAATTTTACAGTGCTAAACATGCACTCTACCACTGAGCTATACCCCCAACCCCTCTAGTTATGTAAGCCAATGGGAGATACTTAAAATGGACACACCATTATTTTTTGTTTGTTCCTGTTTGGTGTCTTTTGTGATAGCAGTATTAAATTTCAGAATCACATGTCACTTAGTTCTTTGTGAGCTTGTTTAGATCATATTTTGGGCCTCTGATAACTTCCACTTTGAATTTAAAAAATTAACATTTTGCCAGTTTATCTCATTTCTTGTTCAAAGTTCACTTGTGGCACAGTATGATAACATGTCTTATAGCCTTCATATTTTGGAGACTGATAAAGGAAATTTTGTGGTCTATTATAGTGGCAAGTTAGCTAGCATGGGTGTTTGGTATGGTTTAGATTCACTTCTTATTATACCCATGCATGCAAATTAAGATACAAATATTCTTTAAATGCTACTTTTAAACTTTAAAAAACTTCAAAAATGAAGTTACAAGTCTAGATTAATCTAGAACTGAATAAATTGTTGATTTTTTTGGAAAGAACAAAATCTACAAAATAAGTTGAGTTGTTCCTATTTTTATGTCACGAGCAAGAAAACCATGACAAAAATTAGAAATGAAATAGAAATGATTCCGAAGAATTAGTTTCTTGGTTCTTCTGTGCCTACCATAAAATAAAAACCTAAAAACCCTAGCACCACCTCAAAAAAATACATCAAAATTTGTATTTCATATAAAATCCCTTCACTGAAAATTATGTTTTGAATTTTTAAAAATGGCCATCTCTTCTCTGTCCTGCTCACTAATTAAAAATATCTGCAGAGGTTCCCTCTAATATTTGCTATGTGGTTTTATGATTTAGTTATTGAAAAAGTATAACCCTATAAATATTAAATTTTACTTCAGAGCTTTTCTTTTTTGATATCTTAAAATTATCACCTGTAGCAACATTCAGAGAAAATAAATTTGGAGCTCAACTTTTCACAAAAGTAACTAATACACAAATCTGAAAACTGTCAATTGAGGGAAATCTTCTAGATATCTATTTAGGAATTTTGTTATTGTTGCTGGCGTTTTTTGTTCTTTTTGGTGTGTGTGTGTGCATGTGTGCGTGCGTGCGTGCGTGTGTGTGTGTGTGTGTGTGTGTGTGTGTGTGTGTGTTTAGGATAGGCCTAAAATTGAGCTCTGAGGAATTTGGCTTTCTGTTCTACTTTTCTATCTTTTCCCCCCAAAACCTGATTGTTAATTATAAGCCTGTCACACTACAGTGTGTGTTAGGAAGTTATACCTACACTGAGGTAGACCTCTTTGTAGATATCCTCCTAAGATTGACAAATATACCTCTTTCCCCATAATGGAATGCTAATTTTTATTTGATCACTCATTTATAGCAGTTGTTTAGATGTATTTTATGAAGGTGTTTTAATTATTTAAAAGCAAAAAGTCCTAATAAGTTGCCAGATTTCTAATAAATTCAAGTTGGTTTGATCAAATTATAATAAAAAATTAGTTACAGTTCCGTAGGTTTTTTTTCTTTTTTCCAAAGAAAAAAGTTCAGAATAATTGTTTTTCATTTTTCTTAGTTACTGGGGTTATTCTGCAAAAGAAAGCCCAATGCTCTCTGTTAGTAGTAGGTAATTTTTCTTGAATGAAACTTTAAATTCTGATTTAGGAACTGAATCTTTTTATAAAGATCAGCATGCATCAAAATGAGTTAATATATTTTAAATTACAAAAGAGAAGGGATATAAAATTCCACTACTAGCATAAAGCCTTATAATACTATTGAAATTCATACATCATTTGCCTTCTGCCCATTTGAATATAATCATACCTATGTTTTATTAATTGTGTATTATTTGTTAAACCAAATCTTTCCAGTAAATACTTACTATAAGGCTATTACTTCTTTTTTATGAAGACTTAAAAATTTGTTAACCATTTTGGTTTTCCAAAAATTTCTATACAAAAGCTATCTAGTATTCCTAAAAGAAAATCAACTGTAGTTAATATTGTATTGTCTTTTATGTGGTCTCATAAATGAGCACCTGAGAAAAAGCCTTATAGAAAGAGTGCACTGGATTTACAAGTGTGTTTATGTTTCTCTTAAGATTGGGAGCTTCTGTTAACTTAGGGGCAGAGTTGTTCTGATTGAATCAGTGGATTGGATTGCAGACTGGAGAATCCATATAGCGAATCCATTAATCAGACATATTTACTTTCACATTAGAAGTTTTTCAACCAGGTCTTTTGAAATGCAAATAAAAGCTTAAAAATACTATTTAGTGAATTGGTCAGAAATTTAATGTAAATATCGGAAGTTATAGTAATCCTAGAATTTTTTCTTTTAAAATATACACATATATTTTATTTAGAGGTTACCAGAAGCTCTGGTTTTGTTTTGGTTTGGTTTTTAATCATTTTCAGATGTTATCCAGAAATCTGCAAGTGTTCTTTTCCTGTTTTAACTCCTTCCTTTTATCACCTGACTATCAGGGAAGCGAGGTTGAGGCTGCCCTGACCTGACATGTCATGATGTCGACTTGCTAGGTGGGGTTCGCTGGGGACGATAACCAGTGGAATTGTTGGTAAGAACTTTTTTTTCTTATTTTTTTTTTTTTTATCAGTAGTGGGACAATGATTTATGGGAGAGTACCCATATCCTATAAGTGGGTAATTATATTGGCCTTGTAGAACATATGAAAAGAACTTCACTCATTTCCAAATTGGTAGCAGATGACAGGAAAGGCCAGCAAATATTAGGTAATGAAATAATCGATAGGATTCCTTACAATCTAAAACATTGGAGAAATAAAGTTGCTTTGTATTACTGTGATTTCAGTTCCTCTGATTCATATTTATTGTATTTTTATTATATAGCTTGGTATATAGTACATTTTAAGAGATATTTATTGCTCACTGATTGTAGGGAAATAATGATTTGAGGGTTTTACACTAGAAGGTAGCTTTTTAAAATCCTCTAAACATAAAATTAAACTTGAAAATTTTCACAGTTTGACAAAACTGTAATATCAGTTTAGTTACATTGATATGACTTTGAGTTAATAAGAAATGATGCAGTTGAAATTTTAAGACCTTGAACATGAACAGAAAATCACAAACATGGGCGTCAGGGTGTAGCTTAGTTGTAGGCTTCATGATTAGCATGCTAGAGTCCCTGGGTTCAATCCTCAGCAAGAAAAGAAACATAGACCTGTTAACTGATAAGACTTGTAGAAATTGGTAGCATTAAGACTCAAAATTAGGTGATCACTAAAGATTTAAAATCTCATCTTTCTGCTGGTGTGGTGTTACATGTCTGTAATCCTAGCATTCAGGAAGTCGAAGCAGGAGGATTTTGAGTTCAAGACCAGCCTGTTTTATTTAATGAGACCTTGTCTCAAAAATCCAGGGCCTGAGATATAGCTCAGTGGTGGAGTGATTGTCTGTCATATATAAAGTCCTAGGTTTGATTCTTAGCACTACCATTACTACCAAACAAAAACCAACAGCCCCCCCCCCCCCAAAAAAAAAAGTTTAACCAAACAGGCACTGATGGCTCATGCCTGTAATCCTAGTTACTCAGGAGGCTGAGATCTGAGGATCAAGGTTCAAAGCCAGTCCAGAGGGGAAAGAGATACTATCTCCAGTAAACCACCCAGAAAACCAGAAGTGACTTAGTGGCTCAAAGTGGTAGAGTGCTAGCCTTGAGTGAAAAAGCTCAGGGCCAGTGCCCAGACCCTGAGTTCAAGCCCCACCACTAACAAAAATTAAAATTTTAAATCCCATCATCTACAGGAGATTTCATAATGGTTAAGTATAAGCTGAAGAAAATAAAAATTAGTAATTAGGCACATACTACATAAAGTAATTATAGTAGGTGCTGGGCATCAATGGCTTACACCTATAATCCTAGCAACTCAGAAGGCTGAGGTCTGAGAATCTTGATTTGAAGTCAGCCCAGGCAGGAAAGACCATGAGACTGCAATTAAACCACCAAAAAGCTGAAAGTAGAGCTGTGGCTCAAGTAGTAGAGCTGTAGCCTTGAGCACAAAAGCTCAGGAACAGCACTGAGACACTGAGTTCAAGCCTTAGTACTGGAGCACCTGCACAGACACACACATACACACAGAGTGATACTGATATTAAAAGTAAGGGGAAAAAAACCTGTTCTTCATGCCTGAACAACCTCCTCAGTATTATAGAACTTGATCTTTTTTTTATTGGTTGGAGGTATCAGCGTAGAATGAATCTTTAGATGTTACACATGTGCTGGTCAGTATTACAGATATAAATGCTTGTTTCTAAGTTTGCTGTAGACCACTTGTACATCACTAATGGAATTATACTGGAAGAATTACAGCTATTGCAATGTGATAATAAGTTACTTGTTTCTCTTCCGATGTAGTTTATGCATGTGTCAGTGATAGAAAAAAAAATCAGTGTATAGAACTTTAAAGATTGCACTAAAGTGTGCTCTTTGGGAACTTCTGTGGTAAGTGAATGAATATTCAGATACTTCTGATGAGTTTCTGTAAGTTAAGTGGAATGTAGAGCAAATTTGTTCATTTACACATTTGCAACAAAATACATTTCAAAATACATTCTAAAAATGGAGGAGGCACTGCAAGAAAACTTAATTGCTTAGATATGATTAAGGGCTCCTACTTTATGTAGCAACTTGTCAGGATCCCATGAACATGTTTATCTTGATTTCTCACATGTGAAGGTTGAGCAGAAGGAATTTCTCTAGCCTGTTTGATAACAGGTAGACTTGTACTTCAATGAGTCTTACTGTGATGTTTAGTAATGTATTGGAAGGCTGTTTCTATAATTGGATTGAAAGCTCCTGCAAACATTAAATTGCTAATATGCATATATACAGTAATATGAAAAATATCCAAATTGGAATCAATTACAAGACTTTTCCATTGAATTATCACTTTATGAAAAACCATGCTTTTGGTACAGTGTTCATGTACCTTAACTGTATTCAAATATTTGTACAATGTTAATATTTTTAATAAAATTTAACATGTTCAAAATGTTGTGTTGGTGATTTTGGACGGGGCGTGATGGATTCAGTTATAAAACAAATTCAGTAGTTAAGTCATTGAAATGGAGTTCCTTTACTCAAATTCAGTGCTATCTTATAAAGAAAGGTAGTGAAGGAGTAACATAGTAGAAATGCAAGGACTGGATTCCTGAGGGGTTGTTACTTTGTCAGGAAGTTCGATTGTTAGGTTTGAACCTGGGTCTAAAGATAATCAGGTAGTAATGTTGGCTTTTGCATTACAGCTTGCCAGTGAAGTTTTTCTGAGCAAATTGTTGCATAACCATGTTAGAACTGATCCCTACAGAACCCAAGGAGATGATCAAGTAGAAACACTTGCCCTGTGCTTTCAGGAGGCTTTTTATTGTCTTGGGTCCTTAACATGGTACCACAAGAAGCGAAGTGGTTGAGGGGTATTGAGAAAGGTTGTTGGAGGGCTTGGGTGCACTAGTGGGTGCCATGTAAGGGGCTCTTAAAACACGGCTTTTGTTTTCACATTTATCCCATTCTCTTGCAGGTTGCCTTAATACAGTGCTTTTCCTATGACTTATTTTCCTTGAGATATACTTAGATCTTGACCAGTCAAAAAGATGGAAGTTCTGCAGCACAAAAAGAAAATTGGTTTGGAGTGATGTGCTCATTCCTCTGCATGTTGTACCTTAATAACCAACAAGACTGAAAAAAAGAAGGCAATAGAACCTAATGGTCTATGAGCAGATTGAGTTGTAAGGAGAAGTAGTAATATATATTCTGCTCTCCCCTTTTTGAGTAAAGGCTGAAAGCAAAAATACCTCAACTTTGGGGTACCGTTAGGAGGTGTTTAGCTGGAAGAGGAATCGAGGGCAGGCACACTAATTTGTAATGAGCTTTTTCCAAAAATAAAGGAAGGTTGCTTTTGGCAAAAATTTAAAGCTTAACCTTTATTGGTACCTAAACACTGAATTTAGTCCTTTTTTTTCCCCTGCTGGTTCTAGGGTTTGGACTCAGAGCCTGAGCACTGTCCCTGAGCCTCTTTGTGAACAAGGTTAGCACTACCACTTTAGCCACAACACCACATCTGGCCTTTTCTAAGTAGTTTATTGGAGATAAGAGTCTTATGGACATTTCTGCCCAGGCTGGCTTTGAGCTGTGATCCTCAGATTTCAGGCTCCTGAGTAGCTAGGATTACAGGCATGAGCCACCAGTGCCTAGCTGAATTTAGTCGTCCCTCCCCCCCCCTTTTTTTTTGCCAGTCCTTGGGCTTGACTCAGTGCCTGAGCACTCTTCTCCCTGGCTTCTTTTTGCTTAAGGCTAGCACTCTACCTCTTGAACCACAGTGCCACTTCTGGCCTTTTCTGTTTATGTGGTGCTGAGGAATCAAACCCAGAGCTTCATGCATGCTAGGTAAGCACTCTAGCACTAAGCCACATTCCCAGCCCTGAATTTAGTCCAGTCCATTTTTAATCGCTATTATTTCACGTCTCCTCCCCCCCCCCCCCCCAGTCTTGAGGCTTTGACTCAGGCCCTGAGCACTGTCCCTGGCTTTTTGCCCAAGGCTAGCACTCTACCATTAGAGCCACAGCACCACTTCTGGCTTTTTCTGTTTATGTAGTGCTATAAGAAACAAACTCAGGGCTTCATGCATGCTAGGCAAGCATTACCCATCACCTAAGTTTTTAAGTAGATTAAGTGGAAATTATTATATTTTGAAAGAATTTTAAAAGTTACTTGAAATTTTTGTTTTATATTGATCAAATGTTATAAAAGCATTGTGTCTTCATTTGAACTTACTGGCTGTAGTGGTGCTTATTTGGCTTTTATTCAAATGGCCGCATTGTTTTGGTCAGAAGGATTTGAGTATCCTGGCAAGTCTCAGTATAATTACATATTTTTTGGTTAAATGGTACCAATTTACCATTGGCTTGTAGTGAAACTTTTTGTTCTACGTATTTTTTGTGGTCCTGGAGCTTGAACTCAGTTCAAGGCTAGCACACTATTACTTGAGCCACAGATCTACTTCTGGCATTAGTTATTATTACTAATAATAATAGCTGGGCACTGGTGGCTCATGCCTGTAATCTTAGCTATACTCAGGAGGCTGAGATCCTAGGATTGAGGTACAAAGCCAGCCCAGGCAGGAATGTCTGTGAGGCTCTTGTCCCCAATTAACCACCAGAAAACTGGAAGTGGCACTGTAGCTCAGAGTAGTAGAGTACTAGCCTTGAACTGAAGAGCTCAGGGACAGCACCCAGGCCCAGAGTTAAAGCCCCATGACTGACCAATAATAACAATTATTATTATATTGGAGATAAGTGTTTACTGCCTGGGCTGGCTTCAACCCATCATCCTCAGATCTCATCCTTTTGAGTAGCTAGGATTACTGGCGTGAATGAGCCACCAGCAACCAGCTACATACTTTCTCTTAAGAAATAAAATTTTAAATCAGTGCCTATAATCCCAGATACTTGTGGGTCAGATTAGGAGGATGGTAGTTCAAAGCCAACCCAGGCAAGATGTTACTAAGACCCTACTTAACTAGTAGTTGAGTGTAGTGGTTTACATAGGAGTGCAGTACAGGCTGGCCTGGGCAAAGATTATGGGACCCTCTGCCCAAAATAAAGGGAAAAGGGCTGAGGGCATGTCTCAAGTAATAGAAAAACTACCTGGTAAGCTTGAGTTCTTCAGTTCAGCCCCTACTACCACCAAAAAATAAAATCTGCTGGTGCTATAGTGCAGGAAACAGGCAGGAGTATCGTGATCTGTAAGCAAGAGTGGGATATATAGCAAAACCTCTCAAAAAGGGAAGTAGTTGGGTACTGGTGGCTCAGGCCTGTAATCCTAGCGACTCAGAGGCTGAGATCTGAGGGTCATGGTTTAAAGCCAGCCTGGGGGAAAAGGTCTGTGAGACTATCTCCAATAAACTACACAGACAAAGCTTGAAGTGTGCTCTGGCTCAAGTGGTAGAGGTAGGTGCTAGCCTTGAGCAAAACCAAAAAAAAAAAGCTCAGAGACCCAGCTCAGGCCCAAGCCTCAGGACCAGCAAAAAACAAACCCATCTGGGCTAGGGAGCTCAGTGGTAGAGTGCTTGCCTAGGATGTGTAAAGTCTGTATTCCAGCACCAATAAGAAATTTTTAAGAAGCTGGGCCCCAGTGGTTCATACCTGTAATCAGCTACTCAGGAGATGAGATTAAGGATGATGGTTCAAAGCCAGCCCAGGCAGGAAAGTTCATATTTGTATATCCAATTAACCATGAAAAAAGCCAAAAATGGATCTGTGGCTCAAGTGGCAGATCTCCTATGCCCTGACTTCAAGCCCCAAGACCAACACATAAAGAACCTTTTTTGAAATAAATTTTACTGAATTAACATTTCAATATAGTGTATATAGAGTTCGCATAGGACAAAAAGGTTGATCTAAATACAGTAAACAGCTGAGTGCTCAATGGTGGAGGATCATGCCTATAATCTTCAGCTACTCTAGAATTTTGGAGGATCCTGGTTCAGTCCAGTTGTGAAATACTGTCTGAAAAGCCACTGAAACCAAAGGAGCTATAGTTTTAGCTTAATTGGTAGTGCTTGCATAGCAAACAGAAGGTACTGAATTCAATACCCATTACCACCAGAAAATAAATATAGCCAGCAATAAATGCCATTATAAAAAAAAGATGCCAAGAATAAGGTGGGGCTGGGAATGTGGCTCAGTGGTAGAGTGCTTGCCTAGTATGCATGAAGCCCTTGGTTTGATTTCTCAGCACCACATAAACAGAAAAGCCAGAAGTAGGCTGGGAATATGGCCTAGTGGTAGCGTGCTTGCCTCTCATACATTAACCCCTGGGTTCCATTCCTCAGCACCACATATACAAAAAAAAAGCCAGAAGTGGCGCTGTGGCTCAAGTGATAAGAGTGCCAGCTTGAGCAAAAGAAAGTTTGCTCAGGGACAGTGAGTGCCAAAGCCTTGAGTTCAAGCCCCAGGACTGGCAAAAAAATAAAATGTGGATATAGTTGTTAATTGTTCTTCTATTTACCAGTGATGAAAGAAAAGATAAGTGAGACAATTTGTTGTGCACAGTGTAAGATCTTGAGGCACTTTGTGCTTGTAGTCCCAGGTACTCAAGATGCTAAGGTAGGAGAATTACAAACTTAAGACCATTCTAGGCAAAATTTCAGGACCAGCACTCAAAAAAGTTTTGAAGGATTTTCTACCACTTTGAACCACAGCACCACTTCCATTTTGAAGGATTTTCTAAAGGTTATTTTAACTTATATTTGTTTAGATTATGTTCATCATTTGGCAATGCTATGCAAGTTTATTAACAAGTAAGTGGAAAATCCCTGAGGATATTTTAAGTTGTATTTACTTAACTTTTCATAGTAGTAGAGTTTAAACTCAAGTGCCTAGCACTTGCCAGACTAGTTAGTTTTCAAATAGCATTGTTTATGCCTAGGCTTTACTGGACTATGAGCCTACCTTTTACACTTATTGCATAGTTGGGACAAGTACAAGCCACCATGCCCAGTCATGGGGCTTGAACTCAGGGCCTGGGCACTGTCTCTGAGCTCTTTTTGTTTAAGGATATTACTCTACCACTTCAAGCCCCAGCTCCACTTCAGTTTTCTAGTAGTTAATTGGAGGTTAAAGTCTCACAGACTTTCTTAACCTGGCTGGCTTCGAACTGCAGTCCTCAGAGCTCATCCTCCTAAGTAGCTAGGATTGCAGTTGTGAGTCACCAACTGCTGGCTAGATCAACTTTTTATTGGTTAATAGCAAGGGTCTAGGGAACTTTTGCTTGGGCAGGGCCCAACCTCTATCCAAATCTTTTCCCAGATAACTACAATTATAAGCATGAGCCACCTTGTCTAGCTTACTCCCTCCTTTAAGACAAGGTCTTGGTATAGTCCAGGTTGCACTCTTGAGCCTCCAGCCTTTAGAAAAATCCTTTTCTTTTTCTTTTTTTTTCTTTTTTGCCAGTCCTGGGCCTTGGACTCAGGGCCTGAGCACTGTCCCTGGCTTCTTTTTGCTCAAGGCTAGCACTCGGCGACTTGAGCCACAGCGCCACTTCTGGCCATTTTCTATATATGTGATGCTGGGGAATCGAACCCAGGGCTTCATGTATACGAGGCAAGTGCTCTTGCCACTAGGCCATATTCCCAGCCCCAAAAATCCTTTTCTTAAAAATGCAGATTGAGATCCATCAGATTTGAGCTGAAATAGTCTATTTTAGCAAGTTCCTAGGTGAAGCCAGTTTTCCTGATTGCATTTTGAAGAGTAGAGTCATGGATAATTTCACATATCAGCAGACTTAACAGACTAAATCCTAGCTGTCAACAACAGGTGCTTACAGTGGTTTGCTTGCACCTGCTTGGTCTGAGATTTTTAAGTTGTGAAGGGCTGGAGGTATAGTTCAGTGGTAGAGTACTTGCCTAGTATTCGGAAGGCCCTGGTGATCCCCAGCACCACCAAAAAACGGAAAACATTAGATAAGAAGATAGAATAAATTTAGAAAGTAGGTTTTAATAGTTTTGAGGGAACTGCTAGCAAATAACAGGAAGAAAAACTAAAATGTTCAGCCTGAGTATTAGGGAGGGAGTAGATAGAAAACAGGTTACAAATAGAAGTTAGAGAAGGCGTAGAAAGGAAAGACTGGTAGGTTAGTAAAAAAAAATAATGTGGTTTATGTTTGAGCTAACTTTGCCCCCCCCCAGAGAAGCTAATAATGTTCATGAATATGATGAAGTTCAAGTAAACTAAGGAGAACATCATTAAGGGTGAATTCAAAACAACTTTGGTGGATTAAGAAAAACAGGTGGAAATGTTCAAGAAGGATATCTAAATTGTTTTGTTACTTAAAGTTTTATTTAGAAATAGTTTAAGACCCACAAGAAGTTGCAAAAGCAGTATGGAGTTCACCCAGCTGCTCCAGGTCCTCCATGACAGCCCCTTAGATAACTGGTCCCTCAGCATGCCAGGAAACCCACAGGGTGCGGCCTCAGCAACTGAAAATCAGACCTTGTTTGGGGCTATCCAATTATTAACTCAAATTGTGAAAAATAAAACATACAGATGATGTATGGAAAAGTACTTCATTTTCCTTTTTTACGGCAAGCTCTTTCCCCCCTATGGTAGGTTGGTAATACCTACAAGCGATGATGCAAGTTGTGTGTCCCAGGCCTTGTGCTCCGGAGGTATTTTACACGTAACCCACAGCACCGCAAGGTAGGTGTGTAGTCCCTGATTCACACATTCAGAGCTCAGGCATTGAGGTAAGTGAGCTTTATAGCTACTTAATACACAGGAGCAGAGGCACGTTCAAACCCTGCTCTGTCTGACTCAAGTGTACTTTCGTGTGTGTGTGTGTCTGTGTGTGCATGTGTGCCTATACCAGGACTTGAACTCAGGTCCTCAAGCTCTCCCTTAGCTTACTTCCTGTCTCCTGGCAGTTTCCTTTTTGAGCCACAACTTGAGTCAGCATTTAGTATTTTACTGGTTAATTGGAGATGGAGTCTTGAGAACTTGTCCAACCTTGCTGGCTTGGAATGTGATTCTCAGATCTCAGCCTCTTGAGTGGTGAGGATTACAGATGTGAACCACAAGTGCCTGGCTTGAGGTGTACATTCTTAACTAGTTTGGAAGCAGATGTGGCATGAGGCAAATGGTCAATGCATATTTACTTTAAAGCTCTTTGAATCTAATGCCAACCTTGGTAGCCTTTAAAGTAGACAGGGAATGGCAGTGATAGAATACTTGTTTAATAGCATATTCAAGACCCTGGTTCCATCTCCAGCACTGAAAAAAAGTTTTGTGAAGATTAAGGATTATTAAGGTCTTTTCATTTGTCTAGAAAAATTTAGGCCAAAAGTTGTTAGAATTTAGTCTCTAAGAAAGCCAGTTAAGGGCTGGGAATGTAGCTTAGTGACAGAATGCTTCAGCATACTTGAGAACCTGGATTCATTCCACAGCACTGGGGGAAAATGATGTTTGTTGTTATTGTTGTTTGTTTACTGTCCTCGGATCTCAGCCTCCTGTGTAGCGAGGATTATAGGCATGAACCACCACCTGCCCCGAACCCCAAAATAAGGTTTTGTCAAACTTAATTTGATTTTAAAAGGACACCCCTTTCCAAATGACTTCAAATGTTAAAATTTCCCCTTATATTTATTTGGGATTTTGTATCTTGTTAGAAAACACAGTTTGTAACACAATAACTTTCCAACCTTTTGAGCTTTTCCTTCATTTATTTCACACTTGTAAGCATTTCCTTTTTTAAGTAGTTCTAATTGCTCTGTGTGTGATGGCACATGCCTGTAATTCCTTGTGCTCCTGAGACTAATGTAGGAGGATCATGAGTTTTGAGGCCAGCCTTGGCAGCTTCATGAGACCCTGTCAGAAGGGCTCGGGTTGTGGCTCAGTGGTACAGTGCTTGTCTCGCATGCACAGTGTCATATGTTCTATGTTTACCACCAAAAAAAAGCAAACTATAAACCACCATTTGGGGACTTTAAGTTAGTATGGGAGAATTGAAGTCAATGTGTTCAAATGTCTATATAGATTTCCAAGACAAGCCTGATGGAAAAGTTAATAAATGTTTCCAACATGCCATTGTCTTAAGTTTCTTGTGTTAATACATTTAAACCTCATCTAAACCCTGGAAAATATGTGATACTAAGACAAATCTTTTCATCTAAGACTTCCAGCTAGCAGGGCTACAATTTGGTACTGCACAAGGTGTGTGTGGAATGACAGCTGACACTACTCACCACTCCGCTGCCTTCTGCCTTTTACTTGGTGCAGAATTACTAGGGAAGTGCCATCAAGCTCCTTTGAAAGGTTGAAAACCTTGAATATTACCATCTAGGTAGTTTAACAAATTCACCAACTTGGAACTATACTAGGTGGGACAATGGCTGTTTTTTTGTAGGAAGAAGAGTTTAAGAAATACTTTGTGTTGTGATATTTAGGTTGATAGTCTCTGGGTACCTCCCTTTTATAAGTGTAGTTATTATTATTTGAGCAATGATTACCTGTATGTGCTTGTGTTGGTGTACTGGAGCGTAAAGTCTTTTTCTTTTCTTTTCTTTTCTTTTTTTTGTCTGTTGATCCTAGGGCTTGAACTCAGGACATGACCTGGGCACTGTTCCTGAGCTTTTTTTTGTTCAAAGCTAATGCTCTACGTAGACTCTTGAGTCACAGCTCCACCTCTTGAGTCACAGTTCCACTTCTGGCTTTTTCGGTGCCTCACAGACTTTTCTTCCCAGGCTGGTTTTGAACCACAATCCTCAGATCTTAGCCTCCTGAGTGGCTAGGATTACAGGTGTAGGCTACCATGCCTTGCTGATCCACATTTTTTTTTAAATCCTTGTTCACTGAAACACCTCTTTCCTGAGTCTGTTCTGCTTCAGAAATTTCATCCACTTTCAGGCTCATAGGATTTTATGTTGCTCATTAATCATAATCTTTCCATTCTTATGACACCTGATAATGTTGAACAGTTAACCAGCATTTGTTTTAACAAGCATTAGGTGAGTACATGGTCCTGGCATTTGTAGCATAGGGATAAGGAGAGACATCTGGTAAAGAGGATGAAGCACTAGGGACTTCTGTGAGAAAACTGCTTTGGGAGCACCTCTAGTGGTTGAACCAGGGCCCATATAAGCACTCTGAGACTCGGCTGCACACCCAGTCCCTGGGAACATCTCTGGATTCCACAGACTGGAATCTTAAATCATTTGATTTAATCATGTCATGCTGATTCTTTTTTATGATTTTCATTAATTTCTCATTGCTCCAATGGCCCAATGTTTTTAACCTTAAAAAAAAAAAAAGGTACAGCTAGGAGTTTGGCCTAGTGGTAGAGTGCTTGCCTACCATGCACAAAGAAAGCTCTGGGTTCGATTCCTCGGTACCACATACACAGGAAAAGCTGGAAGTGGTGCTGTGGCTCAAGTGGTAGAGTGCTAGCCTTGAGCAATAAGAGCTCAAGGACAGTGCCCAGGCCCCGAGTTCAAGTCCTGGGACTGGCAAAAATAGTATATGGCTTGGAACCAATATAGAAATAAATATTAGACCAGCCATAAGAAATAACAGCTGTACTTGAATACTCGATTAGAATTCCAACAAGGTGATTTTTAAAAGGCTTACATTATCAGCTGAGTGCTTGTAGCTCACGTTCCTGTAATCCTAACTACTCAAGAGACTGCGATCTGCAATGACAATTGGAAGCCAGCCCAGGCAGAAAAGCATGTGAGACTCATGTCTTATTAACCACCAGAAGGCCAGAAGTGGAGCTGTGGCTCAAAGTGGTAGAATGTTAGCCTTGGGCAAAAAAATCCCAAGGAACACACACAAAAACCCTAAGGATCAATAAAAACACTTAAGTACGTAAGTCAGGCCCTGTACTGGCACAAAAATAAGAACAGCTTGCATTAACAGAGTACTTTGTAAATTGAATCACATTTTATTTTATTTTATATTTATTTTTTAGCAGTCCTGGGCCTTGGACTCAAGGCCTGAGCACTGTCGCTGGCTTCTTTTTGCTCAAGGCTTGCATTCTGCCACTTGAGTCACAGCACTGCTTCTGGCCATTTTCTATATATGTGGTGCTGGGGAATCGAACCCAGGGCTTCATGTTTATGAGGCGAGCACTCTTGCCACTAGGCCATATTCCCAGCCCTACATTTTATTTTTTAAAACCTCAAGTTACAGGCTGGGTATGTGGCTTAGTGGTAGAGTGTTTGTCTCCTATACATGAAGCCCTGGGTTTGATTCCTCAGAACCACATAAACAGAAAAAGGCAGAAGTGGTACTGTGGCTCAAGTGACAGAGTGCTATCCTTGAGCAAAAATGAAGCCCAGGGCCAGTGCCCTGGCCCTGAGTTCAAGCCACAGGACTGACAAACAAAAAAGTTACATCAAATTCTGACTTTTTCCCCTCTTTTTTTTTTGGCCAGTCCTGGGCCTTGGACTCAGGGCCTGAGCACTGTCCCTGGCTTCTTTTTTGCTCAAGGCTAGCACTCTGCCACTTGAGCCACAGCGCCACTTCTGGCTGTTTTCTGTATATGTGGTGCTGGGGAATTGAACCCAGGGTCTCATGTACACGAGACAAGCACTCTTGCCACTAGGCCATATCCCCAGCCCACTTTTTCCCCTCTTGATTGTGAACTTAGGGCCTTGTCTTTGCTGGGCTGAAACAATACCATTGATGCACTCTCCATTTTTTGCACTGCTTAATTTTGAGATGGTGTCTCACTTCTTGCCCAGGCATACATGTGTGCTTTAATACTCCTATCTTACTTTCCCTCTTCTTACTAATAGCATTTGGGCACCACCATGCCCAGCTGCCAATTGAGAAGGAGTCTTGTAAACTTTTCTACATGTTGCTTTGAAATGGAATTCTCCCTGTCACAATCTTCCAGGAAATTAGGATTACTGGCGTAACATCCTGGTACTGAGCAGATTCTAACCATCCTTAGTTTTAGAGGGTGAATTTTATGATAGAAATTCTGGATACCAAAAATATTTTATTTTCCCCCTTATTGAGTTAATGTTTTATTAAAGAGATTAAGTCTACATGTGTCCCATCATACAAGACTTTTAAATTGGATAACAGTGTTGTGAACCCAAAAGCTACTTCCTAGATTATTACAACCTTTTTCTCTATTTTTTACTCCTTATCTATATTTGTCCCACACAGTTGTGATGATTATCATACAAACATTTCCATTGTGTCATGGTGTCAAAGTACTTTTAAGTTTCAGATGTCCCTATAGTTCTGATTCTCGTTTGGCCTTTTACTTCTTGCCCAATCAGGCTACAATTTGTGAGTACCTGCCTGTTAGATTTAGGAAGGTTATACTGATTTCACATCCTGGTCCACCATAACTCATCATTCCCTAACACTTAACTTAGGAGAGTCCATTGTTCTGAGACAGAATTGAGACACACTGTCACTGATGAGATAGGAATATTACTGACCTTTCAAGCTCTCACACACAAAATAATTTTAGACTCCAACTAGTGACCCTCTTTTTTTGTAATTTGGTCCTGGAACTTGAACTCGGGGGCCTGGGCACTGTCCTTGAGCTTTTTTTTTTTTTTTTTTTTTTTTTGGCTCAAGGCTCTGACTTTGAGCCACAGTGCTACTTCCAGTTTTCTGGTGGTTAATTGGAGATAAGAGTCTTACTGAACTGACTTTCCTACCCCAGCTGGCATTGCACTGCCATCCTCAGATCTCAGCCTCCTGAGTAGGTAGGATTACAGCCAGTGGTACTCCTCAAGCAGCTTTTGAAGACACACACATACACAGACACTCACACACACATACACAGCTAGTTGATTAGAGATGAAATCTCTTGAATTTTTCTGTCCACACTGCCTGTGAACCCATGATTGAACCACCAGTACACTGCTGCTATTTTGTTTCTAAAACCAAAAGTGCTGGAATGTTGCTGTGGTCTGTTTCCATATTGGTATAGTCATACCTACTGTGGGGAAGTGCAGAGAACGGTGATCTCATTTAATAAGCTCCTCCTATGGCTTCTGTGTTCTAGCAGTCTCTTGGAAAAGTACAAAGAAGGTTGATATTTTGACCTTAGCCCTAATATCTATTCCTATTACTCATAAAACAGCTCCCATTCATTGAGTTGCTATTGAGAGCTAGACACAGGAAGCTAGATAATCTTCAGTGCTAACTTCTGATTTAAGGAAAGCAGCCTCACAGAGGTTACATGATGGTTGGACAGCTAGTTTGTGACAAAGCAAGTACTAGAGTCTAGGATTTGCTCCCCTCATTCTCATCTTTGTAGAAGTAAAACTTTTTAAAGAAAGAAACAAAACATTTAAGATTGACTTGGGAGGTTTTGAGGGAGTGTCACTATTGGGATTTGAACTCAGTCTCATGCTCACTTGGCAAGTGCTCCATCTTGAGCCACATCCCCAACCCTCTTTTGCTTTTCAGATGTGATGTCACTTTGCCAAGAGGCAGCTTCAGACTTTGATCTTCCTCTTTTGCCTCCTAGCGTCTAGGACCACGGATGTGTGCCACCAGACCCAGCTTTTTGGTTGAGATGGGCGTCCTGCTAACTTTTTGCCCCAGCTGTCCTCAAACAGCAATCCTCCCAATCTTTACCTCCTGAGTAGCTGGGATCACAGGCACATATTGTCCTACAGGACCTTGTAGAGAGGATGTGTATGTGCTGGTATTGGTGCTAGAACTCAGGGCCTGAAGCTCTTGTTCATCTTTTTCTGTATGACCGGTACTCTGCTATTTGAGCCACTTCAGTACCCGCACATCTTCAACTAGTACAGTGGATTTCATTTTGTCATGTGCTTGTGGAGACAAGGTAAAAAGATCAAAGGGTTTATTTTATTTTATTTTATTTTGCCAGTCCTGCACTTCTTTTGGCTTCTTTTTGCTCAAGGCTAGCATTCTACCACTTGAGCCACAGCACCACTTCTGGCTTTTTCTATATATGTGGTGCTGAGGAATCGAACGCAGGGCTTCATGTATATGAGGCAAGCACTCTACCACTAGGCCATATTCCCAGCCCAGGATTTATTATTTTTTTAAACAGTACTTAGGTTTAACTTGCCTCATGCTCTCTAGACAAGGCACTGTACCATAAACCACACTTCTACTTGAGTTTACGATTTTTTGTTTTGTTTTTTTCAGTCCTGGGGCTTGGACTCAGGGCCTGAACATTGTCCCTGGCTTCTAGCACTCTGCCACTTGAGCCACAGTGCCACTTCTGACCTTTTCTATATATATATATGACCTTTTCTCTATATATGGGTGCTGAGGAATCGAACCCAGGGCTTCATGTATACGGGGCAAGCACTCTTGCCATTAGGCCATATTCCCAGCCCCAAGTTTACGATTTTTAAACTTGGTTTGTTGTATGCTATTGCCCCTGACTTTAGTAAATATATATACATATATATAATATAGTAAGTATATATGAATGTGTATATATACATATATGAATAGAGAGAAAGAGAGCCAGTTCTCGGGCTTGAACTCAGGGCCTGGGCACTATCCCTGAGCTGCTTTTGCTCAAGGCTGACACTCCAGCACTTGAGCCACAGTGCCACTTCCAGCCTTCTCTTTTTGTTTACGGGGCACTGAGAATTGAACCCAGGGCTTCATGCATGCTAGGCCAGCACTCTACCGCTAAGTCCCATTCCTAGCTCCCTCCAGCCTTTTTAATCTTTATATTTTACTTTATTTTCTGTGCTTTTTACCCAGGACTGGCTTTGGACTATGATTCTCCTACCTACCCTCTCACTTGGCTACGGTTATGACATACCTGGCTTATTTGTTAAGATGAGGAGGTCTCTAATATTTTGTCCTTGCTGGCCTCAAACTCGAACTACAACCCTCCTGATCCTGTTTCCTCCTAGCCCTTGTACATGACCATATCCAACTGTATCTGTTTATTTCTTTTTTTTGGCCAGTCCTGGGCCTTGGACTCAGGGCCTGAGCACTGTCCCTGGCTTCTTCCCGCTCAAGGCTAGCACTCTGCCACTTGAGCCACAGCGCCGCTTCTGGCCGTTTTCTGTATATGTGGTGCTGGGGAATCGAACCTAGGGCCTCGTGTATCCGAGGCAGGCACTCTTGCCACTAGGCTATATCCCCAGCCCTGTTTATTTCTTAAAGTGACAGCCCAACCAGGCACTGGTGGCTCTGAAATACTAGGTATCCAGGAAGCTGTGATCTGAAGGACACAGTTTGAAGCCAGTCAGGACAGGAAAGTCCATGAGACTCTTACCTTCAATTAACCAAAGGTAGACTGTACCCCAAGTGGTAGAGGGCTGGCTTTGAGCAGGAAAGCTAAGGGAGAGTACCCTAGCTATCCCTGAGTCCAAACCCCAGGACTGTCACAAAAAAATAAATATAAATAAGGTGAAAGCCCAAGTAACATAAACTGGGCAATGTTCATTTACATCAGTAATATTGAACTTTTTTCTTTTGTTTCAGTACTTTATTTTTATTATTATTATTGACTTATTTTTAGTGTGGAGCTTGAGTTCTGGGCCTGCGTGCTGTCCCTGAGCGCTTCAGCTCAAGGCTAGCGCTCTACCACTTGAGCCACAGCGCCACTTCTAGTTACTTAGAGATAAGAGTCTCATGGACTTTAATGTCCCAGTTGGCTTTGAGCGGTGATCCTCAAATCTCAGCCTCCTGAGTTGCTAGGACTACAGGTGTGAGCCACAGGTCCTGGCTCTGCTTCCCATTTTTAAGTGGTTTATTGGAGATAAGATTCTCCTGGGAACTTTTCTGCTCAAGCTCTCTTTGAACATGATCCTTAGACCTCAGCCTCCTGAGTAGCTAGGATTACAGCCATGAGCCACCAGAGCCTGGCTATTCTTTTTTCTTTTTAATAAAAGTACCGGAGGTTGAACTCGGGGCCTTATACTTTTGTTCTAGTTTTTTGCTCATGACTGGCTACTTGAGCCACACATCCTGTTTTGACTTTTTGCTGGTGGATTAAGATATGAGTTTCTTAGATTTACCTGCCAGGCCTGGTTTTGAACCACAATCCTCAGATCTCAGTGTCCTAAGTAGCATGAGCCCCTGGTGCATGACTGTATTACCACTTTTTTTTTTTTTTAGACAATAAAGACCTTTATTACATGAGCTAAGTATGGTAGATGACTTTATTTGCCTTCCCAGGCCTTGATCTTCCTCATATAGAATTCCAGCTCCTTGCCTTCTAGGACATAGCCATCTGCTCGGCCTCACTGGCCTGGTCTGGATGCAATGCAGGCAAGAAGCTTCCCCTGATGGAACTGCTCCTCTAAAAGACTGCTGATTTTGGCATTCTTTTTCCTTTCATCGTATTTCTTCTGAATTTTCTTGGATCTCTTCTTGTTTAAAATCTCTTCCTCTTCAGGAGTCAGCTTGGCCCCCTTCTTGCGGCCAAGGGGCAATGCATAGTGGGTTTCGTACCACAGTCGGTACAGTGTGCTGTCAATGAGCACAATGCAGTTCTTCACTAGGGTCTTGGTGCGGACCAGCTCATTATTGGATGCATTGTAGACAACATCAATGATCCTTGTTTTACGAGTACAACACTCAGAGCCCCAGGAAAAGTTGCCCACATCCAGCCTCAGAGCACGATGTTTCTTTTCTTTTTTTTTGCCAGTCCTGGGCTTGGACTCAGGGGCTGAGCATTGTCCCTGGCTTCTTTTTGGTTGAGATCGGCGTCCTGCTAACTTTTTGCCCCAGCTGTCCTCAGGGGAGCCATCTGAGACTATAAATATACAGCTAGCTAGCTCAGGAACATTGCCCAGGCCCTATGTTCAAGCCCCAGGATCTGCACACAAACAATAATGATAATATAGTAATAATAATAATTCACTGACATCTCAAATGCTCCTATAGAATCAACTCTGGAGAAAGCAGGGGAGCCATCTGAGACACTATAACCATTGTATCTGTACCTGTCTGTATTCAAGGGAATCACCCTCATACTCTGGAGGACTGTTATGTTGATTTCTCTGGCTTCTTTTTGCTCAAGGCTAGCACTCTGCCACTTGAGCCACAGCGCCACTTCTGGCCATTTTCTATATATGTGCTGGGGAATCGAACCCAGGGCTTTATGTATACGAGGCAAGCACTGTTGCCACTAGGCCATATTCCTAGCCACGATATTTCTTGTTGCCACCTCAAACTCGGACTGTGTGTATGCGACGGGGGCCAATCTTAGTGTTGGCGGCGGGGCGTCCCAGCTCATACTTCTGCTTCTTGTGGTAGGGCTTCCTCTTGCCCCAGGTCTTGCGGCACTTGTGCCAGTTGTCCCGAGAGATGCCCATCGCTTGGCACTGGCTGGAAAGAGACTGTATTACCACTTTTAATACTTGAAACTTTTTAAACATTTGCTCGAAAGTTGTATAGATTGAAAGATGAGAGCTTGATTAATGGAGCTATGTGAATGATGGTAATAGAGACACATATACTAGCAGATGATGAAAGGAGAAAACTATAGCTAATTTGCCAATGGTTAGAAAACAATAGTTAATGTATGCTAATAAGTTTTTTTAATGGTGATAAGTTTTACGGCTCTTGCCACCTGTAATAACAACACTCCTAGCTCTTTGGAGGATGAGGCAGGAAAATCTCATGTTTGAGGCCAGCCCAGGCTAGACAGAGAGAAACCTTGTCTCTTAACAGCCAAAGGCTGGAGATGAAGCTCAGTGGCAGAGTACCTCTTTAACATGTGGGAATCCATAGGTCAGCCCCTGAGCACCAATCCCCCCCAAAAAAAGGTAATGATGGCATTTTCCTTTGAAGTTCAGACTAGCTTTTGGTTCCAGATCTTGTAGCAGCTCCAGCTATTGCTCCTGTACCACTACCCAAAGGGAAGGTGGAATCCTTTCACTTCAACCCTAACAGTCTGCTGGGACCATGATGTCAAAGGTTCACTTGGGACACAAGCAAGAAGAAAGGGAGGCGGTTGGCAAAAATATCCTTCAGGTAATACTTTATAAGAGAAATAATAGTTGGGTTTGTTTTTTGGTGCCAGCCCTGGGGCTTGAACTCAAGCCTGGGTGCTATCTTTGAGATTCTTTTTCTCAAGGCTAGTGCTTGAGTCACAGCTCCACTTCTAGCTTTTTCTGAGTAGTTTATTGAAGATAAGAGGCTTGTAGATTTTCCTGCCCCTTGCCCTGGCTGGCTTTGAACTGTGATCCTCAGGTCTCAGCTTCCTGAGTAGTTAGGATTACAGGCAAGAGCCACCAGTGACCAGCTTAAAAATAATTTTATGGTTACTATTAATGTATAGAGGAACTGCCATTTTACAAGTCAGGTAATGAGTACATTTCCTTTTTTTTTTTTTTTTAAACAATGTCATCCCTTCTTTTGCTTTCCCCCTCCCATCCCTGCCCACAAGTGACATAGATTGAAGGCACAAATTTGCAGCAGATGGTCCGTATCCAGGGTGCAGAAATGACTCTGTTTGTGTTATTTCAGGGACTTGAACTTAAGTCCTCAGCTTTCCTGCTTACAGTTGGTGCTCCACTACTTGAGTCATGCCTCTATTCAGGCATTTTACTAGTTAATTGGAGATGGAATCTCATAAATCTTCGTCCTCAGGCTAGCTTCCAACCATGATTCTCTAGATCTCTCAGCCTCCTGTGTAGCTAAGTTTACAGGCTTATGCCATCATTATCCTGCTAGAAACAATCGGAGAAGGCTTCTTGGAGATCATTTTGGGGGCTTTACGGCATCTTAGAACCGGAAGAGATTACCATGTTTTTGCCCCAGCATTCACTAACATGAGCCAGCTGCCACGTTCAGTTTTGCCATTGACTTTGGCCCTAAATTGAGAGTAGATTAGAGGTGCTGGGACAAACTAGACTCCAGTCACAATGTATCTTGAGTTGAGAATGTTTTTCTCTGTAAAGACACCGCAGGCAGAGAGTGCTGAATACTGTGTGAAAGCAATAGCATCGCTTCTGTTTGAAAAGAGCATTTGCAAGAACCACGTGAACACTTGATGAGGTGGTGGCTGCATTTGTCGCAGCCAAATGAGAAACAGAACTGTTACCTTGAGGTTGAGGGCACAACTTGTGTTTTTCTTAATTACACCATTGGAGAAGAGAACATAATAGTAAATAACTCAGAGTAATTTAACCTGAGGTGAGACTTTATATGTATTTTTGTATGGGGGATAGCTGATGTACTTGGAAAATACTTTGATTGAATGTAAAAATACCTTTCAAAACAGTGCTGGAACCTTTATTTGTTTGTTTTGTGTGCCAGTACCGGGGCTTGAACTCAGGACCAGGGGACTCTCCTTAGCTATTTTGCTCAAGACTGTTGCTCTATCACTTGAGCCACAGCTCTACTTCTGGCTTTAAATTTTTTTTATTGTTAGTATAAAAGTGATGTACAGAGGAGTTACAGATGTATAAGTTAGGTAAAGTGTATGTGTCTTTTTGGACAATGTGACCCTTCACTCTCTCCCAGTTTTTCCTTTCCTTTCCCACCCACAACTTTTTTTTTGACCAGTTGTGGAGCTTGAACTCAAGGCCTGAGCACTGTCCTTGGCTTCTTTTTGCTCAAGGCTAGCACTCTACCACTTGAGCCACATGTGGTGCTGAGGAATCGAACCCAGGGCTTCACGTATACAAGGCAAGCACTCTTAAGCCATATTCCTAGTTCCAAAAGAGGTGGGCCATATTCCAAGTCCCCCATCCACAACTTCTACAGTTCATTTTCAACATAGTGTCTAGTGAGTACCACTGCTGCATTTGTCCACCCTTTATCCCTCCATTTCTGTGTTCTCCCCCTCGCTTGCCCTCCTAAAGACAAATGAACAAACAAGACAAAAAGAAAAAACAAAAACAGCAATAACAAAAAAAAAAACACCTCTTTTGGAACTAGGAATATGGCTTAATTAAGAGTGCTTGCCTTGCATGCATTAAGCCCTGGGTTCGATTCCTCAGCACCACATAAACAGAAAAAGCCGGAAGTGGCGCTGTGGCTCAAGTGGTAGAGTGCTAGCCTTCAGCAAAAAGAAGCCAGTGACAGTGCTCAGGCCCTGAGTCCAAGCCCTAGGACTGGCAAAACAAAACCCTCTTTTTCCATTTCCTAGAGCTCATTTCAATTAATATTATTTTATGTGATCAGATACACACAGGCATTGTGCCTTTGTGTTTCTCTCCTTAGAGTGTCCTTCTTTGGTCTCACTGTGTGTGAATGCCTAGAGTCCTGTATAATTTATCATGTCCCAGTGTGTTTTAGATCTGGCTTCTGTATATGAGAGAAATCATGTGCTATTTGTTTGTCTCTCTGAGGTTGGCTTACCTCACTTAACATTATTTGTTCTAGGTCCATCCATTTCCCTGCAAATGACATAAAATTATTCTTTCTAATGGCTGTGTAAAATTCTATTGTGTATAGGCACCACATTTTTTGAATCCACTCATGTAGTGTAGGGCATCTAGGCGGTTTCCATAGCTTAGCTATTGTGAATACAGTGCACCAATAAACATGGCTGTGCAAGTGTTACAATATCCTGGCTTGTGATGTTCAGGGTAGATGCCCAGGAGAGGTATGGCTGGGTCATAGGGAAGATCTATGTTTGGTTTTTTGGGGAACCTCCAGACTGCTGTGCAGAGTGGTCACTTCTGTCTTGCTGTTTAGTTGGAGATAAGAGTCTCTTGGATTTGTCTGCCTAGGCTGGTATTGAACTGTGATCTTCAGATCTCAGCCTCCTGAGTAGTTAGGATTACAAATGTGAACCACTGGTACCTGGCTTAGAATCCCTCCTTTTCTCAGGTCCATTGGTCAACTTCTTAGAAACCAGGCATAAAGAGAAATCAAAATAACAGTCCTCCAGAGTATGAGGGTGATTCCCTTGAATACAGACAGGTACAGATACAATGGTTATAGTGTCTCAGATGGCTCCCCTGCTTTCTCCAGAGTTAATTCTATAGGAGCATTTGAGATGTCAGTGAATTATTATTATTACTATATTATCATTATTGTTTGTGTGCAGATCCTGGGGCTTGAACATAGGGCCTGGGCAATGTTCCTGAGCTAGCTAGCTATTTATTTATTTTCCTCAAGGCTTGTGATCTACCACTTGAGCCACAGCTAAGCTTTTTGGTGGTTAATTAGGGATAGCTTCATGGGCTTTGTTATCTGTACCAGCTTTGAGTCTCAGTCCTCAGATCATAGCCTCCTAAATAGCTAAGATTACAGGTATGAACCACCGGCATCTGATTTCATTTTCCTTTTTTTTTTTTTTCCAGTCCTGGAGTGTGAACTCAGGGCCTAGGCACTGTCCCTGAGTTTCTTTTGCTCAAGGCTAGCACTCTGCCCAGGCTTTTGTTTCTTATAAAGTCCAAACTCAGGATCAGAAGCATTGATAGTACTTTTTTTCCCAACTGCTTCTAATTATTATATATGTTATCATTATAAGTGTTCCCTCCTAGTCCCTGAAGGTGTTTTTTTTTTTGTTTTTTTTACCAGTCCTGGGCCCTGGCTTGTTTGCTCAAGGCCACTTGAGCCGCAGTGCCACTTCTGGCCGTTTTCTATATATGTGGTGCTGGGAATCGAACCCAGGGCTTCATGTATATGAGGCAAGCTCTCTCGCCACAACTAGGCCATATTTCCAGCCTCTGAAGGTGTGGTGTTTTTTTTTTAATATTATTTTTATTTTTGCCAGTCCTGGGGCTTGAACTCAGGGCCTGAGCACTGTCCCTGGCTTCTTTTTGCTCAAGGCTAGCACACTACCTCTTTAGCCACAGCGCCACTTCCAGCTTTTTCTGGGTATATGGTACTGAGGTATGGAACCCAGGGCTTCATGCATGCAAGGCGAGCATTCTACTACTAAGACACATTCCTTATTTCTGTCAGTCCTGGGCTCTGTCCCTGAGCTTATTTTACTCAAGGTTCATGTTCTACAACTTTGAGCCACAGCTCCAGTTGTGGTTTTTGAGTAGTTAATTGGCAATAAGATTCTCACAGGGACTTTTATTCCCAGGCTGGCTTTGAACCACAATCCTTAGATCTCAGCCTCCTGAGTAGCTAGGATAACAGGTGTGAACCACTGACACCTAGCTGAGGGTAGTTTTACACAGTAACTTTTTCTTTGCCTTTCTAGATGCTAAGGTCCCTGCGAAGTATATATTTCTAAATGATGTCCAGTGTGGAGGCTCCTGAGCTACCGAAGGAGCGTGGGCCTTGAGAAAGGTGTGCATCCTCTGGAGTCCACGCCCACTCAGCAAGAACACTGCCTGCTCATGTGCGCTCACACTGATGGCTTTTTCCCACCATTCTTCCCAAAGCCAGGCTGTCACCTCAGAATTCCCCTCATCTAGAGGCCTTCGTGTCTGCCCTCAGACCAGTGACCTAGTTCTACCACATCCGGGTACCAAAGGGAGTTGAGGTATCAGTCAATCACGTAGCCAACCTGTTTATGATTTATGAGGAAACAAAATTTGTTTTCTCACTGCTTGATGTGTATAGAAAGTTTTGGTTTTTAAGTTATACATTGGAAAAATGTAAAGACATTTCCTGGTTAGTTTCAGATGAGTTCTTCAATGTTTTCTTTACTAAGTCTATTTTAATGTGTATTTCCTGCAAATGAAGAAGCAGTTGAGTGGGCTGGGTATGGTGGTACAGTCCTGTAATCCCAGCAGTAGGAAGACTCAAGACTGAGGGGCTGGGAATATGGCCTAGTGGCAAGAGTGCTTGCCTCCTATACACGAAGCCCTGGGTTCGATTCCCCAGCACCACATATACAGAAAATGGCCAGAGGTGGTGCTGTGGCTCAAGTGGCAGAGTGCTAGCCTTGAGCAAAAAGAAGCCAGGGACAGTGCTCAGGCCTTGAGTCCAAGGCCCAGGACTGGCAAAAAAAAAAAAAAGACTAAGGTGCTGAGTAACTTAATGAGATGAGACTCATTAAATTTAAATTTTAAGTTTATATTTAAAGCTTGTGCTAATGATAATCAGATAAAGTTCACCTTTTTCTGGTTTAAGTAGTATGCAAATAATATTTTAAATTCTTAATAAAAAACAGTTTGCTAGCATTATTGGTTCCCTTCCTTAGGATTGCTTTTTCTCTATTTGCTCTTAATGCAAAATCAAGGGCAGACTTGTACTAAATTGCTAACTTAATGTTTGGTCTTCTTGAAAATCATAACGTCTTTCATTCAACGTTTACTAAAGGAAGCTGGGTGCTGGTGGCTCACCCCTGTAATCCTAGCTGCTCAGGAGGCTGAGATCTGAGGGTCTCCGTTCAGAGCCTGACAAGGGAAGACAAATCCAGGAGGCTCTGATCTCCCCCTAACCAGCAGAAAGCCAGAAGTTGGGGTGTAGCTCAAGTGTCAAAGTGCCTGCATTGAGAAAAAAGCTAAGCAAGAATGCAAGGCCTTGAGTTCAAGCCCTAGAACCGGCACCAAAAAAACAATTTTTTTTTAATTAGTAAAGGAACACAGATGCCAGGTGTGGGGGCTTGTAGTCCCAGCTCCTCTGGAAGGTTACTTGAGCCTGAGTGCAAGAGTAACCATAGAAAACTCCATCCTCTAGCCAACTGGTGCTGTGAGCTTGCGTAGGCACTGGTTTTCATTGAGGAAAATAACAGGCAATTCACGTGCACATACTTAAGTTATGACGCATCCCAGTTAAAGTTGTGAGACCTCAAACTGCACCCCAATCACTTAATTTTATGTGTTTCCCTGTTTGCTGTGTCTGACCTTCAAGATTTCCTGACTGATGCTGAAATGGAAACCAGCCAACGCAGAAATTTGGGGAAATGACATCTGAAGAATGCAAGGGAAATAGGAATTCTTTTCTAGCCTTCCCAAACCTGCGTTGTTGCGTCTAATCCACCACAGTCAGAGGAAAAGAACTGAATTCGTGGAATTTGCCAGCTAAGCCTTACTGCCATCCTTAATGGAAATACACTGAATAGATACTGAATATATGGAAATATACTGAGAAGGTAAGTGTACTGTCTCCCCTGAAGAAAGAGGTATAAAGGTAGGCAGCTCCTTTATTCCAGGCTTCAAAATCTTTCCCTACTTCAGGGTACTTCTTGCAGCTAAGCTGGAACTGCATAGAAATAGTGTTTCTTAAATTATAGCCAGGGGTGTGATAGTACATCGCCCCGTACACCTGTGGAATGCTGAAGCAGGAGAATCATGAGTTTGAGGCCAGCCCAGGATGTGTAACAAAACCCTGTCTCAAATTCAGTTGAGTTTTAGTCCAATCCCTCAGTGTATAAAAAAAGAAAAAACTTGAAATGTCTCAAAGGTCTTACCAAACTACGTTTGCATTAGATAACAATCAGTAAAATTAGAGTTTCCATGGTTTCTGTTTTTAAAGCCACTGAATTTGTTTTGTAGATAGAGCAAAAGTTACTAGGATTAATTATTCCCATATATTGCATATACCTATGCAGTAGGCACTGTGCCAGGCCCTGGAATTACAAAGGTGGATCAGCACCCAGAGTTCATGTCCTGGAGTTACTTCAGTGCAGTGGAGAGAGGATTTTAGCTTAGGGAGTCAGCATCTGATATAGCATGAGGCAAATTCTATTTCCTCATCCACAATCTACTCTACTAATAAGGAGCATATGTGTAACATTTACTACAAACTCTGTACGTGCCAGGTACCCTTCGAAGCTCTACTCCTTGCATCTATGATATATAGGTACTATTACTAATGCCTAATTTCCAAGTAGGGCAGATAAGCAAACTGACTTGGCCTACATTTGTAGAACTGTGATCTAGAGACCAATGCTTGACAGGCTAATCGTAGAGCCTACATTTTTTGCTCTTGGGGCTTGAACTCAGGGCCTGAGCTCTTTGCTCAAAGCTAGCCTTCTACTTTGAGCCACAGCACCACTTCCAGTTTTCTGGTGATTAATTAGAGATAAGTGTCTCAAGGACTTTCCTGCCTGGGCTGGCTTTGAACCATGATCCTCAGATCTCAAGCCTCTTGAGTCACTAGGATTATAGGCACGAGCCACTGGCACGGTGCCAGTGGCACCTGGCTAGAGCCTACACTTAGTTTGAGTGTGATATTTATATATCATATCGTGATGTGAGTACTAGGACAGTTTGCATATTGACCCCTTCACCCATACACAGAAGTCTGACTGTAGGGGCTGGGAATATGGCCTAGTGGCAAGAGTGCTTGCCTTGTATACATGAAGCCCTGGGTCCGATTCCTCAGCACCACATATATAGAAAAGGTCAGCTGTGGCTCAAGTGGCAGAGCAAAAAGAAGCCAGGGACAGTGCTCAGGCCCTGAGTTCAAGGCCCAGGACTGGCCAAAAAAAGAAGTCTGACTGGAGCAGAGGAGGAGAGCTGGCTCAGGCTCCTCTGCTTTTTGGAATGTGGACCTTATCTTGTAGCTGCTAAATTAGGAGAAATCCAACTCCTACTGAACCATTCCCCAGGAATCTACAAAGAGAACAGATAAGGCTTTGTGCAGAAGTGAAGAGAAACCACTGAGCACTCCAGGTAGGTAATGACCCCCCACCCCATGTGCGTACAGCCTCATTCCTCTGGTCTCTGTTCTGTTATACTTCTGTAAATCTGATTTGCCATTAATAAACAGTTTCCTGAAGCAAGTGGGCATTTTGTCTCATTTCATGTTGGACTGGGATTCATTGTTCACCTTATATATGTTACTGCCACCTCTTTCAGAACTGAAGGTGTAATTAAAGCGAGTGCACTTCTATATACCTAATACTGTTGAGGGTTGAAAATACCTATTTGAATACCAGGTGTAGTTCTCAGAGGAGAGGAAGAAGCCAAGCTGGGCTGCACAGTGAAACCTGTGCAAAAGGTCCCAAGGGCAAAGGAGCTTGACTGTGGTAAGAGTGCTTGCCTAGTGTGAGCCAGACCCTGAATTTGATCCTCAGCAAAGGGGGGAAATCTGCTCTAGTGAAATCAAGCTAACAGTGAGGTTTCCCTCCAAGTGACTACTGCCATCGGAATTATGGGGAAGTGAGCCTGGAAGGTGGCTCAGGGGCAGAGTGCGCCTTGCATGGGTGGAGCCCTGGGTTTCTTCATCAGAACCACATGCACAAGTTAGAATTAAATATATGAAGGCACTGAATGGAAGGCTAATATCGAGCCCTTTTGGATAACAAAGGAGTAGTTGTCAGAACCTGATTTCAAAGATAAAATAATACTCAGAGCGTGACACAGTGGGAGAATGCCTGCTTAGTATGCATGAGGTTTGTGGCTCAGTCCTCAAAGAAAGAAGAAAGAAAAACGCAACCACAATGAAAAGAAATACAACATAAAAAACCCTAAAATACGCATGCAAGTAGGGAGATAAAAAAAAGTCTAGTGATCAGTTTTCCTGGCTCCAGATCTCTCACTTAAAAAAATAGTTAATAGGTTCCTCTTAAGCATTTATTGAACTTCTCGAAGTGGTGAGAAAAAATACAAAGACAAGTGGACAACGTTCCCCAAAAATGAGTTAGTTGGATTTAAACCATTCCATATTCTGACCAGCAGGTGGCCCTAGTTTCACATATAATAGATATTTATGGCTTTCTAGACTATTATGTACAGTATGATTGTGAAATTCATGATACCGTTATCCAGTGATTATGATTAAAAAGAATCATTTCAAGCCAAGGCACTGGTGGCTCACGCATGTGGGTCCAAGCCAGCCCATGCAGGAAAGTCTGTGAGACATCTCTAATTAGCCACCAAAAAACTAGAAGTGGTGCTGTAGCTCAAAGTGGTAGAGGGCTAGCCTTGAGCAGAAACAGCTCAGGGACAGTGCCTAGGCACCAAGTTCAAGCCTCATGACCCACCCTCTGCCCCCCAAATCCTTTGGGTTCCTTTTGATACCAAGATATATTTCAATAATTTTAATGCAATTTAATAAAAATCTTTGTTAATCAGATGTGAGAGACAGAGGTAAGAAAGGTAACTGGAGAAAACTGTCTCCTTTCTTCTCTTACACTTTTTTTCCCTACTTATTTTTTTCCTGTTTTCTCATGGGATATGCCTTCAAGTTTATTGCAGCTTAAGACATTTAAATGCAGTTACAGTGATATCTCCCTAATAACCACCCAGGTTGTACAGTTAGTGCTATGCTTTGCTCCCTATAGTACCAGACTGTTCTTCTTATCAGCCAAGTCATTGTATTCTCAGGATTCATTTATTTTTTGTTTTGTTTTGTTTTGTTTTTTGGCCAGTCCTGGGCCTTGGACTCAGGGCCTGAGCACTGTCCCTGGCTTCTTCCCGCTCAAGGCTAGCACTCTGCCACTTGAGCCACAGTGCCACTTCTGGCCGTTTTCTGTATATGTGGTGCTGGGGAATCGAACCTAGGGCCTCTTGTATCCGAGGCAGGCACTCTTGCCACTAGGCTATATCCCCAGCCCCTCAGGATTCATTTAAAAGCCAGTGTTGTATTATATAAAGTACTTCTGGACTGGGAATGTAGCTTAGTGGCAGAGTTCTTGCCTAGCATGCATGAAACCCTGGGTTCATCCTCAGTACCACATACAGAAGTGGTGCCACTGTGGCTCAAGTGGTAGAGTGCTAGCTTTGAGCAAAAGAAGTTCAGGGACAGTGCTCAGGCCCTGAGTTCAAGCCCCAGGACTGACAAAAAAGGAGGGGGGAGGAGGATGGGGGAGGAAAAAGAGGAGGAGGAAGAAAAAAGAAAGCATTTCACTTCTTGCCTGGGTTCTTGGTGCAGAACTCTCAAAACCCTTGGAATTTCCTGACTGGTATCTTTTGTTGTTCTTAAGAATTTCCCTTCTCTTCTTAAAATCACACCTGAGTTTCTGCTATTGCGGTGAATAACGGGCAGATTACTAGATAGCCTCAGGGTCCAGCTGTTCCCCAGAAAGACCTAACATTTTAGAGAGCTGGAACTTTAAAAAAAAAAAGTTATTGTTATTACAAAGGTGATGTACAGAGGAGTTACTGTTACATAAGAGTACATTTCTTTTTGGACAGGGTCACCCCTTCCCTTGCTCTCCCCCAGGAGGGCTGAAATTTTGTTCCTAATGACCCATCTCCAAGAAGGAGCCGAGCTAGAGAGTAAGTTCAATAAAAACAACAACTATAGCCAGGTGACAATGGTTCATGCCTTAATCCTAGCTACTCAGGTTGAGATCTGAGGTTTGTGGTTCAAAGCCAGCCCAGGCAGAAAAGTCGATGAGATTCTTATCTCCAGTAACCCCCAAAAAGCTCAAAATAGAGTTGTGGCTCAAGTGATAGAGCACTAGCCTTGAGCAAATAAAACTCAGGTGCAACAGAACTACATCTTGGTGCCTTGGTATCAGGCCCTGAGTTCAAGCCCCAGGACCAGACTTCCTCCCCTCCCCCCCCCCGAAGAAAAAAAACAGTTAATGGTGCACATCTGGGTTGGGAAGGGTAGGTGTCTGGGGCAGATGCTGCAGCTCTCCCACTTACCCTGGCCTTCCTCCTTGTTTCCATTTAGTTGTTCTGAGTTGTGTCTTCTATAATCTATAAGACCCAAGATACTTCCTTAATCACCCAGTCTAGCAAATTACAGAAGGCAAGGAAGACACTTGGGAACCCCCTATTTATAGGCAATCTGTCCAAAGGACAAGAGGCTGACACTTGCAACTGGCATCTGAATTGGGGACAGTGTTTGAGGCCTGATCCTTAACGTATGGGGTCCACATTGAGTCAGGGTAGGAAATAAGCGAGTTCATTGGAGTCATTGGCCACTCCCTTGGTGTCCTGAAAGTTTGGAGGATTGGTTATTGGTGTAGAAAAGCAATTCTCACATTTGGGCTCAGGAGCACTGTGAGCAAAGGAGTAATTTCCTTACACAGTGGGTTATAAATACCAGTTAGTACACCACTCCCAAGTAATCCAGCACATGATCAGCTCTGCATTTATCTACCTACATAAATCTTTTGTGTTTGGAACATCTCTTCTGTGAAGTCATCACCTGTTAGGGAAGTTTAGTGGATGGTTCAGCCAGGCTTCGCAGTCCCTGGTGCAGGATGAAGATGCTGTTGGCAGTCTGCTGTCCTGGGGTTTCCCCATCGTGATCAAAGATGGGTTAGTCACTCAGGTCCAAGGCAGGCTCGCTGTCTTGGGCAGGACAAAGCCCTTACAGGTGGTAAGCTTCCACTCGGCCCTCCTAACATGCCTCCCACCTGCTGCGAGCTGCGAGTTTTCTAGGAGAAACACTTGTTCCTTCCCACATGGATTAGGGAACAATGTCAGCTTCCGAAGCAGAGTGCGTTGCTATGGGAACCTAAAGTTATTTGGAGTTGCAAAAATGATAGCGAGTAATCAGTGACACAACCTGAAACATTCCATAATTGTCCCTCAAGAAGAATAGGATACAATGTTTTATTCTTAGATGAGGGGTTGCGGGTGCTTTTATCCCCTGGGGAGGGGGGGAAGGGGGGCAGGGGGGAGGGGAGGAGAAGCAGCTCAGGTATGCAGACACACCCCTAGTGGTCCTGCCTCACATTTCTGCTGTGGACCCCTTAACAATTAATTCCTCTTCCAGAGCTGCTTTTCCCCTCAGGAAGAGGGGGTGTCCGCAGTCTGAGGCCAAGCATCTCTGAGGGACTGGGTGCCTGCATATTTGCTGGAAAGCCTGTGAGACAAGGAGCTGCAGTGAGAAGGCGGTCTACACAACCGCAGAAGCCGCGCGTTCCCGCAGAACGCAGTCCACACGCAGTGCTCAGCCGCTGGCGTGACCGCACCATTACTCTCACAGAACTGACCTGCAGCCCTGGGCCTGGAGGAGGTGTGGGGTGTCTGGGTGTGATGGCTTATGTTTGAAATGCTTTTAATTTTCATTAACTGATTTAGTTATTTCTTTGGGGGTGCTAAGGAGCAAACCTAGGGTCTCATATCCTCTGCCACAACACTTCCCTGCCAGTTTGTTTTGTTTTTTTGCTTTTGCAGAGTCTATGTTGCTTCAAACCCATGGACTCAAGCAATCTTCTCATCTTCTCCTGTCTCAGCCTCTGAAGTAGCTGGGACTATAAGTACACACCTCTGTACCAGTGACAATGGTTTTTGTTGTTATTGGTGGTGGTGGTGGTGGTTGTGGGGCTTGAACTCTGGGCCTGGGTGCTGTCCCTGAGCTCTTCAGCTCAAGGATAGTGCTCTACCACTTGAGCCACAGTGCCACTTCTGACAATGCATTTCTTAAAAAGATATAATAGTCCAATATAGTTAAAGCAACAATGTTTATGAACTTAAAGGAAGAGCAGAATATGAGTTTAGTGAGCTCTATAAGACCTTAACATCTGCAAAGATGTGTGTGTGTGTGTGTGTGTGTGTGTGTGTGTGTGTGTGTGTGCCAGTCCTGGGGCTTGAACTCAGGGCTTGGGTGCTGTCTCTGAGCTGCTTTGGTACAAAGCTAACACTCTACCACTTCAGCCACAGTGCCACTTCCAGCCTTTTCTAAGTAGTTTGTTGAAGATAAGTCTTATGAGCTTTTCTGCCTGGCTACCTTCAAACCACGATCCTCAGATCTCAACCTCCTGAGAAGTCAGGCACCGGTAGCTCATGCCTATAGTCATAGCTACTCAGGAGGCTGAGATCTAAGGATTGAGTTCAAAGCTCGCCAAGGCAAAAATATTCATGAGACTCTTCCATTAACTTAAAAAGTGCAAGTGTGTTGGGCTGGGGATATAGCCTAGTGGCAAGAGTGCCTGCCTCGGATACACGAGGCCCTAGGTTCAATTCCCCAGCACCACATATACAGAAAAAACGGCCAGAAGCGGCGCTGTGGCTCAAGTGGCAGAGTGCTAGCCTTGAGCGGGAAGAAGCCAGGGACAGTGCTCAGACCCTGAGTCCAAGGCCCAGGACTGGCCAAAAAAAAAAAGTGCAAGTGTGGCTCAAGTAGAGTTTCAACTTTGAGGTAAAAAGTTAAGGGGCAGTACCCAAGCCCTGAGTTCAAGCTCTAGTATCAAAGAAAAGAAAAGGAGGGGTGGGGAGAGAAGAGGAGGAACATGCTGTTAAGCTCCTGGGTTTCCAGCCCTGGTGTTAGTGCAGTGGGCGGAAGGAAAGATGGCTAATCACCAAACCAAATGTAAGTGCTTGGGAGAATGGGCCATCTGTCTCCACTCTTAGTCCTGAGGACACAGCCTTCTCTGAGAATTGGATAAAAGCTCGGAGTCATTTCTTTTTACGTACAAAATCCGGCAGCTGAAAATCTTTTATCATGAGGCTGGGATTGTAGCTCAGGCCCCAAGATGTAGGCACATCTTCATGTGTGTGAGGCTCGGGGGCTCTATCCCACACCACAAAAAAAGGAAAAGAAATATATTGTAGATCCTACTCAACTCGCTAGACATTTTTTCCCCTGTACTATTGCAGTTAAAGATTGTGATTTTCATACTGTTAGAATAAGCAGGAGTATTTTGTGATAAGGTCATCTACAGATAGATTATATGTTGTTCTGAGCTTCTCTAACAATAATTACCTGTGTCCATTGCAGAGCTTTGGAAAAGAAGGCACTAGGTATTCATATTGTTGGCACTTTTTAATTTTGTGCCAGTACTACATCTTGAACTCAGGGCATGGATGTTGTGCAGTACTAGATCTTGAACTCAGGGCACGGATGCTATCCATTAGCATTTTTTTTCCTTGCTGGTCTTGGGGCTTGAATTCAGGGCCTGGTCACTGTCCCTGAGCAATTTTGTGCTCAAGGCTAGTGCTCTACCACTTGAGCCACAGCAGAACTTCCAGCTTATTTTAAGTGGTTTATTGGAGGTAAGAGTCTCATGGGCTTTTTTGCCTGAGCTGGCTTTGAACAGTGATCCTCAGATCTCAGCCTGAGTAGCTAGAATTTACTGGCATGAGCCACCAGCACTGTCAGCACTATTTTAAAGCACACATTTAGAAACAGGCTTCAGATTGCTTAGACAACTTTCAGACTTTGTCAGTGGGTCAAGTCAGGACTTCCAGACTCTTTAAACCAAAAGCAGGCGATGTGTGGAGATAGCTAAGGGCTCCAAGGGAACTAGAATTAATTGCACAGGGATTAACAAACTGATAAGGGATAACTATGGTTTGAAATATTGACCTTTTTTTTTTGTACTCTTTCCTAGATACATAGGGGAGCCTTATTCTCTCTCTTCTTAAGCCCTGTATAACCCATGACAATGATTTAGTAGGTTCTGATTTTATAAGCTGAAGTGAAACATTTAAAAATAATGTCTTCAGCCAGTCACATGCCTAAACCTAGCTACTCAGGAGGCTAAGATCTGAGGAGTGAAGTTCAAAGCCAGCCGGGGCAGGAAAGTCCCTGAGGCTCTTATCTCCAATTAAACACCCAAAAGCCAGAAGTGGTGCTCAAAGAGGTAGAGTGCTACCCTTGAGTAAACAAGCTCAGGGATAGCACCCAGATCCTGAGTTCAAGCCCCATGATCAACAAAAAAATATCTTGAAGTGCTGGGGGCATAGCCCAAGTGGCAGAGTACCTCCCTAGCAAGTGCAAGACTCTGTGTTGAATCCCTGATCTCATATATTTAATTTTAGACTAGGGGTACTATGGCTCTAGGGTAGAATATTTAGCATACACAAGACCCTGTTACCAATGTCCTTTTTGCTAATCTGTAATTGGAAAAGTTGGATTTGCAGTCAATGCCTTGTCTTGTATTTGAGAATGATGCTCATTGAATCAGACATGACCGGTTCTCCTGAGGAATAAGTTGGACACTCATAGAGCCAATGCTGCCAGAGCCCTGACCCAGAACCCAGGTTACAGAGTTCTTGGTCTGTAGGTGGGGAAGGAAGGTCACTTCCGGACAAACGGAAGGGCAACCATCCATTCAAGGTGAAAAAGAAAAAATTAGATGACTTGGCTAGTTCCTGTCTTCTGAGTTCCAGATGGTCCTGAAGTTGGTGGATCGTATCCCTAACCACTCCTGATTAACATGCAACAGTATGAGAGAGCATGGTGAACTGATTAAGAATAACCATGGCGGGGCTGGGAATATGGCCTAGTGGTAAAGTGCTCGCCTTGTATACATGAAGCCCTGGGTTCGATTCCTCAGAACCACATATATAGAAAAAAGCTGGAAGTGGAGCTGTGGCTCAAGTGGCAGAGTGCTAGCCTTGAGCAAGAAGAAGCCAGGGATAGTGCTCAGGCCCTGAGTCCACACCCCAGGACTGGCAACAAAAACAAAACAAGAATAACCATGGCTCACTCCTGTAATCCTAGCTACTCAGGAGCTGAGATCTGAGAATCGCAGTTCAAAGCCAGTCCTGGCAGGAAAGTCCATGAGACTCTTATCTCCAATTAACCACCAGAAAACTGAAGTGGCGCTGTGGCTAAAAGTGGTAGAGCGCTAGCCTTGAGCTGAAGAGCTCAGGGGCAGCGCCTAGGCCCAGAGTTCAAGCCTCATGAGTGACAAAAAAAAATAATAGTAACCAGTCAGCTGGGCACAGGTGGCTTACTCCCATAATCCTAGCTCATGAGGCTGAGACCTGAGGATCGCAGTTCGAAGCCAACCTGCGCAGAAAAGTCCCTGTGAGACTCTTATCTCCAATTAACTACTCAAAAACTTAGTGGTAGAGTGCTTGCATTACATGTATGAAGCCCTGAGTTCAATTCTTCAGCACCACATAAACAGAAAAAGCCAGAAGTGGCGCTGTGGCTCAAGTGGTAGAGCTTTAGCCTTGAGCATAAAGAGGCTCAGGAACAGTGCCCAAGCCCTGAGTTCAAGCCCCACAACTGACAAAAAAATATAAATAAGTTTAAAAAATAACCAGTCAGATGTTGTAGGGGTGTGGGGCACACACCCCCCTTGCCCAGATGCCTTGCATTATTAAGCGGCAATTAGTTGGCCCTGCCTGTTTTCCCAGCCCTGGGTGGTCGTGGCTGTTAAGCTGCCTCCCAGCCTTGGGACCACGTGTGGCTAAGATGGCGCCTGGTGAGGAACCCTGAGGCCATCCTGTGGGCTGTGAAGTAGCATTAGGCCGCCTCTTAGGATTGGTCCCTCGACCCTCCACCCTTGATGGACAGCTCAGGCTGCCCTTCACCGTCCCTAGATAGGTGCACGTCACCCCTCCCTTTCCTGCCGCTCTCTGACCTATTTTAAGAGCAGAGCTCTCTCAGTACAGGGAGAACTGCGCAGACATTCTCCCGGACTCTGTCTGATTGTCCTCCGGTGAGGGGGGGCTGGCTGCGGGCAGTCCGTCCACCCTTCTCCTTTCTTGGCCCGCCTGGTCGGGGTGAGCATTGAATAGGCACACTTACAACTATTTCCTCTTGAGCTCCCAACTCTACCTAGTTAGTTTTTTTTTTTTGTTGTTTTGTTTTTTGGCCAGTCCTGGGCCTTGGACTCAGGGCCTGAGCACTGTCCCTGGCTTCTTCCTGCTCAAGGCTAGCACTCTGCCACTTGAGCCACAGCGCCGCTTCTGGCCGTTTTCTGTATATGTGGTGCTGGGGAATCGAACCTAGGGCCTCGTGTATCCGAGGCAGGCACTCTTGCCACTAGGCTATATCCCCAGCCCCCCTAGTTAGTTTTGAAAGGGCAAGCAGAAGGTGACTTCAGGGATCTGACACCCTCCCCTCCTATTGGCACAGTTCTTCAAGCTGTCTCTGGGTGACTCTCAGCACCAGCCTGAGCTCTGCCCCAGTAGGTCTAGGCTATCTCTTTCTGGGATGATGTCCCATTTGTCATTTTTGCTCATTGCTGGGATGGCACGTCCCAGTCAACTGATGGCATGTCCCATGTTGAAGGGGGTGGGACTGGCAGGTTAAATGATAGGGCTTTCTTTTTTGCTCAAGGCTAACTTGTGGCACTTGAGCCACAGCACTGAAGAATCGAACCCAGAGCATCGTGCATGCTGGGCAAGCATTCTACCTCTAAGCCACATTCCCAGCCCTCAGGGCTTTCTTTTTTTCCCCCCACAAAACCCTTTTATTTTCAATTGAAGCAACAAGAGGATCAATAGAAATAGTTTTAAGCAGGCCTTACCTGAAACTTATTAAGAATAGAAGTTAAGTTTGTCCAATAAATACTTGCAAGTGTTAATGATCCCTCAGTGGGTCTGACTAAATGCTGCAGAGGATCAAATCTGTAATGACAAAACTCACTGGTCATGATGAGGGTTTTGAAACAGCAACTGATTAAACAATCTAGTTAATTTTTTAACAATATAACACTTTAGGATACTAATTGATTTTTTTTTGCCAGTCCAGGGGCCTTGGACTGGGGACCTGAGCACTGTCCATGGTCTTTTGCTCAAGGCTAGCACTCTGCCACTGAGCCACAGCACCACTTCTGGCTTTTTCTATATATGTGGTGCTGAGGAATGGAACCCAGGGCTTCATGTATATGAGGCAAGTACTCTACCACTAGGCTATATTTGTAGCCCCACAGTTTGGAATTTAAAACTGTGCATTTTTTTCTTCCGGCCTGTGGAGCCTGTTAAATCTTGGTTACCAGAAAACCTTTAAAACAGTTTTGATAAAAAGACACATTAGCATACAGATTGACCTTTGAACACCTGATAGAAAGGCAGGGGGAGTAAGCTTGGTGGAAGGATGGGATTCACATGAAAACCCACAACGTGGCCATGATGGCGAATTTCTGGACAAGTCACTATGGTAAGAAAACTTGGCGGAGCTTTATTGAGTGAATGAGAAAGCAGATGCACACAAACCGAGAGGAAGAGACACACTCTAACAGAGTGTGTGTGCTCTCAAAGGGAGAGACACAGAACTGCTACAAGGCAAGGAAATTTACCTTTCCAGAGGAGATGTCTGGGAGGCTTATGCCCACCCCATCCTGTGTCGGCCCCACAAACCTGGCAGGCACAGGGATGAAGGTTGACAGCAGGAAACAGACAGAGAGAAGGACAAATGAGGAGAGCAAAGAAAGCCTGGAAACAGAGAGCTTCTGGTCATTTACCATTGTGCTGGCAGAAACTGTCTCAATAAAAACAAGTCATTGGGGCTGGGAATATGGCCTAGTGGTAGAGTGCTTGCCTCGTATACATGAAGCCCTGGGTTCGATTCCTCAGCACCACAGATAGAGAAAAGGCCAGAAGGGGTGATGTGGCTCAAGTGGTAGAGTGCTAGCCTTGAGCAAAAGAAGCCAGGACCATGCCCAGACCCTGAGTTGAAGCCCCAGGACTGGCAAAAAAAAAATGCTATTAGCAAGCAAATAGTAACAAAATAAACAAAACAAATAAATAAAATAATAAGGCATTTTGCTTTATGAAGTCCTTTATAGGAAGTCTGGGGAGGATGTAGAAAGTAATGGCCAAAAGGCCTAGAACAACCCTATGGAATGGTGTGTGTGTGTGTGTGTGTGTGTGTGTGTGTGTGTGTGAGAGAGAGAGAGAGAGAGAGAGAGAGAGAGAGAGAGAGAGAAACAGACAGGCAGAGGGATCTGTAGATGGGAGTCACTCACCAGATGTGGACAGGAGACATGAGATGGTGTAGTGAATGTGTGGCCAATAATGAAAAAGGTGAGAGGCCCAGCGTGGAGCTCCTTTGGCAGTTCAGGTTCATGGACAGAGGCCAGGAGGTGGATTGACCCTCAAGAAAGAGAGAGGAGGGCTGGGGATATAGCCTAGTGGCAAGAGTGCCTGCCTCGGATACACGAGGCCCTAGGTTCGATTCCCCAGCACCACATAAACAGAAAATGGCCAGAGGCGGCGCTGTGGCTCAAGTGGCAGAGTGCTAGCCTTGAGCGGGAAGAAGCCAGGGACAGGCCCTGAGTCCAAGGCCCAGGACTGGCCAAAAAAAAAAAAAGAGAGAGGAGGGGGTCCAGCGTGTCCTGACATTATCTCCCTTCTGGGTTTCGGCACCATTATGTAAGGGTTTGGAGAAAGAAGGCCTCCACGTGGTTCTTCATTCAGGAGAAAGTTTATTAGCAAATGCAAACCGCCAGCTGCACAAGATGAAGTGTGCAGAGAGGTGGACTTGTGGCAGGGAGCAAGGTTATATGGGGGAGGGCGGGGAGGAGGTGTGGCCACAGCGAAGGGCAGGAGGGGGTGTGGCCACAGCGGGTGCAGGCGTGACCTCAGAGCCTGGAGGACCTCTCACTGCCCCCAGGTATGCCAGTTACCTGGGTTTCAGGTGCTGGATAGGAATTTATAGAGATAGCCACATATAGCCCTCATGGAGAGAAACCACAAAGGGGAAAGTGCCTTTTTCACCATTTCACCTAAGAGTACAGACATAAAGTATAGAGTTAAATAGAGGAAGAAGTAGGAAAAGATGGAAATGTCTTTATAAATGGTCCTAGCTATAGGAATGACCTGGTAGTCATTCTGTTTTGATTCTCCAAGAAGAGAACCAGAGAAGATGGCATTCCTGTCATCACTTGGGGGGAGCAGTCTGGCTCCTAGATGATTCTTCCTGTTCTGAGGTACAGCCATATCCTTGCCCTCATTTGTGGGTGTTCTGGCCTACAAGGCTCTGCTATTCTATAACAATGGTTGTAGTCTTTGTCATCTGTCCGTCCTGTCCTACCTGAACCCAAGGTGACTGCATATTGACTCCAGAGAGAATGGCTTGGAACAAAGACTGAAAATGGAGGCAGAGATGCTAAGCTTTTCTCCTGCTTTTACTTAATTTGTGAGTTCAGGTAAGGAGTCAATACTTTTCTGCAAAAAAAAAAAAAAAAACACAACCAAAATACCCTTTAAGCACCTGTTAAAATTCCCCCCTCATGGGCTGGGGATATAGCCTAGTGGCAAGAGTGCCTGCCTCGGATACACGAGGCCCTAGGTTCGATTCCCCAGCACCACATATACAGAAAACGGCCAGAAGCGGCGCTGTGGCTCAAGTGGCAGAGTGCTAGCCTTGAGCGGGAAGAAGCCAGGGACAGTGCTCAGGCCCTGAGTCCAAGGCCCAGGACTGGCAAAAAAAAAAAAAAAATTCCCTCCTCATGAGCTCAAAACCTTGAAGAAGCCTCCAGTTTAGTTGCCCTTTGAATATTTCCATTGCTCATGATCAACTGCTACTTATTGTCAACACATAAAAATCAAATACATACTGTGTTTGTAATTGTATTCTTTTTTTGTTTTGTTTTATCTTGCTATATAGGGCAAGTTTGCCTGAAACTATGTAGCTGAAACTGGCCTCAAACTCTTAATCCCCTTGCCTCTACTTCCCTAAAACTGGGATTCCAAGCATGTACCACCACCCAGTTTACATCCTTTTCATTGATGATGTTGGTGGTGGTGGTGGTGGTGGTTGTGGGTCTTGAACTCAGGGACTGAGTGCTGTCCCTGAGCTCTTTTACTCAAGGCTATCACTCTACCACTTTAAGCCACAACTTCGCTTCTGGTTTTCCAGTGGTTAATTGGAGATAAGAGTCCCATGGACCTTTCTGCCCAGGTTGGCTTTGAACCATGATCCTCAGGTATCAGATCTCAGCCTCCTGAGTAGCTAGGATTACAGATGTGAGCCACCAGTGCCCGGTTCAGTTTGCATTCTTCAAGGGGGATGGCCAATTTTTATGTACTTTCTGACTCATGACTCCCTCATTACCTGCATCCCTCTCTGGAGTTTTGTTTTTAAAAATGTACAAGGATGGGGCTAGAGGCATGGCTCAGATGGTAGAGTGCCTGCCAATGAATTTAAAGTGTCAAATACTGACTTTGAATCCCAGTCTCAGACAAAAAGATACACACACACACACACACACACACACACACACACACACACACAGAGGGTAGGGGTAATAGTGGGTGTGATAAACCTGGCTATTCAGAAGTCTGAGATCTGAGGATCAAGGGTAGAAGCCAGCCTGGGCAGACAAGTCTGTGTGACTCTAATTAATCAACAAAAAGAAGTGTCAATGTGGTTCAAGTGTTAGAGTGCCAGCCCGAGCAAAAAAGCCAAGCAAGAGTGTGAAGCCCTGAGCTCAAGTCCCACTGGCACATTCTCTCTCTCTCTCTCTCTCTCCCCCCAAGGAAATGTTGGAAAGAAAGACTTTGGTTTTTTTTTTTTACACTAATCCCCCACATGGAAACACCAAACGCCAGGCCAAGAGCAGGCCCTGGCATCACCTGGCTGCCTAGGACAGCGGGCTCTTTCTCTGACGTGATGGTTGCTTGGGAATTAGGTTAATTTGCACCTGTTGGTAGAAGTCTGCGAGGTGTCACTGAATCTTTCACAGATTGTCCTTCTCTGTGTTTCTGTTAGCTCCCTTCAGGGGCAGGGAGAATAGCTCTCAGTATTTCTGGCATTCTTCTACCACCTCCCACCCGAGAGACCACTTTTAGGCCAGGTTGAGGTTCTCAAAGCTGATGCAGCATAGATGTTCCCCAGAGCAGTCTTTGGGGTACACTGCTCCTGTCATGCTAAGTGAAGGAAAGGCCTCATGGAGCCTCTTGTAAGGAAGGCCCCACTCAGGACACAGTGCTAGCCAGGGAAGGAACACAGCAGCTGGGAACCACACTCTGAGCAGGGAAGAAGTTGGCTCTAGCTTGAAGAAGCCTGGAAAGCCATCAAGTGCTACATGGAGGGAAATGCACGGAAGGAAAGCACCCTTGATAGTCTCCCATGGTAAATGGACACAACCTGGGTGACAGAGAAGACCAACTCCTCACTGAGAGGAGGCCGAATCTCCCAGAGGAAAGATTCTCAAAGTGGAGGAAGAATGTCTGCTTTCTTCTCCCCCCCCTTCCCTTCCTTCTTTCCTTCCTTCTTTCCTTCGTTCCTTCGTTCGTTCGTTCGTTCGTTCGTTCCTTCGTTCCTTCCTTCCTTCCTTTCTTTCTTCCTTCCTTCCTTCCTTCCTTCCTCCCTTCCTCCCTCCCTCCCTCTCTTCCTCCTTCCCTCCTTTCCTTCCTTCCTTTCTTTCTTTTTTTCTGGGGCTTGAACTCAGGGCTTGAGCACTGTCCCTGGCTTCTTTTTGCTCAAGGCTAGCACTCTACCACTTGAGCCACAGCGCCACTTCTGGCTTTTTCTGTGTATGTGATACTGAGGAATTGAACCCAGAGCTTCATACATGCAAGGCACCACCAAGCCAATTCCCAGTCCCAGGATGCCTGCTTTCTGATATTCCTCAGACTAGAGCTTCAGCGTGGAATGGAGCCCCGGCACTCCCTTCCCCATTAGGGGAGTCAGGATGGCTCCTTTACACACTGGCTTTTTTGTTGTTGTCAACTCAAAACCTCTTAGCAAGTACTCTATCACATGAGCTATGCCTACAGTCTAGGAAGGCAAGTTTTCTTTTTCTTCTTTTGGTGCTGAGAATTAAGCTTAAGGCCTTTTACAAGCACTCTACCACTGAGCTCCAAGCTTAGCCCATCCCAGCCCTTTCCCATTCTTTAAAGGTGGGCTAGGCTAGCCTGAGGCCAGCTCAGAGGAAGACAGCAAGAAGCTCTGAATTCAAATCCCAGTGCCCAAAAAACAGAGTGGGGTGCGGGGGGAGAAGGAGGAAGAGAAAGAGAGGGAGGAGGAGAGGACATTAATTGTAGCACTTTGGAAGAAGGAATTATAGCAAATTCGCTTTACAAAAGCAGTAATAGGGGCTGGGAATATGACCTAGTGGCAAGAGCGCTTGCCTCATATACATGAAGCCCTGGGTTCGATTCCCCAGCACCACATGGCCAGAAGTGGCGCTGTGGCTCAAGTGGCAGGGTGCTAGCCTTGAGCAAAAAGAAGCCAGGGACAGTGCTCAGGCCCTGAGTCCAAGGCCCAGGACTGGCAAAAAAAAAAAAAAAAAAAAAAGCAGTAATAGTGTAGACAGGGTAAATGGTACAGTTCCAATCACCAGCACTATTTTTTTTTTAATGGTTCAAAGTCAGGTGCTGGTGGCTCATGTCTATAATCCTAGCTACTCAGTGAAGCTATGGCTCAAAGTGGTAGAGTGCTAGCCTTGAGCAAAACTAGTTCAGGGACTGTGCCCAGGCCCCAAGTTCAAACCCTACACCTCACAAAAGAAAACAAAGAAACAAAAGGAGCCAGCGTGGTTCCTCTTGATTCCAGAGGTGACCACTTGGTGAGTATCCCCATCCACACTCTTCTGGCTTTTTGCTGGTTAGTTGTTGATAAGATTTTCTCAGAGCTGGGTGCTAGTGACTGTAATTCTAGCTACTCAACTACGGAGATTGGAGGATTGCAGTTCGAAACTAGCCTGGGCAAGAAAGTCCATGAGATTCTTATCTCCAACAAAGTACTCAGGAAAGGCTGGAAGTGGCTCTGTGACTAAAGTGGTGTGACTAAAGTAGAGTTCTAGCCCCCGGGGACAGCGCCCACGCCCTGAGTTCAAGCCCCAGGACTGGCAAAAAAAAAAAAAAAAAAAAAAAAAGATTGTCTCAGATTTGTCTGATCCAGCTGGCTTCAAACTGTGATCCTCAGACCTCAGCCTCCTGAGTAGCTAGGATTACAGGCGTGAGCCACACGCTCCTAGCCTGTATTTGCTTTTTTTTTTTTTTTGCTGGTCCTTGGGCTTGAACTCGGGACCTGGGCACTGTCCCTGAGCCAATTTCTGCTCCAGGCTAGCACTCTACCACTTGAGCCACAGCACCACTTTTGTACTTGTAGTTTATAGCTGAAAAAAAATAATCTGAATACCCAGAGTCTAGAGTATAGTTCAGTATTAGAGTCCATGCTTAGCGTGCGTGGGGTTCATGCTTTACAAGAACCCAACAAATCAATGCAGCGTGGGTCTGTTGCCCTTGTGTCTGCCCCTGGGTCACTGGGCTGTCCCAGGGCTCAGTTTCCACTTGTATAAAGTGGGCCTCTCCAGGCTCCTTCCTGGCTTTAACAATTCACAAGTCTCCGGATGTCTTTGTTAAACCAAGGGAAAGCATTTCGAGCCTGCGTCTGACAGCCCATGCGAACGCCTCCCCGCTCAGCAGCGAAATGTATTTCTGTCTTGACATCTACGACGGAAGCTTAATTGCTGATAAGTGGCTGACATCTGGATAGATGCATTTGGGAGGCTTAGAGGAACTAAATCTATCCTGGGCTTCCGAAGCTCCTCCAGAGAGCTGGACTCCCAGAGAATGAAATGAGGGGCCCACAGGGGGTGGAGGGGGACCAGGGGACCTGTGAGGCCCCGGGTATCAGGACCGTCCTCTGAAGCCCCTCAGCAAGAAGTGGCCCAAGAGCTAAGAGATGCCATCTCCAGGACTCTATGGTCCCCGGCACTGTGCTGTTCACTTCTGTGCTCTTGTGGTGCCGCTCACAGCCCCGTGTGCTATCTACTGGTGAGTACTGTTGATTGATTGCTTAGTACCTGCAGAATCTGTCCTGAGCATTCGATGACAAACATCTCGTTCATTCTCACAATGCTATGTGGCAGGTACTAGTATACCCAAATCATAGATAGAGAAAAAAGGCATAATTGCTCAAGTCAAGTCATTTTCCAGGCACTGGTGGCTCACTCTTGCAATCCTAACGACTCAGGAGGCTGAGATCTGAGGACTGAGATTCAAAGCCAGCCTAGGCAATGAAGTCAGTGAGACCTATCCCCAATGAATCTCCAAAAACTGAGAAATGGAGCCGTGGCTGGTAGTGCACCAGCCAGCCTTGAACATAAAGCTCGAGTTCGTGCCTACTGTCTTGCAGGACAGTTCTGAAGCACGTGTTATTTGTGGTAGGTGGAGGACTGGCGATGGCTGGGCAGAGAGTGCGCGCGCAACCAACGGCAGGTTTATGTTCTCCAAGCCTGTCCTGCGCGCTGGCGCTGAGGAGCCGTGGAGGGGACTCCGAGCACAGCATGTAGAAGTCCTGGCAGGCAGGACACACCTGTCTTTGTCCCAGAGCTTTCAATTTAACCACAAAACCTTAGGCCAGTCATAGCCCCGTTCTGGACCCCCCCCCCCAAGTTGCCTGAGTAAATGAGAGGGTGTGGGGATCTCCCTGATTGTGACAGGTCATGTAGGGTGACATGGGGTAAGGAGATAAGGGCTTGGCAAAAGAGTGGGCTTCATTTTATTTTTATTTTCATTTATTATTATTTTTCTTCCAGTTGTGGGCTTGAACTCAGGGCCTGGGCGCTGTCCCTGAGCTGTTTTACTCAAGGCTAGCGCTCTACCACTTTGCGCCACAGTGCCACTTCCAGTTTTCTGGTGGTTAATTGGATAGAAGAGTCTCAGGGACTTCCCTGTCTGGGCTGGCTTTGAACCATGGTCCTCAGATTTCCACCTCCCGAGTAGTTAGGATTACAGGCGTGAGCCACCAACACCCAACCTCAATTTCTTTTTACCTGGAGTACTAGGGTTTGAACTCAGAGCCTCACACTTGCTTGTCTTGCTTGCTCAGTGGTGCACTGCTTTGGACGCCATGCCCGCAGCCTGGCTTTTCTCTGGTTACTGTGAAGATAGGGTCAGACTTTTCTATTTGGGCTGGCTTGGAATCAAGATCTTTCAAACCTCAGCCTCCAGAGGAGCTGGGATTATAGAAAAGAGCAACTGGTACCCAACTCACGTGGGGGCTTTACCTGGGACAGTTGCTCCCAACTCTGAGTGAAGACACAAGAGGTGACAATGATCTATAGTTTAAACCCCAAAACCTCCCTTCTGGGTTTCCCTGCTTCTTCCTAGAGGAAAAGGACCAGGAAATTGACAGGAAAGATGACAAGAGAATGGCTATATTAGTGTCTGTGTTAACAAATTACTACAACCATGGTAGTTTATAGCTAGGTGCTATTATTTATAAACAACTTAGTCTAATGGTATGTTGTTACATTGGTCTTAAATGAACTAGGGCAAGGATTTAAATCCCAGTCCTGCAATTTCTTCCCCCCCCTTTTTTTTTTTGCCCATCCTAGGGCTTGAACTCAGGGCCTACGCACTGTCCCTGAGCTTTTTGCTCAAGGCTCTACCATGTAAGCCACAGGACCACTTCTAGCTTTTTCTGAGTAGTTTATTGGAGATAAGAGTCTCATGGACTTTTCTGCCCAGGCTGACTTCTAATTGCAATCCTCAGATCTCAACCTCATAAGTAGCCACCAGCACCTGGCCTTCCTCTGCCTTTCTTTCTCCATGAATATTCTTTCTAGGTCATAGCAACTGTTTGGGTTTTTTTTTTTTTTTTTTTTTTGCCAGTCCTGGGCCTTGGACTCAGGGCCTGAGCACTGTCCCTGGCTTCTTCCCGCTCAAGGCTAGCACTCTGCCACTTGAGCCACAGCGCCGCTTCTGGCCGTTTTCTGTATATGTGGTGCTGGGGAATCGAACCTAGGGCCTCGTGTATCCGAGGCAGGCACTCTTGCCACTAGTCTATATCCCCAGCCCCTGTTTGGGTTTTTGTTGTTGTTTGTTTGTTTGTTTCTGCCAGTCCTGGGGCTTGAATTCGGGGCCTGGGCACTGTCCTTGAGAACAAGGCTAACACTCTACCACAATGCCACCTCCAGCTTTTTCTGAGTGATTTATTGGAGATAAGAGTCTCATGGACTTTCCTTCCTAGGCTGGCTGCAAACCAAGATCCTCAGATCACAGCCTCCTGAGTAGCTAGGATTGTAGGTATGAGCCACCAGTGCCCTGCTAAGTCATTCTATCTCTTAGCAGTGAGAGCAAGTTGCTTTCCTTCTCTGAGTCTCAGCGTCCCCCCTCCACAGCAAGGAGGGGGCACCGCCTCCTGAACTCCACTGAAGATCCCCCGAGAGCCTGAAGCCACCAGCTGCAGCAGGCACACGGTAAGTGGCAGCTGTTATTGTTGTTTGGAAACACGTGTGTTGAGCACTGCAATTCTAAGTAGTTCATTTGGTGATGGCAACATTTTTCCTGGGAGCCAGATGCCCAGTGACTCTGATGACATCTGTGGGCAAAAATAAAAATAAAAAAAATCCCTGCAGGAGGCTCCAGGATGAAATGAAGTGAGGTGATTCACGGATGCAAGGTGTCTAGCACTTAGGGATGTGGTGCTCCAAAGCTGAGCGCTCTTACCGGCCATATTTAAAATTCAACAGGCTTTTTTTTTTTTTTTTTTGCCAGTCCTGGGCCTTGGACTCAGGGCCTAAGCACTGTCCCTGGCTTCTTTTTGCTCAAGGCCAGCACTCTGCCACTTGAGCCACTTATGGCCGTTTTCTGTATATGTGGTGCTGGGGAATCGAACCCAGGGCCTCATGTATACAAGGCAAGCTCTCTTGCCACTAGGCCATATCCCCAGCCATCAACAGGCTTTCTTATGCAGACTTCAAATGGCTTTAGCACAAGGTGAATGGCTATGATTTGCAGGGAATATTCTTCAGGAATTCATCTCATGCTGTCTGTCAAGAGACCTGAGTCTTGCTGGACACTGGTGACTCCTATAATCCCAGCTACTCTGAAGGCTGAGAGCTGAGGATCACTGTTCAAAGACAGCCCAGGCAGGAAAGTCCTTGAGACTCATCTCCAGTGAACCACCAAAAGGCTGAAAGTGGAGCTGTGGTCCAGTGCTAACCTTGAGAAAAATAAGTGCTCCAGGCCCTGAGTTACATTCTGTATATTTTAAGTAAAAGTTACTTGTTGACAAGCTTGAATTTGTAACTGGAAAAAAAAAATAAGATTGCTTGAAAGCCTGAGCTGTGAGCTGTGAGGTTGTCATGGAGACACTTTTATGTAAACTTTATTTAGGAGCAGAGGAAGAAGGGGAGTCAGCAAAGATGAGAAGTACTTCTAGAGCCAGGCACCAGTGGCTCACACCTAAAATCCTTGCTGAGATCTGAGGACTCTGGTTTGAAGCCAGCCTGAGCAGACAAATCTGAGAGACTCTCATCTCCAGTTAACTAACAAAAAGGTAGAAGTAGAAGTGTGGATCAAGAGGTACAGTGTTGTTCTTGAGAAAAAAGCTTAACAAGAAACTTGAAGCTATGAGTTCAAGCCTCAGTACTACCACCAAAAAACAAACAATCAGTGGAATTAGTGATGCTTTCTATTTCAATTAAACTAATGTTTGCCTTTTGTTTTGTTTTGGTTTTTTTTGGCCAGTCCTTGGCCTTGGACTCAGGGTCTGAGCACTGTCCCTGGCTTCTTCCCGCTCAAGGCTAGCACTCTGCCACCTGAGCCACAGCGCCCCTTCTGGCCGTTTTCCATATATGTGGTGCTGGGGAATCGAACCGAGAGCTTCATGTGTAGGAGGCAAGTGCTCTTGCCACTAGGCCATATTCCCAGCCCTGTTTGCCTTTTTTTGTTTGTTTGTTTGTTTTGTTTATAATGACCTGGCACTGAAACTACACCTGTATATCTTTGACAAAATTCTCATTTAGACATCACCAGCCCTGCCTGGTAGGGACTAACTATTCTCTTTTGTCACAGGCTAGTGAAGTGACTTGCTCAAGGTCAAGAGCTAGTGAGTCATGAAGTGGGGATATGAACCCGGCTAGCGAGATTCCAGGGTCTAGCTACCAAGCCACTGCATGCTGCTACTCAGGCCATGTGAGCCATTATTTGAACTTGTTCTACATAGAGGCTATTGGTCAAGAATTTGGGAACAAGGTGCAGGGGGTAGAGGCAGGCATTGGTGGCTTATAGCTGTAATCCTAGTTACTTAGGGGACTAAGATCTGAGGATTAAGGTTCAAGGCTAGCCTGGAAAGAAAAGTCTGTGAGATTCTTATTTCCAATTAGCCACCAAAAAGCTGAGAGTAGAGCTGTAGCTCAAGGGGTAGAGCACCAGCCTCGAGCGAAGAAACTAAGGGACAGCCCCTAGACCCTGAGTTTAAGCCCTAGTACTGCCACCAAAAGATAAATAACAATTCAAATTCAGGAACATCCTACTAAAGAGGTGGTAAAAATGGCTAGAACTCAGGGCTGGGAATATGGCCTGGTGGTAAAGTGCTCGTCTCGTATACATGAAGCCCTAGGTTCAACTCCTCAGCACCACATATATAGAAAAAGCCAGAAGTGGCGCTGTGGCTCAAGTGGTAGAGTGCTAGCCTTGAGCAAAAGGAAGCCAGGGACACTGCTCAGGCCCTGAGTTCAAGCCCCAGGACTGGCAAAAAAAAACAAAACCAAAAAAAAAAGAATGGCTAGAACTCAGAAGTCCTCAGGATTTAGAGGGAGTACTAGGTTAAAAAAAAAAATGGGGCTGGGGATATGGCCTAGTGGCAAGAGTGCTTGCCCCGTATACATGAGGCCCTGGGTTCAATTCCCCAGCACCACATATATAGAAAATGGCCAGAGGTGGCGCTGTGGCTCAGTGGCAGAGTGCTAGCCTTGAGCAAAAAGAAGCCAGGGACAGTGCTCAGACCCTGAGTCCAAGGCCCAGGACTGGCCAAAAAAAAAAAAGATGTTCTTTCTCCTCCCCAGTGTTGGAATTTATGTTTCATGCTCTCATTTTTTAGTTAAGCCATCAGTAGTAGAAAGCAGGACACATTCAACAGACCCAAGTGCTGGAGGGAAAGGGCAGGAGGTTCATGAGGTCCCAGGTTAGCTGGGCACATGCAAGGCCTGCTTCCCAATCATAGTAGATCATCTATCAGGCACCTGTATCCCTGGGAAGAAAAGAACGATAGAAGCCTTGGGAAAGAGGTCACAGGAGATAACCTGGGACCCACCCACCAAGTGGCTCCAGGTCCTTTAGACTCTTCTGCTTTGTGGTATCGTTGCTCATTCTTGACCAAGAAATGAAGGCAAGGTGCATGACCTTGCTAAAGGTCACGAGGTTAGGAAGTACAGAGCCTGGACTTCCCAGGTCCTCTTTCCTACCCAGCAGACCAGACCTAGCTCTTGTACTAAGGTACGGTCCCCACTGAGGGCCAGTGATCCCCCTTCTACACCCTCCGAACTACTGGGAGCTCCCTGAGGGCCAGAACTGCCAATGTTCCCCTCTGTGGTATGGACCTTTGATGGCTGGATGCAACCATTTTATAAAATATAATTAAAATCAGCCAACTGGGCGTTTACAGCCTCAGCTGTTGCCACCTCTGTTATTTCTGAAGTAATTAATGACTGAGCCTGTCTAATCTCACTTGAGGTGCGAGGAGCAGGAGAAGGGGAGGAGGCTGCTGCCTCTGCTCTAGGAGGCACTTGGAGGGTTAGTTTTATAAGCAGAGCCTTTGCTGAGATGGCCCCTTCTTTCCTGCTCTGCAGCTCTGCTGCAGGAGGCCTGTGGTGTGGCTGAGCCGGTGCTGGGATTGCTCACACGCACCCAGAGTCTGCCCAGTGCCACTCATGGCCCACAGTAGTGAGGCACTGCTGTGGTACATGGCCAGCTCCAACATTACCTCCATGCCAGCAGCTTGGGAGTGGAGCTTGAGCTTCACCCCATTTTCTTTTTTTTTTAATTTTTATTATAAAACTGATGTACAGAGAGGTTACAGTTTCATACGTTAGGCATTGGATACATTTCTTGTACTGTTTGTTACCTTGTCCCTCATGCCCCCCTCCCCCCTCCCCCTGTCCCCCCCTGAGGTGTTCAGTTCACTTACACCAAACAGTTTTGCAAGTATTGCTTTTGTTGTTGTTTCTCGTATTTTACCCTTTGTCTCTCAATTTTGGTATTCCCTTTGAATTTCCTAAATCTAATACCAGTACACAGTTTCACATACACTCAGATAAGATTACAGAGATAGTGTAGATACAATCACAAGAAGGTGATAGACGAACATCATCAATAGTAGAAACTACAGATACACATGGGATGTTGAAAGTAGTTACAACTCTGATATAACAATCATTTTCATAAAATGGAGTTCATTTCACTTAGCATCATCTTATGTGATCATAAGGGTATAGCTATTGGGCTCTTGTGATCCTCTGTTGTGACTTGCCTAAACCTGTGCTAATTATTCCCAATAAGGGAGACCATAGAGTCCATGTTTCTTTGGGTCTGGCTCACTTCACTTAGTATAATTTTTTCCAAGTCCTTCCATTTCCTTACAAATGGGGCAATGCCATTCTTTCTGATAGAGGCATAAAATTCCATTGTGTATATGTGCCACATTTTCCTGATCCATTCGTCTACGGAGGGGCATCTGGGTTGGTTCCAGATTCTCACTATGACAAATTGCGCTGCAATGAACATTGTTGTGCTTCACCCCATTTTCTTTCTCTCTCTTTTTCTCCTTCCCTCCCTTCCTTCCTTCCTCCCTCCCCTCCTCCTCCCTCCCTCCCCTCCTCCCCCCTCCCTCCCTCCCTCCCTCCCTCCCTCCCTCCCTCCCTCCCTCCCTCCCTCCCTCCCTCCCTTCCTCCCTCCCTTCCTTCCTTCCTTCCTTCCTCTCTCTTTCTATCTGTCAATCTCTCTCTCTCTTTTTTCCTTTTGGACATGGGGCTTGAACTCAGGGCTTGGGTACTGTCCCTAAGCTTTTGCGCTCAAAGCTAGCACTCACCCACTTGAAGCCACATCACCACTTCCTCTTCCGGTTTTCTTGGGTTAACTGGAGATAAGAGTCTCACAGACTTTCCAGCCCAGGCTGGCTTCCAACTGTGATCCTCAGTAACTAGGATTACAGGTGTGAACCACCAGCATCTAGCATCACCCCCATTTTCTAAAGGGGAGGCTAAAGCTTTAGAAGGAAAGTCACCTGCCTAGAACCCTGTCAGTAGCATGTGGCAGAAGAAGAATTGAAGACTGGTCTCCAGGAACTTGATGCTGTGTGTGTGTGTGTGTGTGTGTGTGTGTGCAGGGATAAAACCCAGGGCCTGGAGTATATAGCTCAGTCTGTACCCCTGTGTTGCACGCTAGCCCCAGCTCTCTATTAACCAGCAACTCACTAGGGGAGCAGGAGACTCTCTTTGAGGGATTAGAGGCATGGCTCAGTTGGTAGAGCACTAGCCAATGAACAAAAGAGTCAGGTACCAAGTTCAAGTCCCAGTCTTGGACCTAAAAAAAAAAGCACCTCCTTAGGGGCAGAGTTCAAGCCAGGGTCCCAGGACTTCCCACTCCTCACCTGCTTGTATCTGTTGAATCATGCCTCCAGACCGCTTCTGCGTACAAGGGAGCCGCACGCTTCTTACCTCTGCTAGGAGGTGTAAGGAGAAACAAGCCTGTTGGGTAAAAATGCAGATCTCTTATTCTTGAGGACAAGAGAAGCAACAGTCCTCTTCCACAGCAGGCAAGAGTTCTTCCTGTGCATTAGAGACACATGAGAATCTCTAACCCAGAGCCCTAAGCTCAGTTCAGCACTCTGACCAGCCATTTATGTTATTTACCTATTTACTTATGTACTTCCGGTTTGTGCTGGTGGTGAGGCTTGAACTCAGGGCCTCTCGTATGCTTGGCATTTTTCCTCATGGCTGGTGTTCTACCACTTGAGCTATGCCTCTAGTTCTGACTTTTTGGTGGTTCACTGAAGAGTCTCTTGGGTATTTGTCTTCCAGGGCTGGCTTTGAACTTTGATCCTTTGACCCTCAGATTTCAGCCTCCTGAGGATCTAGGATTGTAGCACAAGCATTTTGGCCATTCATAGTCAACTTCTACAAACTGTTCATCTTTTTCCCATTTTTCAACAGTGAATTATCTTCTTTCTAGATACTGTGCGTATGTGTGTATGTGTGTGTGTGTGTGTGTGCACGCGCGTGCGCATGCATGACAGTACTAGGGCTTGAACTCAGACTGGGCACTTGAACTTTTTTGCTCAAGGCTAGCACTTCTAATTTTTAGGTGGTTCATTGGAGATAAGAGTCTCATGTTAGCAGGGAATGAATGTGGTTTAGCAGTAGAGTGCTTGCCTAGCATGCATGAAGCCCTGGGTTCAATTCCTCAGCACCACATACTCAGAAAAATCCGGAAGTGGCGCTGTCGCTCAAGATGTAGAGTGGTAGCCTTGAGCCAAAAGAAGCTCAGGGACAGTGCCCAGGCCCTGAGTCCAAGCCCCAGGACTGGTTTAAAAAAAAAAAAAAAAGGGCTGGGGATATAGCCTAGTGGCAAGAGTGCCTGCCTCGGATACACGAGGCCCTGGGTTCGATTCCCCAGCACCACATGTACAGAAAACGGCCAGAAGCGGCGCTGTGGCTCAAGTGGCAGAGTGCTAGCCTTGAGCGGGAAGAAGCCAGGGACAGTGCTCAGGCCCTGAGTCCAAGGCCCAGGACTGGCCAAAAAAAAAAAAAAAAGTCTTGTGCCCAGGCTGACTTGGAACTGTGATCCTCAGATCTCAGCCTCCTGAGTAGCTGGAATTATAAACACAAACCAACAGCACCTGGCCCTAGTTACTTCTTAGGATTTTGTTGTTGTTGTTTTGTTTTACTTTCGCCTGCTAGGAATGGAATGCAAGGTCTTGCACATGCTAGTCAAGCACTGCACCACTGAGCCCTAGCCTCGGCCTTGGTATTTGAGGCCGGGCCTCAAAACTGCGGAGCCAGGCTGTCCTCAAACTTTCAAACCTCCTTCCTGCTCCCACTTGGGAGCTGGGCAATTTTTTGTACTAGACCTTTATACTATATATATATATTTTTTTCTTTTGTAATGCTGGGGATTAAACCCAGAGCCTCACGCATGCTAGACGAGCACTTTATCTCTTAGCTACATCCTCAGTCCTAAACTCTTTTGTTTGCTGTGGAAATATTTGCCTTTAATCTGTTATTTTGAATTTGTTTACAGTGTCATTTGCTGTAGAGAAAACTTGATCTTTTATGTAGTCAAATCTGTCACCATGATAATATTTTAAGGAAGAGAAATGTATTTTTAAGGTACAAATTTTAATTTAGACAGTGTAATTTTGGTGTGAAGGTTGATTTTGCCTGCCATATGCTTGACTATTCTAGGTAATGTGAAAAATAGAAAATAACAGGTCAGTTCATACAGCAAGCTGTTTGTGACTGCTTTGTTTACAATGACTCCTCTACCTCCAGATGATGATGGTGATGATGGTGATGACGACGACAATGGTCTGATGAAAGCCCCTACTGTGCGCAGCCATGAGGAAAGTCCCCACTGTGAGCAGCCGCGAGGAAAGCTCCTACTGTGCACCAAAGACTGCCGAACTCCACACACATTACGCCTTTTATCCATATAACAGCTTCTAGATACAGGTACCTCTTTTTTTTTTTTCTTTTCTTTGTCTATATGGTGTTTTTTTTTAAATATAATTTATTTATTAATTGAACACAAATTTTTTTGACAAGGTGTTGTGCAAAAAGGGTACAGTTACATAGTAGGGCAGTGTGTACATTTCTTGTGATATCTTACACCCTGTTTTTCTTTCCCTTCTCTAGGTCAGGTAGACATATATACAATACACAATGTATCAAGAACATATACAGTAGCCACGTGGCCAAGCCCAAGAAAATTCGCCTAGGACTTTAAATGTAATGTCGACATTAGACAATATGTCGACAGTAGTCTTATATGAACGTACATACATAGCTTTTGAGCTATTGTATTCCACTGAGAGGTCAATTTTTGACCTTTATATGTTGAGTAGTTGTTTGGTTTTAGTTACATAATGTTGGGTCGCTGCCCCAATCCTGTGGGAAATACCATTTGACAAGAAGTTTTTGGTTTCACCGACCTGGTCTCTCCTGTCTCTCCATCACCCCATCTTAACAGTCATATATCAGGGGCACTAGTTATTTTTTGGCATAGGCCTTAACTCCTGCCTCAATGAACAAGATTGTTCTATGTTAGGCTTCCTATCATAGCTGGGATGAGGAGTCTCATTTACACCAAGGCTGGCCTTGAACAGTGACCCTTCCTATCTCAGCCTTCCAAGTCGCTGGGATTACAGGCCTGAGCCACTAGCTCCTGACTTTTTGTTGTTCACAGTGCTGGGAATGGAACCTAGCCTGCTATGCAGAATACTAGGATTGAGCTCCAGCTCCAGATTCAGCTCTTTAAAGTGTTCAATTCAGTGATTTTTAAAGTATATTCTCAAAGCTGTGTACCAATTACTACTATTAAAATCCAGAATTCTTCAGCACCCACGCTATCTATTGTCCATTTTATAAAAGAGAAAACAGAGGCTTGAGAGGCTTATGTAGCCAGCCATGACCACGCTGACCAGTCGTGGGTTTGAACCAAAGCACCATTGCCTGGCTGACAGTCTTCTCAGTGAAGAGCCAGGTAGGAAGCATTTCAGGGTCATTTGTGAATAAATAAGACTTTCTTTTTTCTCTCGTTGAGTTTTGGGCAGAACAAACAAGAGGAAGTAATTTCTAAATATCCAGACATAGCCAGAATTCCAGAGGGGGCGATCAAGCAGAGAACAGGAACAGAGAAATAGTGCTGAGGACTAGATTCAGACAGCCCTAGTGGAGCCAGCCACTCCAATCCCAGAGTGTGAGATTTCTCCCGTCTCAGCAATCCGGGTCAAAGGGTGACCTGGCACGTAGTAGGTCTGTTAGAGAACATAATGTGACATCTAAAATTTCATGGGTTGCTAGGTGCAATGGCTCACACCTGTAATCCTAGCTACTTAAGAGGCACAGATTGGAAGGATTGTGGTGTGAGGCTGGCCCAGGCCTCAATTAAATCAATCAATTTAAAAAAAATTGGGTATAACCTGCCGTCTTAGCCATGAAGGGAATGTAAACAGGAGGATGGCAGTTCAGACTAACCTAGGCAAAAAGAAATTCTAGAAATAACTGAAGCCAGAAGGGCTGCGTGGATGGCGTAGGTGGTAGGGAGCCTGCCGAGTAAATGCCAAGCCCTGTGTTCAAACCAAAGTACCACCAGAACAAAAATTCATCGTCGAGTCTCACAGAGCCCCAAAGGCCACTTTCTCTGCTGTAGATCATCCCTTGGCCCCCGCAAGAAAGGCTCTGATGCTCGTGGCCCCTCCTCACGAGGCCGCTGTACCACCTGGCCCTCAACCTACACCGGCCACCAGCCACCAGCAGCGGGGCTGCGGAGTGACTCACACAGCCAGTCACTTGACGGTCTGCCTCCCAAGAGCTCTGCTTGTGCAGTCTGTCCCTAATGAGGACCCCTCTCGTGGTCCTGGGATCAGCCTGGGTTCTCCTCAGGGGCATGAGCGGGTTTAATGAGTAACTTCTGCTTGAGTTCATCTGTCCATGTGTTTGCGTAGTACCATGGTGTGTGCTTTAGTGTGGGCTCCTCCCTCGTCCCTCTGCCCCTCCCTCACCTAAGGGAATGGGAGGTGCGGGCCAGAGGACTCTGCGGCCCTTTCCCAGCACCCACCTCCCCCTTTCTGGTATCAGTGATCTGTTTTGTCTTTTTCTTTTTTAATTTGAATCTTATTGTCAAGGTGATGTACAGAGGGATTATGGTTACTTAAGTAAGGTAATGAGTACGTTTTTTGTTTTTTTCTTTCTTTTCCTTTTTCTTCTTGCCAGTCCTGGGGCTTGAACTCAGTGCCTGAGCACTGTCTATGGCTTCTTTTTGCTCAAGGCTAGCACTCTGCCACTTGAGCCACAGCGCCACTTCTGGCCATTTTCCATATATGTGGTGCTGGGGAATCGAACCCAGGGCTTCATGCATGCTAGGCGAGCGCTCTACCACTAAGCCACATTCCCAGCCCAGTATATTTCTTTCTGAACAATGTTACCCCCTCCCTCATTTTCTCCCACTTCCCCCCCCCCACTCTCCCCACTAAGTTGTAAAGTTCATTTCAGTGGGCTCCTCCCACTCAGGTCTGTGGCCCCAGCTGTCCCTGAAGTAGTGCTATTTCTAGGTCATTTCAGTTATGTGATCCATTGCCTTCCCTCCTACCTCCTTTTCCCACCCTTTGTTTGTTTACAGTCCTGACTAATTACATACTCAGTCTATGAGTAAAGCATTCCCAGTGCTTGCTACACATCTTGGCATGCAGTCTTTATTCAAGGAAGGCCCCCCATTTAAAGAGAAAGAAAAACCTTATCTGTGAGAGAGTCAGGACTAAGATGAAGAAGAATAAGTTGGGGTCTGGATGGAGCTCAATGATGGAGCCCTTGCCTGACTTGGGTAAAGTTTGGGGTCAGGTTCCTCAGCACTGGAAAAAAAAAAGTCTAAGATGGTTACAAAACTTGAGCAGAGGGGTAATGAAGAGGGTTAGTTTGATCATGGCACATTGTATATATGTATAGACATGTCAAAATGAAATCCCTTTGTATGACTAATTGATACTAATAAAAATGTAAAAGAAATATTAATAGCCACATATACATACACACAAAATAACCTGAAGCTGGCTGCTTGTGTTTCAAGCCTGCAATCCTAGTCAGCCTGGGTAGAAAAGTCTGTGAGGATCTTATCTCTAATTAGCCACCAAAGAATGGGAAGTAGATGTGTGGCTCAAGTGGTAGAGTGCCAACTTTGAGCAAAAATAAGCCCAGGGACAGTGCCCAGGCCCTGAGTTCAAGACCCAGAACTGGCACAAAAAAGAAACACAATAATGTCCAATTTCTAATATAGCTGAGTCTACTGATTGCCACTAGAGTCTAGGCAGAAGTGTTAGTTGGGTGCTCAATTTCAAGTGCTCCCCATGCAGAATTCATATGGGGCTCTGGCTTGGATAGGGAGAGATTCTAGCTGTGTTTCACTCCATCTGTCTGAAAGTTAGCATTCCTTCAGTTATATATGCAAGCCATAATCCATATATTATTAGCAATTCCCATGACTTTAGTGCCCTGCCTAGCAGGCAATTTGGTCTGCATTATGGTTACTGCAGATACCTTGAAAATTTTTTCATGCTCATCTCTGCTTTGGAATTAGAGCAGTTATTACCCTAGCTGCTTAATTGTGTTATTGAATGTGTTAATAAAGAAGCACTTATGTTACTATATCATGGATTTACAAGTAAATTTTGACAACTGTGTTTTATTATCATTTGTGATCCTATGCATACTGTTTTACAAGTTCAGAAACATGCTCTGAGGAATGGTCCATAATGTTTATTTAATTGATACAGGAGCTCCTAACACCGAAACAGGTCAGGGGTCCTTAATCTAGCCATATTGTGTTGTTATGCTTTGTGTATGGTTCTTAGCCCTGGGGAACCTCAGCCCGGGCATGTAGTAACCAGCATTATTTAGTACTTATCTCACAGGATTATTTTAATACTTAAATGAAAGATACTATCTGGCCTGCTACATAATGTGTAGAAGAAAGAAATCTGTTCATGTTTACTTATTTTCTTTTTCCCAGTGCAAGAACTCTACCACTAAGCTACATTCCCAACCCAGTTTCTTCAACTTAATTAATTTCTCAGTACTAGGATTGAATGGGGATTCAACTTGAGCTATACCCCAATTCTATTTCTATTTCTGTGTGTGTGTGTGTGTGTGTGTGTGTGCACATGCATGTGTGCCTGTCCTAGAATTTGAACTCAGGGCCTGGGCACTGTCCCTGAGCTTTTTTGCTCAAGTCTAGCACTTTACTCCTTGAGCCACAGCTCCACTTCAGGCTTTTTTGGTTGTTAACAGGAAGTAAGAGTCTCATGACTTTCCAGCCTAGGCTGGCTTTAAATTGTGATCCTCAGATTTCAGCCTCCTGAATAAACTAGGATTACAAGTGTGAGCCATCAGCACCAAGCCCTATTTCTTCATCTTCATAATAATATCACTAATTTTTAGCAGTGTTATGAGGATGAAAGTTTCTTGTTGTTGTTGCTGGGGTTTTTTGGTGTTGTTTTTTGTTTTGTTTTGTTTTGTTTTGCCAGTCCTGAGGCTTGAGCTCAGGGCCTAAGCTCTGTCCCTGAGCTTCCTTTTGCTCAAGGCTAGCGCTCTACCACTTGAGCCACAGCGCCACTTACAGCTTTTTCTATTTATGTGGTGCTGAGGAATTGAACCTAGGGCTTCATGCATGCATGCTAGGCAAGCACTCTACCACTAAGCCACATTCCCAGCCAAGGATGAAAGTTTTATATGTATAAACTATATCACATAGTGCCTGGCATAGAATGGGTTTCAAAAAATAGAAACCATTCTTCTCACGGAAGCCTCCCCAGGGCCTTTGTGAGGAAAAGCTGGATGCTTCCTCCAAGGATTCCTTCTATGACAAGACTGCCTTTCTTCTAAGTGACATTAGTGACATTCACTTCTAAGTGACATTTATCCTTCCTACCTGCTTTCCCTGTCCTGTCATCCCTTCACCCCGTCAGGACCAGCCCAGCAGGAAAAACTTGGTGCTGTCGCCACATAGAAAATACCAGGTGAGTTGTTAGGTGTTGGTGACTCACGCCTGTGATCCTACCTACTCAGAAGGCTAAGATCTGCGGATCATGGTTTGAATCCACCCCGGGGCAGGAAGTCTGTGAGACTTTCTTTTTTTTTAAGTTAATAGTTTGATTCAGTAATCATTATCTACACTAGTTGAAAGAAAAAAAGAGTTTGAGATTATGGGAAATTGTAGCTGGCGGCTCGCAACCTGAATTCTAGCTGCTCAGGAGGCTGAGGTCTGAGGATCATAGTTTGAAGCCAGTCCCAGCAGAAGAGTCCTTGTGAGACTCATATTTTCAATTAACCACTCAAAAACCAGAAATGGAGTTGTGGCTCAAAGCGGTAGAGTGCTAGCCTTGAGCAAAAGAGCTCAGGCACAGTGCCCAGGCCCTGAGTTCAAGCCCCAAGATCCCCCTCTCCACCAATAAAAAGATGTGAAGTTGCAAGTGATTCAAAAAGAATTAATAGTTGACTAGGGAAGGTTTTATGGTAAACTGAGTATAAGTAAGTCTGGGCTCTAATAATTCATTTTTACCAAAGATAAGGTCTTTTTTTTTCTTAAATTATTTTTTTGGCCAGTCCTGGGCCATGAACTCAAGGCCTGAGCACTGTCCCTGGCTTCATTTTGCTCAAGGCTAGCACTCTGCCACTTGAGCCACAGCGCCACTTCTGGCCATTTTCTGTATATGTGGTGCTGAGGAGGCAAGCACTTATTACCACTACGCCATATTCCCAGCCCCAGGTTTTTTTTGTGTTGTTTTTTTTCATTGTAAAGGTAATGTACACAGGGGTTACAGTTACATAAGTAAAGTAATGAATACATTTCTTTTGGAACAATGTTACCCCCTCTCCTGTGAGACTTTTTTTTTTTTTTTTGCCAGTCCTGGGGCTTGGACTCAGGGCCTGAGCACTGTCCCTGCTGTCCCTGGCTTCTTCTTGCTCAAGGCTAGCACTCTGCCACTTGAGCCACAGCGCCACTTCTGGCCATTTTCTGTATATGTGGTGCTGAGGAATCGAACCCAGGGCCTCATGTATATGAAGCAGGCACTCTTGCCACTAGGCCATATCCCCAGCCCGACTTTTTTTTTTTTTTTTTTTACCAGTCCTGGGGCTTGAACTCAGAGCCTGGGCATTGTCCCTGAGCTTCTTTTGCCCAAGGCTAGCATTCTACCACTTGAGCCACAGTGCCACTTCTGGTTTTTCCTGTTTATGTGGTACTGAGGAATCATGGTAGGCAAGCACTCTACCACTAAGCCATATTACCAATCCACCAATTAACCACCAGAAAACCACAGAAATACAACTATGGCTCAAGTACTAGCCTTGAGCAAAAGATCGCAGGAACAATGCCCAGGCCAGAGTTCAAGCCCCAGAACTGGCAAAACAAAGAAAAAAGAAAAGACTAGGTTAGAGTGCTTGCCTAGCCACTACAAGGCCTGAGTTCAAATCCACAATACCACCAAAACTTACTACTACTACTACTATTACTACTACTGTTGGGAAAATGGAGAAGAATGGAGAAGGAATAGGCCAGACTCAATCCTCAACAGGCGAGGACTGTTTATTGAGGAACAGCGAGGGGCACAGACCTTCCTGGGGGACTGGAGGTTGTACTGGGACTGGATTTTGGGGGTAGGCTTATATAGGGTTTAACAAGGAATTAGAAAATAGAAAACCAGTTATAATGCCTTGGGGGCCCACAGTGGAATGCTCCACCTGGTTTGAGGGGCTGTTGTCCCCTGGGGACCAAGGATGCTGTCCTTGACCAGGCCCAGATTGGAATAACCTGCCTGGAGACAGGCATGTGGTCAAGCCTGTTTGTGTGCACCTGTGTCTTGCTTGACCTGGGGGAATAAGGCAGGAATCAGGCTTTTTGTTGGTTAATTGGAGATATAAGAGTCTCAGACTTTCTTGCCTGGACTGGCTTGAACCTCAATCCTTAGATCTCAGTCTCCTGAATAGACAATAGATACTACTAGTAGTAGCAATAATAGCAAAATACTAGGTGACTAGAGCTGAAATGTTTGGATCTTGTGCTATAAAGATGGAAACTGAGTCCAAAAGGGTGAAGGGGCACACATTTCTCCACTGCCCTTGCTACATGCTGCTGTATCCCTTCTCAGCAGCAATAGACCTGCATTCTCTCTCCAACACTGGAAAAGAAAAGAAAGGAAAGGAAAGGGAAAGAGAGGGGCCAAGTATGGCTGGCTTACTCCAGTAATCCTAGCTTCTCAGGAGGCTGAGGTCTGAAGACTGTAGTTCAAAACAGCCTGGGCAGGAGAGTTCATTAGACTCCTATCTCCAGTTAAACACCACTTGCTTTGAGCAAAAGAAGCTCAGAGCTGGAGATATGGCCTAGTGGCAAGAGTGCTTGCCTCGTATACATGAGGCCCTGGGTTCGATTCCCCAGCACCACATATACAGAAAACGGTCAGAAGTGGTGCTGTGGCTCAAGTGGCAGAGTGCTAGCCTTGAGCAAAAAGAAGCCAGGGACAGAGTTCAAGGCCCAGGACTGGTCAAAAAAAAAAAAAAAAAGAAGCTCAGAGATAGAGTCCAGGCCCTGTGTTCAAGCCCTCCTAGGATCAAGACAGACGGGGGTAGAGTGGGTGGGAGGGGGGTAGTTGGGGGGGTGGGGATAGGGGAGGGGGGAGGAAGAGAGAGCAAGGAAGGGGAGGAGAGCAGATTAAAAGAGAGGACAGGACAGAGGAGAAGATCCCAGAAGGGGTCATCCCTAAGTTTTGTAGTAATTAGATGGATAAGGAATGAACCTAACAGGAGAGCCAGGTACTAAGCATTTAGTTGTGCCTGGCCTTAGGCTAAGTGCTGGCCACACATGGCGGCCTCTGGTCTTCGCCCCTCAATCTGTGACTCACGGAAAAGGGGTGACTTGCCTGAGGTCACAGACCTAGGAAGGGGTCTCAGCACTCTACTCTTCCTATGCTGACACCTGAAGCCCCTCCCGAGACTTTCCGCCCTAGCTGTGGCTTGCTTCCCTCCCCCCTGCCCCGCCTCTGTACACCTCCCCACTTGCTGTCAAGTCATTGGGTTGAGGATGGACAGGAGCTGGGCTGGGCGCCTGCTGCCCGTGCCATGGACAGCCCTCTCCTGCTTTGTCAAGACCCGCAGGGTGGCCTGGGCCTGCTAATTGTGTTTGTATTGGGGCTGATTTATATTCGCGCTCAGCATGCATCCGCACCCCCTACCAAGAAAGCAGATGGGCATGTTGCGCCTTTGAAAGAAATATAATTAAGGCAATTTAGCATCTTCTTCAAAGGATGCTCTTCCTCCTCTTGGTGGAAACCTATTTTGGAGCTGCTGTAGAATATTCGAGGTTTGATTCGTTGGTACACGCAGCTGGCCCACTCTGGAGGAGGCTGAGCAGGAGGAAGAAGAAGGAAGCTTCTGTTTATTATGATTATTATTCTTTTTTAATGCCTAAGGCCTGGGTCGGGAAGGGAGAAACGAGCAAGTCAACTCAGGGCTGGTGGCCACCTGCTTTGTGATTTTGTTGAGACGCTCTCTTCCTTTCTGAGCATTGGTACCGCATGTTGCAGTTCTAGAGGGTCAAGCCCGGACCTGAAGTGGGGGGGGGGGGGAGAAGAACTCTTCCCCTGAGCTCCATCCCAGTCCCCACACATGCGTTATTTACGTAATGAAACAATCTGATGTTTTTTGACAGCAGTCCTGTGGAGTGCAGAATCCTCAGAGATAATGAACAAATCTTTCTCACCATCCGGACCCAAGCCAGACTGGAAAACCCTGGGTTTAAATGCAAAACAAGACAAAAGAAAAGAACTATTTAGAGCTGTTTTAAGACAACTATAGAATTTTAGAGCCAGAAGTAACTTCAGTGACGTGTGTGTGTGTGTGTGTGTGTGTGTGTGTGTGTGTTGATACTAGGGCTTGAACTCAGGGCCTGGGTGCTGTCCTTTTGGTTTTTCACTCACAGTTGGCGCTCTACTACTTGAACTACAGTTCTATTTCCGGCTTTTTGGTGGTTAATTGGAGATGAGAGTCTCTCCGACTTTCCTGCCTGGACTGGCTTGGAACCTCAGTCCTCAGATCTTAGTCTTCGGAATAAATAAGATTACAGGTGTGAGCCACTGGTGCCAGGAACTAACTTCTCTTAATGTAAAATGAGCATAAAGATGAATGATATAAAGCAGCTTGTAACAAGTTTCAAATCATTCTTTTTCTTTATATTCATTTTATTTAAGTCACAAGAGTCCCAGGCTTTAAGAAAAAAAAAAAGGCCAATAATATGGTGTCCAGAGAAAAAATAAAAAGTGACAGTGCCTTGCACTTACCCTACTCGGCTGACATTCAGTTCTTGCCTGAGATTTCTTTTTCTTTTTCTTTTTCTTCTTTTTTTTTTTTTTTTTTTTTTTTTGCCAGTCCTGGGCCTTGGACTCAGGGCCTGAGCACTGTCCCTGGCTTCTTCTTGCTTAAGGCTAGCACTCTACCACTTGAGCCACAGCGCCACTTCCAGCCTTTTCTATATATGTGGTGCTGAGGAATCGAACCCTGGGATTAATATATGTGAGGCGAGCACTCTACCACTAGGCCATATTCCAAGCCCTTGAGATTTCTTTCAAGTTATCTTTCTACAATGTCTGTGTTTTTGTTGAGTGGTGGATCCTTCCTTTCTCCTTCCTTCCTTCCTTCCTTGTTTCCTTCCTTGTTTCCTTCCTTCCTTCCTTCCTTCTTTCCTTCCTTCCTCCTTCCCTTCCCTTCTCTCTCCTTTCTTCCTTCCTTTGGCAATACTGTGGTTTGAACATAGGATCTTGTGCTTTATGTGCATTTTATAGCTGTATATCCAGCTGTGCACATACACAACTGCATTTGGAGGCATCTGAATGGGACTATATCCTGTAAATGATTGTGTGACTTACTTTTCCCTCTTCTTTTTTTGTGTGCTAGGGATGGAACCCAAGGCCTTGAGTAGAATAGGCAAGTACTCTATCACTGAGCTACACTCTTACACTCCCAGCCCTGGTAACTTACTTTTTCACTAAGCTTTTTTCCAGCTGAGAATATATCACATTAATACATTGAAATGTACTGAAATCTGGGGGTTTGGTGAGGAGTGGGACTGGTCCCTACTGTCAGCCCTACTTTTTTTTTTTTATTCTTAATTGCTTGATGATAGTTCATAGTGTAGATATATTTATTTAACCAGAAGGAATTGAAAAGCATTTAGGTCATCTTCATTTTTTCCCACTATGATAAGCAATCTGTGTGAGTATTTTTGTAACATGATACTTAACAATAGAAATGTTAAAACGCCTTCCTTATGCAGACAGACACTGCCAAATTGTTCTAAAAAAAAAAAAACACCTCCAAAACACTGCCCCATTCTGCCCTTGTCCTGGCAAGTGATCTAGGGGTTCCCTACCCCCAAGCCCAGGCTGTGTATTATCAATCATTTTAAACTTCTTTAGGCAGATGGGTGAGAATCCACCCTTCACATTGCAAAGTCACCTTTCCAATGATTGTTTCTTTCTCCAGGAAATTTGGAGATTCTTTGTGCTTTGAAGGGAGTATCTGAGATTTCAAAAGGAGGCTTAGGAATCTCAACTGTGTGTCCGTTCATTAATTATCCATTCCAGAAGTTTCCATTGGGTTTCAGAGACTGTCAAAATGTCTTCTCTTTGGAGAGATGAGAGCTGCTTTTTCTCCACTATCTGAAGGTTAAATTTGGAAGTTGCACTGGTGTTATTATTTTTTTTTCTTTCCTTGTCATTCTGTAGAATTCAATCCTGTCTTTCAGCTTCCTTGGGTCCCTGTGGGAGTGGTGAGGTGGGATTACACAGTAATGAGACTGCTGGATGTGTGGGTTTACAGCAGCAGCCCCGCTTCTCTGTGCTCAGTTCAACATGAGCAAGAGCCCAGCTCCTTAGCAGACTTCTCTCTGTACTGATGCACTGCACATGCGCACAGCTGAAACCCCACCAAGCCCACAGGACTTGGGAGCTCCAGGGGCCAGTGGAGGGAAAGAGAGGTCAGTGGGGAGGGGCACACTGTTGGTTATGCCCTCTAGCCACCTCTCAGCTTGCTTCTGAGTTAGCTCAGCCCTTCCCTCTTTGCTTTATTCCACTAGAATGGCATCACTGAGAATTTCAGTTTCACTCTGTCTCTTAAGGGGGAAGTTGTTACTATTCCTACTTTCTACTTAGAAAAGTCATCTCAGGCAGAGTTGATGAGGGCCCCAGAACCAGCTACTCCTGTTGGGGGTCTTGGGTCTGTCAGTTCTTAGCTATGAACCTTGGGTCAGTGATTGCTGACTCCTGGTTTGTTTGTTTTTCTTTTTTTGGTGGGAGACTGAGACTTGAACTATGTACCTGATGCTTTGGCTCATTGGCTAGTGCTCTACCAACTGAGCCATGCCTCCAACCCAGTGATTGCTTCCTTTGTCCCTTCCCTTCCTTTCCCTCCCCTCCATCCCTCCCTCCCTCTCTTCCTCCTTCCTCTTTCTTTCCTTTTGGTCAGTACTGAAGCTTAAACTCCACACCTTGCACTCTCACTCAGCTTTTTTCCCACTCATCACTGGAGCTCTACCACTTGGCTCAGGCCTCCAGTTCTGCCTTTTCTGCTGGCTAGTTGGAGATAAGAATATCCAGGGGGCTGGGGATATAGCCTAGTGGCAAGAGTGCCTGCCTCGGATACACGAGGCCCTAGGTTCGATTCCCCAGCACCACATATACAGAAAACGGCCAGAAGCGGCGCTGTGGCTCAAGTGGCAGAGTGCTAGCCTTGAGCGGGAAAAAGCCAGGGACAGTGCTCAGGCCCTGAGTCCAAGGCCCAGGACTGGCCAAAAAAAAAAATAATAATATCCAGGTTTTAGCTGCCCAGGCTAGCTCCAAAGCTGAATCCTCAGATCTCATGGGGGTGGGGGGAATGAAGGGGGAGGGGTCTCAATCTGTTTCACTGAATAAACTCAGCCTTCTCCCTAATGCATTGAAACGTTCCCCAGTGTTGGTCGCTCTGCAACTGAGGCCGCTCTCTCTGTCTCTCCCCAAGGTCTGGGTTGGTCCTGGGAGAACTTCAGGACAGCTGTGACTAACCTGCATCTCTGCTCTCTCCGTCTTTCTCCCCACTCCGCTGGTTTGGTCAGGCTCTTCGGGTCTGGCCTCCCCATGACAGGTCCTCCTCTTCACTAAACCTACACCTCCTTCTGGAGTTTTCCCCATGGCACACCAGTTGGCTCAACTACTGTCTATCAAATACCTGATCTGGAGGCCTCTGTTGTGGTTGTTGACTTGTTTTCTGGTAGCCGTGGATGGGCCTGGGCCCTTGTCTGTGCTGAGTGTATGCTCTATTTGTGAGCCATACCTTAAATACTTGACTTTTTTTTCTTTTCTCCTTTTATTATTATTATTATTATTATTATTATTATTATACAGAAGAGATCATTATGTAGCCCAGGCTGGCCTTGAACTCCAGATTCCCCTGCTTCTGCCTCTTAAGTGCTGGGATCACTGCGTGATGCTGCCACATACAGTACAGTACTGTTAGAGATCATCTCTGTCATTTGCGGCCATGACAAAGATTCTCTGCGTGACTGAACGTCAGGCCTTTGAGCCTTCTCCCAGCCCTACCTGTGTGTCTCCTTACAAAAATCTACTTTTTAGAAAATTATTTTTCTAAGACTGTTTAGCAAGAAACCCACCCCCTGCTGTCCTCCATAGCTGATCATCTTTAATGTAGGGTCTCTTAGCCTCTACAGCCCTCCAGGTGATATCTCAGTACCCTAACCTGTCCCAACGAGAGTCTGGCTAGCTGAGCTTCCCTAGGATGCCCCTCACTTCTGATGTTTCCGCTTAGTTACTTCCCCCCACGGGTAACCCCCCTGGTGCATCCTGTATTAGTGTCACGCGCTCCCTCACTGTGACTCCCAGCTGTGGCCCCACACTTATCTCTGTGGTCCTAAATTAAGTCTGCTGTACATGCTTAAACAAGTATCAAAGAATTTTTTTTAAAAGAACAATATCAGTAGAAACATTTGGGAATAGCAGCACGACTGTACCTGTTTCCATAGCTGCTTTAAACTTCTTTAAATTTGCACCACAGAATCGAAAACTCCTTAAGTTTCTGTAGGGAAAGATTCTTGTCCTGGGGTCCAACCAAAAATGTCCCCTGTGGGATGAACCCCTCTGCCAGGGCTCTCTTCAAGATACAAGAGAACTTCTCTTCCTCTCTCCTTCCCTCCCTTCTTCTCTCCCTCCCTCCCTCCCTCTCAGCCACCAGCCTCAGCCCTGCCTTCCCCTGGGATTTCTATTCCCCAGGCCAGGCAATAGAGCTCTTAATTAAATTCTCTTGTTAGAAGTGGAGCCAGAGGAAAACAAACAGAAAACCCTGTCCTCCGCGGTGGCTGGGTCTCCTGCTGGCTCAGGCTGAGATTGTATCGCTGACCGCTTAGGCATGCAGCCCTCCCTACCCCTGCAAACTTCCTGTTGGCGCAGGCAAGTTGGGCAGCTCAGCCCACCACGTCTGGCCCAGAGGAAATTGCGATGGGAGGACCAGGCGTGTTATCAGGAGTCTCAGAGTATTCCAGTACGAAATGAGTGTTTGGTCTCCATTCCACAGGAAGAAAAGAGAAAAGGAGGCTTCAAAGATGAGGAAGGGGGCATAGGGACACACAGCTATGGGTCCAGAGACCAACTGGGTACATGGCCCCAAAGACAGCAGATCATGTGCCCCATCCCTTCCCTGGGGACTCCTTTCTCCTCTACCCACACCCGAGAGCACTGGACTGGGAGTCAGGAAGCCCCAGGTCTAGTCAGGATCTGCTACTGGGTCACTGTGCCTAGTAATGGATAACCAAGCCAGGCACTGTGGTCCATGCCTGTAATCCTCGCTAATCAGAAGGCTGAGATCTAAGGATGGAGACTTGAAGCTAACTGGGGCAGGAAAGTCTGTGAGACTCTCCTCTCCAGTTAACCACAAGACATTCTAGAAGCGGGGCTGTGGCTCATGTGGTAGAGTGTTAGCCTTGAGTGAAAAAGCTAAGAAAGAGTATGGTGCCCTGAGTTCAAGTCCCAGTATTGGCATGTGCACACTCATGCCCGTGCGTACACAACCAGAGCTAAACCTCATACGAGGATGATCTCTCTCAATTCTCCCAACTTGATCTTTTTCCAGACAAGGAAACTGAGGCTCGGTGAGGTTAAGTTACCAACCTGGAGTCACACAGAAAGCTAGAAAACTGAGAATCAAACCAAGTGATCTGGCTCCAGAACTCAAGCTCCCAACCATACTCCCCAGGTAGTTCCTCCTAAGCAATTCCCCCTTCTGTAAATTAACACAGAATTGCTACACTTGAACTCTCAAGACCAGAGTGTTCCAACTTTGACATTGTGTGCTTTATGCAACATTCACTGTATTGATGGGGCTCTGGGCTGGGAATTGAGAGACAATCAAGGCTTCACCTCTGTCTGCAGGTTGTGAATTCCTTGAGAAGAGAAATCATATCTTAATTATCCTTGCTGGTCCTACACCACTAACATAGCAATGTGGAAGGAGATGGGCTCAGAATACTTTAGACTCCTGATTCCTAGGGAATCAGACATAACTGAGGTCCTGTTACTAGCCTTGTAGAGAGAAATGGACTTAATTTGTGTGTCTGTCTCTTCATCTACAGAGTGGAAATAGACAATAGTCCTTTTGCCCAAGGGTACGGGAGATGATAAGTATAGTGGTTGGTACAAAACCACGACCTAGTAAACACTAATATCTGAACGCATTAGACTCTCCAACTTTCATTTCACCCTTGTCCCTAGCTGGTGGGCTACACAGTGCCCCTCTCTGCTGCCCCAAGTAAAAGCTGGGAACTAATTTCTGCTATCGGGGCACATGGTGGACCTGCTCAGCCATGTCCTGAGCTGTAAGGAGGAGGAAAGAGTCAGAAGCTGGCCCTGATTCCTGATTCCCAGGAATCCTCCCGGGCTGTGATTCCTTCTGGGGCACATCATCCCCTCTGTCTAGTCATCCTAACCCTGAAGAAACTGCACAGCACAGTGGCTTAGTGGTAGAGTGCTTGCCTAGCACGCATGAACCCCTGGGTTCCATTCCTTAGTACCACATAAGCCAGAAGGGGCGCTGTGGCTCAAGCGGCAGAGTGCTAGCCTTGAGCAAAAGAAGCTCAGGGACAGTGCTCAGGCCCTGAGTTCAAGCCCCAGGTCTGGTGGGGGAAAAAAAAACTGCACAGCACAGTTAGGTAACAAAGCCTTCCCTAGACACAAGTCAATACTGGACACTGGCTCTCGTCTACACTGCAGAAGAGGGAAGGCCCAGGGGATGGTGGACTCTGGGGAGTGGGAGTGGCTGGGCAGTCTCCTCCACTCACTGCCATTCACGTATCCCTCTCCATCCATCTACCCAGCTTTAGCATGCGCCAGACTCAAAGCTATGCCCGTGGCTACTCAGGTGAATAAGGCACAGCCTTCCTCCTGGACAGCTCATCGTATTAATGGAGATGGACACAAGGTCATCGTGGAATGTGCAAGGTCCACCCACAATGACGGCAACTGAGGACACTCACAGGGCTGCTGCCTGCCAGGCATGTGTGTCATACATGTGTATCAGGTCCCTTACTGAACGACTTCAAAGAGGCCTTCATCATGACTCCACAAGGCAAAGAGGGTTCAGCGTGACCATTGCACAGAGGAGCACATTGAGGCTCACAGAATTCAGACCACATGGCCAACTGTCCACGTGCAATAAAGGGTCAAACCCTATTGGAATCACAGAGCCTGTGCATTTCACCCCAACTCAGCCGTCAGCCCCAAAGAAAAGGAACCACTCTTCCAGGAGGAATGGGGGCACCACTTGAGAAGGGAGTTTCTCAGCTGGGCCTGGAAGGGAGAGTGTGGATGGACAAGGATGGACAAAGATTCTTATGTCTGTAGAAATGGGAGTGGGGACTTTTCAGATATAAGAAGTGTGGGTCTGGGAAAGGTGGAGAACACAGGGTGGGTATGGAGTGAGGAGAGGCAGGGATGCCAGGATAGAAGAGCTGGACCTGCCCAGGAAGTGTGGGAGGAAGTGGAGGCCTTCCGGCTGGGGATCTGTGCTGGGTGTAGAAAATCTGCTTCAGAAAAACACAGACCGTAGCAACTAAGAATTGCTCCAGATGTGTGCGTGTGTGTGTGTGTGTATACACGTGTGCACACAGGCACATCACAGTAACAATGACAGAGACTGGATAGACCTGCTAGATGTTCATATGGGTACTAGGACTTCTAGCCTACCCTATCCAGTCTGCCATGGCTTTGCCCAAGCTCTGTCCTGGGTCCCTTGGGACCAAAGGTAAAGGGACCATGCCACATCCTGGCCTCCAGACTATAATCTAAGGGGGATCCTCCTGCCCCTCCAGCCCACCTCAGCCACTCCCTGCCATATGGCCATTCCTAAAACCCTGCAGCTTCCATCCACTGGAATTCTCTCCTTAGCCTCCACACCACTGCAGGAGCTGCTCCTCCCAAGAGACAGCTCCTGCTTCTCTTGCCCTGTCTGCCAGATGCCTCCTCCCATCCTTCAAGGCTCAGCGCAGGGCAGTCGTGCCCAGGGCCCACCTCCTGCATGTGGGGGGGGGGGGTGTCCTCTTCTCCTTCCCACGTAGGGCTGTGCTTCTGCAGTGTGCGGCTTCTTTCCTTGCACCAGAGGCCCCTGGAGTCCAGGGAAGGCTCTTCACAGATCTGTGGGCCCAAGAAAGGGGCCGAGAAGCTGAACCCTCTGCAGACCCAGTCTTTTCTGCCAGCCAGCTTTCCCATGTCACTTAGCATCATGGGCTGCTTTTATCATTATCCAGTGTGATCAGATGCTGTATTCGAAGGCATTCCAGGAGAGCTTTGGCCCTCTAATGCTCATCCCTACCTAGGGCAGCTTTGGGAACCATCAGGGTCTTTACATAAAAAGACGCACACACCCAGAATATGCATGGAGATGAAACATGTACGTTTTTAACTGCAGGAGCTCCACTGCTGAGCTCTGCAGAGAAGAGACCCTTTGCTCCTTTGGGACTGAGGGTCAGGGTCTATTCGGGGCTGTGCCTGCACTTGGCATGGTTCAGTCTTCTTATTTCCTGTGTGGGCAAAGAGCCCAGGACCTGAGTAGAGTGGAGATGGAGGTGTGGTTGCCTGCCGATAACTCCTGACTGTTTGCCAGAGATTTATTTGCCTAGGATTTGCGCTAAGACAAAAAGAACTTGTGCATTATTAATGATCATTGATCACAGCCTTGCAAAAAAGAGAAGAGATTGAGAGGCTTGGAGCCAATCATCAAATGATAAGCCAGAAGAACGAGGTGTAGGCACAGGAGGGGAGGGCCAGGTAGGTAGAGAATTTTGTGCAGACAGAAGGACACAGAAGGACACTGAAAAGAATGTGAGGAAGAGCTGCAGAGTTTGGGGTGTGCCAGATTCCAAACGGCTGTGTGGGGTGCCCATAGATACAGCCCACCTCCCCCTACCCCCAGCTAAGAAGACTTCAAGACAGAATGCCATAGGGACAGAAGGTCACTTAATAATGATAAAAGGGTCAATCAACTCATCAAGATGACAAATCAATCTTAATGCTGGATGTGCCTCATAAGAAGGCTTCAAAATACACAAAACACCAGCAAGGACACAGAAGGCCAGCTCTGTGCGCGCTGTCTGCAAGCTGGACACCGAACCTGCCCGGGCTTCGTGGCTCTTGGGTGGAAGTCCCCTGCTGTTTGTACCTCGAAGCTCACGGCTTCTGCCTTCCCGGGCCCTCGGCGCTCTGGACACCTGCTGGCCCTCAGAATCCGCTGGGTCGCCCCTCTGACCTCTACCGCCCGTCCACCCCAGGGCCTGGCGGGGTGCTGTCCACGCTCCAGGGTGCTGGGGCACCCCTTCCTCTCCCGTCTGGCTCCCACGCCGTGAGTTCTCCCTCTCCACCTCCTTTCACCCTCTATTCGCCTTCATAATTCTGTTTGGCCGAGGTGTTTTCAGCCTGCTCCCCCTTTGGAATTCAGGCTCCACGCTCCCCCGCTCCCGCCCTCGACCCCGTCCACCTGCCCTACCCGGACCTGGACCGTAGCGGCACAGAGCAGGTCAATAAATATTATAAATAAACATAAAGGGGGGGGGATTTCCAGTGTGGGATGGAGACGGGAGCAGGGGCGCAGGGAGCCTGGCGCGGTCCATTTCCCGGCACACTCCGCCCCCCGCCCCGGCCCCCCGGCCCTCCTACAGGTGGGGAACGGGAGCGAGCCCGGGGCCCTCACCTGCGTTCCAGACCCGGGCGGGTCGGGGGCTCGCGGATGGAGGGGCTGGGACTGGGGGGGGGGGAGCTCCTCCCGGCGGGCGGGGGCCGGGCGGGGAGCGAGCGGGGCCGGGGAGGGGCGGCGGGCGGGGCGGGCGCGCCGAGCGCGGGGCGCGAGCCGCGGGGAAGCGCGGCGGGCGGCGGGGATCGCCGGGCGCGGCGGGCGGCGGTGTGCAGCCGGGGTCTCGGCGGAGGCGACGCTGGAGCTCCAGGAAGCCGGGACGGTGAGCGCGCACCCGGAGCCCGTCCGCACCTGTCAACCCGGGGAGTGGTGAGCGCCCGAGCCCAGTGCGACCGGGGAGGGGGCGCGCCGCAGCCCGGCGCAGCCACGTCCATCCCGGGGGTCCCGGGGGTCCGGGGGGGGCGGGTCTTGGGGGCGTGCGCAGGGGGCGCTTCTAACCCGCACCCTCCTTGCAGCGCCTCGGGACGGGCGGGGCGCGCGCCGGGCGCCGGGCGCCGGGCGCCGGGCGCAGAGCGGGGAGACAGCCGGGCCCGAGGGCAGCGTCTCCGGTCGCCGTCGGAGCCTGAGCCCCGGGGCGAGCAGAGGCGGCCCCGGCTCCCAGACGCGCGATCCTGGCGCCCGTGCGAGTTCCGGAGGGGCGCGAGGGGCTCCCCGAGGTCGGGGCTGCGACGCCCCCACGTGGCCCTGGGAGGCCCAGGAGGCGGGCGCTGCCCCCTGCCGGCCAGGTCGGGGCGCAGCTCCGGAGCAGGGCCCCCCCCCCACCCCGCCCGCGCCCCGCTCCCCCTCTCTGGAGGGGCCTTGGAACCCAGTGCGGAGCTTGGCTCCGGGTGGGCCCCAGCTTGCTTGTGACCTTGGCCGGCTCCCTTGCGTGTCTCGGGGCCTGGGTGTACACATCCATCATGGAGAGGATGCTTCCCCAGCCCCGCAGACCCGAGGAATACAAGGGATGACAGTTAATTGTTGTGCCAGTCCTGGGGCTTCACAGGGCCTGGGCGCCATCCCCGAGCTTCTTCACCCAAGGCTAGCGCGCTACCACTTGAACCACACACACCTCCAGCTTTTTGCTGGTTAATTGGCGATGAAAGTCTCGGACTTTTCTGCCAGGCTGGCTTCAAACTGCCATCCTCCTGGTGAGATGCCATTTTATAGCCTGTAAAACTTGCGACAGATCTCAGCTAACCTGGAAGGGTCCTAAGAAGGCTGCTTTGTTGCAGACGGAAAGAAGAGAAGCATACATCCTGCCCGGGGTCATAGTCCTTGTGGGAGAAAGCCAGACTAGCTCCCGGGAAGTTGGAGGAGTAAGTCAGGTTGGCCTCATTCACAAACTGGCCATGGCTGCTAACTAGCTGGGAAATCTCTGGAAAGCTCTTAACCTCTCTGAGCAGCCAGGAGAGCAATGTCCACCCCCACAGGCTTGTTGTCCATCCAGTGAGACCATTACTCAGCATAGCAGCTGACCCTGAATAAGAGCCCAGAGGCTGGGGGCCACCACTGCTCTAGTTGGTGGGAGCAACCTCCCACCTCTGCCTTGGGGTCCCTAGCTGGCGTTTGTGGGGTGAGCATGTGTTTGCTGTTGATGACAGCAGAACGGCCACTTGAGCAGCTGGGTCTTCTTCAATCTGATTCTGCCCAGCTGGTGGGCAGAAGTAGATGGGCCTGTCATGGGCTCAGCCAGAAAGCTAGGACCGGGGCTGGGAATGTGGCCTAGGGGTAAAGTACTCACCTCATACACATGAAGCCCTGGGTTCAATTCCTCAACACTGCATATGTAAAAAAAAGCCGGAAGTGGCTTTGTGGCTCAAGAGGTAGAGTGCTAGCCTTGAGCAAAAAGAAGCCAGGGACAGTGCTCAGGCCCTGAGTCTAAGCCCCAGGACTGGCAACAAAATCAAAACAAGCAAACAAACAAAACAGAAAGGCCGGACCTGGCAGGGGATGTAGGAAGTTGGGGTGCAGGGTAGCTGGACATGACTAGAAAGGCCTGGAGCTTCCACTCTGTCCCCTTGGTACTGGGCCAGAAATATTGAGGTGCTTCCTCAAAGTTTGCCAGCAGCCTAATGGGTAAACACTGGCGTGGGTCCCCCGGGATCCCTTCTCTTCCAGGCCATGGACGGATGACTGGACGGTTTAGGGGGGGGGCAGTGCTGTGAACATGAGCAGAAACGCAGATGCACTGAACTTGAGGGTTCCCAGACCCAAGAGGCCCTTCTCACTGTACATGCCTGGCCTCAGGCCCGAGAACACCGCCTTCAGCTTTAACTTTCCCTCTCAGCAGCAGTTAACACTTGGACCACAGTCGCTCCCTCCAGCAGCACTCTTCTCTTGGCTCCTGAGACGATACCGTCTTCGCTTTCCTCTGTCTTCTCTGTTGATCATGCAGACGTGGCCTCTGCACAGCCAGGAGTTGCTGGCTCCCCAGGGCCTCTTCTGGGTTCCTAGGCCCTCATGATCCCACCTACCCCACTGGCTTTAGCTGCTACCCTCCCTGTGCACAAGACTCACAAATTGATATCTCCAGCCCAAAGCATTTCTTGGGCTGGCAGCCCATCCATTCACTGTCAGCCAGTCCTTGCTGGGGCCCTGAGGATATAGCAGTGAGCTAGACAGAAGGTATGTGTTAATGGGGGAGGCACATGGGAGTGTGTGGAGAGAACCACTGAACAAGTGGAAAATATCAGATAGGCCTGCGGTAAGTGCTACAATGAACACGGTCCGGGGTAATAGGGAGGAGGTACTGCATGCCGGATGGTCAAAGTGGTGAAATTTAAGTGGGCAGCTGTGGGAAGGAGGTGAGGTCAAGGGGAGGGGGTAGTAAACCACAAAGGGCCCTACGGGCTGTAGTGAGGGTTTTAGATTTCATTCTGAGAGACTAGGGAGCCTTTGGAGGGTTATAAATAGGGAACAGAAGCTGAGTGTGGTAGCAACACCTGTAATCCCAGCACTAAGGAGGACTTAGGCAGGAGGATGGAGAGTTCCAGTCAGCATGGGAGATGCACTGAGACTGTCAAAAATAAAGAAGGGAGGGAGAATACTATTGCTTATTGTTGTTATTTTGTGTGTATGTGTTGGTACTTGGCCTCATGCTCTGGCTTAGGTTTTTTGCTCAAAGCAGGCACTCTACCACTTGAGTCACCCTCCTCTTCCAGCTTTTTGCTTGTTAATTGGAGATTCAAGTTTCATGGACTTTTTCTGCTTGGGTGCTTGGGCTGGCTTTACTCCATGGTCCTCCAACCTTGTGAGTGACTACAAGTGCTTAGTAGTGGCTGCAGATTTTTGTATGTATGGTGGTAAAGACCGAAGCCAGGGTTTTGTGCTTTGGCATTGTGTGTGTGTGTGTGTGTGTGTGTGTGTGTGTGTGTGTGTGTGTTCTGGTCCTAGGGCTTGACCTCAGGGCCTGGGTGCTGTCCCTGAGCTTCTTTCAAGGCTGACACTCTACCACTTGAGCTATAGCTCCACTTCCTGGCTGTGTATGTGTGTGTGTCTGCGTGTGTGTGATTAATTAGAGATAAGAGTCTCACAGATGTTTCTGCCAAAGCAGGCTTTGAACCACAATCCTCAGATCTCAGCCCCTGAGTAGCTAGGATTATAGGCATCTGAGACACTAGCACCCGGCTTGCTTTGGCATTCTATCACTGAGCAACACTCCTGTGCCCAATGCTATTATTTCTCCAGGGTCTATTTGTTTTGCTTTTGTGTTGATACCAGGGTTAGAACTCAGGGCCTTGTGCTTTCATTGCTCACGGCTGGTATTCTACCACATGAGGCATACCTCCAGTCCAGCTTTTGTTGATTAATTGGAGATAGAGTCTTGCAGACTTTTTCTGCCCAGGCTGGTTTTGAACTTAAATCCTCCAGGTCTCAAACTTCTTAGTAGCTAGGATTGCAGGCATGATCCAGTGTGTCCAGCCCCAGGCCCATTTGAACTTGAAAAGAGTTGTTCTAGATTGATTGCAAGTGCTACAGGCACAGGAGCAGAGAGGAAAGGAGCACATCTTCAAGGAGCTTCTAGCCATAGGCAGTAAGCAGTACAAACAAACCTGGAGTCCGGAGAGGGAGTTCAGGTGAGTGGGCCATGGAATGGCAGCTTCCTAGTTGAAGGCTTTCTTGAAGCTTCTACATGTGAAGGGGAGTGGAAAAGATGGCTCTCCCAGGCAGACATCAGAGCCTGAACAAAGACACATGCCCCAAATATGGGTAAAGCAGACAGAGGCCAGGAGGCCAGGCCTGTAGGGGAGCAAGGGATCTGGGCTGTGAAGACCAAGGCTCTAAACCTGGTCATTGTCTTATGTGAGCCTCAATGTCCTCATTTTTGTGAACTCACTGATTAAGAGCCAGGGCTGAATGAGAGAGATAATTCCAAGTTTGTGAGCTAGGCCATGGTTCCCATGGCCCAGCACCATGACACACAAAGAGGGAGAAGTGAGGGAGAAAAAGTGAAGAAAAAAGGAGAGGAGGAGGGAAGGGAAGGGAACTCTGGGCCTGGGCACTGTCCCTGAGCTCTTCAGCTCAATGCTAGCCATCTACCACTTGAGCCACAGCACCACTTCCAGTGTTCTGGTGATTAATTGGAGATAAGAGTCTCACAGACTTTCCTGACTGGGATAGCCTTGAACTGTGATCCTCAGATCTCAGCCTCCTGAGTAGCTAGGAGTACAGGTATGAGCCACTGGTTCCCAGCAAAACTGTACTCTTTTGTTGATTCTTTGAGTACATCTTTTCTCTTTGCTTGTGTGTGTGTGTAGTATGGGGTTTGAACTCAGGGCCTGGTGCTTGCTAGGCAGGTACTCTATGGTTGAACCACACCTCCAGCTACTTTCTTGTACTGGTTATTCTAAGATAGGGTCTTTATTTTTTGTCCAAAATAGACTGGACTCTGCCTAGTCTAGAATTCGCCTATCTTGCACCCCCTGTCCTGGTTGTGATGACAGGCACACCCTGCTTCTTTCGCAGCCAGTGCTTGCCTGGAACCTCCATCCTCCCGACCTCAGCTTCCCCTGTAGCTGGGACAATGGGCATGTACAAGAGGTCTCCCTGAGCCAGGCACGGGTGGCTCAGGCCTGCCATCCTAGCTACTCTGGAAGCTGAGATCTGAGGATCGTGGTTTGAGGCCAGCCCAGGAAGCAAAGTCTGTGGGACCTTTATCTCTAGTTAATCACTCCCAAGCTGGAAAAGTGCCACTGTGGCCTAACGTGGTAGAACACAAGCCCATGACCGACAAAAAAGAAAAAGGAAAAAAAAAAAAAAGACAAAGAAATCCAGGCTAGTGTGAAACTGTGGTCCTCGGGATCGCAGTTTCCCAAGCAGGTAGGATTGCAGGTGTAAGCCACTGGTACCCAGCTTCTTTGCACAAATCTCGATGGATTGAGTTACCCAGAAGAATTAAACCTAAGACATTCAGCTATGAGTAAAGCCAAATCCCAGCTTCGGACAGATCCCATCTTGTGGGGAGAGAGACCCACAAATGCTGGCCTGCCTGCGCGTGTTTCTGGGGCCTCCAGTACCAGAGGTGTTTCCCGAGGGCCACTGGTGAAGCTTCCTAAGATCCTGCCAATACATGGTAGGCACGAGTACTTTGAGCTGAATGGGTGAGGAAACGGGCCCAGAGAGGTTGAGCGACTTACCTGAGGTCACACAGCTAACAATGTGGCTGGAAAACAAGTTGTCTTCCTGACTGTTGGCTGCCCTGAAGTCCGGAGCTGATGCCTCTTTCTCACTGCCACATTGTGTCTCCGAGCAGAGAAACCAGATAGTGACCAGAGTGCCTGCATCCTGTAAACACTCAAATTCAGTGTTTGATTTCTAGGAAATGAATTCCTTTTGGTTAGCACTCTGTTTACCCAGTCTGGAGAAGGCAGCCTCTCTCCTTCCCTGAAAATGGTCTCATTCCATCAGCTCAAGAGCTCTCTGGGGATCCAGGTGTGCCACATCTGGAGAGGAGGAGAGGAGGCAGGTTGCACTCCAGGGCCAAGGGCTGCGGTTCTTTCTCGAGGGTTCTTGTGGAGAGAGCGCAGTCAGCCTGCCGGCCTGCTCTCAGGATCGCCTCTCCTGTGAAAAACCGGAGCAACTGGGAGAGACTGGAAGCTCTCCAAGGCATATGGCACGAACCAAGACTTCCCTACTCCATCTCAGGTTCGTGTGCAAGCAGGAGGCTGCGGGTGGCACACTAGGCACTGGTGGGAGCCTGCAGACTCTGCTGAGAACTCGCTGTGGGACTCTGAGCAAGGCTGTCAGCCTCTCTGAGCCTCTCTCCTTGGTCAGGTTCGTGCAGAGGGGGACTGGGTGATCCGAGGCGTCCTTCCCACTCTGAGCCCGAGTGAACCCCAAGGCTGACATTACGATTGCCTTGCACTCGGGCAGAACTTCAAGCTCTGATTCGGGCCTGCAGATGCTGCCATTGTTTTTTGTTTGGGGCAGTTGTGGGGCTTGAACTCAGGGCCTGGATGCCATCCTCGAACTCTTTGCTCAGGGCTACCACTCTACCGCTTTGTGCCACAGCTCGACTTCTAGTTTCTGAGTGGTTATTTGGAGATGAGAGTCTCGTAGGAGGGCTGGGAATGTGGCCTAGTGGCAAGAGTGCTTTCCTAGCATACATGAAGCCCTGGGTTTGATTCCTCAGCACCACATATATAGAAAAGGCCAGAAGTGGTGCTGTGGCTCAAGTGGCAGAGTGCTAGCCTTGAGCAAAAAGAAGCCAGGGACAGTGCTCAGGCCCTGAGTTCAAGCCCAGGACTGGCAAAAAAAAAAACAGTCTCATGGAGACTTTTCTGCCCAGGCTGGCTTTGAATTGTGATTCTCAGATCTCAGCTTTCTTAGTAGTTAGGATTACAGATGTGAGCCACCAGCGCCCACCCAGATGCTGTGTTTTTTTAAATAAACTGCCCAGGCAGGCATAAACACAGCCAAGAATGAGCTCTGCAGTTGCCACTTCCAACCTTTCCTTTGGGCTGTGCCCAGTGCTCTGAATAAAGATGGTGGTGCATCTGCCCGTCACCAGGCCTGGCAGAGGGAGACTCGGTTCAGGGGAGAAAGATGGAGCCCGGTGCACAGCATGAACCCAATAAAGGCTGTGTGTGTGTGTGTGTGTGTGTACACGTGTGCACTCGTGTGTGAGCATGCCAGCCAATCCTGGGGCTTGAACTCAGTACTTGGGCTCTGTCCCCTAGCTTTTTCACTCCAAGCTACTGTTCTACCAATTGAGCCACAGTTCTACTCCTGGCTTTTTTGGGAGTGCTTAACTGGAGGTAAGAGTCACACACTTTCCTGCCTGGTCTAGTTTGGAACTGCAACCCTCAGATCTCAGCCTCCTGAGTAGGATTACCAGGTGTGAGCCACCGGTGCCCAACTAAGGATATTTTTTTGTTTATTTATTTATTTCGTTTCTGTGGTTTTTTTTTTTTTTTTTGGCCAGTCCTGGGCCTTGGACTCAGGGCCTGAGCACTGTCCCTGGCTTCTCTTTGCTCAAGGCTAGCACTCTGCCACTTGAGCCACAGCGCCACTTCTGGCCATTTTCTGTATATGTGGTGCTGGGGAATTGAACCCAGGGCCTCATGTATACGAGACGAGCACTCTTGTCACTAGGCCATATCCCCAGCCACATTTTTTTGTTTATTAAGACAAAGTGCTCTAATGGATCCCAGGCTGGCCCGGAACTCGTAATCTTCCTGCCCCGGAGAAGCCTAGGGCCGTGCTGGTACACAGTAAGCTCTCAGCAAATGCTGGCCTTTATTCTTCTCCAGGTGTGGCCATCCCCTAACCCCACCCACAGAGCTCCTTGTACTGTACTCTACTCTACTATTCCCTCCCAGGAAGGGCAGAGTCCCAAAGTGACCCCTAGGGGGTGATAGCACCCCACTGAGAATCCCTAGTTCCAGGGTAGCACGTTCCACTGGAAAGGTGATTTAGGGGTGTGTGGCTCAGGAATGTAAGTGAAGCTTCGGATTCCATCTCCAGCACACAGAAACATAGACACACATACATATAGCCATACATTGTGTGTATGTGTGTGTATATAGGTAAACATTGTGTGTGTGAGAGACATAACTGAAAAAATATTTTGGATTTGGTTGTTGGTTTGAGACAGGTAGTCCAAGTTGGCCTCCAACTTGAGCTCTTCCTGTCTCTGCCTCCACAGTGTTGGGATGACTGGTATGTATCAATCACACCCAGCTGCCAAATGTAGTTTTTAGAGCTATCTACCATCTTTCTATCTGTCTGTCTGCAAGATTTGAACCCAGGGTCTCACACTTGGCTCAACTAGTATTCTAACACTTGAGCCACACTTCTAGCGGGGCTTTTTTTTTTTTTTTTGGCCAGTCCTGGGGCTTGGACTCAGGGCCTGAGCGCTGTCCCTGGCTTCTTTTTGCTCAAGGCTAGCACTCTGCCACTTGAGCCACAGCGCCCCTTCTGGCCATTTTCTGTATATGTGGTGCTGGGGAATCGAACCCAGGGCCTCATGTATATGAGGCAGGCACTCTTGCCACTAGGCCATACCCCCAGCCCTCTAGCTGGGCTCTTTGATGATTATTTTGGAGATAGAGTCTCATGAACTCTTCTGCCAAGGCTGGCCTCAAAATGAGATCCTCTGGATCGCAGACTTCTGAGTAGCTAGGATTACTGGCATGAGCCATCGCCACCCAGTCACTAGTGTGTGTGTGTGTGTGTGTGTGTGTGTGTGTGTGTGTGTGCATGTGCTAGTACTGGGACTCGAACTTAGAGCCCTGCATGCTAGCTCAAGGCAGGCACTCTACCAGTTGAGCCACACTGCCACTTCTGGTGTTTTGCTAGTTAATTGGAGATAGAATATTCACAGACTTTTCTGCCGGAGCTGGCTTCTAAACCATGTTCCTCAGATCTCAGCCTCCTGAGTAGCTAGGATTGCAGGCGTGAGCCACAGCTTCTAGAGTGGCTTGTTGTTTGTTTGTTTTCTTTCTGTACTAATACTGGGGCTTGAACTCAGGGCCTGGGTGCTGTTCCTTAGCTTTTTCTCTTAAGGCTGGTAACTCTACCACTTGTGCCACAGCTCCCCTTCTGGCTTTTTGCTAATTAATTAGAGAGAAGAATCTCATGGTATTTTCTGCCTGGGATAGCTTTGAGCCAAAATTACCAGATCTCAGTTTACGGAGTAGCTAGAATTACAGGTGTGCGCCACTGGCACTTGGCTTGTTTCTCCTTTGTCTTTTTCATTTTTTTAGGGGGGGGGTGGATGGAAAGAATTTTATTGAGCGAGAAAGTACTGATGCACCAGGACTGCACTCGAGGTCGGGATCTCAAGATGCAGCCTCCTTTTTCTTCTTCTTGTTCATATGTATTTATGATAAAGATTAACTTATAAACTAAGCACAGTAAAATTAACAGTAATAGTTAAATAGAATGGGACCGGAGTCATGACCCAAATGGTAAAACACCAGCCCAGTAAGCAAGCTGAGCGAGTGCAAACTCCAACACAGAATTAATAATAATAGAACAATGCCAGATGCCAGTGGCCCAGGCCTGTAATCCTAGCTACTCAGGGGGGCTGAGAGTTGAGAATCATGGTTTGAAGCCAGCTTGTGCAGGAAGGTCCATGAGACTCTTATCTCCAATTGGCCACAAAAAGCTGGAAGTGGAGCTGTAGTTCAAGGGGTAGAATGCTAACCTTGAAGTACAAAAGTTGAGGGACAGTACCCAGTCCCAGAGTTCACATGAGATGATTATCAAATATACTGTCATAAAAGGTAAGGATTTGGCTTAGTGGGTAGAGCTCCAGACCCCGGGTTCCACCCACAGCATGCGAACATGCGCGCGCGGGCACACGCACACACACACGCACACACGCACACACGCACACACACAATGACTATGGTATCTCCCCTCTTTCCTCCCTTCTCTCACTGTCTTTTTGCACACAGCACCCACCCTTCTTGTGAGGAGGGATGATGTAATGTCCTAGTGATGAGAAGAGGTTGGGAGAGCGCCTTGGGCCTAGATACAGTGTTAAGCACCCCGGGGTGCTGTGAAGGCGAGCTCTGGTACCGGGACAGTTGATCTGATAACCCAGGCGGCTGCTCTGTGACTAATGGGCAGGCCGGGTAAGACATATATAGTATGGAAATCCTGGATCAAGAAACAGATGAGTCATCTCCAGGGCGGGACAGAACAGAACCATGCCAGACTTGATCACACTGCTCAGACCCTGTGCCTAATTTCAAACCTAGGGGCTGCTCGGTGTCTGGTACTTTTCATGGTATATTTTGGGATCACTGTGGACTCTGGGGTTACTGAAACCATGGAAAGCAAAACTTGCCGATAAGCAGGGCCCACTGGAGCTATAATTTGTGGAACACTCACAGTCCGTTCTACCACGCAGCTTCTGTTGTGTCCATTTTTCACATGAAAAATCTGAACAGAAGTTCAGAGATAAGCCCCAGGTCTGCCTGTGACCAACAGATCTGCTGTTAAACACTTAAATATTTGGCCTCTTTTTTTTTTTTTTTTTTGTCAGTCCTGGGGCTTGAACTCAGGACCTGAGCACTGTCCCTGGCTTCCTTTTTGCTCAAGGCTAGCACTCTACCACTGGAGCCATAGTGCCACTTCCGGCTTTTTCTGTTTTTGTGGTACTGAGGAATCGAACCCAGGGCTTCATGCATGCAAGGCAAGCACTCTATCACTAAGCCATATTCTTAGCCAGGGCTTTTCTTTTCTTTTTCTTTTTCTTTTTTTTTTTTTTTTTTTTTTTTTTTTGCCAGTCCTGGGGCTTAGACTCAGGGCCTGAGCACTGTCCCTGGCTTCTTTTTCCTCAAGGCTAGCACTCTGCCAACTTGAGCCACAGCGCCACCTCTGGCCTTTCCTATATATGTGGTGCTGAGGAATCGAACCCAGGGCTTCATGTATTCGAGGCAAACACTTTTTGCCACTAGGCCATATTCTCAGCCCAGCCGGGGATTTTCTTAATAGCTACTTTTTATTCACTTTTTGTTGGTTTTGTTTTGTTTAGTGCTGGCCCTGGGGCTTGAACTCAGGGCCTGGGCTTTGTCCCTGAGCTTTTCCACTCAAGGCAAGTGCTCTCACTTGAGCCATAGCTCCACTTCTGACTTCTTTTTGGTGGTTAAATGAAAGTCGGATGCACTTCCCTGCCCCTGACTGGCTTCTACCTGGGATCCTCAGGTCTCAGCTTCCTGAGTAGCTAGGATGACAGGTGTGCACCTGGGCATAGAGCTTACTTTGTAATGTTCTGAGGGACCGAAACTTTTTACAAAAAGATTCTTTTTTTAGACAAAAGTAAAAGTGCCTGAAATACAAGAGTATAACCTGATTATTTACACAGCATCAACATACCTAACCCAAGAAACAGAACAAGATCTTCCCCAGAAGCCCCTCCTACTTCCCTGTACAGGCTCCTCAGTGGGTGGCAACTGTGTCTGTTGGTGAACTTTGCAAAGTCTGCTGGCACATGGTGTCTGGCTTCTGCTCAGCTCTCTGTGGTTGTGTGCATCTGGACCTGGTTCGTCCTGACTCCAGCATCCTACCTCATCAACACACCACAACTATGCATCCAGTCTACTGCTGATGTTTTGCTTAGGTAGTTTCCAGTTTGTTACAAAGAGTGCTGCCGGTGACAAGTTCTTGTAGACATCTTTCTGCTGGACATACATGCTTTTTCATTTCATTTCATTTTTGCAGTGCTGGCACTCCCACAGAGCTTCACCACAAACCTCATTCGGCGTTTAGTTGGGTGGACCGCTGGGAGTGGAAAGGCTAGATCAGGACTTTGCCTGCTTGCCCCCTGCCCATCCCCCCCCCCCACTCTTCCCAGATTTTATAATTAGAGAACTGAGCTGTAAGTCTGCCTTGCCTGCACCTCCATATGCTGATTAGAGTTTAAAACACGCACTTACCGGGGCTGGGAATATGGCCTAGTGGTAAAGTGCTCACCTCGTATACATGAAGCCCTGGGTTCGATTCCTCAGCACCACATATATAGAAAAAAAAGCCAGAAGTGGCGCTGTGGCTCAAGTGGTAGAGTGCTAGCCTTGAGCAAGAAGAAGCCAGGGGCAGTGGTCAGGACCTGAGTTCAAGCCCCAAACTGGCAAAAAAAAAAAAAAAAAAAACGCACTTAACGGGCTGGGAATATGGCCTAGTGGCAGGAGCGCTTGCCTCCTACACAGGAAGCTCTGGGTTCGATTCCCCAGCACCACATATATGGAAAACGGCCAGAAGGGGCGCTGTGGCTCAGGTGGCAGAGTGCTAGCCTTGAGCGGGAAGAAGCCAGGGACAGTGCTCAGGCCCTGAGTCCAAGGCCCAGGACTGGCCAAAAAAAAAAAAAAAAAAAAACACACAAAAAACGCACTTACCAAGCGCTGGTGGCTCACGCTTGTCATCCTAGCTACTCAGGAGGCTGAGATCTGAGGATCCTGGCTCAAAGCCAACTCCAGGCCAATAAGTTTGTGAAACTGTTGTTTCCAATTAACCACCAAAAGGCTGGCTGGAAGTGGAACTGTGGCTCAAGTAGCAGAGCACCAGCCTTGCAAGAAAAATCTAAGGGTTAGCACCCAGGCCCTAAGTTCAAGCCCCAGTATCAACACATATAAAATAAAACCCTTGGGTGCTGGTGGCTCATGCCTGTAATCCTAGCTACTCAAGAGGCTGTGATCTGAGGATCACAGTTTGACACCAGCTCAGACAAAAAAGCCAATGAGATTCTTTGTTTTTGTTTTTGGCCTGAGCACTGTCCCTGGCTTCTTTTTGCTCAAGGCTAGCACTCTGCCACTTGAGCCACAGCGCCACTTCCAGCCATTTTCTGTATATGTGGTGCTGAGGAATCGAACCCAGGGCCTCATGTATACAAGGCAAGTACTCTTGCCACTAGGCCATATTCCCAGCCCCCCAATGAGATTCTTATCTCCAGTTAACCACCAGAAAATTGAGCCGGTGCCCAGGCCCTGAGTTCAAGTCCCATGACCGACAAAAATAAAATAAAACTTGCACTCAGATACAGAGATGTACACACACCCTTGTCAATTATGTAAATTATATCGAACCCTCAAGATGTCTGTGAGAAGCACATTTGCCACCCTGCTTTTTCCAGAGGAAGCTGAGTCTATAGAAGGCCCCACTTAGAAGATTGGGGGGTGGGGAGTATGTGAAGTCAGATAACAGTGATGGAAGCATTTTCGTAAAATGGAAAGCTCTCAGATTTGTGGAGAGTGATTTCCCCGGCCAGGGCTCACTCGTCTATGCCACATAACTTCTAGAGACAGAACACAGACATGAATTCCTTGGAGGGGGATTTATTCTACTGCCACAAATCTCTCACAGAGCCCTGGTGCTTCTCCTCTAAAAGGAAGAGATTGGTTTCCACACATCCATTAAAGCCGTCCATCTTCTTTGCTTGTGGCAAGGTTTTCTGAGTCGCATAAAGACCTTTCGGAAAGTCCACTGAGCCCTGGGTGGGAAACTTAGGTCAAGAGGAATAAAAGGACTCTTGCTGTGTGCCTGCCCCTGGGCCCCTGCCCCTCCCCCGCACCAAAACCACAGAACAAAGGTGTTGTCATCCCACTTTACAAATGGGGCAAAAGGGCCCAGGAGGGGAAAGGACTTGTCCAGGTCCCCCAGGAGGGACTGCTGGTAAAAAAGAAAAAGAAAGTAACAGCTTCGGCTTGGTTGACCATCATTTTACTTTCTGGAGTTTTGTCGTTTGTTTGGGGTTTTATGTTGTTGTTTGTTTGTTTGTGCTAGTACTGGGGTTTGAACTCATCTGTCTCTTTTTTTTTTTTTTTTGGCCAATCCTGGGGCTTGAACTCAGGGCCTGGGCACTGTCCCTGGCTTCTTTTTGCTCAAGGCTAGCACGCTACCACTTGAGCCACAGTGCCACTTCCGGCTTTTTCTATATGTGTGGTGCTGAGGAATCGAACCCAGGGCTTCATGTATACAAGGCGAGCACTCTACCACTAGGCCATATTCCCAGCCCTCACCTATCTTTTTTGTTTTTTTTTTGTTTTGCTGGTCCTGAGGCTTGAACTCAGGGCCTGGGCACTGTTCCTGAGCTTCTTTGACTCTAGTGCTCTGCCACTTGAGCTACAGCATCACTTCCGGCTTTTTCTGAGTAGTTGATGGGAGGTAAGAGTCTCATGGACTTTTCTGTCTGGGCTGGCTTCGAACCACAATCCTCGGATCTCAGCCTCTTGAGTAGTTAGGATTATAGGTGTGAGCTACTGGCACCCAGCTCACTTGTCGTTTTCATTCAAGGCTGGTGCTCTATCACTTGAGCCACACTTCCACATCTAGACTCTTGCTGAATACTGGGAGAGGAGACTCTCACAGCATTTCTGTCTGAACTGGCTTCTACCTGAGATCCTCACATCTCGGCTTCCTGAGTAGCTAGGATTATAGGTATGAGCTACCACCAACAGCCCTTGGTTCCGGAGTTTGTGAAGTTGTTACCACTTTATCATTTGAGAGGAGCGAGTTGGCCACTGTTGCTAGGTGGGCTGTTGGCAGGTGGTCTGTCCTGAGGAAGCATTGTTGTTCCTTCCAGGTAGTCTTGGTTTCCATAAAGACGTCATGATCAGTGGTAAGTCCTGCCCTGCTGGGTTCTAAGGTGATTGCACAGTGACTGCAGAGAGACTGGCTTAGAGCAGACACATGTACAAAATGGAGCCAGGGAGTCCAAGCTTTGTTCCTGCTCTTAGTTCATTCAGGAGCCCAACAAAAGTGGCTCTGTGTGTGTGTGTGTAAAATATGTATATATAGAATCATTAGCATCATTCTTGTTCCTGTGGCATCTGATAAACCCATAGAAGTTTCATTGTCATGCACATCCATGACTGTAGCACTGGGTCCTGAGGTGATACTCACACTACTAGTTTCATGCAACAATACCAAATTACTTGCTAACAGGGTTCCTTCAGCAGGGCACAATGGCTCACCCTTGCAATCTGAGCTGCTCAGGAAGCTGTGATCTGAGGATCGTGGTTCAAAGCCAGTTCAGGCAGGAAAATCTGAGACTCTTATTGCTAATCCACCACCAAAAAGCTGTAAGTGGAGCTGTGGCTCAGGTGGTAGAATGCTAGTTTGAGGGGTGGGGTGGGGAAGCTAAGGGACAGCACTCAGGCCTAGTTCAAACTCCAGTAATGGTACACACACACACACACACACACACACACACACACACACACACACACCATGAAACTTATCTACCTGCTGGGGGAAATGGCATCTCCAGAGGCGGTAGGACTGTGGGCATCTCCCTTACCGTTGCTCAGGATGGAGAAGGATAGCCCACAGCAGGAAAGGAGGGAGACAACCCTGGAGTCCCGCCAGGCTTCCTGGTCAAGGCCATCACTCTGTCCTTCCTGAGACATCACCCAGGGGCTAAGTCGCCACGCCTCTGCCTGCCATGAGCTCACTGGGCCTGGGGCCGCTCAGGAGTCTCTGGGGAGAGGCGCAGTGGCCTCGCACAGGGCCTGACCACTCCTCACCTTGCTCACCCAGGCAATCTGCAGCCCAGCCATTTTCCTTGGGAACTAGAGTGGGAGGAAAACGAGTGAGAGGCCTGTAGAATGGAGCCTGCAGCAAGTGTTGGGAGGGGGAAGGATGAGAACTTAAGTCACTGGTCACCTTGGGGTTGCTTGCCATGCCCCAGGCTTTTCTTCCTGAATTGCAGCAATGCAGAGAAAGGACCCGGTTCTTCCACTTCCAGCTGGGTGGCTTTGGGCAGGTGACATCACCTCTCTGAGCATCCATTGGCTCATTTGTAAGTTGAGGGCCATCGTACCCCCCCAAACACCTTGGGTGCTTTAGCCCAGGGATTGGCTGCATGCCCGGAGCACAGCAGGAGTGCCACAAATAAGTAAATCATCAATTCTTTAAACTTTGGGATACATTTCCCATTTGGTAGAGTAGGCTTTGCTTTCTCAAGTAAAGTTCTCTTCTTCTGGGCAGATACATTTTTTGTTTGTTTTGCCAGTCCTGGGGCTTGAACTCAGGGCCTTTGCACTGTCCCTGGCTTCTTTTTCCTCAAGGCTAGCACTCTGCCACTTGAGCCACAGCGCCACTTCTGGCCTTTTCTATCTATGTGGTGCTGAGGAATTGAACCCAGGGCTTCATTAAGTGAGGCAAGCACTCTGCCACTGGGCCCCATTCCCAGCCCCTACCTGGCTGTTTTTTAGTGTTCATTTTTAAGTGTATATAAATTTGGCTTTGCCAGCTCATACCCAGGATCTTTGGAGCTCCATGACTGCCTGCCCTGCCAGGTGTGAGTGTTTGCTGAGCTGGAAAACAGCCACAGAGATAGTGGGCAAGTGCATAGGGTCTTGATATTCTTCTCCCACCCCTCCACCCTGCCCGGGGTCTATCCACTGGGCCCCATGGACTCTTCATGGCTCTTCATGGCTCTGCCCCTGGCTTCCCTCATCATCCACACTAAGCCCTCAGACCCCAGAGTCCATGGCTTGTCCAGCATCCCAGAGGTCAGAAGCAAACAGAGGAGACATGAAATTGAGCCTTCAAGGAGAGTTGCTTATTGTTATTACTATTTGCTATAAGAAAAGTAGCTGGGTCCTATGGCTCACGCATGCAATCCTAGGTACTCAGAGGCAGAGAGCTGCAGATCATGGTTCAAAGCCAGCCGGGGAAGGAAAGTCTGTGAGACTCTGTATTTCCAGCTAACCACCAGAAAACCAGAAGTGGCTCAAAGTGATAGAGTGCTAGCCTTGAGCAAAAACAGCTCAGGGAGAATGCCAGGCCCTGAGTTCAAGCCCCAGGACTGGCACAATAAATTAAATTTAAAAAAATAAAATATAAAACATGAACTAGGAGAAAAAAAAAAAAGAGAAGGAAAGAAAAGTTGACCTGACACTCCTTAGAGACATTCATGGGGTAATCTGGTGTTTTTTTCCTGCACCGGCCTCCTATGCCCAGCTGGGTTGGGTTGAGCTTCCCTGACTGAGTAAATAGAAGGAAGCTGTCTGGTGCAGAGTTTCCAGTGCTGATTTCATGTCGTTGTCTCAAGCCCGCGGTAGTTCCAACAGCTATGACTCTGTCCTCTGGGAATTGTGGGGGTGGGGATACCCCTCCCTCCCCCATCTCCTCCCTTTAAGAAGGGCAGGTTTACGGCACCACAGCCTTAAGCAGAAGCCTTTTACTTTTATCATTTCCACCTTCAGGTTCATCTGGCTATAGAACCTAACTTTATCTTTTTTTTTCTTTTTTCTTTTTTTAAGTCCCAGAGGCATCCATGTCAGTGAACGGATAGTGATCTCGTTTGTTTGGCCTTCTCTCCAGTCATGCATTCTTCCAGTCTTGGTAACCAGAATGTTTTGTCTGTTCAGCCTCAAAAAATCATCAGTGGGACGGGAACCAGAGTTCAGTATTTCATGATGCGTCAAAATGAGCCTGGGAAAGCCGAGCTGTGGCCTGCACTGCTGCCCTGAGCCCGCTGCCACTTCTTTTCATCTCTGGTTTTCAAAGTTCCCTGGAAGCAACCTGATAGTCCAGAATCTTCTCTGATCAGAGATGGGGAAATTTTTTGAAGCGTTCATTCAATCGGGAGCCCAAAATGTCAAAAGCAATGAACCCCAGGGTTATCTCCCTTTGTGATATCCTAGCAAAATTCAGCTTCTGTTCCTGGGGCCTGGACTACCGTTTCTTCAGCCTCATCCTGACATCTTTCTCTGTGGCCCGCTTTGATGCTTGGCTCTCCCCATCAAGAAGCTGAAGGATGACTTTGCTCTGGGGACCAAACAAGGCGAAACCCTGAGTGCCGCAATCCGCAGGAAGAGACAGAGCCTCCTAGCATGTCCCCACCCAACCAGTCAGCAGAAGGGCTTCCCCAGGAGGTCTTCAACAGATCCCTGAACACCACAGGTCCCCCAGAAGCTTGGGATCCAGGGACCCTCCAGGCCCTCAAGATCTCCCTGGCTGTGGTCCTGTCCATCATCACTCTGGCCACTGTCCTCTCCAACGCCTTTGTGCTGACCACCATCTTGCTCACCAGGAAGCTCCACACCCCAGCCAATTATCTCATTGGCTCCCTGGCCACCACCGACCTCCTGGTTTCCATCTTGGTCATGCCCATCAGTATTGCCTATACCACCACTCACACTTGGAACTTTGGCCAAATCCTCTGTGACCTGTGGGTGTCTTCTGACATGACGTGCTGTACGGCGTCCATTCTGCATCTCTGCGTCATCGCTCTGGATAGATACTGGGCCATCACAGACGCCCTGGAGTACAGCAAACGCAGGACGGCGGGCCATGCGGCCTTGATGATCGCCGTGGTCTGGGTCATCTCCATCTGTATCTCCATCCCACCGCTCTTCTGGAGGCAGGCGAAGGCTCAGGAGGAGATCTCAGACTGCCTGGTGAACACTTCTCAGATCTCCTACACCATCTACTCCACCTGTGGGGCCTTCTACATCCCATCCCTCTTGCTCATCATCCTCTACGGCCGCATCTACGTGGTGGCCAGGAGCCGCATCCTGAATCCGCCCTCTCTCTATGGGAAGCGCTTCACCACAGCCCATCTCATCGCGGGCTCCGCGGGGTCCTCCCTCTGCTCGCTCAATCCCAGTCTCCACGAAGGCCACTCCCACGCAGCTGGCTCTCCTCTTTTTTTCAACCACGTGAAAATCAAGCTGGCTGATAGCATCCTGGAACGCAAGAGGATTTCTGCTGCTCGGGAAAGGAAAGCCACTAAGACCCTGGGGATCATTCTGGGAGCTTTTATCATCTGCTGGCTGCCCTTCTTTGTGGCATCCTTGGTCCTGCCCATCTGTCGGGACTCATGCTGGATCCACCCAGCTCTCTTTGACTTCTTCACTTGGCTAGGCTATTTAAACTCCCTCATCAATCCCATAATCTATACTGTGTTCAATGAAGACTTCCGGCAAGCATTCCAGAAGGTTGTTCATTTCCGGAAAGCCTCTTAGTCTTATTTTGTGGCAAATCACTTTATCTCTTGGGTCCTATAACCCAACTTCTCTCTCTCTCCCTCTCCTAAGACCTGGGTGAAGTAGTTACGATATCTTGAGTCTTGGGTCAATCTACAGAACTGTATATTCATTGGCCCTGGTTCTCTTGCTGACTTGAGCCACTCAAAGCTGGGCCACTTGCTATGTGGAAGGGGACAGACCTGATGACTTCCATTAGTATAACCTTTTCATTGTTCCTCTGAGTGGAAGAAACACGACCATTGGTATTCAAGTGAGAAAAAGTTCCACCCTGTACCAAAGATTCTGACTCAGAAGGAAGGCTTTCTTGGCTTACCTGAGATTCATAGATTCACAGTATAGTTAGGGGTAGATACAACTCAGGACCTGAATTAAAAGAGAATTTAATTTTGATTAGCAAATGACACCAAAAGATTTCTCTCACTGGGTCCTCCTTACCTCGAATAGTGACTTGGAGAGATATGCAGAAAGTGGGGAAAGAGGAATGAGATGAGCAGAAATCGGTCAATCACCATCTACCCTTCTTCTCCAACATCCCTTCACCATCTTTATAAGGTTAAAACCTATGATCACTCATTCTAATAGATTGACAGGTGTTGAACTCCCTAAGCTTTGAGTGGGCCACAACAGGGAATTTTTTTTTCTGAACTATTTTTTTACATCCCATTCTCATTAGAGTTCTTAAGATACTGAGTCTTATCAAATAAATTGCATGAGACATCGCAACCAGCTAAAGTGTTTGGGTGATTTTTTTCCCCCCTCTCTACCTAAATGTAGAGACTTTCAGCTCAATTGGTCTCCAGCATTTGCTCAGCACATACCATGTGCCCAGACCTTGTACCTGAGACTTGCAGTTAGGTATTACAAGGATCCTCAACCATGGCTCTCAGTGTAGCATGACAATCAAGAACTCAAGCTGGCCAGACACTAATGGCTCATGCTTGTAATCCTAGCTACTTAGGAGGCTGAGATCTGAGGAGCACAGTTTGAAGCCAGCCCGGGCAGAAGTATGAGAGACTCAATTAACAGCAAAAAGCCAGAAATGAGGTCTAGCTCAAATGGTATGAGAGTGTGAGGCCTTGTATCAGCACAAACAAAAACTCAGGATCTGGGGCTGGGGATGTAGTTCAGTGGGAGCGGGCTTGCCTGGGTGGGTGAGGCCCTTGGTTTCTCACCTTCAGTATTAGGGGAAAGAGGAGGAGGGGTGGGAACCCTCAAAACCCAATGCTTCAATTCAAATCCAAATGCTGCCAATTTGTAGCTAGGCAAACTGGGCCTTCTCTCTCCCTCTCTTCTTCACTTCCTTCCTGCTTCCCTCCCTCCTTTCCTTCCTTCCTTTCTTCTGATCCTAGGGCTTGAACTCAATGCCTGGCACTGTCCCTGAGCTTCTTTTTACTCAAGGTGTGCACTCTACCACTTGAGTCACAGCACCCCTTCTACTCAGTGCTAGGTGATTTCTATGTTGCTAGGGTTTGAGACCTACTTAATTAGCTCTCGCTCTAAGGCCTCTTCCTTAGCCCAACATGTGCCCAATTCCCAGCCTCCCAACACCTCCCTCCCCACTGTCTAGCTAAATAGTACATTGTATTTATCCAATCATCAATTGACAGATTGGATTTTTCCATTTTTTTTGCTATCATAAATAATTCTGTGAGTCAGACACTGGTGGTTCATACCTGTAATCCTAGCTACTCAGGAGGCTAAGATCCAGAAGACTGTGATTCAAAGATAGCTGCAGCAGAAAAGTCTGAGACTCTATCTCCAACTAAACCCAAAAAAAAAAACCCTGAGCTGGAGGCATGGCTCAAATGGTAAAGTACCATCTATGAGCAAAAAAGCCAGTGAAAGCATGCGGTTCTGAGTTCAAACTCCAGTACTGGCAGAAACTAATACTACAATGAACATTCTGGTTCGTCTTTGCATAGAGGGGACATTTTCATTTCTCTCAGGAAATGTATCTGTGGAGTGGACTTGCTGGATCAATCTCTCTCTCTCTTTGGCCTGAGGAAATTCCAGGCTGTTTATCGAAGTGGCTACACTAGCTTCCCTTCCCATTAGCAGCATGTAAGAGCCCCAATTGGTCCACATCCTTCTTGTTGTCTTTTTTATTTTTATTTTTAATAGCCATTCTAGTGGGTGGAATGTGGTATTTCCTTGAATGGCAAACTTTTTAAAAAGGGCCAGACAGTAAATGTTTTCAGCTTTAGGAGTCATACCCTCTCTGCAATTGCTCAACTCTGCCAAGAAGCACGAAAGCAAGCCCCAGACATCATGGAAATCGATGAAGCATGGCTGGGTTGTGAGGAAGTTTGACTTCATGAAAGGGAGCTGCTCCAGGGGCCACAGTTTGTAAAAACCTGAGCTAGGTGAGCAGCCACCGCCCACTCTGTCCAGTCATCCGCATCCCCTTCTCCAGCTGTTTTGTTTTTGTTTTTATGTGTTTTGTTGTTGTTGTTAGGGTTTTTTTTGGTCCAAGATCAGGACTCCAACTTGGTGTTTGATGTTTTCCCTCACTGGCTGGTGGTCCACCACCCGAGCCATGCCTCCAACCCCTAGTTTTAGTTTTGTGTTCTCCCTGTGTAGCCCAAACTAGTCTTGATTTTGCAATCTTCCTGCCTCTACTTCATGAGTGCTGAGATTACAGAAATGAGCCATGCTTCTAGCTTAGTCTGTGTGTGTGTGTGTGTGTGTGTGTGTGTGTGTGTGCGCGCACGCACTTGGACTCAGGGCTCAGGTGCTATCCCTGAGCCTTTTTGCTCAACGGTCCTACTGCTAAGTTGAGCTGCAGTTCCATTTCCAGATTTTAGGTGGTTAATTGAAAATAAGAATCTCATGAGGCTGGGCGCTGGTGGCTCACGCTGGTCATCCTAGCTACTCAGGAGTCTGAGATCAAATGATGGAGGTTCGAGGGCAGCCTGGGCAGCAAAGTCCATGAGACTCTTATCTTCCATTAACCACCAAAAAGTCAAATGCGGAACTCTGACTGTGGCTCAAGTGGTAGAGCAATCGCCTTGAACAAACAAACAAACAAAAAAACCCTTAGGGATAACGTTCAGGCCCTGAGTTCAAGCTTCAGTACTGGTATACATATACAAAAACAAAATAATATAACACAATAACACTTGTGGACTTCAGTTGGTGCTCTGTGGTAGATTTTGCAAATGACTATTGGAATTACACAATAAACATTGTTGTTGTTGTTTTAAAGACAATAACACTTGAGGACTTGGGTTGGTGCTCTGTGGTAGAGCACTTGCCTAGTGGGTGTGACTCAAGGAGGCTCTGGGTTCCATCCCCAGCAGCACAAGAAAAAAAACAAAACATGAGAATACAAAAGCCTGCATCTGTACCAGGGTCTTCTTTCTCCCCTCCCCCATCCATCCCAGCTCTGCTCCTAATTCTTTCCCACTTAATCACAGACACACACCATGAGACAGAGATGCTATCAGGTGCTTCCAAGTACCGCAGAGGGGCAGGTGCCCAGCGCGTGGCCAGCCCATTCCTTGCTCATACGGTCCCATGTCAGTCTATTTTTAATTTTTATTTTTGGCAGTACTGGGATTTAAATTCAGGGCCTCGCACTTGGTAGGCAGGAATGCCACCACTTGAACCATCCAACCAGTCCCTTTTGGGGGTTATTTTTGGAGATCGAGTGTTGCTTTATGCTCAACTGGTCTGGACAACTGTGATCCTCCTATTTGTGCCTCCATTTGTCACTGGAAGGACAGGCAGGTGCCACCACGCTCAGCCTTTGTGCTTCTTCTCTAGTTTGGGATGGCATGTGCATACCACTATGCTCAATCATTGGTTGAGATGCGTTTATGCCTAGGCTGGCCTTAAACTACAATCCTGCCCCCTCCATTCTGCCTCCTAAGTAGCTAGGGTTATAAGTTTTAGCCATTAGACCGGTCTTTAAAAAAAAAAAAAAAGACCCAGTCTTGCAATGTGGCCTCAAATTCTTGGCTTTAAGCAATCCTCCTGCCTCAGCCTCCCAAGCGGCTGGAACAACAGGTGTGCACAGCTTGGCTTGGCTTTCCCTGTACATGCTAAGCAAGCACCACCCAGATGCACCAAAGTCCAGTTTAAAAGCAGCAGCCCCTGGCCTCCAGGACATGAATCCTGGCGCTCAAGCAAATAGCTGAATAGCTAAGCCCTGTTCACACAGCACAGTACCCATCGGCCCTATCACGTTTACAGCCATCTCCTTGGCACATCCCTCTGCCCTGTGACCAGCTCCCAGCGGAGTGTGCCACCATTCTCATGGTCTTACCCATCTTTGTGCTCCTGGTGCCTGGTGCCAAGCCTGTGTTCCATGAATGATAATAGCAGCATTTATTGAGCTCTGACTATGTACCCAGGAATGCCCTAAGCATTTTATGAGGGCTTACACCACCCACATGGAATTGTTCCTATCATCATTCTTTAGATAAGGAGCTGGAAGCCTGAAGAAATTAAATCATTTGTACATACAGCTTGTACATGGTCAGGCCGGAATTCCTGCCAGACAGCTGTGTCTAGAAGCTACGCTCTGAACCCCCCAGCGGATGTGGCCAGCTCTCAGTTGCCACACGGCTGCGAGTGGCTCACAAGGCAGTGGGGAGACACTGGCTGGGAATTAGGGAGACGGAGCCTTTCCTTTCCACGTGGGTAACAATGCCTCAGCGGGTGCTTGGGGACTAGCATTTCCCCCAAGGAAACTCATTAATTAAGAACCAGACACACTCTGTGTAATCTCCCTCTCCCTGCTCTGGGTTCATTTTTGTCTCCATACAGATGCTGGATTCTTGCAGAGCTCACTGTCAGGGACCAAAGTGCATGGGATAAACTAGAAAGACTGATGGCTTGTCTTTAACTATGGCTGTCTTGTGCTCCACCCCTGGGTTCGTGTCACAGGAGGGTGGACTGGGCTGGGGGAGGAGATGAAGCTATGTTTACAGTCGCTTGCAAGGACCAGTGTCCTCTCTGGGAGAGCTTAGGATGGGGCATTCATTTCCTTCACCAGAGTCCCCTGTATTTTGTTTTTAAGGGTGGAAACAGGGACTCTGGGACTGGAGGATGTCAGCTGGAAGGGGACTTCTATGCCATACTGGGAGTTGAATTCGGGGTCTGGGTGCTGTCCTTGAGCTCTTTTTGCTCAAGGTTAGCACTCTACCATTTTGAGCCACAGCTCCACTTCTGATTTTTTGGTGGTTAATTGGAAATAAGAGTCTCACAGATTTTCCTGCCTGGCTGGCTTTGAACTGCAATCCTCAGATCTCAGCCTCCTGAGTAGCTAGGATTAGAGGCGTGAGCCACTGGAACACAGCTGCATCTCTCTTTTTCTTTCTTTCTTTCCTTCCTTCCTTCTTTCTTTTCTTTCTTTCTTTCTTTCCTTCCTTCTTTCTTCTTCCTCCCCTCTCTCCCTCCCTCCCTTCCTTCCCTCTCTCTCTCTCTTTTTTTGCCAATCCCAGGGCTTGAACTCAAGGCCTGAGCACTGTGCCTGGCTTCTTTTTTGCTCAAGGCTAGCACTCTACCATTTGAGCCACAGAGCCACTTCTGGCTTTTTCTGTGTACGTGGCCCTGAGGAATCGAACCCAGGGCTTCATGCATGCTAGGCAAACGCTCTACTGCTAAGCCACACTCCCAGCTCTGCAGTTTCTTTTTACACTGCTTTATTCCCTCAACTCCAAAGGACTTGGTAACATGGGAACTGCTTTATCCTCATTCAGTAGCTGGGTAAATGAAGGATCAGAATGGTTACACAATGTGCTCCATTGAAATAGCAAGGTTAGACTTCATGGCTCCATCATGTGACCCAAGGAGCCACATTTGCTAGCTGCCGGCTTGCACCACCTTTCAGAGCCACTGGTGGACCAGTTGCCTGACTCTGGCTCCCCACCAAATGTCCTTGACTCTCTGTGCACACATCTAGGCACAGGGAGCTCACTGCCTTTCTGATGCTTAACTGTAACTACAGTAATGTGGCACTAGCCTGGCATTAGGATTTTTTTTTTTTTTACTGGACATTCTAAGAATGCTTTATAAAGCTGGGTATGGAGATACGTGCCTGTGTACCACCAGTGCAAGTCCCAGTGCTCTTGGGGTTAGAAGATAAAGAAGCCAGCAGGTCCCCTGCCCTGGAGAAAACAGAGTCACTCCTTTTATATAAGAAACCTGATTCCAGCAGGGCGCCGGTGGCTCATGCCTGTAATCCTAGCTACTTAGGAGGCTGAGATCTGAGGATCCTGGTGTGAAACCAGCCCAGACAAGAAAGTCTATGAGACTCTTATCTCCAATTAACCACCAAAAAAGCCAGAAGTGGAGTTATAGCTAGTAGAAGCTAGCCTTGAGCATAAAAGCTCAGGGCCCCGAGTTCCAATCCCAAGATTGTCACACCAAAAAAAGAAAAAAAACAGAAAAAAGAAGCCTGATTCCAGAAAGGGCAGTGACAGACCTCTGGTTTATCATGGAACAGAACCCATTCCTGCCTTTCTTAGAACCACAGTTACGGGAAGACTCTGGAGCCTTCCTAAGGGATGTAGGCCCCCAGATCATTCTGTCCTTGAGAAGTTTTGAGAAACGACCTCAGATGTTGGAAGACACACTGGTTCATTCCAAAAATGTCCACCAGGTGGCGCAGAGGCATTGGCAAAAGGTGCAGAAATCAGAAGTAGGTGGGCTGGTGGTGAAAAGCTGAGGTACAGGCATCCGGCATCCACAGACCTGGCATGAAGTCTGTCTCCCCTTTGCTACTTGGTGACCTTCTTGACACCTGGCTCTTGAGGTAGCTCTGGCTCATAGAATAGGGTACATGGCAGGTTGTCATTCCCCAGGACTCTGCACACAGATGGAGGTTGGTGTTCTTTCAGCCTGGCGGAGAAATTTCTGCCAGACAGATGGCAGGAGTTCCTGCCTCCACGCTGAGAAGTTTCGCACTTCGCTTACTTACACATGTTCATCTCACACCAAACACAGAACTGCAAGTTCAAAGGCTCTGAAGCTGGCAACTGTGAATAATTTGGGGACCTGAAAGGAAAAGGAGGATTAGCGGAGAAGTAGGCTGGGCCTGAGACTCCACCTCGCTCGGTTTGAACTTTATCTTGGGGCAACCAGGAGCTATCAAAGATCATTGAGCAAGAGAATGGTACAGTCCCATCACTGTTAAACACACTCACTGCATGCATTTGAAGTGAGGAATGGAAGTGGAGCGGTGTAAAGGCAGAGGCCAACCAGAATGCTGAGAAAATAACAGCTGCAGGGCCCTGACAATGGTGGCTGATTTTCCATCCACCTAGACTCTCCTGGGCTCTGGAGCTCCTTGAGGTAAACAGCCTGGGAAGAGAGAGATTGGCAAAGGAGGGAAATAAGAGCCTTGGGCAGGACAGAGGGCAAAGGCTGTGTAGTCTAGGGATGAGAGACCCATAACGGTGCCAGATATCTTTCAGTTCCTAGCTCTACTATGTCTTATGTGAGGTTGAACCTGGTCACTTTGCCATGTGTGCCTTAGTTTCCTCATCTGTAAACGAATAGGGATCATCTGTGTGTGTGTGTGTGTGTGTGTGTGTGTGTGTGTGTGTGTGTGTACTCGTGGCATGCTCATTTTGGGACTCAGAGCCTGGGTACTGCTCCTGAGCTTTCTTTCTTCTTCTTCCCTCCTCCCCTCCTCCTCTTCCCCTCCCCTCCCCCTCACCCTTCCTCCTCCCACTTCCCTCCCCTTCCCCTCCCCCTCCCCCTCCTCCTTCTTTTTTCACCAGTCCTGGGGCTTGAACTCAGGGCCTGGGCACTGTCCCTGAGCTTCTTTTGCTCTAGGCTAGCACTCTAGAGCCATAGCACCACTGCTGGCTTTATCAGTTTAAGTGCTACTGAGGAACCGAACCCTGGGCTTCATGCATGCTAGGCAAGTACGCTACCACTGAGCCACATTCCCAGTCCTGTCTCTGTGCTTTTATGCCCAAGGCTAGTGTACTACCATTTCCTGCTTGAGCTGCCTTTGAACCACAGTCCTCAGACCTCAGCCTCTTAAGTAGCTAGGATTACCAGTGTAAGCCACTGGCACCTGGACAAGGTGATGTGCATAAATGAGGCTTAGTACAGGTCTGGGTGTTGAGACAAAGCCTCTGACAAAGCAGAACTGCCCACCTCCATCCCTCAGAGGCTGTGGTCCTGCGGGTCACACTGGCTCTATGATACCTCTTCAGTCCAGTGCTTCTAAAACCAGGCCAGCCTGGGCTGGCACCACACCGAATCAGGTCAAAGGAATTCCAGCCAGAAGCAAAGAAACCATGTTTTGGTCAGCTCAGGGCCAGCATTTGGAAGAACTAGCCATGTCTGTCCTACTTTTTTAAAACACTGCAAATTATTTTCTATCTTCCAAGGCTTCCGGGTGGGTGATATTTTCTGCTTTATGTGATTGGCTTCTTTCTCATCTTGTGATTGTGCACCAAAGACTTCTTGTAATTCTAGCTATTGTGATGAATGTTTTATATACATTCTTTCAAGAAGTTATGGCACCTCTCCTAAGTAGGTCTTATTTGTTATTATCCTCACTGTAAGGATAAGGAAACTGAAGCTTAGCAGGGTGCCAGTGGCTCCTGCCTATAACCTTTGCTACTCAGGAGGCTGAGATCTGAGGATCATGGTTCCAAGCCAGCCCAGTCAGAAACATCCCTGTGAGACTCTTATCTCCGATTAATTACTCAAAAGCTGGAAGTCGGGCTGGGGATATAGCCTAGTAGCAAGAGTGCCTGCCTCGGATACACGAGGCCCTAGGTTCGATTCCCCAGCACCACATATACAGAAAACGGCCTGAAGCGGCGCTGTGGCTCAAGTGGCAGAGTACTAGCCTTGAGCGGGAAGAAGCCAGGGACAGTGCTCAGGCCCTGAGTCCAAGGCCCAAAAGCTGGAAGTGGCACTGTGTGCTAGCCTTGAACACCAAAAGAAGCTCAGGGATAGGGCCCAGGCCCTGAGCAACCAACAAAAAAGAATGAAAGAAACTTAATTGGTTAAAAAAAAATGTACCTGGGGGCTGGGAATGTGGCTTAGTGGTAGAGTGCTTGCCTAGCATGCATGAAGCCCTGTGTTCGATTCCTTAGTACCACGTAAACAGAAAAGGCCAGAAGTGGTGCTGTGGCTGTAGAGCACTAGCCTTAAGCACTGAGAGGCTTAGGGACAGTGCCTGGGCCCTGAGTTCAAGCCCTAGGACTGGCAAAAAAAGAGAAAAGTACCTGGGTCTGTCTGATACCAACTGCTTTGTCCCTCACCACCACATTTACTTGGCCTGTGCAGGTCAGGAGGAAAATACTTAAGACCTTTAGTTTCCTCAGCACTCTGCCCACACAGTTACTGGTAAATAAGAATACCAAGACTTGCCTGGGCCAAAACCCAGTCAGAGAAACAACTAACTCACAGTCTAGCAGCTGCGGTGAAACTCACTGAGGTACCAGCTCTTGCATTTTCTGTGGTTAATTATACAAGTTTCTTCTGAGAAGTTAGAACAGGTGAAGTTTGGTCTCTCCCAAATCACGGCCCTAATTCTTCCAATCATAACATAGCAATATTTTTTCTTGTTTGATTCTGGGAGTGAACCCAGGGCCTCAAGCATACACATGCTAAGTGTATGCGTTACCACCGAACATTCTAAGATGTGATTCCCCACAGGACAGGCCCACCAAATGATCTCAGTATATAGATGATCTCCATCTATTTTAGTCCTTCTAATGACCACAAGAAAGGAGTTTTGTTATTTCATCTCTCCTCCTGGTGTTTTCGTTTGGTTTGGGTCTTTGGGCTTGAACTCCAGGCTTGGGCACTGTCCCTGAGCTCTTCAGCTCAAGGTTAGGACTCTACTGCTTGAGCCACAGCGCTACTTCCAGTTTTCTGGTGGTTAATTGGAGATAAACGTCTCGTGGACTTTCCTGCCCATACCTGGGCTGGCTTTGAACCATGATACTCAGATCCCAGCCCCCTGAGTAGCTAGGATTACAGGCATGAGCCACTAGTGCCCGACCCCTTGGTGTTTTTGAACTTGGGGCCTAAAGCTGGCTGAGGTAAGCCCTCTACATTTGAGCCACAGAAAGGGGAGCAGCCAGTTTCCTTCCCTCAGAGCTCTCATTATTTTTTTTATAAGGTCTTAAGTTTTTATTTGGCATTAGACAACAATCCTTCTACCATTCCTCTCCTGTACCACCATGCTCAGCTTACTGCTTATCATGGGGTCTCACTACCTTTGTCCTTAGGCTGGTCCTAAAACATGGTTATGATTCTTCCAATCTCTGCCTCTGGAGTAGCTGGGATTACAGATGTGAGCTACTATGTTTACCCTCTATTTTTTTTTCCAGATGAAGAAACAGAAACATAGAGAAATTCAGCAACTGCTTTCAATCATGTGACTGGTGAGTGGTAGAGCTGGGGTTCAAAACGGCACGATGGGGGCAAGGGTGTAACTCAGTGGTAAAGCAGTTGACTAGCAGGCACAGGCCCTGGGTTCCATCCCTAGCACCGCAAAAAGTAAAATAAAACATCATAGTCTGGCTCCAAGGTCTGCACTCTTAATCACATGTTTACTACTTCCTATACAATTTGAAACACATGCTGTTTCCTTCTTTGCTTTGACTGCCAGGAAACTCAGAGCCATGGTTTTTGTTCTGTCATAGTTGCCACCTTTAGAAGACTTACCCTTGCATTTCTAATGTAGTCAATTTTTCATCTTTCTCTCTTCCCCACTGGCCTTCTGCCCAGGCTTTCATTACTCCTTGATTCTTGCTCTTTAATTATTGATCAGATGGTTTTTAGGCTGCAGTAGAAACTACCTCAAAACCATTTTTCTGGAATACAGAAGACATAAGATATTAATGAGATCAACAGAGACTTTCTAAACTGGGTACTGATGGCTCATGTCTGCAATCCTAGCAACTATGGAAGCTGAGATCTGAGGATCTTAGCTTAACACCAGACCAGACAGGAAAATCCATGAGATTCTTATTTCCAGCTAGCCACCAAAAAGCCATTAGTAGAGCAGTGGCTCAAGTGGCAGAATGCTAGCCTTGAGTGAAAAAGTTAAGGGACAGCATTCAGGCCTTGGGTTCAAGCCCCAGTACTGGCACAAACAACAACAACAAAAAGGAGCAAAAGGGACTTTGTGACCAGTGGAACCAGGGCTAGATGGGTGTCGGTGAATCTTTCATGTGGATCACCCATGCCCCATCACATGGTATATACAAGGAACTCAAGTTAGCCTCATTTTAGTTAAGTTATGTTAACTGTTGTACTAGAGAAATCCTGAAATCGCAATGTCCAAATTTAGTGTGTGCCTCACTCAGTCAAGGAATCTAGTGAGACCAAAGTTGACTAAAGCCTTTGCCACATTCAGTTTGTGGCCTCCAAGGTCATCCCAGTGTTGGCAGATGGGAGAGAAAGGAGAGAGCAAGCAAGCATACCTCTGAACCACTGTAGCCGGGCTGTGGTACACATCATCTCTGTCTCCTCCCATTGGTGGAAACTAGCCACTTACCTAATTGTAAGGAGAGCTGGAAAAAATGTAGTCTGGGCTGCTTTCTCTGAAATAACTCTCTCTATATAGGAGGATATATGGAGTGAATAGCTGACATTGGTCCAACTCACCAGAACTTAAAATTATCCAACCATCTACTCTAAGCTGTGGCTTAAGTAGTAAAGTGCTAGTCTTGAGTGAAAACGCTAAGGGACAGGGCCCAGGCTCTGAGTTCAAACCCCAGGACTGGAGTGTACGTGTGTGTGCGCACACACACAGAGGAACATTTGCATTTTAAACCAAACATATGGGATATTGTGGGGGACAGAGTTCACAGTATTAAGGAATACTCAACAGAGGCTGAAGAATGGCTGAATTTTCATTTGACTGAAGGTTGTGGAAGGAGTCAAGCTATATGATCTACCAGTCTTTCTATGTCTCTACTTCCATGTCAGGCTTCGTTCCTGCTTTGTGCTACCTTCTGGATGGTCACTGGGGACTCAGAAACAAATGGCTCCAGGTGTTGGTTCTCAGGGTTCCTCAACTGTAATGAGGGAGAGGGTAGTGGACCAGCCTGAGCTCTGGAATCAGGAGGATGCAATCAAATTCTCTGTCACTGTGTGATGTTGGAGAAGCCACTTGGCCAATCTGGTTCTCAGCATCAACATTTATAAAACAGGGAGGAGGGGCTGGGAATGTGGTGTAGTGGTAGAGAGCTTGCCTAGCATGCATGAAGCCCTAGGTTTGTTTCCTCAGTACCACATAAAAAGAAAAAGCTGGAAGTGGTGCTGTGGCTCAAGTGGTAGAGTGCTAGCCTTGAGCAAAGGATCTCAGGGACAGTGCCCAGACCCTGAGTTCAAGCCCCAGGACTGGCAAAAATTAATCTGGGATATAGCTCAGTGGCAAGGTTCTGGGTTCCATCTCCAGTACCAAAAAAGAAAAGAAAAAAAAAGACAATTTGACCATGGTGGTGCCTGGGGTGTGGCAGTTGGTTTTGGTGACTTTGCATATGTCCCCTTTATCTGGTAGGACCTCAGTTTTCTCATCCATAGGATCTGGTTAATCACCTTACCTCATGGGGTTGGAATCTGCTGTGTCGGGTAAGTGGGTCGCCTTGAGCCAGCTGTCAGGATTGAAGTTTTAGGAGGAGGGGGTAGGGGGAGGGAGGAGAAGGGGGCAGGAGAGGCAGGAAAGGGAGGGGGAGAAGGAGGAGGAGGAGAGGAGGGAGGGGAAGGAAGAGGGAGGAGAGGAGGGGGCAGGGGAGGAGGGGGAGGAGGAGGAGGAGAGAGTGGGAGGAAGAGGGAGGAGAGGAGGGGGAGGAAGAGGGAGGAGAGGAGAGGGCAGGGGGAGGAGGAGGAGAGGAGGGTGGGGAAGAGGGAAAGGAGGAGGGGCAGGGGAGGAGGAGGAGAGGAGGGAGGGGAAGAGGAAAGAGAGGAGGGGGCAGGGGAGGAGGAGGAGAGGAGGGAGGAGGAGGGAAGGGAGCTGAGGAGGAGGAGGGAAGAGGCGGGAAAGGGAGGGGGAGAAGGAGGAGGAGAAGGAAGAGGGAGGAGGGGAGGAGGAGAAGAGGCGGGGAAAGGGAGGGGGAGGGGGAGCGTCCCGAACCGTCGGGATGGGCTTCCCCGGCCGCTCCGTGGCCGCCCGCCCCGCCCCTCCCCGCCCCTCCCGGCCCCTCCCCTCCGCCCCCCTCCCGGGGCGGGAGGGCCGCGGGGTCGCTTCCCCCGGCTCAGGAAGCGCGGAGAGAAAGCCAGGAACCCGGCCTGCCGGGCCCGAGCCCCTCCGCCCGGCCTTGGGCCGCAGGAAGCCGGCCGGCGGGAACGCCCTGCCCGCGGGTGGGGACGGCGGCTTCCCAGGCTGTCACCGCGGCCGCCCCACGCGCGGAGCCTGAGCCCGGGTTCCGGGCAGGCCGGCGCGGCCGGGGGCCTGGGGAGGGGGAGGGGAGCGGAGGGACGCGCAGGCCCCGGGGTCGCGGCCGGTCACCCGCCCCGCCGGAGTCCACGCGGGGCTTCCGGACTCGGAAGTGTGGCCCGGAGCCTGGACGCGATGGCGCGGCCCGGACCTTGCGCTCCCGCCCGGCCTCCTACCGCCACCCCGGGGGCGGAGGTCCGGGGATGGAGGTTCCCAGCCAGCCGCGCGGCTCTCAGGGGAAAGAAAGCACGAGCCCCGGGTGAAGGGAGGAGAAAGCTCCGTGACTGCACCCGGACCCCGGCGCTGGAAACGGAGACCCGAGAGAAGGAAGCCAAGGGGGTGCTTTCCAGGCCGGCATCGCCTCCTGCTCCTCCACCCCAGCGTCTCTCTCTAGCGGCTGCCCGATCTTCAGCAGGGCGCTCAGCCTCTCCAGGCTTCCTCCCAGGCCCTCCGCTCCGGCCAGCCCCAGGACGCGTGGCCGGCCCCGGCCCGGCGAGTGCCATTAAGCAAGCCTGTCTGATGTTGTCCGGCTTCTACTTCAGCCCCAAGGTCCAGAAGACAGGGACCTTTGCCCCACCCGAGTCGGTGCAGTGCCTGGCACACGTTGGCACCCTGCCTTTGTTAGGAAATAAATAAAAAAGACTGAAGGAATGGAGGGTTGCGTGCCAGACCCTTCCTTAGGGGCAGTGGTGGTGGGAATGAAATGGGCTGGTGCAAGGCGCAGCTCCTGAGTGCAGAGGGGAATTAAACAACCGGAGCAAAGAGGAGCTGACATGATGGCTTTCCTTACTATTATGTGTTACCACCCATAAAGCACTCCATTTGCATAAAATATGAGTGGGGAAAATGTTAAGTTCTCGGGTCTGCACCCCAGGCAAGTGCTCTACCACTGAGCTACATCTTCAGATTCCAGAACTTGCCACGTGGTGGGGGGGAGGGCATTCACACCAGTGGGTTTGAACTCAGGGCTCAAGGCTGTGGGGGGGGGGGTGTCTAGCACTTGAACCAGAGCTCTACTTCTGACTTTTTTTTTTCTTTTTGTGGTCAATTGGAGATAAGAATCTCAGACTTTCCTGTGTGAACTGGCTTTGAACTGGGATCCTCAGGGTTCAGGACTTGATCTTTGATATTACACGGGTCTTAGTTTAGACCCCAGTAAATTATGTGACTTTGGGCGAGTTGCTCAACCTCTCTGAGCTTTGCTTTCCTAGCCAGTTAGCAATAGTGATTCTGATCACCTGAGATAGGGGATGTAAAGTACCAGGCAGTAGTGGGGCCCTGAAATGTGATAGGACTTAAAATCATGCCATGTGGAGACAGTAGGTAAAGAGAGAGTGACTTTATCCCCCCCCCAACTGTCACTTCCTGTAATTCTTATGAGACTTTACTACCTGCCATAATCATATTGTATTACAATTTATTGCTTGCCAACCCACAAAAGTGAACCAACCCTAGCTCAATTAGCATTGTTTTTGAATCTGCCTTTATTACCTCTTTTTCTGATGACCAAGTAATACTTGTTGCTTGTAAAAAAATTAAATTACAGAGAGATATACCACAGGAGAAATGAAAGTGCAAGTTGAGGCACAATGGATACAAGGTACTGAGGCACAGTAGACACAATATGCCAATGTGTTGTTAATCCTTGGGACAGGAAGCATGGACACGCACGGCATGGTGCTAATTTATGTGTCAATTTGGAACGGCTGTGGGGTGCACAGATCTTTTCTGGGTGCTTCTGTGAGGGTGTTTTCAGAAGAGATAGTGTTTGAACTGATAGTATAAGAAGATCATCAGGGGGCTGAGAATATGGCCTAGTGGCAAGAGCGCCTGCCTTATATACATGAAGCCCTGGGTTCGATTCCCCAGCACCACATATATAGAAAACGGCCAGAAGTGGCGCTGTGGCTCAAGTGGCAGAGTGCTAGCCTTGAGCAAAAAGAAGCCAGGGACAGTGCTCAGGCCCTGAGTTCAAGGCCCAGGACTGGCAATAAATAAATAAATAAAAATAAAAAGAAGATCATCAGCTGGTAAATGGTATACCTGGGATTTGGTTAGAATTTCTTTCAGCCTGGTGTTGGTAGTTCACACCTGTAATCCTAGCTACTTAGGAGACTGAGATCTGAGTATCACAGTTCGAAGTCAGCCTGGGCAGGAAAGACTAAGATTCTTACCTTACACACAAAAACAGCCTCTCTCTCTCTCTCTCTCTCTCTCTCTCTCTTTCTCACTCTTTTTTTTCTTCCCCTTCCTTCACCCCCTCCTTTCCTCCTTGCTAGGGATTGAATCCACAACCTTATAAACACTAAAACTCTACCATGAGCTACATCCTTAGCTCCTGGCAGTTTAATCTTGGCCAAGCTTTTGCTGTGGATGAGTGAATAAGGGGGTGAATGGGGTGATGGCCTCAGGAAGAAAATTCTGTCTTCAGAACCCTTTTCTGGATCATATGAGGTAGAGACGGGGCCTGTAGAGCTTTGTATGTCAGTCTGCCCAGGTGTGCCTATCAGACATAACTTAAAGATGTGTTTTTATACCTTCCTTCCTCTTACCCACAGTAAAGGCTGTTTTAAAAAGTCTTCTTATGGGATAGGAATATGGCTTAGTGGTAGAGTGTTTGCCTTGCATGCATAAAGCCCTGGGTTCGATTCCTCAGCACCACATAACACAGGAAAAGCCAGAAGTGGCACTGTGGCTCAAGTGGTAGAGTGCTAGCCTTGAGCAAAAGAAGCCAGGGATAGTACCCAGGCCTTAAGTCTAAGCCCCAGGACTGGAAAAAAAAAAAAGTCTTATATACATGGGAGAAAGTGAGACAAAAAGAAAACAGGTGAAAGTCCTTCATTTAATTCTTTATAGTCTCCATATTTTTTCCAGGTACAGAGGAAGCATATACTCTATGATCATGTTTTGGACTGTAATCATAATTCTGTCACTTATGCTTACTTTTTCTTCTTTTTTATTTTTACCAGTCATGGGGTTTGAACTTAGGGCCTGGGCACTGTTCTTGAGCTTTTTTTGCTCAAGGCTAGCATTTTACCACTTGAGCTGCAGTGTCACTTGCAGTTTCTTCTGTGTATGTGGTGCTGAGGAATTGAACCCAGGGCTTCATGCATGCTAGGCATGGACTCTACCGCTAAGCCACATTCCCAGCCCCTTGCTTGGCATTCTTGCTCACAGCTAGTACTTTACCACTTGAGCCACCCCTTTAGCCAAGCTTTTTTTTTTCCTTTGCTGTTTAATTGAATATGGAGCCTCATGCACTTTTCTGCCTGGGCTGGCTTTGAACTGAGATCCTCTAGGTCTGAGCTTCCTGAGTAGCTAGGATTACAGACGTGAGCCACTGGTGTCTGATTTGTATGGAGTTTCTTGAAGACAGGACTATTGTTTAGCCTTTTTTTTCCAACCAGAGGCAAGAGAGACAGAAGGGAAAGACATGTTAAAACTGATAGCCACCACTGTTTCCTGGCATGAGCTGAATGCTGGGCTCTCAGCTAAGCCTTTCCACATGTTACTTCATTCAATCCCTAACATCCAGGTATGAGACAGGCTTTACTATGAATCCTAATGGGAAATGAGGTGCAGAGGCTTGAAAATCCAAGGGTACAGTAATTGGTAAGTGATGATTCCTGATCTGTCCTGTGCCAAATCATTTGCTGTCAATGATGAGTAAGTGGTGTGTTGTTATATGTCTCAGGGAGAAAGTTCTACCTTTAGATTCTCCTCTGTGTATGCTGAGTTCTCTCTTGACAGGGTTTACAGTGCTTGGAGTTCACATGAACAGAGGAAAGGGACTCAGGTGAGGGCTTCCCCCGCCCCCCTTCCTTTGGCCAGTTGTGGGGCTTGAACTCAGGGCCTGGGCGCTGTCCCTCAGCTCTTTTGCTCAATGCTAGCGCTCTACCACTTTCAACCATAGTGCCACTTCCGCTTTTCTGGTGGTTATTTGGAGATAAGATCTCCAGGGGCTTCTTTTTTTTTTTTTTCTCCTGCACTGGCTTTGAACTGCGATCCTCAGCTCTCAGTCTCCTGAGTAGCTAGGAGTACAGGCGCAAGCCATGGGCGCCCAGCTGAGAGGGCCTTTCTGTGCTTGCAGAAATCCTGTGGCCACATTTCCTTCTCATAGGGAGAAGCATTTTTGACTGGCCTATTTTAAAAATAAGCCACAATTTGTTAGGCCCTTGAGGACTAGCCCAGGCATTTCAGGACAGAGATTTGCCTGTCCACAGCACAGGAAATTAATCAGAACCCCAAAGCCCTTCTCCTCTTCCCACAGGCTGGCCGCTTTGCTGCAGTTCTCTTGGAGGCCAGCGGAGATGCCAAGGGCAGCTCAACACAGATCCATCTCTCTGTAAGGAAAGAGAGGAGGAAGGCACACGGCAGAAATGGGTCAGCTTTGCCGCAAAGAACTTGCAGGCAGAACTCGCAGCTGAACTCGCAGCTGTCTCCAACTTGGAGGGGTGCCTCGTGACAGGGATGCCCTGGGGCCTTGGACTTGACTGCAGAATCCACCTGGGGTCTGGAATTGAGAGTGCTGGTTCTTGTTTCAATGGCAATGCTTTGCAGGGCCATTTTCAGGGCCTTCTCCTAAGGTCCTTAATGTTTGCCGCTGTGAAATAACTGGGAGGATTATCACAGGATTATTGTGTGGTGTTAGGAGCAGGAAATAGGTTCAACAGTACAATGTTGAAGATAAGAATGACAACCACATTGCTTGTGAAACACTGGGCCTGGTGAGTTCCATACAAGAGTACATGTAATTGTGAAACAAACACTACAAGGACCATATTATTATCCAAGTTTTATAGAGGAGGAGACTGAGGCTCAAGGAGAATTAGTAGTAGGTAGAACATGGGTCTTTTGGTATCAGAACTTGAGCTCTACACAGTGGGTATGTTCTAGCCATCAGAAAGTGCTAGGAAGCTTTTTTTTTTTTTTGGTGCCAATCCTGGGGCTTGAACTCAGACCCTTATGCTCTAGTTCAGCTTTTTGCCTCAAGACTAGTGCTCTTATCACTTGAGCCATCTCCAGTTTTAGCTTTGTGTTGGTTAATTGGATCTAAGAGTATTCAGATTTTTCTGCCTAGCTGATTTTTTCTTTTGGTGAGGGGAGTGGGGAAGGCAGTCCTGAGGCTTGAACTCAGGATCTGGGCATTGTCCATAAGCTCCGCCCCACATTGGCGTCATTGCCACACCCCATTGCAGAGTGTAAAAAAGGATCCTGCCCCAGGTTGAGGGGACTAGAACCGCCACTGGAGGCAGCTGGGGTATATAAGAGGGTGGGATTTCCAGAGAAGGGGAAGAGAGATGGGGAGGCCTGCTGAGAGCCGAGGCTGGAGGAGACCTGGAGGCCCGAGGAGAGCAGACAGAGGAGCAGAGCAGAGCCAAGCCCAGAAGAGCCTGAGGCCTGTGGAGGGGCCCAGAGCCTGAGACCTGTGGGAAAGTCCAAAGCCTGGTGCCTGGCGAGGCCAGAGCAGACGCAGAGAGCCCAGTGGACACAGAGCAGAGTGGAGCGGAGACAGAGTCTGAGGCCTGCGGTGGAGCTAAGAGCCTGAGGCTTGTGGAGAGGTTTGAAGTCTGATGTCTGAGGAGAGGCCCTAAGGCCTGCTGCCGAGAGGTCTTAAGGCCTGTGGGTAGCCGTGAGGCCATAGAGGTGAGGCCTGCAGGAAGGAGGAATAGAAAGAAGCTCCCTCCTTTGGAGGTTTGGGAGTTTGAAGGTTAAGGATTTTGGAGGTTCGGCGGTCAGGTCAGGTCTCAGTTCTAGGTGTCTAGCCCGGGACAGGCCAGCATTTGGAGGTGGAGGGCTGTTTTGGTTCTGCATTTTAGGTAGTAAATAAAACCCTTGCCCACCTTAGGTTGTGCCTCCATGGATTATTCTTGCCCGCAGAATACAACAGGCTAGTGCTCTACCACTTGAGCCATAGTTCCACCTCTGGCTTTTTTGGTGCTTAAGAATCTCATGGACTTTTCTGTGTGGGGTGGCTTCAAACTGAGATCCCAAGCTCTCAGCTTCTTGAGTAGTTAGGATTAAAAGGGCAAGCCACTGGTGACCAGCTTTTTTTCCCCCAATATTTTTATTGTTATTATAAAGGTGATGTACAGGAGGTTTACAGTTACATAAGTTTTTCTTTTTTAGTTACAAAACCCCCAACAACACATAGTCTTACTATATATATATAGGCCAGACTGGCCTAGAACTCACTATGTAACCAGCTGGCTAGCCTGCAACTCTAGATCCTCCTGTCTCCGCCTCCTGAGTGCTGGGATTACAGGTGTGCATAACCCTGTCAGGCTGGAGGTCATCTTGATGCAAGTTGTAATATGTCTACTATAATACCATTTTTTCGACTCAGTGCTCCTGGGCATTGAGAACAGGCAGGTTGGCTTTTGGCTAGGAAGCCTTGTGCATGGAGATGAGAGCAAGGGAAGAGCATGAGCCAAAGGGGCAGATGTGGGAAAGCAGTGGGTGTCCTGAGGAAAAGTTTGGATAAACTTTAGAGCATGTGTATACGAAGGTAGGAAGTGATCATACCAGGCCAGGGCTTTGGCCTTTGTTCCATAGGCAATAAAGAGCTTGCACAAGAGATGTCTCAAGAGACCAACCATGCTGCTGCAGTCTGAAAGGAAGCAGCCCTTAGCCCATCTGTGTCCCGGCTTGTGGATACTGCTGGATGCCAGCGCGTGGGAGGGCATCCGCAGGGAAAGTGTGTCAGACTGTGGCCTGTACTGTGAGGTGTGGGTCTTTTGCTCTGGTTCTCTCAAAGCCTTTCTTTTTCTCCTTATTGGGCCCTAATAGGCCCATAGCACGAATGTCATAACTCACTGGTGGTGGTGGGGCTTTTGAGATAATCTGGCCATTGCACTTTTCATTTTAAAGAAAGTGAAAGTGGGGACATAATTGGGAAATGTCTTTCCTAAGATATTATATGACAAATTAACAGAAGGGCTGAGGACTGGAACTCATGTCTTCTAATTCCAAGTCAAGAGTTACTTCTACACATTTGCTGAGTATTTGTTAAGTGATACCACGTGGTGAATTCAGGAAGTCTTTCTTGCCTTCTCCTTTGATTTCCCACGGCGCCTGCACTAGGCCTTGGTGATCTAGCTGGGGATGCAATAAAAACTTGAGTTCAAACCTTGGGCCTGGGGAGGGCGGAGAAAAGACGCAAGGGGCGGAGCCTGAAGACCAACCACGCCCACGTTCACAAGCCCCGCCTGTCGGAACGCTGACGCAACATTAGCCCCGCCCCTCATTGTCAGTCCCGGGGAGCCGGAGGAGGCGCCGGCCGCTGGGAGCCGAGCGCCGGATCCTGAGGCGGCTGGAGCGCGGGCCGGAGCCGCCAAGGTGAGGGCGGGGTGGGGGGGGTCCTCGAGGGGACGGCGGGGGTGCGGCGTGGAGTCCGGGGCGGGGGCGAGGAGGGCGGCCGGCCCGCGGAGGCATCGGGGCAGCCGGGGGCGGCGGGGCAGAACCGGCGGGCACAGCCGGGAGGGATGGGTTGTGAGGCGGAGGAGAGTTTGGGTGGTTTTGGGGAGACGAGCTCAGGAGGGGCGGCTTGTTTTTGGGGGGGTCGAGACCTTGGGAGTGTTTTGGAGTTGAGAGGACACGCTGAGGAGATTCTTCGCTCCGGAGGGGGAGGGACGGCGCTGAGGAGGCGCCCCGGTGGGAGCGCGGTCCAGCGGGGAGGGTCGGGGCCGCGGCGCCGGGCGGCGCTTCCGGGGGGCGGGGGTCCACGGGGCGCGGGCCGGTGGGGGCGGGGCGCGCGGGCGGCCGGGCGCGCGGGGGGCCGGGCCGGGGAGGGGGCTGCGCGGGGCCCGCGGGCACCGGGAGGAAGGAAGTGATCATACAGGAAGAGCCGGAGCCGGGAGCCGGGAACGGGAGGCGGCGGCGGCCGGCGTGCGGGAGCCGGCTCGGAGCGCGGGGCTGGGGTGCGGGGCGCGGGGCGGCGGGCTGAGGAAGGGGGGGCGGCTCGGCAGCTGTCGGGTCTCGCCGGCCCGCGTCTCGGGCGCTGCGGATTTCGCAGCCTGACCGGCGGGCCGGGAAGGAATTCGAGGCATTCGCTTTGTTTAAGTTGCCCGTAGACAGTCCTGAGGACTAATTAATGGTGGAATCTGCAGGGGGACACGCGGGCGAGCCCCCCGCCCCCCGCCGCCGCCGCCGCCTCGAACTTTCCGCAGCGCCGCCGGCCGCCCTGCGCACCCCGCCCCGCCGCCGGGCGGGTGAGGGAGCCATGGCTTCCCGAAGCGCAGGAATGAAGTGCGGTTTTTCAGGGGCCGGTGGCCTTTGGCTGCCGAGGCCTGGCGTGCGGGGAAACCGGAGTCCCGGCGGGTTGTCGGGCTGGGCTGTGCCGCCCGGTGCAGACCTCGGAGCGGCCTGCGGTTTGTGTTAATTACCTCGGAGGAGGCTCTGCGAGCCTGGAAAGACCGCGTTGCTCCGGAGCATCTGTTTCTTCATCACGTCAGCCCCTTTCCTAACGCCGCGGAGCTTGTCGTGGCTTGTTTCGGAAATGCCGAGGCCAGTGCTCACACTGCAGGGTGGGAGAAGGGGAGAGCGAGTGGGCACTCCTGACCGCCCCCCCCCCCCCATCTCTGCAGTGCTTTTTTGCGGAAGGCCGGACGGAGACTGCTTGCAGATTTTCGGTCGCACCTTCACTGACTTGGGAATGACCTTGGGGAAAGGATTGTGTTTCGGAGCGCCTCGTGGTGGCTTATCTGTAGATTGAGGAGAGAATACTCTGGACTGCCCTGCCTTTTTGGGTTATTGTGTGTGTGTGGGGGGGGGTGGTGGAGTTTGTTCAGGATATTTCTTTTACCTACTGCTGTGGTTCTGGCCTAAGCTACTGGACCGGTGACTGAGCCGGGAAGAATTCAGATCACCTAGGAAGATTTAACCACTCCAGATTAAGGGAGGGAGGGGTTTGGATTTTTTAGGAGGATATTTCCTGTCAGAGAATCTGTACAGTATGTTCCAGATTGCCTTCTGTCACTTTGTGTGCCTCTGTGGTGGCATTCGTGTGGTTAAATTGAATAACTCCATAGAAAATTCTTCTCTTGTTAGAAATAATTGTTTTGCTCAGAATTCCCCGTGGGACAGATTAAGGTTTTGCTCAGTTTACTCAGAAGAATTTTCCAGGTTTCTAAAATTAAATCACTTTTCTAAACATAGTAACTCAGATTGAAAAACTGGAAATAGTGGAACGTGGAGGGAATGGATTGGAGTATGAATGAGGCAGCAGTTAGAGATTCAGTGTTGAGGAGCAGTTAATAATATGGGTTGTTAATTAGGCTTCTTTGATTACTTTTTTATTTTAGTAATTTGATACCAAGAGAGAACCATTGTTGAATTGCCTACGGTCCACCCAATACTGCTAGGCGGTGGATGTGTGTGGGTTCCTAGGGCTTGAATTTAAGGTGTGGGCACTGTTTTGAGCTTTTTTTGCCCAAGGCTAGTGTCTAGCACTTGAGCCATAACTCCACTTTTGGCTTGGTGGTTAGTTGGAGATGAGTCTCATGGATTTTTCTGCCAGGGCTGTCATTGAGCCGAGATCCTCAGATCTCAGCCTCCTGAGTAGCTAGGATTACATGAGCACCTAGCTGGTGGATATCTTAAACTGAAGGTCAGAAGCTAAAAGACAAATACAACCAAAAGAAAGTGGAGCTGGTCTGTCTGGCGCCAGTGTCACACACCTGTAATCCTAGCTACTCAGGAGGCTGAGATTTTAGGATTGAAGTTCGAAGCCAATCCCCAGCAGAAAAGTCCCTGAGACACTTATTTCCATTTTGCCACCAAAAAGTTGGAAATGGAACTGTGGCTTTAAGTGGTAGAAGACTAACCTTGAGCTGGAAAAGCTTAGGGACAGTGCCCAAGCCCTGAGTTCAAGCCCCAGAACTGGCATTAGAAAAAAGAAAGAGGGCTAGGTTGTAGCCTAGAGGCAAAGTGGTTGCCTAGCAAATGCAGTGTCCTGGGTTCAATTCTTGGTACCAAAAAAGAAAAGACAAAAAAAAAAACAAACCCAAACAAACAAAAAGCTCTTTAAAGAAAACCAGAAGTGGAAAGTGGTGGACCTCTAGAGAACACCTAGCCCCCGAGTTCAAGTCTGTTTTGAAGGTCCACAATTACTTTACACAGTGCATGCTGCCTTGAGAACCAGGAAACCTAGTTTCTAAGGCCCTTGATTCAGTCCCTGGGTTGGTCTTTTTGGACCCTAGAGTAAATTATTGAAGTTTATTTCATGATAGTTTTGCCTTCTGAGAGTAACATTCTTCTTAGGCTTTTGAGGTGTTCTAGTTTTCTGGTAGACATACAAGGATTGGTCAAGGTATATCCTTTCATGAAATAGGTGTTTAATTCTTTGCTTATGTTAGAAGGATTTATATTAAAATAAAGAGGACCAAGATCATGTATTTCATAGAAAGAGGGTAGGTAGCTAGTGATCCTTCCACTGTAGAGGCCATCATTAAAGTATCACTCATGATCAGAAACTGAACCATTTTTCATGTAACAGTATTTTGGGACAGTGCCAACTCACAGTAAAGCACCAGATAGCCCAGGCTGAAAGATTTGCTATAAATTTAGATACACATATCAAGTGGCTAGTAAATGCTGAATGAGTATATGTATGCATTATTTGGATATAATTTGTTTTTATTTTATTATTATTATTTTTTGCCAGTCCTGGGCCTTGGACTCAAGGCCTGAGCACTGTCTCTGGCTTCCTTTTGCTCAAGGCTAGCACTCTGCCACTTGAGCCACAGCGCCACTTCTGGCCACTTCCATATATGTGGTACTGGGGAATCGAACCCAGGGCTTTGTGCATGCTAGGCACTCTACCGCTAAGCCACATTCCCAGTCCAAAGTCTTAAGCTCTTATAGGCTTTTTCTTGCTCACAGTTGGCTTTCCATCACTTGAACCTTGCTTTCTGTCAGCTTTCTTTTTCTGGTTGACAAAGAATCTTGAGGGTCTTTCTGCTCTTGCTGGTTATGACTCTATCTATCTAGATCATGGTGCCTGAACTCTGTGCCAGGGCGTTGACCCTGAGCTCTTCAGCTCAAGGCTAGCACTCTACCACTTGCCACAGCACCACTTTCCATTTTCTGGTGGTTAATTGGAGACAAGAGTCTCACACACTTTTCCTGCCTGGGTTGGCTTTGAACCTGGCTCCTCAGATCTCAGCCTCCTGAGTAGCTAGGATAACAGACATGAGCCACTAGTACCTGGCTCTTTATTCTTTTAAATTGTTTCTTTTGGGGAATAGGTAGCAGAATGTTAGGAGGGGTCTGGGAATATGGCCTAGTGGCAAGAGCGTTTGCCTCATATACATGAAGCCCTGGGTTCGATTCCTCAGCACCACATATGTAGAAAATGGCCAGAAGTGGCGCTGTGGCTCCTTGAGCAAAAAGAAGCCAGGGACAATGCTCAGGCCCTGAGTCCAAGGCCCAGGACTGGCAAAAAAAACAAAACAAAACAACAAAGACAGAATGATAGGAGGTTCCAGTGCTCTTCTGTAGCATCTTTTTTCTGTATATGTGGTGCTGAGGAATCGAACCCAGGGCTTCATGTATACGAGGAGAGCACTTTACCACTAGGCCATATTCCCATCCTCTTCTGTAACATCAATGGACACTGGAGACTCAATGTGCCAACTTTGTAAGAAACAAGGGAAATTTAGATATTTCATGGTGAAGTGAATTAGGAGAGGGAGAAGCACTTGTGTCATCAAGGGAAAGATAAGTTTGTGAGGAAGTACATTTTAGTTACTTTTAGGCCATAGGATATATGTTTTTGAGGAAAAATTACCAAAGATATATTAAGGAGTTGAACTTCTTTTTGTTTTCATTTCTTTCTTTTTTTTCCCCCCAGTCCTGGAGCTTGAACTCAGGGTCTGAGCACTGTCCCTGGCTTCTTTGTGCTTGCCACAGTACCACTTCCTGGCTTTTTCTGTTTATGTGGTTCTAAGGTATCAGACCCAGGACTTCATGCATGCTAGGGAAGCATTCTATTGCTAAGCTACATTCCCAGCCCCTTTTGTTTTCATTTCTAATGGTAGTTCCTACTTAAGAAGTTATGTGTTATGATTAACATAACATGTCCAAATAATACTTAAAGGTGGGGATGCTGTAAAATGGTTGAAAGTCTTGGTCTACCACCTGTGGTGAAATATCCTTAATGTTAATCTCTGTGTTGTTTTAGCTAACATTCCATAGAAGGAAGAATGTATTAGGTAGAATTTGTGGCTTTCTGAGAGAACACAAGATTATTTTCTTCCTTTTTCTAATTTCTTTAGTCTCTGAACCTGACCCATTTGCTTTAGTTCAAAGTCTCTATTTCTGACTTAGGAAATGCTTGAAACTTCAGCTATTGAGTTTCTAAAAGCCCCATTTCTACTTCTTTGTTTTTCTTCTTTCTATTTGTTTTATTTCTCTATATATGCTTCCTCTCCCATCTACAAATATGAATTCTTGTTTTTATCAAGGGTTGGCTCTTCATATACCATTATAGGAGAGAATAATTAAATTAAAATACCCTCAAGACTACTTACTCAACATTTTGAGTTACTGTAGGGAGAAAATAATAACTCTGTGAGATAGTCATTATCCTTACTTTATCCATGAGGGAGTTGAGCTCATAGCAGTTATTGCCAGTGCTAGTGAGGGGCAGATTATTAGAGCTTAACTAGGTTGATACTCAAATTTTAAGTTATTTATTTATTTATTTATTTTTGTGGTTGTGTGGCTTGAACTCAAGGCCTGGGCCCGCCGCCCCTGAGTTCTTTTGCTCAAGGCTAGCATTCTGCCACTTTGAGCCACAGTGACATTCTATTTTTCTGGTGGTTAATTGGATATAGGAGTCTCATGGCCTTTTCTGCCCGGGCTGGCTTTGAACTGTGACCCTCAGAACTCAGCCTCCTTAGTAGTTAGGATTACAGGTGTGAGCCAACAGCACCTGGCTTTATTTTCTACTTTTTGCTTTACTGTGGTAAGGTGTTGGGATCAAGATTTTATTTTATTTTACTTTATTATTATTATTATTTTTTGGCCAGTCCTGGGCCTTGGACTCAGGGCCTGAGCACTGTCCCTGGCTTCTTCCCGCTCAAGGCTAGCACTCTGCCACCTGAGCCACAGCGCCCCTTCTGGCTGTTTTCCATATATGTGGTGCTGGGGAATCGAACTGAGAGCTTCATGTGTAGGAGGCAGGCACTCTTGCCACTAGGCCATATTCCCAGCCGGGATCAAGATTTTAAATACTAAAGTTTGAGCTGCAATGTAACAGCATTGCTAACCTTTATAAAAATTGTAGTTTTCATCTATTCCTTTGGTTGTTTTTTATTTTTGTTGGTGATATTGGGGCTTGAACTGAGGGTCTCATGCCATGGCTGGTACTCTACCAATTGAGCCATCCACTCAGCCTGGCTTTTTGCTGGTTGATGGAGATAGAATCTCAAACTTTTCTGCTCGGACTGGCTTTGAACTATGGTCCTCCAGATCTCAGTTTCCTGGGTAGCTAGAATTACAGGTGTGAGCCACTAGTACCTATTTTATATTGTATCTAAAAGCTTCCATCAGGTTAGTTTGTTCCCTGGAGCCCTTTTATTTGTATGTGTCCCTATATTCCTGTTTTAGTTGGACAGTCATTTTGAGAATGTGTGTTATTAGAAACTTAAATAAAACTTTAAAAATTACTATACCTAGCCTGGGAATGTGGCCTAGTGATAGACTGCTTGTCTAGCATGCATGAAGCCCTGGGTTCAATTCCTCAGTACCACCTAAACAGAAAAAGCTGGATGTGGTGCTGTGGCTCAAGTGGTAGAGTACTAGCCTTGAGCACAGAGAGGCTCAGGGATAGAGCCCAGGCTCTGAGTTAAAGCCCTAGGACCAGCAAAAAAATAAAAAAAAGAAATAAGTTACTATGGGGCTGGGGATATGGCCTAGTGGCAAGAGTGCTTGCTTCGTATACATGAAGCCCTGGGTTTGAGTCTCCAGCACCACATACATATACAGAAAACGGCCAGAAGTGGCGCTGTGGCTCAAGTGGCAGAGTGTTAGCCTTGAGCAAAAAGAAGCCAGGGATAGTGCTCAGGCCCTGAGTCCAAGTCCCAGGACTGGCCAAAAAAAAAAAAAAAAATTACTATGCCTTTTTAAAGTGTGTGTGTGTGTGTGTGTATGTAAGTAAAAGTATACATATCCTTTGCACTGTTCTTGAGCTTTTTTTGCTCAAGGCTAATACTCTACCACTTGAGCCACAAGTTCACTTCTGGCTTTTTGTGGTTAATTGGAGATAAAAGTCTCATGGATTTTTCTACCTGGACCTGGCTTTGAACTCGCTCCTCAAATTGCTGCTTCCTAAGTAGCTAGGATTACAAGTGTGAGCCACTGCTACCCAATCTTGAAGTTTTAAATATTGAATAATTTAGCCTTATTACGAAACTGTATGCTGGGTGCTGGTAGCCTACACCTGTAATTCTAGCTACTCAAGAGGCTGAGATTTAGTGTAGAGTGACTAAGAAGTCTGTTTTACTTCTAATTTATGTGAGAATTGCTGTGTAGTTTACTGAGATTAGTCTGGGCTGAAGTTGGTGAGGGCTCCAGGGAGGCAGTTTGACTGGAATTTTTATTTATTTGTTTCATTTATTATTATTTTTTTGGCCAGTCCTGGGCCTTGGACTCAGGGCCTGAGCACTGTCCCTGGCTTCCTTTTGCTCAAGGCTAGCACTCTGTCACTTGAGCCACAGCGCCACTTCTGGCCGTTTTCTATATATGTGGTGCTGGGGAATTGAACCCAGGGCTTCATGTATATGAGGCAAGCACTCTTGCCACTAGGCCATATCCCCAGCCCCTGACTGGAATTTTTTGTTACTTGTTTTTCTGTTTCTAGGGATTGAACTCTGGGCCTGGGCACTGTCCCTGAGCTCCTTTTTGCAAGGCTAGTGCTGTACTACTTGATCCACAGCACCACTTCTGGCTTTTTCTGTGATTAATTGGAGATGAGAATCTCACAGAGTTTCCTGCTTGGGTTGGCTTGAACTGCTATCCTCAGATGTCACCCTCCTGAGTAGCTAGGATTACAGGAGTGAGCGACCAGTCTAGCCACCTCGGCTAGACTGGAGTTTTACAGTGATGGGTCAGTAGGATTTGAATAGGTAGAAAGAGGACTAGTTTTCCAGGGTAGGGCAAAACAAGGCCAAAGATACTGTGATTGGAGTAAACTTTGATTGATTGGACATGTGTATACTTGTCTGCTTAGGTTATAGACTGGGAGGAGTTAAGACTAATGAGTAATGTTCAGTCAGAATATGAACAGCATCAATAGTCACGCTTGAGAATTGATCTGGCCAACTTTTGGGAACCAGTGAAAGTTTACAAATTCGGCAGTGACTTGATATACTTGGAATCATAAACTGATTGATCAGCTGGAAATCAGTACATTATTGGAAAGGAAGGTAAATGTTTCATTTTATCTGGGCTTTCGTGGCTCATGCCTGTAATCTTCACTACTCAGGAGGCTGGGATCTGAAGATCATGGTTCAAAGCCAGCCTAGGCAGGAAAGCCCATGAGACTCTTATCTCCAACACAGAAAATCACCAAAAAGTAGGGCTGTGGCTCACGTGGTAGGATGTTAGCCTTGAGCAAAATAGTTCCAGGATAGTGCCAGGGTGAGTTCAAGCCCTAGGATTGGCACAAAACTTTTTTTTTTTTTTTTCATTTTAGAAGCTCTTATGATCAGGGCATGAATTTAGGAATTGAAGTGAGAAAAAGATATATTGGAGAGGCTTTGAGAAAGGAAGAGATAGGATATGACGATGACAGAGAAAGTAAAAAATCAAGGTAACTACAAATATGAGCTTGATAGAACTGAGAAATACTTGCATTAGTTAACTAAAGTCAGAGAAGGAAGGGTAGGACATAGTATTATTTTACATCTCTGTGCATTTTATTTTCCTTATATATAGGCTTGCTATATATCTCATGCTGGCCTTCAACTCAGTAGGTAGGTTAGACTGGACTCAAAACTTGTGATCCTCCAACCTCAGCCTCCTAGGTTTAAAATGCTGTGGTTACAGGTGTGCATCACCACACTGTGTGCTTCTGTATTTTGTTTTATAACTCCATGTATTTGAATGGTGATGAGATTCTCTGAAATTGGTCTGGATCTTTTGGAAGTACTTGGAAAAAATAGTACATTTTCAACCACTAAACATTGTGTAAGTTTAGGTATGGAAATTGTACCTAATCAGTACCATCATTGTTAAGTAGATTAATTGTCAAATGGAGAGGAATTTTTGGGATGCATTTGTTACATTAGGATTTTTTTTATTGTGGCATAACAGAATTTATATTAACTGTAGTAGTAGTAATCTGTGGTTCAACTTGGTGGCTTAGTTTATGAGTATTAGTTAAAATAATTTTCTGTCTACTATGAGTAAACAATTACTGTAGACAGTAACACTGTGTATAGGTGGGTACTTGGACATGTATTAACACTTGAACCTTTATTATTCCAGCTTTATAGATAAAATGGGGCTAATAGAGGCTTAAGAAACAACTGCCCCCTGTGAAATAGGTAATATTAATTCAGCTTTATAGACAAAGTGGAGCTCATAGAGACTAAAGAAATGTCTTTGGGGGGACTGGTAGAGTTAGAATTTTCAGTTGCTTCCCAAAGCATGTTTTTTTATGTTACTCTTTCTTTGGGTTAGGCAGCACAAGATTAAGAATAAGAATGGGTCAGTAATTCATGTTGAAGTGCTATCCAAATATTTACTAGTGTTGCCCTATGCTTGTCCAGTCTATCTGTGTGTGAAAAGGGGACTTAAAAGACCAACTATGATTTTAGCTCTAGTTCTAGTCATATGGCATTCATTTATCTTTTGGATAATGTCCCTTCTGTCCTTTGAGAACTCTTAACAAATCCCTATTAAAAACAAATGTCCAATTCAAAAAACAAACAAACTGTTGACACAGTTCAGCAAATTCATTTTTGGCAAATGAAATTAAAGAATGTTTCAGGGGCTGGGGATATGGCCTAGTGGCAAGAGAGCTCGCCTCGTATACATGAAGCCCAGGGTTCAATTCCCAGCACCACATATACAGAAAATGGTCAGAAGTGGCGCTGTGGCTCAAGTGGCAGAGTGCTAGCCTTGAGCAAAAAGAAGCCAGAGACAGTGCTCAGGCCCTGAGTCCAAGGCCCAGGACTGGCAAAAAAAAAAAAAAAAAAAAAGAATGTTTCAGGGTGAAGCTTCTGGGAAAGTAGATTTTTGAAGATCATTCCAGTTAAAAATGGTGGGCTGGTTATTGGTGAAGCCTTTTTTTGTACTGAGGCTTGGAAACTCAGGATCTCCTGCCCTCACAGGTTTTTCATTCAAGGATTGTGCTCTACCACTTGAGCTCAGCCACCACTTCCTTTTTTTGTTGTTGTTGTTCATGGGGCTTGAACTCAGGGCCTGTTCGCTGTCCCTGAGCTTTTTTGCTCAAGGCTAGTGCTCTACCCCTTTGAGCCACAGTTCCACTTCCATTTTCCCCCCCCTCTAGTGATTAATTGGATATACAAGTCTCGGACTTTCCTGCTGCTGGGTTGGCTTTGAACCTTGATCCTTAGATCTTAGCCTCCTGAGTAGTTAGGATTGCAGGTGGGAGCCACCAGCCTCCTAGCACATCCAGGTGGTTGTTGTTGTTTATTCTGGAGATAAGAATCAAGAATTTGTCTATCTTGGCTGGCTTTGAACCTCTGTCTTCAGATTGCAGTACTTAGCATGTTTTTTTTTTTTTGTTTTTTTTGTTTTTGTTTTTTGGGTATGTCCCTGTTGTTCCTTCACCTTGTCCTCTGCGGCCATGTGGTCTTTAGCGTACCTACTCTTCTTCCTTCATCTTTGCCGCTGATAATTACTTCAAAGTTCTCCCTACTGTTATTGCCTCAGTATTATAAAGGTCAGCCCCACCTCCTTCTACTTCATTCTTGATGTTCCTTTACCAGCCATTTGTACTGTGTCTGGTAGGACCTGTGTTCAAGTGTGAGCAAAGTCCTAGGTTGTTAATCTTCCAATACCCTTTATCTCCCAATCCATAACTGAAAGTAAGACTTATTTAGTAATGAATACTATTACTCTATTTTTGCAGAATACTCTGCAACGCCTCAGGCAAGGAAGGGAGCAATCATTTTTTTCTGTTTTTTTTTTTTAATTTTTTTTTTTTTTTTTTTTTTTTTTTTTTTTTTTTTTTTGGCCAGTCCTGGGGCTTGGACTCAGGGCCTGAGCACTGTCCCTGGCTTCTTTGTGCTCAAGGCTAGCACTCTGCCACTTGAGCCACAGCACCACTTCTGGCCGTTTTCTGTATATGTGGTGCTGGGGAATTGAACCCAGGGCCTCATGTATACGAGGCAAGCACTCTTGCCACTAGGCCATATCCCCAGCCCCTTTTTTTTTTTTTTTTTTTTTAATTTTTTATTGTCCCCCTGGACTATTGTTTTTGTCTTCTTTTTGGGCCACTCCCAGGGCTTGAACTTGGGGCCTGGGCACTGTTCTTGAACCTTTTTGCTTAAAGCTAGTGCTCTACTACTTGACACCCACCTCCATTTCCAGCTTTGTAATGATTAATTGGAACTAAGACTAATTGACTTTCTTGCCTAAGCTGGCTTTGAAATGCAGTCCTTAGATCTCAGCCTCCTTCTGCATAGCTAGGATTTATAGGTATGAGCCACCGGCATCTGGTTCTCTGGCTGTTTTTGTCTTTTTTGCATCTAGGTTTTCAGAGTCCTTATCATCTGCTCTCTTTCCATATTTATTGCTTCGGTGACTTCCAGAGTCTACATGGATTAGTTTTCTTTTTAGCATTCCCTAGTTTTTACTTTGCCTAGTACTTCACTAGGATTTCTGACAGGGTCTCACTCTGTAGTTCAGTTTGGCTTCAAATTTGGAAAAACCTTACTGCTTTAGCCTTCCTAGTTCCAAGTTTACAGGTGTGTGCCACTATGTCTAGTTAGCACTTCACTCTTTATCACTCTTATCTGAGTCTTCCCTCTTTGAGACCTTCCTTTCAGGCTGCTAACTCACTGAAGTCTCTTAAAATAAGTCAATAAAAACCATTGTCGGTTGTGGGGCTTGAACTCAAGGCTGGGGCGCTGTTCCTGAGCTCTTCCGCTCAAGGCTGTGGCTCCACCACTTTGAGCTACAGCTCTACTTCCGGTTTTTTAGTGGTTAATTGGAGAATGTCACGGGAACTTGTCTGATCTAGCTGGCTTTGAATGGCGATGCTCAGATATCAGCCTCTTGAGTAGCTATGATTACAGGCGTGAGCCACAGGCACCTGCCTCATTCTGCCCTTAAGAGTACTTTATATACAGCTTTCCTTTTACTCTATCATTTCTCTTGTTAGTATAAATGTACTTTCAGAAGATCCAATGCAGCATGTAACCAGGTGTTTTTCATGGCTTTTGTCTTTCTTAATCTTCTGCTATATTTGAGCTGTCCATCCTCTGTTCTTTGACTAGGCTAAGATAAAAACATGGGTTTGGCATCTAGCCTGGCAAGGTCATTCTGTGTGGTACTTGACTGGCAGTTGGACTCTGGTCTTCCTCTTGTGGCTTATTCTGTCCAGAAGATGGGGGGGTGAAGTGGGTTGGCACTGTGCATCTTACAGGGCTCTGTACCTTGTGGACTTAAGTAAATAATTGATTTGACTTGCCAGTCTTCCTGCTCTTTCTGTTTCTCTTTCATCCTGTTGTAGCTTGAGTATATAAGTAGATGGCCTGCTTCTGATCTTGACTGTGATTAAAACTATAATATAAACAATAATTTTATGTCTTTGTCAGAGCAGATTTTTTGAAAGAGTGATAATGGATTGAATCCTTTGGTTAAAAAACCCCCCAAAATAATACTAATGAATGGCCCAAGGAAAAAAAATATGTTATCTTGTTTTAGTTTGATTTTCACGGGCTACTTTCAGAAGAAAACAACATATCTGATTCTGTCACAGCAAAAATAATTACAATGAGCATTTCAGTGTCAAGGACTTTTCTAGCTTATTTCTAGAGTGTGATAGCAACAGTGTCCTGTGACAGTTCCTTGGTGGAGTCTGTTAAGATATTGACCTGATAAGGTTGGAGGTGTGGCTCAGGTGGTACAGCACCAGCCAGAGAGTGAAAGCAAGTTAAGTGTCAGATACTAAGTTTGAGTCCCCCATCCTGGACCAAAAAAAAGAAAAAAAGATTTTGACCTGAATTTGCTCAGGCCATTTCAGTTGTAGAGATAGCTGGGATGTATTGTAAACAAATGTGGATTAGACTTATACAAATTGAGTGAGATGACATGGGTTTTCAGTTCCTAGTACTGTCCTTCCTCAAAATGTTTGAGATGACATGAAAAATGACTTGTTTAGGGGGAGGAGGGGTGTGCTGGTCCTGGGTCTTGAACTCAAGGCCTAGGCACTATCCCTGAGTTATTTATTTATTTATTTTTAGCACTCTACCACTTGAGCCACCTCGAGCTGTGTGTGTGTGTGTGTGTGTGTGTGTGTGTGTGTGTGTGTGTGTGTGTGTTTAATTGGAGATAAGAATCTTATGGACTTTTCCTGCCCAGTCCAGCTTTGGATTACAATCCTCAGATCTCAGCCTCCTGAATAGCTACTATTAACAGGCATGAACCATGGGTGGCTGGCTTGAGTAAAGCAATTCTTTCTTTCTTTCTTGCTTGCTTGCTTGCTTGCTTGCTTGCCAGCTTGCCAGCCAGTTCTGGGCCTTGGACTCAGGGCCTGAGCACTGCCCCTGGCCTCTTTTTGCTCAAGGCTAGTACTCTGCCACTTGAGCCACAGCGCCACTTCTGGCCATTTTCTATATATGTGGTGCTTGGGAATTGAACCCAGGGCTTCATGTATATGAGGCAAGCACTCTTGCCACTAGGCCTTATTCCCAGCCTGTAAAGCAATTTTTGATTATTGATTTGTTAAAGGATCTTTGAAGACTTGCTTCCTGATGTCTTCCTTAGAGATTTGAATCATTCTCTGTCTTCACATATTCCTGGTCTAGTTAAGAGATTACTCAGTTCAGAGAGGGTAAAGAACTTTGGACTCAATATCATTGCTTGCCTATATGAACTGCATTTCACTCTACCCTTTCAGCTTGAGATTGGATTAAATATAGAATTTTTAAAAATGCAACTATTTGTACTAAGAGGTGAACTTGCAATATTATCATTACCTGGAAGATACTACATAGCTATAGGCTTATAGTGGTAGAACTTAAAGATACTTGTTGACTCAGTGGCAATGTTAAGTGTATTATAAAATTATTGGAAAAATATATTAGAAATATAGCTAGGTATAATGGTGCATAATCCCAGTATCCAGGAGGCTAAGGCTGGAGGATTGTGAGTTTAAGGCCATTCTGGTTTCTATAACAAATTCTAGGTCAGCCTAGACTGAATGGTGAAACTCCTGTCTCAAGAAAAAGGCCAGATGCCTGTGGCTCATGCTTGTAATCCTAGCTATTCAAGAGGCTGAGATCTGAAGACCAGTGTTTGAAGCTAGCCTGGGCAGAAAACTTTGTGAGACTCTTTATTTCTAATTAACTAGCAAAAATCCAGAAGTGGAATGTGGCTCAAGTGTCAAAGCACCAGCCTTGAGCAAAAAAGCCAAGTGAGAGCATGGACAGGCCAAGTTCAAGCCCCAGTATAGCATTTGCACCAATAAACATTTGCATAATATGATGTATTACAATTAATATTTGTGAACTGGTGGGGTGACTTCGAGTATTTGCCTAGCAAGAGTTAGGGCTCTGAGTTCAATTCTCAGCACTTCTTTCTCCCTCACAAAAACTAGAAAACATTGCCAAAAGAGCACAGATAGTAAAATGTGTAACCTAATGGATATGTAGCCCAGTTTCAAGATTACATGATTGCTTTGGAACAAAACTTTCTAGGTGTTTGTTTATGTGGAAAATGGGTGAAATGGCAAAGACTGAAACTAAAAATATTTACTCTGTGCTTACTATGTGCATTGCTTCTGTAAATTATGGCATTGGAAAGCCTGAAGAGTTTGTGAGCAGTAGTAACCTTGTATTGGCCCTAGCATTTCTCCAGTGAGAGTCCCCTTATGTCTAATATATTTTAGGAAGAGTTTCCTCAGAAAATGTGTTGAGATTGTGAGCATAAAGCATATTAGGTGAGATTGAATGATTGAGGCTAGCAATGTGTTTTAGTGGACAAGAGCTTTAGTAGTAGTGGCAGCCTTGGATTTAATCCCAGTTCTGCTTTTTCATACAAATATAACATTGAGAAAATTGCTTAGTTTCCTTGAACCCCTGTTTTCTATCTGTAAAACAAAGATACCGATAATACCTAGTTCTTAGGGCTATTGGGAGGATTAAGTACAATAATAAATTTATAATACTTTACGGGCTACATGGATGTAGTCTTGTGAGCTGTTTTTAACCTCTCTGAAGTTGAAATTCTTATTAAAATTGGGATATTTGTATTTATCTCTGATTTATTATAAAAGTTAAATGAGGATAGATGAGTGGACAGTTCTTTGTACAAGTTTTTATTTGGTGCTCCATTTTTATGGTAAAGAATATATGAAAAAAACCCAGCTGATGTAAATACTTTAAGATAGTAGTTCTTTGGAAGAAATATATGGAAAAGCTACCTGAGTCATACCACACCAGTTACTACTAGTTACCAAATGGAAACTTTGATGCTTTTACTCTGTGTTGATATTTTTCTATTTCCAACTTAGGGATCACTCTGGAGTCTCTGTATGTGTATAAAAAAGAGCCAGATGTGATAGTGTGTGCCTGTAATTCCAGCTACTCAAGAGTGAGGTGGGAGGGTCACTTGAGCTCAGTCAGGAGTTTAAGAGCAACCTGGCAATATTATTACAAGAGTCTATTGAAAAGAAAAAAAAATGTATACACATCTGTGATAAAATTGGAGGGGTTTGAATATAGGGCCTAGAATGTGAAAGGTAGGTCTTTTATCACTTGAACTGCATCGCCAGACTAATAAATTCCCCTCCCTCCCCCACCCTAGGGCTTAAATTCTGGGCCTGTGCACTGTCCCTGAGCTTTTGTGCTGAAGGCTAGCATTCTACTACTTGAGCCACAGCTCCACTTCTGGATTTGTGGTTAGGGGTAAGAGTCTCATAACTTTTCAACTTGGGCTGGCTTCAAACCACAGATCCTCAGATCTCAGCCTACTGAGTAGCTAGGTCTAGTTCAGTACAAGCACCTATACCTGCACCCGGCCCAATTAGTTCACTTTAAAGATGCAATTCTATGAGTGAGTGTGTGTGTGTGTGTGTGTGTGTATATATGTGTATATGTGTTTGTTTGCTTGTGCATGTGTGCATAGCCAGTACTGAGGCTTGAACTGAGGGCGTTGGACTCTTGCTCAAAACCTCTGCTTTTGCAGGGAAATGGATGGAACTAGAACAAATCATGTTAAGTGAGGTAAACCAAGCTCAGAGAGACAAATGGTGTATGTTCTCCCTGGTATGCGGAGGCTAGATCTAAAATGCAATGGGACAGAGCTGGGAATGTGGCCTAGTGGTAGAGTGCTTGCCCAGCATGCATGAAGCCCTGGGTTTGATTCCTCAGCACTACATTAAAAAAAAAAAAAAAAAAGCCAGAAGTGGTGCTGTGGCTCAGAGTGGTAGAGTGCTAGCCTTGAGCAAAAGAAGCTCAGTGACAGTGCCTAGGCCCTGAGTTCAAGCCCCAGAAATGACAAAAACAAAAAGCAATTGGACATGACAAAATACACAAAATTCTAGATACTCATATACAGAGAGGCCAAAAGAGGATAGTCTTAGAAGAAAATCACAAAGATGCAATACCCAGGCACCTCTTCATATGTATATAAAATAATACACATACTGAAACAAACTCCATAGATATGGAAACAAAGGACTTTTTTCTTGTTTTTCCTCTATCAGATGACTCTGTTCTTTACCTTTCATGTGCACATCTGTGAGAAGGTGGAGGGATAGGGCACAGAATCAGAGGGAAAAGGGCGAAAAAGTGCAGCATTGGAGCTCATTGGACATTGATGAAAGTGAACTATGAGACTTGTGGGTGAAGATGAGAGAGGGAGGGAATGGGGGAGAATGAGGGAACAGCTGATACTATGCGAAAGGAAATGTACTTATTACCTGACATATGTGAAGGTAAGCCTGCTGTATATCACCTCTAAAACAATAATGGGGCTGGGAATGTGGCTTAGTGGTAGAGTGCTTGCCTAGCATGCATGAAGCCTGGGTTCCATTCCTCAGTTCCCCATAAACAGAAAGGAAAAAACAAAAAAACAGCAGTGAAGTATATTAGAAAAAAACAACAACTCTACTTTTTTCTACTGATGGCTGGAACTTTACCACTTGAGCCATATCTCCAGTTCTAGCTTTTGCTGATTAATTGGAGATAAGAGTCTCTTGGATCTGTCTACCTGGGATGGCTTTGAACCTTAATTTTCAGATCTCATCCCCCTGAGTAGCTAGGATTATAGAGTGATTTACTGATGCTCGAATCCAGTGGTCTTTTAAAATATATTTGCAGGGTTATATAGAGTGTGATGGTTGTACAATATTGACTGCTCATACCCATTAGCAGTCAGTCTCTGTTTTTCTCTACTTCTGACTGACCCCTGGCAAGCCTCTGCCACATACTCCATGTGGCAGGCTCTGCCTATTCCTGAGACTCTCAGAGAATAGTGACACAAAGGCTCTATCTCCCTGGATCTCACCTGCTGTGAACATCTCTCCTTAGCCCCTGTGGTTTGTATTTGTGTCAGAGGGAGTGAGTTGAGCATCCAGGGAGATACACAAGGAGAGATGAAAATAGTGACTAGTTCACAGTATATCAGGTCAGATGGTTCACACATGATGGGGTCATGAGATAAGCAGATATGTCAAGTCACAGATGTGGATCATGAAAGATAGACAGGGTGGCAGAGTTGAGGAAGCCTGAATCCAAGACCCTGAGGGCTCCAGGGCCTTATTTTTCCATATCATTATAACACCTGTCTTTTAATCACACTGCTGGGTGTGAAGTTGGTTTTGGTTTGCTTTCATCTGTGGCTAAGATATTGAGCACATTTTTGTGTTTTGTCTTGTGGGTTTTGTTTGCTGTTTGAGTCAGGGTTTTGCCATCCTCCTACCTTTTCTCCTGAGTCATCTGGGATTCCAGGTATGAACCACCACTTCTGGCCCTCATTTATTTTGGAATTTTCCAAAACTCAACAGTTGCATCAGTGGCAATATGAGCATCCACAGCCCTTTAGATCAGTCAGTCGTTCTTGAAAGATCATCTGTGGATTCATGGGGGTGGGGTGGGGTGTCCTGAGAACCCTGTAAGGGATCAAAACAATTTCAGTTAATACCAGGACATCATTTGTATCTCCTCTGTGGTAACATTATACTAATGATACAAAAACCGTCAATGGTAGTTCAAGCTGCTGGTGCCTTAACATGAATTGTAGAAGCAATACTAAATTGTATTGGTAGTAATTATACTCGTGCAGTAGATAAAACAAATACTACATTAAAATGATAAATGTGGAAGCAGATGTAAGAGTGCAACGTAGATGCTAGAGAGGCTTGTGGATCTGTAGTAAGACTAGTAAATAAATCTTCCATTACTTTTTTGAAAATAGTTTTATTGTTGTTATTGTTCATGGGACTTGAACTCAAGGCCTGGGCACTGTCCCTGAGCTCTTTTGCTCAAGGCTAGAGCTCTACCACTTTGAGCCACAGCGCCACTTCAGTTTTCTGGTGGTTAATTGGAGGAGGTAAGAGTCTCATGGACTTTCCTGTCCCGGCTGGCTTTGAACTGTGATCCTCAGAGCTCAGCTTCCTGAGTAGCTGGGATACAGGTGTTGAGCCACCTGTGCCTGGCTGAAAATAGTATTATTATTTTTATTTTTGGCCAGTCCTGGGGCTTGAACTCAGGGCCTAAGCATTGTTCCTGGCTTCTTTTTGCTCAAGGTTAGCACTCTACCACTTAAGCCTTAGTGCCACTTCCGGCCTTTTCTGTTTATGTGGTGCGGAGGAATCGAACCCAGGGCTTTATGCATGCTAGGCAAGCACTCTGCTGGTAAGCCACATTCCCAGCCCCGAAAATAATATTTTTCAATTAAAAATTATAACATTAACAGTGGGTTCATTGCTATTCTAAAATCCACATATTAAAATTTTTGTTTTAAATTTCTTCTAATTTTATTATTATTAAATAGTTGTACAAAAGAGTTACAATTCCATAAATCAGGTTATACATACAATGTTTTTGTTTTTTTCTTTTTTGGTTAATGTCATCTCTTCCTTCCTTCTCTCCCATTTTCCCCACACTCAAGTTATCTAGTTCAATTTTTACATAATGCACGTTGGCTGTGATGACTATTTATTCACCTCTCCTCTCTCTATTCATGTCCCTCCCCTTTTTCCCCTTGCAACATGTTTCACATCCTGGTTTAATTTTTTTTTACAGTAAATATAGATAGATATATCTTATTATTATAACCCAAAGTCTTTTAGGTTTTTACTAATGTTTTACCAATGTTAAGTGCTGCAATCCAAAAAGATTGTCTATGTCCCAGACTGTCTTCCAATTTACTGTGTATCCTCAGCTGGTCTTGAATTTGCCATTCTCCTGCTTAGCTTTCTGATCACTGGGATTATATACATGTACAAACATTCCTGGCTTGTTATGTCACTAAATGAAGAGTAGGAGTCAAAAACTTTTAAAATAATGAGTCCAGACAGTTCATATTTTTGGCTTTGTGGACCACACTGTCTCTTGTGAAGAAAAAGCAGTCATAAATAATACATAAATAAATGGACATGACTGTGTTCTAATAAAAGCTTTAGTTTTCAGACCCTTAATCTAGAATAACCTACTCAAACTTTCGTGTGTGTGTGTGTGTATGTGTGTATGTATGACTGCCATAACATTTTCCTTTTGAAGAGTCTAGGCCAGTTACAGTCCCATAAGTTGGGTTTGTTTGTTCCCTTGTGCCTAGATTCAGGGTAAATGTTTTTGGCACAAAATAGTACATCGATGATGCTAAGTGTTTCCCTTGTGTTGTTTTCGAAGGCATGTTGATGGTAAGTTTATCTTTCTATTGTAAAGTTACTTCCTCTCCCTTGTCAGAATCTGTGGGATGACTTTGAGAGAATGAATATCCTGTTCTCTAACCAAATGTTTTCAGTATCCAGCAATGATCTTTGCCTGAGTCAGTGACTATATTTGTAGCTTTGGTCAAAGTTTGTTTTTTTTTAATGCCAGTCCTGGGGCTTGAACTCAGGGCCTGAGCACTGTCACTGGCTTCTTTTTGCTCAAGGCCAACATTTTACCACTTGAGCCACAACACCTCTTCTGGCTTTTTTCTATCTATATGGTGCTGAGGAACCAAACCCAGACCAGAGCTTCATGTATATGAGGCAAGCACTCTACCACTAGGCCATATTCCTAGCCCCTGGTTAAAGTTTTTTTTTTTTTTTTAATAAATTTATTTTTATTTATTTTGCCAGTCCTGGGGCTTGGACTCAGGGCCTGAGCACTGTCCCTGGCTTCTTTTTGCTCAAGGCTAGCACTCTGCCACTTGAGCCCCAGCGCCACTTCTGGCCGTTTTCTGTATATGTGGTGCTAGGGAATTGAACCCAGGGCTTCTTCATGTATGGGAGGCAAGCACTCTTGCCACTAGGCCATAGTCCCAGCCCCTGGTTAAAGTTTTTAACATCCATTTAAGTAACAACAGCAATAATTAACAATCCTCATGATCTTAGAGAGGCCTTTCTATATACATTGTCATAATGATTCTGTGGTTTTTAGTTTCTTGTTATAGATTTCTTTCTATTGAGACCGAAAGATTAGAAAAGGCTGAAAGATTGAGTTTGCATGTATTGTGCTGACATACTTGTACTTTAGAAGCAATGTTAAAAAACATAGTCCCTGGCCTGGGAATATGGCCTAGTGGCAAAAGTGCTTGGCTCCTATAGTGAAGCCCTGGGTTTGATTCCTCAGCACCACATATATAGAAAGGGCCAGAAGTGGTGCTATGGCTCAAGTGGTAGAGTGCTAACCTTGAGCAAAAAGAAGCCAGGGACAGTGCTCAGGCCCTGAGTCCAAGCTCCAGGACTGGCAAAACAAAAACAAAAACATAGTGCCTTTCTCCTCTGAGCCCAAGGCTGTTTAAGAAGAGACCTAGTTGGTCACTGTGACTCAAAACTGTAATCCTAGCTACTTGAGAGGTGGAGGTGGGAGATAGCAATTTGATGTTAGTTTGGGCCTAAAAGTTCATGACACTCTCCATCTCAACCTGTGGCTCGGTATGGTGTGTACCTGTCAGCCCATCTCCATTGGAAGCACAGTGGCTGGGCACAGTAGCACATGCCTGGCCTCTCCAATGATACAGGAAGCACAAGTACGGGTATTGTAGGCTGAGCATTTTGCAGATAACCAATTAAAAAAACCACTAGAAGTGTAGCTGAAGTGGTGGGGTGCCTGTCCTGCAACAGTTGTAAGGCCTTGAGTTCAATCCCCAGTACTGCCAAAATGAAAACTAGAAAGGATTTGGCCTAGGATGGACTGTTTTGTCTTTGGTAGTTTTTTCCTGTTACTATTTCTGAGTATTATTGGTTAATGAGGTTCAGTTTCTGGATTAATTTTGGTTTGATTTACTTGTTAAACCTACAATTGAAAGTCACCCAAGTAGTTACAGTTAGAAAAATACATTAAATAATCCTTTTAAGTGAAGCCTTTTCCTTTACCAACTTCTAATGAAAAAATTTAAATATAGAAAAGTTGATTGACTAGTATATTATTTATACTTTCACTTGGATTTTGTAATTGTCTTATATTTAGGTAGCTATTTTTGTTTTTTCTTTGTCAGCCATGGGGCTTGAACTCAGGGCCTGGGCGCTGTCCCTGAGCTTCTTTTGCTAGCGCTCTACCACTTTGAGCCACATTACCACGTCCAGTTTTCTCATGGTTAATTGGATATCAAAGTCTCACAAACTTTCCTGCCTGGGCTGGCTTTGAACTGCAATCCCCAGATCTCAGCCTCCTGTGTAGTTAGGATGACAGGCATGAGCCATTGACTCATAGACCTAGGTATCTATTGTATTATTAAGTAGTTAAATGAAGATATTTCAATTCCATAAGTCAAGTTATGAGTACAGTGTATCTTGATCATTGTTCTCCCTCATTTTTCTCTCTTCCATTTCTACCCTTAAGTTTGTAGTTCAATTTTTATATAATATAATGACTGCATTTGCTGACCTTCTTTCTTCTATTCCTGTGCCTTCCACCCAAACATGTAGCTACATGTAGATAGCTATTATTAGCTGTATATGTATGTATATGTGTATATATATATATAAATTTTCTTTTTCAGGTGAGGGATGTAGCTGAGTGGTAGAATGCTTGCGTAGCATGTGCTCTGAGACTTTCAGCACTGGGAGAAAAAGGAAATTTATTTTTTCTTCTAAACTATATGATAAGCTACAGATGTGTAACCTCAGGAGGACAATGTACTACCTAACTACTGTAGTATTACCACACCGGAAAAGATTGTTTCTTTTCAGTCCCTAATCACATGCCTCCAGATTTCTCAGGAATGTCTTATAGTTTTTGAGAAATATTCTCTGAAAGCACAATAATAGGGGAGAGATTGACATACAATTGGACAATAAAGTTCTCTGTGTGGTCTCCACATAGAAAATAACTACTATGTTTATATGGTGCCCTGCAGGTCCGGTTGTAACTGGTTGTGTTTCATTGGTTAATAAAATGAAATCACCAGACTGGGATGGGGGAGGAGGGAGATCAGGAATTCTTTTCTTTTATTTTTTTTTTTGCCAGTATCAGAGTTTGAACTCGAGCCTTACTTGTTTTGTTGACACTGTACCATTTGAGCCTTGTCTCCAGGCTTGCTTTTTGCTGGTTATTTTGGAGATGGGGTCTTGTGGACTTTTCTGCCCAGACTGGCTTTGAACCTTGACTGCTCCATGGGTCTCAGCCTCCTGAGTAGCTAAGGTGACAGTTGTGAGTCACCAGTGTCTGGCCAGAAAAGAATTTCTTGTTTTTGATTAATTATGGAGCTTTTTGGAATGTTAGTGATGAGGGCTGGTTGTAGTTCACTGGTAGGTACAAGGTTTGTCTAGCAAAGAGAAGCTGTTTTTTTTTTTTTTTTGCCAGTCCTGGGCCTTGGGCTCAGGGCCTGAGCACTGTCCCTGGCTTCTTTTTGCTCAAGGCTAGCACTCCACCACTTGAGCCACAGCGCCACTTCTGGCCATTTTCTTTTTTTTTTTTTTTTTGTCAGTCCTGGGCCGTGAACTCAGGGCCTGAGCACTGTCCCTGGCTTCTTTTTTGCTCAAGGCTAGCACTCTGCCACTTGAGCCACAGCGCCACTTCTGGCCATTTTCTGTATATGTGGTGCTGAGGAATCCAACCCAGGGCCTCATGTATACGAGGCAAGCACTCTTGCCACTAGGCCATATTCACAGCCCCTAGGTTTGTCTAGCACGTAAGGCCCTGGGTTTGATTCCCATCACCATTATAAATGAAAAAAGAACAAAAAGAAACTTACTATTAGTGGTGAGTGTGATAATGAAAAAGTAAGAAACTAGGAGGACACCTGGCTCCTGATAGTTCTTTAGAGAATATGTGTTGATCTAAAGATGTGACTAGAGATACTTATCTGAAAAGAGTATTTCTCTTACTAGTTGAAAATTTATCTGAGGATTCCAGTATATTTAGTGTTGTAGGTGATGTGGAAAACAAAAATAGAAAATATGTAATGTTCTTGAGAACTTAAGTATTAGCCAAGAGGGAACAGACTCATTCTGGTTTTGGTTAGTATTTACTGCCTTTTTTTTTGTGGGCCTGAAAGTATTCTGGGCAGTAAGATACAGTCAGTGGTAAGTAACCCTGACCAAACTTTTTGCCTTCAGAATGGAGTGTATGCATTAGTTTGGAGAAAATTTCCAATTGTTTTGGATACACTACAAAAAATCGCTTTGATACAGTGGAATAATGGGAGGAAAGGAATGCAGCTTTATTCTGTGGACCAGGTAAGGCATTTCTAGGGAGTTATATTTGGCATGTGATCTGAATTACAAGGAGGTAGTGGCAGCCCTAGGGAGATCTGGGGAAAGATGGAGGAAAGCCAGTAGCAGGAAGATCCTCAGATAGAGCCGGCATGTATAAAGGACCAGAAGGCTAGTGTGTAAGGAGCAGAGATGAGGAAGGATCAAAGAGGGTGATAGAAGATTGTGATAGGTTAAGAGGTAGGAGAGGATTTAGTAGAGGCCTTTTCATTTATTTATTTATTTGTTTGTTTGTTTGTTTGTTTATTTAGTCGGTCTTGGGGCTTGAACTCTGGGCCTGGGTGCTACCCCTGAGCTCTTCAGCTCAAGGCTAGTGCTTTACTACTTGAGCCACAGTGCCACTTCCAGTTTTCTGGTGGGTAATTGGAGTCTCATGGAGTTTCCTGCCCAGGCTGGCTTTGAACTTCGATCCTCAGATCTCAGCTTGCTGAATAGCTAATTACAGGCGTGAGCCCCTGGCTTCTGGCTAGTAGAGTTATTATTTTAAATGATGGGAAACCACTGAGGAATACAAATTGTACTCCATAAAAATCACTGAAGGAAGGATTCAGGCTATTGATGAGAGTGTTTGTGTCTGTCCTTTCTCTCTTTTCCTTTCCCTCTCATTTATCTAATATACTGTCTATCCTATCTATTTTAGACAAGGTCTTGCTATATAGCTCAATCTACCATAGAACTTGAGGTTTTCCTGCTTCAGCCTCCCAAATTCTGGGATTAGATGTATGTGCCACCATGTGGTTAAGAAATGACTTAAGGGGCTGGGAATGTGGCCTAGTGGTAGAGTGCTTGCCAAGCACGCATGGAGTTCTGGGTTCGATTCCTCAGTACCACATACACAGAAAAGGCCAGAAAGTAGCACTGTGGCTCAAGTAGTAGAGTGCTAGCCGTGAGCAAAAGAAGCTCAGGGATAGTGTCCAGGTCCTGAATTCAAGCCCCAGGACTGTCAAAAAAAGAAAAAAAAAAAAAAAGAAATGACTTAAACTTCCACTGGTTGAGAGATTTGCAAGCCAGCTTGAGCTACATAGTAAACGATGCCCCCCACCTTCCCCCCCAAAAGAAACCAAACAAATCCCACAAAATAAACAATGAAAAATCATTAACTTGGTTGAGTCCTTTCCTTTCTTTCCTTTTTCCCCCCCCCTAAATCTTTGCTGGGTAATCATTTTATTTTTTGCAGTATTACACTGGTGGGAATACTAAGGAATGTCTTATTTTACATATTTTCAGGTGTTCTGATATTCTGTTGGGGGGTAGGCAGTAGAGGGAGGGGAGAGGGCTAACAGGGTGAATGAGGATGAATATGGCCCGTGTAATTCATTTGCATGAAAAAAAACCCAATGAAACCTGCTGGATTGTTTTAAGAGGGGGGAGTAATTGGATGGTAGAGAGTAATGGAGGGGTGATGTTGATCAGGGTATGTTGTCTACATGTGTGGAAATGTCACAGTGAAATCCTCCTTGCACAACTAATGTATGCTAATAAAAATGTCAAAATAAGCTGAAAAAGTTCTGTGTTGTAAAAGCCATAAATATAATAAAACACGCACACACCAGGTGTTCACAAGTGTACTAAATAAAAGAGGGGCATGTGTTTGGTAGGCTATCCTTATCTGCTAAATGGTACTAGGTATTCAACAATGGAAAGTTAATAAGCAGTGGGAATGGAAGGGTTCCAGAAAGAAGAGATAGTACTGATTTCTTTCTTAGATTTGATGAGATGGAGAATGGCATCCCAGGCAGGAGAAGTGTCTGAACAAAGGTTTGGTGTGAAGGAATTTGTCCTTGGGAAATAATGAGTAGATAGATCTGTCCTAGGTAGGAAAAAGATATTGCCCAACATGCCCAGAATTAAGTGAGAGACTAAGGAATTTTAACTTTGTAGCTGTTGACACTTTTTTTTTTGCCAGTTCTGGGGCTCAAACTCAGGGCTTGAACCCAGGGCTTCATGCATACTAGGCAAGCACTATACCACTAAGCCACATTTCCAGTCCCAAGACACTTCTTCTTCTTTTTTTTTTTTTTTTGCCAGTCCTGGGCTTGGATTCAGGGCCTGAGCACTGACCCTGGCTTTTTTGCTCAAGGCTGGCATTCTACGTCTTTTTTTTTTTATTATAAATTTTATTGACAAGGTGATGTACAGAGGGGGTACAGTTACATAATAAGGTAGTGAGTACATTTCTTTTCATATGTTACACCCACCCTCATTTTTCTTTCCCTTCCCTAGTTCAGATAAGCATATATACAATATCCAGTTGGCACTCTACCTCTTGAGCCACAGTGCCACTTCCAGCCTTTTCTGTTTATATGGTGCTGAGGAATTGAACCCAGAGCTTCGTGCATGTTAGGCAAGCACTCTACCACTAAGCCATATTCCCAGCCCTTAGGACACTTTTTTTTTTTTGGCCAGTCCTGGGCCTTGGACTCAGGGCCTGAGCACTGTCCCTGGCTTCCTTTTGCTCAAGGCTAGCACTCTGCCACTTGAGCCACAGCACCACTTCTGGCCGTTTTCTGTATATGTGGTGCTGGGGAATTGAACCCAGGGCCTCATGTATACGAAGCAAGCTCTCTTGCCACTAGGCCATATCCCCAGCCCCCCTAGGACACTTCTTGATACTTCATTTTCTTTTTCTTTTTTGTCAGTCATGGGGCTTGAATGTGGGGCCTGGGTGCTGTCCCTGAGCTTTTACGTTTCATTAAGGCTAGTGCTTAGAGACACAACTCCACTTCTGGTTTTCTGGTGGTAATTGGAGTGGAGGTAAGAGTCTCATGGACCTTCCTACCCAGGCTGACTTTGAACTGCAGTCTTCAGATCTCAGCCTCCTGAGTAGCTAGGGTTACAGGTGTGAGGAACAGGTACCTGGTTTTATACTTCTTATTTATGTTAATCCTTTGTGTACTAACTTTGTTTATTCAGCTATTATTACCTACTGTGTGCACTCAAATTCTAATTCTTTTTTTTTGTAATTTATTAATTAAATTTTTTTTGACAAGGTGTTGTGCAAAAAGGGTACAGTTACATAGTAGGGCAGTGTGTACATTTCTTGTGATTTCTTACACCCTATTTTTCTTTCCCTTTTCTAGGTCAGGTAGACATATATATATATATATAATACCATATATATAATACACAATGTACCAAGAACATATACAGTAGCCACATGGCCCACGCCAAAGAAAATTCGCCTAGGGCTTTACATGTAATGTCGACATTAGACAATATGTCGACAATAGTCTTATATGAACGTACAATACATAGCTTTTGAGCTATTGTATTCCACTGAGATGTCAATTTTTGACCTTTATATGTTGAGTAGTTGTTTGGTTTTGGTTACATAATGTTGGGTCACTGACCCAATCCTGTGGGAAATACCATTTGACAAGAAGTTTTTGGTTTCACAGACCTGGTCTCTACTGCCTCCCCATCACCCCATCTTAACAGTCATATATCAGGGAGATCATGCCCCTTTGTTTTCTGTGTTCTAGGCTTGTCTCGCTCAACATTATTTGTTCAAGTTCTGACCAGTTCCCTGCGAATAACAATATTTCACCATTCCTAATTGCTATGTAGTATTCCATTGTGTATAGGTACCATATTTTTTTGATCCATTCATCTGTGGAGGGGCATCTGGGCTGATTCCATATTTTGGCTATTGTGAATTGTGCAGCGATAAACATGGAAGTGCAAATGTCTTTTTGATATCTTGGGACCTGCTGTTCAGGATAGATGCCTAGGAGTGGTATGGCTGGGTCATAGGGTAGGTCTATATTGAGCTTTTTTTTCCCCCCCAGATATATTGAGCTTTTTGAGAAACCTCCATACTGTTCTCCAAAGTGGTTGTACTAATTTGCACTCCCACCAACAATGGAGAAGGGTTCCTTTTTCCCCTCACCCCCTCCAGCATTTGTTGTTGCCTGAGTTCAGAGTATAGGCCATCGAATTCTAATTCTTAACAACTTGATTACTTGCAGATGTAAAATTCAAATTGTGCAAATAGTGTATATATAAATGTAGTAACAGATGTGAAAAATAAAGGAAGCGGGGGCCGATCTTTCCTTAGGAAAGTTTGGTGAAGGGTAATTTGCTGAATAGTTGGAAGGTTTAGTTGTTGATGGGTTAGAGGAAATAATGAATTATAAGAAAGCTGAGTTGTTAAAATCTGTTACAAAACTCTGAAGCATGTTATCATCTTTATAATCTGAATTTTATTAGGGCAAGGGTCATTCATGACCATGGAGTCTATGAGACTCCATTGGAGATAGGATCTTATTGGGCTGGCTTTGAACCTTGATTCTCTAGGGCCCAACCTCCTAACTAATTAGTATTACAGGCATGAGCCATTAGAGGCTGGCTGAATGAGGAGATTTTTAGATTACTTGGTCATTATTTAGAGTACAATTATGTAATATAATCCTAGTAAATCCCGAACAGTTTTTCTTTCACCTACCCCCTGCTGTAATTTTTTTTTATTCCATGCTAATCTAATCGTCATTCTATGTATTCTATGGCATTTAATTAGAACTGATGCTGTCTTTTAAGATGATTGAGTCTTTATATTCTGCCTAACTTTTAAAAATTTATAGAAGACTAACTCCCAGCATATTAATTGGCTTCCCTAATCATATTTATAAGCTTTTTCCCTAAGAAAGAGAGCTGTTATAGCTGTAAGAAATCATCTAGAGGGCTGGGGATATAGCCTAGTGGCAAGAGTGCCTGCCTCGGATACCCGAGGCCCTAGGTTCGATTCCCCAGCACCACATATACAGAAAACGGCCAGAAGCGGCGCTATGGCTCAAGTGGCGGAGTGCTAGCCTTGAGCGGGAAGAAGCCAGGGACAGTGCTTAGGCCCTGAGTCCAAGGCCCAGGACTGGCCAAAAAAAAAAAAAAAGAAATCATCTAGAGCGGTTGCTGGTCCCTCAGGCCTTGTAATGCCAGTTACTTAGGAGGCTGAGATTTGAGGATCTTGATTAGAAGCCAATCTGAAATGGAAAATTCATGAGACTCTTATCTCCGGAAGTGGAGTTGTGGCTCAAGTGGTAGAGCGCTAGCCTTGTGCACAAAAGCTCAGGGACAAAATTCATTCCATCAAATGGAAACAAGGTTTTGTATTTGTTGTTTTCTTTGTCATATCTGTCTTTAGGAGGGTAAGAGGGAAGCACAGAAATAGAGGGACAAAGGGTAAACAAACACAGCATTGGTACTCACTAGCCTCTATGTTGAAAATGATCTATACAACTTATGGATGGGGATGGGAAGGAAAAACTGGGAGAGAGTAAGGGAAGGGATGACATTGTCCAAAAAGAAATGTACTTGTTACCTGACTTATGTAACTGTATCCCCTCTGTGACATCACCTTTATTATATAATTTTTAAAAGTTTGCTTTATATATTGAAAAAGAAGAGAAAAATAGCTAGGTTCTGGGTTTAGGCCTTGGGATTGATGTATACACACTAGCGCGTGCACACACGCACACACACACACACATACGTAGATAAGTGCCATAGCATGAAAGTAGAGAGAGTTATTTAAATATAGAGTAAGGAGCCCAGACCCCATCATCTGCCTTCCTTGGTATGTGGTGAGGATATTGCTATAATCCTTCTCAAAACCAATAGCACATTATTGAGGTATATATTCCAGGTCTCTGCTATTGAGAATAGTGTAGTTGGAGAGATGGCCCTTAGACACAAAAAGGTAGACCACGTCCTTTCTTAAGAATAAACTAACTGGAATTGAAGATGTTTGTTTCAGTGCTTCAGATCCAGTGAGTCTTTTTTTTTTTTTTTTTTTTTGGCCAGTCGTGGGCCTTGGACTCAGGGCCCGAGCACTGTCCCTGGCTTCTTTTTGCTCAAGGCTAGCACTCTACCACTTGAGCCACAGTGCCACCTCTGGCCATTTTCTATATATGTGGTACTGGGGAATCGAACCCAGGGCTTCATGTATATGAGGCAAACGCTCTTGCCACTAGGCCATATTCCCAGCCCCAGATCCACTCAGTCTTTTGATAATGCTGGCAATGATACCATAAGGGTCTGTGTCACTGCTTTTATCTTGCCATTAGTGCACACTAGTAATTATTTTTGTTTAATACTTACAGGGTCTATTACACTTGAACTTTAGGGCACCATTAGATAGGGAACCAAGTACATTTAATCCTATTTCAAGCTGGAACTTAGAGGTTAGTAACTTAAACTCAAGTTTTCCTTCACATCTGCCTTAGTGCACAAAATTAGACCGCTTCTTATGACTTTACCTGCTTTATATCTAGATTTCCAACTGGTGTGGTGGTGGTGGGGTATATTTTGTATCTCAACACACTTGTGTGGGAGTATGGGGTGGCAACATAGCAAGAGATTCTGTCTCATAAAACACATAAAAATAAAACCAGGGAAACAAACCTCTCCCAGTAATTCCCCCAAACTCCCAGAGTAATGAATTGTGTTAGGCTGAATATTTATACATATTAATATATATAAAACATATAAATATTTAGTTAGCTAAGCTGACTTCATTTATAAAAGTATGTATTACATATATTCACCTAAAATTTTATATACATTCCTGAAAAGGCTATTACTATTTTTACTGTTTAAAAGGAGCTAAATGAATTAGAATTTACTTTTGTTTCTGGAACTAAAATTGAAATTAAAGAATTTGATTCTTTAGTTTATGTGTATTTGAGGGGTAAGGAAGGAGCACAAATGGAGGGACAAAGTAAACAAGTGCAGCGGTGGTTACTTACTGTTGAAAATGAACTATACAACTTGTGAGTGGGGTCAAGAGGGAAAAATCTGGCAAAGCCAGGGAAAAAAAGCCATTGTCCAAAAAGAAATGCACTCATCACTTGCATAACTGTAACTCCTCTGTTCATCAGCTTTATAATAACAGTAAAAAAAATTTTTAAAAAAAGGACTAGATGCATGAGTTTGCATTAAAATGCCATATTCAGCCAGGCACTGGTGGCTGCTCATGCCTGTAATTCCAGCTACTCAGGAGGCTGAGATCTGAGGATCATAGTTCGGAGCCAGCCCAGGCAGGAAAGCCCATGAGACTCTTATTTCTAATAAAATACGCAGGAAAAAGCTGGAAGCAGCGCTGTGGCTCCGGTGGTAGAGAGCTAGCCTTGAGCACAAAGAGGCTCAGGGAGAGCGGCCAGGCCCTGATGGCCCTGAGTTCAAGTCCCAGGACTGGAAAAAACAAAATAAATACAATACCACATTCAACTCTCATTCTTTGTGCCAGGAATAGTGAAGAGATTGAGAGATGGGGGGTTGCTTAGAAGTAAGAATTTTGAAGTCAAGTTGATCTGAATACATACCACAGCCTTGTTACTTATTAGTTGCAAATTGTTAGACCTTGGAGCTTTAGTTTACTAATCTCTAAAATTAGTATCATGATTTATATATATTATATGAATTGTTTTGACAAATAGAGTAAAAGACAGAAAAACAGTATAGTATACACTATTTAAGATATTACTAATCATAGGTCTGTTAGCTGAGTATTGACAGGAAATGTCTTATTACAGAATAGAATGGAGTGATTTTTGCCACACTATGCTGTGTTCTGTTTTGGTTGAAACTTGTAGCTCTTCTTTGTGGTCTTCCTACTGTTAGGAAGCCATGTCATTTCTATGGAGTATAAGTCATTGGGAAACTTGCAGACGAAACCTTAACTTTAAGGTTTTGTTGAAATTGAGCTAGAGTAGTGAAAGTATGGTGCAGGGCACTGTTTTGATGTTGTACCTATGTCCAGTTTCCTCAGTGATGTAGCCATTAGAAGCAAGAATGGCCACACAGGGCAAAAAGTCCAGCAGGCAAATGAGTGAAGCCAGTAATCTACAAGAGATGAAAGATACAAATATATATGACATGTACTTACATAAAACATTTATACACTATATATTTATAAATATACACCTATATATAAAAATACATAGTGTATGTGTGTGTATATGTGTGTATTTTTCCTGAAGTAGTGCCGTATTCATTTGTAAAACTATGTAGAGAACCTGTTACAGGCACTGTTTGAGATTCTAGGAATATAGAATTCATGGTGGGTTATAGAGTTGCATTCTAGTAAGGGAGGTGAATACATACAAAACATAATAAGCCTCAGAAAATGCACAGAAACATGAAGAGAAATAAGCAAGTATCAAGTTAGGAGAAGAAGTGTCTGTCTGATTGTTTTCGGAAAAGTCTCACTAACCAAGGCTGAAGCTGGCTACAAATTCATGGTCCTCTTGTCTCAGCTTCATGAGTACTGGGATTACCTGTGTATGTGCCACCACTCCTGGTTAGAGTCCTTATTTTAAATTGGATCTTACTTTGAATAGGATGATATGGAAGTCTTCACTAAGATATAGCAAGCAAACAACCCAGAATGAAGGCAAGGAATGTGACCCTTAAAGAAAAGGAATCTAAGCAGGTGGTGTGTTTCAGTCATCATTTAGAAAGGCTCTTAGTGTGAGGGAGCAGGCTTCAGAAGTTACTTTTACCTTAGGAGGGCTAGTCCCTTGTTAAATCATTGAAACTAGCCATATTCTCAAAAATGTCTATGTAAAGGGAAAGTGGATTTGGTGTCGTTGCAAGTCACCCTATATGCTGTGGAACACACGCACTTTAAATTATAGGCTATACCTCTCCAGGATATTCGGATGTCCAGGGTATCTAGTGAATTTTGCCCCTTTGGTTTTTAAGTCTTTTGACTAGCAGAATGCAAATGCAAAACTATTGGATTGACCACAGAGCCACTTAATAAGACTGTTGGAAGACAGTAGCCTGGGAGCCTGCAATTTGAACAAGAACCCAGGTAATTCTGTATCTGTACTGAGGTTTGAAAATTGCCACTTGTAATCTTGTTGATTGAAATCATCTTTACCCCAGGCTTAGTGGGAGGGCAGGCAAGTACCTGCTTATTTAAGACTCATTATTTTTGCGTAATTTACATTAGAGCTTGTATTAACTTTGCATTGATTTAACTTGGCTTTAATCTCTGGTATGCTTGTATCCTTTATTTTAAGGAGTGTTGATGCGATAGCAGAAAACAAAGTCTTCATCTTTCTTGTGTTTTCACCATCAGCCACATCACTAGGAAATAACAGCCTCAGAATAGAGAAGTCTGAATTGGCTCTAGACTGATAAACTTGCTCCTGTTCACATTGAGCACTTGTGTTTTCTGTTCATTTCTAATTATTTATTTGTGATTATTAAGACAATATGCATATACATAATATGTACCTATAACGTGCAAATACCTTAGTAAGAGAGAAAGACATGAGGTTGCTGAGAAAGTAATAGTAGACACTTAAGAATTATTAAATTTGGGGCTGGGGATATAGCCTAGTGGCAAGAGTGCCTGCCTCGGATACACGAGGCCCTAGGTTCGATTCCCCAGCACCACATATACAGAAAACGGCCAGAAGCGGCGCTGTGGCTCAAGTGGCAGAGTGCTAGCCTTGAGCGGGAAGAAGCCAAGGACAGTGCTCAGGCCCTGAGTCCAAGGCCCAGGACTGGCCAAAAAAAAAAAAAAAAAAAAAAAAAAAAGAATTATTAAATTCGGTTTCAAGGTAAGAGAGGGAAACAGTCATCAAAGTTAAATTTAAACAATCTGTGTGTACTGGTCAAACCAGATCCTTAAAAGCATCATAGGCAACCAACGTATTAGTGGGCACATTGTTGAAGAAACTATGCCCCAGCTTTCACTTTAATGTTTCTGTCAGGTTGTAAGAGCTGAGAAAGAAGCTTTTCTGCTATTGTGGTCAACCTCAAGACTTTATACTTAGCCTTTTGTGTAGTGCTAAGGCTTCTGTTGAAATTGGGCTTTTTAGCATCAGTGAAAGCATATACTTTTTATTCTATCAAAGAAACTAGGATTTAGAGAAGTAAAATTGTATTTCCCTGACTAGAGTTAGAAGTCAGGTAATGTGGCTTCCTTCAGTGGAGTCATCCAGGCTTGTCATTAAAAAAAAAAAAAAAAGTGTTCTGCCAGGTGCAGGTGGCTCACGCCTGTAATCCTAGCTACTCAGGAGGGCTGAGATCTGAGGATCGTGGTTCGGAGCTTGCCCAGGCAAGCTCTAATTAACCACCAGTAAACTGGAAGTGGCCCTGGGGCCCAAAGTAGTAGAGTGCTAGCCTTGAGTTGAAGAGCTCAGGGAGAGTGCCCAGGCCCAGAGTTCAAGCCCCAAGACTGGCCCTGCGCCCGCACCCACCTTCCCCCCCCCCCCCCCGTCCAGTGTCCCTTTCCCCCAAAAGATCTGGTTTTGTTTTAAAGTTGCTGTTAGGTGTTCGTTTTTTTTTTTTTTTTCCTGTTTAGTGATTGGAGAGCCCATTGAAGTATGAGTGGAAGTTTATATCTTCTTAATAAAAATTAAATGATATTTAAGAGAGAAGAGCTCCTTAAATTAAGGCATGTGAGTAGCAACTGGTTTTGAGTCTCATTACAAAAATAGTAGAGCTCCCAAAGGGTGGGCGTCTTTGCCTAGCACCATATACTATATTTATATTCTTTTGCTTGTTACCATTTCCTGTATTTACTTTCTTTCACTCTTTGCTCTGCTACTTGATCCCACAAACTTGTGAAAAAGATAACGGTGTAGCATAAGATGCTTGAGTTTGCAGCAGGCTGGACATTAGCCTCAGCTTTGCTTTAAGCCTCTGTTTCCTCTCTGGGACTTATTTTCTCCATCTTTAAAATGAAAGGATGGACTGGAAAATTGTTTACCAAGGATCTCTTCAGCTGGGATATTGCTTGAGTGTGAATCTAAGGTTTTGGTACTGTTTGATGCTGTTGCACAGCATAGCTTCTGTTTTAGATCTTTACCACAGTGCTTCTTGGATGGACTTAAGCCACGTTTTTATTTTAGGAGAAATGTTTCTGAGACTATAGATTTTCTAGATAACTTTTTTTTTTAAGAGTTACATAAGGAGCTGGTGCCAGTGGTTACTCAGGAATCTGAGCTAGGAGGATGGCATAGCAGTTTGAAGTCAGCTGAGGCAGGAAAGTCTGTGAATCCCTTATTTCCAATTAACCAGCAAAAAGTCAGAAGTGGAACTGTGGTTTATTTAAGTGGTAGAGCACTAGCCTTGAACACAAAACAGAAGCTCAATGACAGTGCCCAGGCCTTGAGTTCAAGTTACAGGACCAAAAAAAAAAGTTGTGAAACGTAAGAGTTAGGGAAGGGTACTTGAATCTGTAGGAAGTAATTAATGTGTATCCCAAGTGAATGTTCTGGAATAACAAATACCTGTTGGAGCCTTAAAGGTGGCATTTTTTCTGATTCTATTGCAAAGAACAAGGAAGTTCAAAGTCCATATTTTTTGCTTTGGGAAGAGGAATGCTGGCTTAACCCCAGGCCTGAGAGCTGGAGGAGCCATCTGGGACAGTTTTCTAGCTTTCTCAAAACTCAATTATTAGTGGTATGAATTGAGTTTTTCTCTTAGCTCTGAAAAGCTGCAATTTGACTTCTTTGGCTTTAAACTATGGGAGTTTATTTCCCCTGTAAAAAGTCACCAGCCCAAGGATAGCTTCATGATTCTTAGAGAGTCCTCAGGGCAGGCTGGATGTCTATGTTCTAAAGTGGTAAAAGCACAATCTGGCTCTGTACTGGACACCATTTGGTCTTAGTCTGTATTCTTCTAGGTGGGTGGGGCTCTTTCCATTCCTGCCTGAATGAAAAGCATTTAGCTGACTTCCTGATCATCATGCCCTATCTTGTCTTTCATTTTTTTCTTTGCTTTTTCATTATCCTTTGCTGCAGCTCACCTCTTGAAGTTGTGACTCTTACACAGGCAGGAGCCAAGGAGCTCTGTATATGCTTGTTTATTGGAAGAGAAACTCTAAACGCATGAGTTAGGAAAGGAGTTTGGATCTCTTTCTCTGTTTACAGGCTGAAGTTAGGATGAGAAGAGGGGAAGACAGGGAGGTACGGAGACGTTGATATAATAAGATACTCTAGACTAGATGAAGGGCTTGAGTAAATAGAATTTTAGGCTGCTGACAGTGCAGAAATACTTAAGGAATGCACCAGTTTTGATAATAGGTTATTTTTAGTTTTCAGAAAAAGAGTGGTTTCATCATCATACTGGAATCTTGCAGTCATGTTTGTAACCTAAACTAATCGGCTTAGGCTGTGCCAGAAAAGTGTCAGGTGGCATGCTTATTTCCTCCTAACTTTTAGTACTGTTTGGCTTAACTCCTGCAATCCTGACGCTGGTGGGAGGAGTGGGTGACGGGTGAGCTGCTGCTGGTTGAGATGCCTGAGGAGGAAATTTGCATGTCAGCATTCACTTGGGCTGTAGATGTACTCCTTAAAACCAGAGTGTGTCTTGTACACCACAAGCATGACTTTTGGTGAAACTTCCTTAGAACCTGATTTGCTGTTTTCCCAGTTAACTTGACGTTTGCTGCCCATCTCTAGGCTTTTAGACTTTTTTGTTGTTAGGGAGGTACTAGGACTTGAACTTCGGCCTTGCTAGGTGTAGGCAAGTACTTTACTTACTACTTGAGCCATGCCTTTGTCATTAGTGGTTTTTGTAAGGTCCACCCCCATGCAGATGCCCTTACCTGTGTAAGTCTGCACCCAGTACCTGAAGTTACCTAGGTAACTGGCACACCTGGAGGCAGTTACCTCCTTTTCTCAGATCCAGTCCACCTGGTCATGTCTCCCACCTTTTCCTATATTATCTGGCTCAACACAGTCCCCACTCTCTTTCCTTTTCTCTCTTACTCTGTCTTTCTGCCTTTCTCTTTCTCTTTTTCCTCCCCCTTTGAATCCCTGCACCTCCATCTTGTGGTGTGGGCTGGTAGTTTGCTTTCTCCCCAATAAACTCCTTTCTCCTGATCCATGTGGTGGGTTTCCTTTCTGGCGAACCTTACAGTTTTTAGTAGACATTAAGCTGTTTTTCATGCAGCACATCTTTATTGAGTGCTATTAAAATGTCCTTTGGATTTGTTTCTTAGAGATTCTAAATTTTATGCATGTTATACCACTGAAGAAATACCAACCTACCTACCTACCTGTCTGTCCTGGAGTTTGAACTCATGGCCTGGGTGCCATCTCTGAGCTTTTGTGCTCAAGACTAGTAGTACTCTAAAATAAAAATAGGTAGTAAGGGGTTGGGAATGTGGCTTAGTAGTAGAGTGCTTGCCTAGCATGCATGAAGCCCTGGGTTTGAATCCTCAGCACCACATAAACAAAAGGCCCAAAGTGGCTCTGTGGCTATAGAGGTAGAGTGCCAGCCTTGAGCAAAAGAAGCCAGGGACAGTGCCCAGGCCCTGAGTCCCAAGCCGTAGGACTGGGGGGAAAAAGGAAGTAAGAAAAAAAGTACACAACGAGGTTAGCTGTGCATTACTGAATACCGAAATGCTGGGGGCTATTGCTCTTTGGCCACTAGTTTACAACTTTTTTCTGGAAAATATTTTACTCTAATATCTTTTTTTTTTTGGCCAGTCCTAGGCCGTGAACTCAGGGCCTGAGCACTGTCCCTGGCTTCTTTTTTGCTCAAGGCTAGCACTCTGCCACTTGAGCCACAGCGCCACTTCTGGCCATTTTCTGTATATGGTGCTGAGGAATCGAACCCAGGGCCTCATGTATACGAGGCAAGCACTCTTGCCACTAGGCCATATTCCCAGCCCCTTACTCTAATATCTTTAACTTCATAATCAAAGATGTAGGCCAGAAGTTTGAGTATGGCTATTCATAACTATTTTTTCTCATCCTCCTTTCCTTCTTCCACTCCTCCCTACCCCTCCTCCCCTTCCCTTCTCTCCCTTTTCTCTTGCCCAGGTTGGTCCTGAACTCCTGGTTTCAGATTATCCTCTTGCCTTGGCCTCCTGAGTAGCTGGGATTGCAGGCATGTGTCACCATGCTTGTGGAAGACCATTCTCAAAGAAGGGGTGGGGGTAGGGGTTAGGATTTGAATATTGTATGGCTAATTGAAACTATCATGATTGATTAGAACATGGGCATCTTTTATAGAAGTGGGATATTGCAGTGGAAATGGTAGTATTTCCCTAGCAAGTATAAGAACTGGTTAGTAAGTTCTCAGTTATTTCCCTATCAGTTTCACTTTATTATGTGACTTTTCTCCTTTAGGAAGAATTTTGAGGGCTGAGGATAGAGATCAGTTCCCCCCTCCCCCCCACACCAACTGAGCCTACCAACACTCTGGGATCAGTCTTCTTTATTTTCCCCCACCCATAAAAGAACTACTAACAGGAACTTCAAAAGTTTGTTCTTCAATTTAAGAATTAGACTAAAGGAAATAACTAGGTATGGTTCCTTTCCTGTTAAAATTTCTTGCTTTGTGTGTAGACCATGACATTTTAAAGATAGGTGAACAAGATTGCAAAATAGGTCATCCTCATCAACTCAGAAGTTTAAAGAATTAAGAAATTAAGCTGTCTTAGGCACCAGTGGTTCATGCTTGTAATCCTAGCTATTTAGGAAGTGGAGATCCAGAGGATTGCTGTTCAAAGCAGAAAAGTACCTAAGCCTTAACCAGCAAAAAGCAGGGCTGGAAGTATGTCTCAAGTGGTAGGTAGAGTGCCACCTGAAGACAGCTCTGAGTTCAAATTCCAGCACCAATTAAAAGAAAAAAGCAGCTATATATAGCATTTGGAGAAAACGTTAAAATATTTATTTAGGCAAGGGGTTTTAGTGTCCTGAGCCAGGCCATAATAAAGTATAACAAGTGATAGTTTGTTGAAGTTCCACGTACTAGGAAGCTGTAGAATGATTCCATCTGGTTTGTGAGGCAGGTAGCCACTCTCCATTCTATATAGCTACTAGGGCCACATTGTCCAAACACTTTTTTTTTTGGCCAGTCCTGGGCCTTGGACTCAGGGCCTGAGCACTGTCCCTGGCTTCTTCCCGCTCAAGGCTAGCACTCTGCCACTTGAGCCACAGCGCCACTTCTGGCCGTTTTCTGTATATGTGGTGCTGGGGAATCGAACCTAGGGCCTCGTGTATCTGAGGCAGGCACTCTTGCCACTAGGCTATATCCCCAGCCCCCAAACACTTATTTTAACTTACCACATGTAAGTTCTCAGCAGTCATGTGGGAAAATGTTGATGCTGGTTACCAGCATAAACTGTAGTGGTATATCAAGTTTAGGAAACCAGGAGAAGGGCAGAGTTGCTGTGTAGCATAAGCTTTGGGATCTCAGATAATCAGAATTGGAAAACACTTGGGCCCTCAAATTTTACCCAGCCTCTCCTCCATTCTACGTGTGTGTGTGTGTGTGTGTGTGTGTGTGTGTGTGTGTGTGTGTTATTGGTGGTATGGTGATTTGAAGTAGGGACTCAGATTGCTAGGCGAAGTGCTCTACAACTTGAGCCATGACTGCTGTCTGGTCTTTCTTTTTTGGGGGGGGCACTACATTATCATTATTATTTTTTTTCCCAGAAAGGATCTTGTGTTTTTGCCCAAGTAGGCTTCAGACTATAATCCCAACACATATGGGAGGTTATAGGTGAGAGGATGACAGTCCTGCCACACCCAGCTTATTTGTTGAGATGAGGTCTCAAGAAACTTTTGCTTGGGCTGGCCTCAAACTGTAATGCTTCAGGTCTCTACTTTCTGAGTAGCTGGCATTACAGGCTTGAGCTACTGCACTTGGTTCCCATTTTTCTTCTTGAAGAACCCTCATGCACCCAGTTTCTCACAATTAGAGACTCATGACCAGTTTTCCTTCTTTTTACTCCCATACATGTAACTCTACCCCTTATCTTCCTCCCCCCGAACCTAGAGCTGCATGCATTCATTCCATCACTGAGCTCTGCCCCCAAAGTCTCACCTTGTATTTTCAAGCAAAATTCTAATACTCTATAATTTATGTATTAGTACATGGGTATGTGTGTATCTGTAGATACACATACATTCTAAGGACTCTTAAGGACCCTCCCAGTATTTAAAAAATAATAAAACTCTATCAATTTAATATATCAGAATGAATAAGAATCCATCAATATCATTAAATGTCAAGTTATTTAAATGTCCTTCCTTCTTCCCTCCCCTCCCTCCCTCCCTCCTCTCCCTCCCTCCCCCCTCCCTTCCCTCTTTCCCTTCCCTCCCTTCCTTTTTTGCCAGTCCTGGGGCTAGGACTCCGGGCCTGAGCACTGTCCCTGGCTTCCTTTTGCTCAAGGCTAGCACTCTGCCACTTGAGCCACAGGGCCACTTCTGGTTGTTTTCTATATATGTGGTGCTGAGGAATCAAACCTAGGGCTTCATGTATACGAGGCAAGTACTCTTGCAGCCTCCTAAACGTTTTTCTGGAGTAAAAATTTTATGGTTTGAATTAGAATCTAAGGTTCACACATTGTGATTGGTTGGTAGGTTTCTTTAGCCATAGGCCCTTTTCCCATTTTTCTCATTTCTCTCCCCTTCTCTCTGTTGCTATTTTCTCTTTTCTTTTTGTACTGGGGTTTGAACTTGGGACTTGGTCAGTATCTCTGAGTTTTTATGCTTAAGGCTAGCACTCTACTACCACTTGAGACACAGCTCCACTTTTGGCTCTTCAGTGGTTAATTGGTGATTGGAGTTTCATGGACTTTTCCTGCTGGGGCAGGCTTTGAACTGTAATCCTCATTTCTCAGCCTCTTGAGTAGGTATGATTACAGGCATGAGCCAGTGATGCCTGGCTCTGTGTGTGTGTGTGTGTGTGTGTGTGTGTGTGTGTGTGTGTGTGTGTGTGTGTGTGTGTGTGTGTGTGCGCGCGCCAGTACTGGGAATTGAACTCAGGGACCAGGTGCTATCCCTGAGCAGAGTTCTTTTGCTCAAGGCTAGCACTCTACCACTTGAGTCACAGCTCCACTTCAGCTTTTTCTGAGTAGTTTATTCAAGATAAGAGTCTCATAGACTTTCCTGCCTGAGCTGACTTTGAACCATGATTCTCAGATCTTAGCCTCCTTGAGTAACTAGGATTGTAGTACAGGTATGAGCCACCACTTCTCTTTAAAAAGAAAAAAATTTTCTTAACATTTCTTAGCTATCGTTATGTAGTAAAATTTCATAGCTTTGTAAAAAGATAAAAAATTATATCACTTTTTTCTGTAAGCTAGAACCTGGGCCTGTAGCTCAAACTTGTAATCCTAGCTACTTGGGAGGCAGAGGTGTAAAGACAGTGGTTTGAGGCCAGCCTGGACCTGTTAAAAAGCAGTTTTTTCTATGACACATTAGTAAATGTTATGTTCATGTATGTCAGCAACAGAATTTAGTTGTCAAGAATCAGGAAGAGGAGCTGGGAATATGGCCTAGTGGCAAGAGTGCTTGCCTCTTACACATGAAGCTCTCGGTTCGATTCCCCAGCACCACATATATAGAAAATGGCCAGAAGGGGCGCTGTGGCTCAGGTGGCAGAGTGCTCGCCTTGAGCGGGAAGAAGCCAGGGACAGTGCTCAGGCCCTGAGTCCAAGGCCCAGGACTGGCAAAAAAAAAAAAAAAAAAAAAAAAAAAAAAAAAAAAAAGAATCAGGGAGAATGGGTTGACTATTTCCAGACTTTGATTAAGAATGACCCAGTCTTTGGGTTCTTACAAGTTATTACTATGGCCATGGTAGGTAAGCCCAGAGCTCAGACCCCAGGACAACCACTGCCAAAATAATAGTAATAGTGATGATAATAATGTATTGATTATATATGTTATACTTTGCTAGGCTTTTGGAAGTACAAAAGGAGTACAAAAGAATAAAATTACGGGGGCTGGGGATATGGCCTAGTGGCAAGAGCGCTTGCCTCGTATACTTGAAGCCCTGGGTTCGATTCCCCAGCACCACATATACAGAAAATGGCCAGAAGTGGCGCTGTGACTCAAGTGGCAGAGTGCTAGCCTTGAGCAAAAAAGAAGCCAGGGACAGTGCTCAGGCCTTGAGCCCAAGGCCCAGGACTGGCAAAAAAAAAAAAAAAAGAATAAGATTACGTTAAAGCCCTAAGCGAATTTTCTTGGGCTTGGCCACGTGGCAACTGTATATGTTCTTGATAAATTGTATATTGTATATATGTCTACCTGACCTAGAGAAGGGAAAGAAAAACAGGGCATAAGATATCACAAGAAATGTATACACTGCCCTACTATGTAACTGTACCCTTTTTGTACAACACCTTGTCAAAAAATTTGTGTTCAATAAATAAATAAATTAAAAAAAGAATAAGATTACATTTTTTGTGGTATGGACACTAAGTACAAAAATGAGAAATTAGCATTAGCATTGCAGCTACTAAATGTTGACTCTCCCAGACCCCTCACCTCTGCTCATAGACATTTTCCTTAGGTGAACTCAGTCCACCTCATTGGTGTTAGTAACCATTAACTATGGACATGACGCATACACATTTACATCTCTAGCTTACATCACTCTTGTGGACTGTAGACCCATCTAACTTATTGTCAGGCAGGCACTGTTCTTGGTACTTGGGATAGAAGGATGAGCTAGAGAGAAGTGGAAATAAGGGGAGAGGCAATAATAAAGAAATAAAATATCAGATAGGGGTAAGTGCTAAAGAGAGCATAAACCACGGTGATATATTAGAGGTTGAGAACAACTTGTTTGTTGATCCAAGCTTTATTAAGTTGGTAAAATTTATGCTGACCTTTGACCAAGAGGAGTCAGCTGCACAAAGGGATGAGGGATCAGCTAGTGGGAAGGCCATAGGGCTGGAGTGAATTCAGGATGTATGCATTTTATATCAAGGACCTACAGGTGGTGTTCTGTGTGCTTGGTAGGATGTTTACTTGTGCTGGTGTGAGTAATCAGTATCCTCACTGGTCTAGATCTTGGTCCAGTTCGCTGGTCGTGTGTTTAGATGCTGCAGCTGTCAGCAAGCCACACAAAATCTAGATGTTTACTCTTATCTCACATGATAACAGTGTATGAGCCAATGAGACAATGCATATACAGATGAGAGGGAATTGGACCCACAGTGTGTCCCTTTCCGTCTGTCCATCTGTTCGTGGCTTAGACTGGACTGGGGCAGAGAAGTCTTGAAACCGGAAGTGAGCTGTGGCTCACAGTGATAGAGCTCTAGTCTAAAGCCACAGGTCTTTTTTTTTTTTTTTTTTTTTTGGTGTGCCAGTCCTGGGGCTTGAACTGAGGGCCTGAGCACTGTCCCTGGCTTCTTTTTGCTCAAGGCTAGCACTCTACTTCTTGAGCCACAGCCCCCACTTCCAGCCTTTTCTGTGTATGTGGTGCTGAGGAATCCAACCCAGGGATTCATGCATGTGAGGCAAGCACTCTTACCTCTAGGCCACATTCCCAGCCCCAAGCCACAGGTCTTTAAAGCCCATGACTAACAACAACAACAACAACAACAAAAAAAAGGATTTTAAATTTATTCATTATGACTGTGAATGTGGCCCAGCATGCACAAAGCCCTGGGTTCAATTCCTCAGTGCCACAGAAAAAGCTAGAAGTGGAGCTGTGGCTCTAGAGGTAGAGAGCTAGCCTTGAGCAAAAAGAAGCTCAAGGATAGTGCCCAGGCCCTGAGTTCAAGCCCCAAGACTGGCAAAAAAAAAAGTTCGTCACTGTTATCTTTTTCTTTCTCCCTCTAAGTAGTTCCTTCATTTGATTCATATTCTGTGTTTATATATGTGTGTGTGTGTGTGTGTGTGTGTGTGTGTGTATGAAAGCCCATGAATATGTATGTCTTTTGGATCTAGCTTCCACATATGAGTGAAAACACTTTTTTTTTGGTCAGTCCTGGGCCTTGAACTCAGGGCCTGAGCACTGTCCCTGGCTTCCTTTTGCTCAAGGCTAGCACTCTGCTGCTATGCCACATTCCCAGCCCCACATTTTGGTTTTACTTTTTTTTTTTTTTGCCAGTCCTGGAGACTGAACTCAGGACCCGGTCCCTGTTCTTGAGCTTCTTTTGCTCTAGGCTAGCACTCTACCACTTGAGACATAGCATCATCTCTGGCCTTTTCTGTTTATGTGGTACTGAGGAATCGAACCCAGGGCTTCGTGCATGCTAGGCAAACACTCTGCCACTCAGCCACATTTGCAGCCCTGTTTTTCTTTTTTTTTTTTTTTAGCTTAGCTTGTCTCAGAACGATGTCCTCCAATTGCATCTTCTTCCCTGCAAATGAGACCATTTCTGTGTGTGTGTGTGTGTGTGTGTGTGTGTGTGTGTAATAGTATGTATTCACATCATATCTTCTTTATTTGTTGGGCAAGTTCTCTGCTCCCATCATGTGTTGTGAATAGTGCTGCAGTGAACACAGGAATACGGTGTCTTCCCAGTGTACCCAGTGTATTGATTTACTCTTCTGGAATCTGTGCCCAACACAGCTTTGGTGGGGAAAGTCTACTTTTTTTTTTTTTTTTTGACAGTCCTGGGCCTTGAACTCAGGGCCTGAGCACTGTCCCTGGCTTCTTTTTGCTCAAGGCTAGCACTCTGCCACTTGAGCCACAGCGCCACTTCTGACCATTTTCTACATATGTGGTGCTGGGGAATTGAACCCAGGGCTTCATGTATATGAGGCAAGCACTCTTGCCAGTAGGCCATATTCCCAGCCCTACTTTTAATCTTTTGATGAACTGCAATACTGATTTCCATAGTGGTTTCTCTGGTTTATAGTCTTACTGACAGTGTATGAGGGTATGTTAATTTCCCCCTAACTCTTCGCCAGCTGTTTTTATTTCCTTATTTCCTTTGGGGCTGTCATTCTTACTGGAGTGACATGGAAACTCAGTGTGGTATTGACTAGCATTTCCTCCCCCCCTCCCTTTCTCTTTTTTTGGTTGTAGGGCTTGAATTCAGGGCCTAGGTGCTATTCTTGATTTTTTTTTTTTTCAAGGCTAGGTTAAGGTCACAGAAAGAAAGTGTGATAGGCTGTGTTCATCTTGGATCTACCACAAAGGAATTTAATTAAGCAGGTAGGGGAAAATTGTTATGACCACTGTTGTCACTGAGATTTTTACCAGTAAACAGTCCACTTATCTCATGTTTGTTTCTTGAGATTCGAGAGAGATTGACTGCCAACTTGGAATGAGAAAGAAATAGAGATAAAAGCTTGCTGGGAGGAGAGTGGAAAGGTTTTCTTATACAGCAGGGCAAAGTGGAAAGATGGGCAAGGTAAGCTTTGCCTCGTAACTAACTGTCTTCTCAGCCTCGGGCCTGGAGTGTTGGCCATTCCAATGCTATGATTACAGGTGTGTATCATCACTGTCCTTAGCTTTGTCCAACTTTCTTAAAACAAGTGAACAACTAACAATTTTAGACATGTGGTTCTATTGCTAACCCTCATAATCATGGGCTAATTGCAAGGAAGCCTAGTTTGAATTACAGACTATTTGTTAGAAGAAAAAGCAGAGCCAATTTTGGTGGTTCTTTGAAAGAAGATGGCCACTTCTCAATTAAATAATACTGATCTCATTTGTCTTATCAATTATTTAACAGTAAGTGATCCCCAAATGCATGAAATTCTTAATCTTTTTCTAGTTGCCCTCCTCCCCTTTTCCACCAGTTATGGATGGGGCTTGACTCCAGGGTCTTCGCACTGGCCCTGATGTCTTTTTTGCTCAAGGTTAGTAGCACTCTTCTACTTTGACCCACAGTGTCACTTCCAGTTTTCTGGTGGTTAATTGGAAATGAAAGTCTCATGGACTTTCCTGCCCCAGCTGGCTTTATTTAAACTGTGATCCACAGATCTCAGACTCCTTAGTAGCAAGGATTAAAGGTGTGAATCATCAGTGCCTGACTTTGTTTTTTGTTGTTTTTTTTTTGGCCAGTCCTGGGGCTTGGACTCAGGGCCTGAGCACTGTCCCTGGCTTCCTTTTGCTCAAGGCTAGCACTCTACCACTTGAGCCACAGCGCCACTTCTGGCCATTTTCTGTATATGTGGTGCTGGGGAATCGAACCCAGGGCCTCATGTATACGAGGCAGGCACTCTTGCCACTAGGCCATATCCCCAGCCCAGTGCCTGGCTTTTTTTTTTTGGCCAGTCCTGGGCCTTGAACTCAGGGCCTGAGCACTGTCCCTGGCTTCTTCCCGCTCAAGGCTAGCACTCTGCCACTTGAGCCACAGCGCCGCTTCTGGCCGTTTTCTGTATATGTGGTGCTGGGGAATCGAACCTCGTGTATCCGAGGCAGGCACTCTTGCCACTAGGCTATATCCCCAGCCCAAGTGCCTGGCTTTTTGTTTGTTTTTAGCAGTATTTTTTTTTTAAACTTTACTTTTTTGGTCCTAGGGATTGAACCCAGGATGTTGTACTTGCTAGGCAAGTGCTTTGCCACTGAGCTACATCCCAGCCTTTGTTCTAATTTTAGAATTGTTTTCACTCTTAGTTCTGTAGCAAGGTACAAAAGAGGCTGATGTACAGAAATGAAGTTGCGAGTCCTATGCTATTTCCAGCTTTCAAAAGGGTCTACAAGTCTCTTCATTATTTTGCTCATGTACCATAGAGGGATAAGCATTTCTATCTTCTCATCTCAGGGATTAAATTTAAAAAATTATCCTGGAAGAGTCAGAAGCACTTTCAAATAAGTATTTTAGTAGTCCTCTGTCATGGAAATCACTGCTATTAACTAACTTCTTTTGATGTGGGAAGGCCAATGCTCTACCACTTGAGCCACAGCTCCACTTGTGGTTTTTTGGTGTTTAATTGGAGATAAGAGTCTCAGGGACTTTCCTTCCCTGGCTGGCTTTGAACTTTGATCCTCAGATCTCAGCCTCCTGGGTAACTAGGATTACAGGCATGAGCCGCCAGCACCTGACCTTAGGGTTTGATTTTTAATTAGAACTTCAGTGGACTCCTTAGACCAGAGCTCCCAAAATAGTGTGGGAGTTATCCCACACCAGTCTTGTCTTTCAGTTTCAAACTTCTCTCCCAAATCTGCCTTTTATTCATTTCAGATAGTTGAGTTTTTTAATTTTATTTTATCCAGTTTATTCATTCTGGAAGTATTTTGGGAACAGAAGGACACAACCATGCCTGTGTATTAACATCTTAGTCGCTGCAGGCAAGTGTTCTCTCTGGGGCTTTCCTTCCTCGGGAAGCAAGAAGTTGGAATCTGTATCTCTAAGGGTTTTTTCAGCTCTGCTTTTAGACACATATACTCACCACCACTCACCACCAACAGTGACAGTCAAGCAGCACCAGAAGAGATGACTGAGGGAAGTGGTATAGGTGGGAAGTGCTATGAAGGGGCTGAGAGCTTGATAGTATCTGCAGTTATCCTTTAGTTTCTGACCCCCACAAAGGCCAGTACACTGAAGATTCAAGAAAGAAATGGCTTTCAGAAGCAAGGGGAAGGAATTCCTTTTTGCTTCCTACCCTTAGAAATTAAGGAGACAATGTAGACAGTTGAAAACAACTCAGGACTGGGAAGGGTTGCAAAGGCCTTCAATCTCAGCACTCAGGAGGCTGAGGCAAGAGGGTCTTTTTGTTTTGGCCAGTCCTGGGCATTGGACTCAGGGGGCCTGAGCACTGTCCCTGGCTTCTTTTTGCTCAAGGCTAGCACTCTGCCACTTGAGCCACAGTGTCACTGCTGGGGAATCGAACCCAGGGCTTCATGTATATGAGGCAAGCACTCTTGCCACTAGGCCATATTCCCAGCCCGGCAAAAAGGTGTTGAAAACAACCCAGTGAGACTCTTGTCCAAAGTAAAAAAGAAAAGATCATCTGGAGTTCTTGTTTGACTTTTGGCACTGCATTTCATCCTATTTTGAAAAGAAAAAGGCCTTAGCAACATGTCAGCAGATTTGGTGGTGGGTCGTGGGTGCTGCGCCTGTTGGAGGGGCATAGCTGCCACCATTACGTCAATAGAGACTTCAGTGGAGATAGACTAGACTCTGTTTTTTTAAAAAGCTGGCAGAGCAGAAACTTTATGACATGCCTCAGATACAAGTGTAGTAGATTCACATAGCCCAAGATTTACATAGCCATTTGTTAGATCTCTAAGAAGACAATAAAAGGAGAGTCAGCATTGTAAAGGAGCCTTTCCAGACATTGTTTTACATCCTGACTGCTGATGACTAAGCTGTAAGATCTTGGGAAAAACCACTTGGCTGGGAATGTGGCCTAGTGGTAGAGAGCTTGCCTAGCATGCATGAAGCCTTGGGTTTGATTCCTTAGTACCACATAAACAGAGAAAGCTGGAAGTGGCGCTGTGGCTCAAGTGGCAGAGTGCTAGCTAGCCTTGAGCAAAAAGAAGCCAGGTACAGTGCTCAGGCCCTGAGTTCAAGCCCCAGGACTGGCCAAAAAAAAAAAAAGTTATATAATTGTTTGAAAGAACTAAGAGAAGGGCTGGGGATATAGCCTAGTGGCAAGAGTGCCTGCCTCGGATACATGAGGCCCTAGGTTCGATTCCCCAGCACCACATATACAGAAAACGGCCAGAAGCGGCGCTGTGGCTCAAGTGGCAGAGTGCTAGCCTTGAGCGGGAAGAAGCCAGGGACCAGTGCTCAGGCCCTGAGTCCAAGGCCCAGGACTGGCCAAAAAAAAAGAAAAAAAAAGAAAGAACTAAGAGAAAGTTTATTACTGGATTGTGAGGGTGGAGGGTGCTTGAAATTTCCAAGCTTCCATGTCTTTTCTTCCCCACTTGGACTTTTGAAATTTAAGTTTTTTTTTTTTTTTTTTTTTTTTTTTTTTTTTTTGCCAGTACTGGGCCTTGGACTCAGGGCCTGAGCACTGTCCCTGGCTTCTTCCCGCTCAAGGCTAGCACTCTGCCACTTGAGCCACAGCGCCGCTTCTGGCCGTTTTCTGTATATGTGGTGCTGGGGAATCAAACCTAGGGCCTCGTGTATCCGAGGCAGGCACTCTTGCCACTAGGCTATATCCCCAGCCCTGTTTTTTTTTTTTTTTAATAGTACTGGGGCTTGCACTCAGGGTTTCACAGAAATGTCCCTTGCCTTTTTTGCTCAAGGCTAGCCCTCTACTACTACTTGACCCACACCTCTACATTTGTCTTTTTTGGTGGCTAATTGGAGATGAGTCTCAAGGACTTTTCTGCCTGGGGTAACATTGAACTGCGATCTTCAGATCTCAGCCTCCTGACTAGTATGAGCCACTGGCATCAGACTGAAATTTAGATTCTTCATCTATAAAACCCTTACATTATGTATTATGTACCTGGGTAGATATTTTACAGATTTGCACGTATATATTATGTATATATATATTTAAAATTAATGTTGTTTGTTTGTTTGTTTTTTTTTTTTGGTGCCAGTCCTGGGGCTTGACTCAGAGCCTGGGCACTGTCCCTGAACCTTTTTACTTAAGGATCATGCTCTATCACTTGAGCCACAGCTCTACTTCTGCCTTTCTGCTAGCTAATTGAAGATAAGTTTCACAGTCTCGCTTGCCTGGGCTGGCTTTGAACCATGATCTTCAGATCTCAGCCTCCACAGTAGTCAGGATTATAGCTGCGTGTCACTGGCACCAGATCTGACTCTCTGTGTATCTGTTCTCTATAAACCTATTTTTCTAGACTGTGGTAACTTTAGTAGAATTCCAGTTGTATCCCTGAGTGATTGTTTGACTCAGCTTCAGTTTTCTTCCTTAAAATAAGAGCACTTACCGAGTTCGTTTCTGAGGTGCTTTTTGGCTTCAAGATACCATATCAGTGTTTGGACTACTGGGGAATATGTGTCCTAATTTAAGGAAAGAATTTCTGGGACCCTGTCATCTGGTAGGGAAGGGGACATCTCTTGGAGCTTCTGTCAGATCCACACTTTGTCTCTTCATTGTATGAGAAGGAAGGCTTTGGTGTGATTCATACTTTACCTGTCTGTTTATTGCTTTTTGTCTTCTGTGTAGGTCAGAGACAACTGCTATAGAAAGATAGTGACTGTTTCTAAGACAACAAACATTGGGGGACCAGGTTGAAGGACTGACAGAGAGCGTCCAACCACCTAAATGGTAAGTCTGCTGCCTGTTGTCCTCCTCCCCCTCCCCCGCCATCTGCACACTAGGGTTGGTGGGTTGGTGGGTATCTACAGCATTTATAATACCCTGGTGCTGCAAGGGTATCTACAGCATTTATAATACCCTGGTGCTGCAAGGGAAGGAGAAAGCTACTAGGTAAGTACTTCATACCTTTGTCAGCCTATATGGTTCTGATATGGGTAAAAATTCTTTTTTTTTTTTTTTTGGCCAGTCCTGGGCCTTGGACTCAGGGCCTGAGCACTGTCCCTGGCTTCCTTTTGCTCAAGGCTAGCACTCTGCCACTTGAGTCACAGCGCCACTTCTGGCCATTTTCTGTATATGTGGTGCTGGGGAATCGAACCCAGGGCTTCATGTATACGAGGCAAGCACTCTTGCCACTAGGCCATATCCCCAGCCCGGTAAAAATTCTTTATATGAAGTTGGTGACCTTGGGCTTAAACCACTTACTGAGTATTTAGAGTATGTCAGACAACAGGCCTCTTTGACATACCTTTACCTCGCCCTTAGTGTTTACTGCAGTCCTACAAAGTCTGGGCTGTTATTATAACCACGAGGGGGCGACATTAGAGAGGTTAAATAACTCCTCCAAGTTCATACATGTATGAGAGATAAAACGAGGTTTCACACCTAGGTTCATTACCACTATGATATTTTCCTGTGAGAAAGGTATATTTTTTGTTGAGATAGTGACTGACAACCTTTGGGAAGCCTTTGTTTTTGGCGGGGGTGGTACTAGGGTTTGGAGTCAAGGTTGTATGCTTGTTAGGCAGGTGGTCTACCATGTGAGCCATACTTCCAGGCCTTTTATGGATAAGGATTCAGGTTTTTGCACATGGCTGATTCTCCAATTATGCCACCTGTGTCCTAGGATTAAAGATGTGTGCCACAACACCACTCTTATTGGTTGAGGTGATATCTTGCTAACTTATTGCCCTCATGGACCTTGAACCTGATCCTCTGAATCTCTACCTCTCAAGTAATAAAAGAAACTTGCCTGGCTCTGGTGGCTCAGGCTTGTCATCCTAGCTACTCAGGAGGCTGATATCTGGGGATTGTGGTTGGAAGCCAGCCTGGGCAGGGAAGTCCATGAGGCTTATCTCTGATTAAGCACCGAAATCCAGAAGGGGGCCTATGGCTCAAGTAGTAGAGTGCTAGTCTCGAGCAAAAAAGCTTGGGGACAGTGCTTAGGTTTTGTGTGCACAGATGTACACACGTAGATACACAGTGATCAGCCAGTTCCTTTTGTTAGCCCTAGGATTTTTGTGTGCCCATTACTTTATTGACAGGGCATCAGAGAGCACTAGTGGTATAGGAACCAGAGAAATGAGAACGAATGTGGCCAGTGGCCAAGGAGATCTAGGGGGTTGAGTTATTAGATACTGGGAGGAAAGGTAGACCTTTCAGTCTGTTCATTCCACCTCGGAAAGGGGTAGTTAGAAACTATAGGTACTCTTGAGGGTGTGGGAAACTTCCTGGAGTAATTTCCAGTCTCAGGTTATGAAATTAGTTTCTTTTTCCTTTTTTTTTTTGCTGCTGGTACTGGGGCTTTAACTTAGAGACTCATACTCTTTAGCTCCACGCTCCACTCCCCTCACCCACAGCTGGTGCTCTTTTATCACTTGAGCCATAGCTCCACTTCCAGCTTTTTGCTGATTAATTGAGATAGAGTCTCATGGACTTTCCTGCCCAGGCTGACTTCAAACTACACTCCTCAGATCTCAGACGCCTGAGTTGCCAAGGATTATAGGTGTGAGCCATTAGCACTCAGCCTAAAATTAATTTCTGATTGGGTAAAGTCAGTTATTTGGTATCATGTTATTCACGTCCCAGTGCCTTTTCATATAGTTGATGAAATTTGGGGGAGGGGAATAGTTTTATCAGCAAAACTTGTTAAACCTATTTATAGATAGAACGTATTTTATACACTGGGACTGGTGTTCTGATGACAAAAACCTGAACACTTACTATATGCCTGGCCACACTTCTTAGAGCTTAGTGTCAGGATTAAATAAAATAGAAAAAGCCTTGGCTGTCCAGGATTCTATTTTGATGGATAGAAACAGATTAAGTGTGTGTGTGTGTGTGTGTGTGTGTGTGTGTGTGTGTGTGTGTGAGTGTAAATGATCTCTGCCAGATGATATGTGCTAAGAAGGAAATAACGGGATATTTGGTTAGCGTGATGGGACACTGAGCGCTTGCTGCTTTTATATAAGGTGGTCAGAAAAGCCTCTGAAGATGGGACACTCTAAGTTGTATTTTTATTGTTATTGCCATTTTTTTGTGTGTGCCAGTACTGGGGCTTGAACTCAGAGCCTGAGTGCTGTTCCTTGGTTTTAGTTTTTTCCCTCAAGGCCAGCACTCCTGGCTTTTTGCTGGGTAATTGTACAGTGTGAAGTTGGATCAGTGGTCCCTCTAAAAATCCTTTCCAACCTGAAGAATCTCTGAATGCTAGAGGGCTACTCACCCTAAGGTTTGAATGTGTGTGTCTGTAGAACATGAACTTGTGATTCTCAAGAAAAGCTACTTCCAGCTTTTTGGTGGTTAATTGGAGATGAGTCTCACAGACTTTCCTGCATGGGCTGACTTTGAACCCTGGCACTATCTACTCATTTTTATGGCCCCCTCTAAGCCCTGTGTATAAATTGGCAAGGTTTTTACTGTACCATTAGGCAAAAGGCAAGATTTTGTATGTGACAATCAGTTGAGGTGAATTGGAACAATGGAAATAAGCTTCTTGCAAAAATGTGTAAACAGATCCCAGGTGCTGGTAGCTCACTCCTGTAATTATAACTACTGAGGAGCCTGAGATCTGAGGATCACGGTTCAAAGCCATTTGGGGCAAGGAGGTCTGTAAGCCTCATCTCCAATTAACCACCCAAAAGCTGGAAGTAGAGCTATGGCACTCAGGTGGTAGATAGAACACTAGCCTTAGCCTTGAGCAAAACAGCTCAAGAGACAGCACCCAGGCCCCAAGTTCAAGCTCCAGCCAGTATGGGTGCCCGCGCATAGGCGTGTATGTCTGCACACAGTTACATTGTAAACAGATATAGCTCATGTCTTTATTGTCCTAATTCAGTTATTCAGGGGGCTGAGATCTGAGGATCTTGGTTCAAAGCCAATCTAGGCAGACAAATCTGAGACTGTTGTCTCCAATTAACCGGCAGAAACTAGAAGTGGAGGTGTGGCACAAGTGGTAGAGCACCAGCCTTGAGGGGAAAAAAAACAAATGAGAGCATGGAGCCCTGAGTTCAAGCCTACTACCATCACCTAAAATAAAAAACAAAGTAGAAAACAAAAACAGGGCTCCTCAAACCTCCATTTTTGGAGAATGAGGACCCATGTAGGCTGGGGGAAAAAAGACAGGAGGCTAAGAGCAACAAAGACAAGAGTGAAAGAAAATGAACCTAGAGAAGCTGTGATGGGGCTTGGGGGAAGGGCTAGAGCTGAGCTGAGGGGAACTGGGGAGCCTTTGCATTGCCTAAATTCCTGAGCCTTCCCATTTAATAAGAACTGGACACGGGCTCCCCCTAGCGGTTCTGGGCTTGAAGTACAGCAAATGGCTTATTCCCTTGTGGTTGGAGAGGATTGGCATTTGGTATCTCAGGTCCCTCTTTCAGTTGGTTTATTTTGCTTTAGGCTTTCTCAGAGAGATTATTGTTAGAGTCAGTTCTTCTCTCAGTGTTTGTTTTTCTCTTATGTATTCCTTTCCTTCTTTCTCCTAGTTTTGAACTTAATCCTGCCATGCCATCCTTACTGTTGCTATCATCTTGTGGGTCAGTGCTCCTAATGTCTCAATGGCATTCTCCTTTTCACCCTTTCCCTTTCCTTTGTCTTGCTATGTACCCCAGATAGGCCTTGGATTCCCAATCCTCCTATCTCTGCTTCTGATCATTTACATAACAAGGTGGATATTGGTTGATTGATTGATTGGTGCTGGTAATGAGGCCTTGTGCTCTTGACTGACTTTTCTTATTCATGGATGGTGCTGTACCATTGAGCCCCATTTCTACTTCTTTCTTCTTCTTCTTTTTTTTTTTTTTTGTGGCCAGTCCTGGGGCTTGAACTCAGGGCCTGAGCACTGTCCCTGGCTTCTTTTTGCTCAAGGCTAGCACTCTGCTACTTGAGCCACAGCGCCACTTCTGGCCATTTTCTATATATATGGTGCTGGGGAATCGAACCCAGGGCTTCATGTATACGAGGCAAGCACTCTTGCTACTAGGCCATATTCCCAGCCCTTCTGACTTTCTTTTGCTGGTTAATTGGAGACAAAAGTCTATTGGATTTGTCTGCCTACGCTGGCTTTGACCAGGCTGCTTACTTAGATCATAGCCTCCTGAGGAGCTATGATTATAAACAGGTACCAGCCACTTTTGCCCAGCAGTTTGTATTACTTTTTTTTTTTTTTTTTTTGCCAGTCCTGGGCCTTGGACTCAGGGCCTGAGCACTGTCCCTGGCTTCCTTTTTGCTCAAGGCTAGCACTCTGCCACTTGAGCCACAGCGCCGCTTCTGGCCGTTTTCTGTATATGTGGTGCTGGGGAATCGAACCTAGGGCCTTGTGTATCCAAGGCAGGCACTCTTGCCACTAGGCTATATCCCCAGCCCCAGTTTGTATTACTTTTAAAGTCATAATAGCTCACAGCTACAACTTTTTCCTTATACTGATATATACTAATCTAAGGATTTTTTTTGGGGGGGGGGTTGTGGGGTTTGAATTCTGGGCCTGGGCACTGTTCAGCTCCAGGCTAGCACTCTATCACTTGAGCCACAGTGCCACTTCCTGTTTTCTGGTGGCTAATTGGAGATAAGCGTCTCATGGTCTTTCCTGCCTGGGCTGGCTTTGAACCTTGATCCTCAGATCTCAGCCTCCTGAGTAGCTAGGACTACAGACAGGTGTGAGCCATTGGCACCTGGCTGATCTCAGGATTCTTCAGGGCTTTGCTCTCAAGAGCTTTTCCACATTCTCTCAGAACATTGCTGGGAGAAATATAGTAGGTGCATGTCATCCTCATTTTGCAAGTAAGTAAAACAAGCTCAGTTGGCTGGATTTATTACGGAAAAGTTAATGACTCTTGAGACTGCAGGAGGCAGGTGGCTAAGACTTACCCACTGCCATGGGAATTGGAACTTCTTTTCACCTCTTTCCTTTTTTGCCAGTGTGATATTGGTATCAGCTCGACCTCAAGGACCTGTGATTTTGTGCTGGTTTAGTTAAGCTCACTCAGTCAACAAGCTTGAGCAGCTTGTTATGTTCTTGGCACAAGGGTTACAGATGAGAGCCGAAGTGCAGATTTGAGATTTGCTCACTGACATGGCTTCTGCTTTTCCTCTCTAGACTGATAATGGTCTCCAGTTGTCAAAGAAGCTTGTGGATGCTAGGAGAAAGGTAACTGTTTCTCAGCCCTCAAGTGTGCCTGGATTCCCCCTGGAGCCCGCAGTGGCTGGTAGTAGACATGGCGGAGTTTGCGAGCTACAAGGATTCTGCTTCCAGCCGCCATTTGCGGTTTAAGTTACAAAGCCTAAGCCGCCGCCTGGATGAGTTGGAAGAAGCCACCAAAAACCTCCAGAAAGCGGAGGATGAGCTTCTGGACCTCCAGGACAAGGTGATCCAGGCGGAAGGCAGCAACTCCAGCATGCTGGCTGAGATCGAGGTCCTGCGCCAGCGCGTGCTGAAGATCGAAGGGAAAGATGAGGAGATCAAGAGAGCAGAGGACCTGTGCCATGTGATGAAGGAGAAGCTGGAGGAGGAGGAGAACCTCACCCGGGAGCTGAAAGCTGAGATTGAGCGGCTGCAGAAACGAATGGCCGAGTTGGAGAAGCTGGAGGAGGCCTTCAGCAGGAGCAAGAATGACTGCACCCAGCTTTGTCTGAGCCTCAACGAGGAGAGAAACCTGACCAAGAAAATCTCCTCGGAGCTGGAAATGCTCAGAGTCAAGGTGAAAGAACTGGAATCTTCCGAGGACCGCCTGGCTAAAACTGAGCAGAGCTTGGTGTCAGAGTTAGAAAAACTGAAATCGTTAACTCTGAACTTTGTAAGTGAGAGAAAGTACTTGAGTGAAAAAGAGAAAGAAAACGAGAGGTTGATAAAAGAGCTCACTCAGAAACTGGAGCAGAATAAGAAGCTGACCCGCGAGTACACGCGGAACGCCTCCCATCTTCTCGACAGGAACGACCTGCGGATCGAGGACGGCATCGCGGCCGCTCTGGCCGGCAAGGAGTCCAGAAGGAAGGGCGCGCTCGACTACCTGAAGCAGGTGGAGAACGAAGCGAGAAACAAAACGGAAAACGAGAAGAACCGCAATCAGGAAGACAACAAAGTCAAAGACCTGAACCAGGAGATCGAGAAACTCAAGACCCAAATGAAACATTTTGAATCTTTGGAGGAAGAGCTGAAGAAAATGAGGGCCAGAAATAATGACCTTCAGGATAATTTCCTAAGTGAACAAAATAAAAACAAGCTCTTAGCCAGCCAACTGGAAGAGATAAAGCTCCAAATCCAGAAGCAGAAGGAGTTAGAGAACGGGGAGGTGGAGGGGGAAGAGGCGTTCGTGGCCAGCAAAGGCCGGCACGAGAGGACGAAGCCGAGGGGCCCCCGGGGCGAGGCGCCCGCGCCCCGGCATGTGGCTCGCGAGCTGTCCCCCCAGCACAAGCGGGAAAGGCTCCGAAACGACTTTGCCCTCAACAACGAAAACTACTCTTTGAGCAGCAGGCAGGCTTCCTCTCCCAGCCTGGCCAGCAGGAGGGCAGCCAAAGCTTCCAGCGCAGCGGCGGACAGCGGGACCTCGGAGACCAAGAGGCCCGAGGACCGGGGCGAGGGGAGGAAGGCCCGGGAGCAGCCGCCCGTGCTGAGCCGCTACCCGCCCGCCGCTCAGGAGCACGGGAAGGCTTGGAAGGGAACGTCCAAGCCAGGGACTGAAAGCGGAGCGAAGGGGAAAGTAGAGAAGGCAACGCGGACGTTCAGCGACTCCACTCATGCATCCGTTCCCAGTGACGCTTCCGGTAGAGCTGAGAAGGCCCCGGATGCCGCGAGCGAGCACTTGGGCAAGAGGGCCCCGGCGCTGGGCAGCGGAAGCCAGGTGCCCCCGGCCTCAGGCACCGGCTGTGCCAAGACTGCCGGCGGGCTGGCCTCCTCGCGGAGATCCTCCTCGGAAGGGCTGGCCAAGGGCAAAAAGGCTGCCAATGGTCTGGAGGCGGATGCTGGGTTCCCCAGTGCCAAAGCCCCCATTTTAGCCAAGTACCCTTACACCTCCAGGAGCCAGGAGAGTGTCGTGCAGGGCCTCTTGGCCGCGCACAGGGACGGCACCGAGCAGCCGGTCGCCGGGGCAGAGGACGGCAGCGGCGAGCTCGAAGCTCTGCGGTGTCGCGTCGTCAAGTGCTGCGGCCGAGTGAAGCCAGACTCAGACGACGATCTGGACACGACATCTCTGGTCACCGCCAAGCTGGTCAATACGACCATCACTCCGGAGCCGGAGCCCAAACCCACGCCCACCTCCCGAGACAAGGCCAGAGCCCGCGGGGGCGCCAGGGCCCTGCTCTTTGAGAACGAACACAATGCTGGGACAGAAAATGAACCTGTGAAGCCCGTCAGGGCCTCCACCAATGCCACGGAATTCCCGGACACCAATGGGGCCGGGGGCAAGAGCCAAAGGCCCTTTAGCCCCCGAGAGGCCTTGCGGTCCCAAGCGGTCATCAAGCCCGTTATCATTGATAAGGACGTGAAAAAGATCATGGGAGGATCGGGAGCAGAGGCCGTGTTGGAGAAACAGAAACCCAACTCCAAGTCCGCGTCCAACACGGTGACCAGCAGCATCACCATTTACCCCTCCGACGGCAGCCCTCGGGCCGGCCCCGGGGAGGCACACCGGGACAGGCACACGGCCACCAGCAACATCCAGCTGGGGCCCCCAGACCTGGCCTCCGGCAGCAACCACGTGAGCTCCCCATTCGAGCTCTCCCTTCACAAACACGACCTCACCTTGCAGCTCGCCGAAGCCGAAAGAGCAGGAGATGGCGCCGCAAAGACAAGGCCAGAAACGGTGGTGTCTCGGAGCAGCATTCTGATCAAGCCCTCGGATCCGGTGGAGAGAAACAGCCATAGCTCCCCTGCGGAGACAATCAGGTGGAAAAGCCATAGCGCCCCCTCGGAGGGGGGCTCCGCGGACACCAGGCACGTGACCGTGCGCAGTGCCTGGAAGAGCAAGCACGACCCCAAGTCCTCAGAAGATGCCTCGCCTCGACGAGGGAGAAACATGGAGTCTCCCAATGCCTACACCCAGAGGTCGTCCACAGACTTCTCCGAACTGGAGCCGCCCCAGGCCGCCCTGTCCGAGCAGGGCTTGCGGAGGGTGGGAAACGCGGGCGATGCCCTCGAGGTCTCCTCCAGAAGGACCCAGAGTAGCCTGACTGTGTCAGAGGTGCTCACCCGGCGGAACCGGGCTGGAGACGCATTCACGGCCGGGGCCTGGAGCCACCTGGCAGGCAAGGTGAGTCTCCCTCCTCCCCGCCCTCCCCGTCCCCCTCCACTGGTCTTGGGAGACTAGGACGGGGAAACTGCCCACCGGGCAGCGCTCGGCAGACATGGCGGCTTCCGTAGAGAGAGCACGGACTTGCTCAGCTCCCGCATCCAGCGTGTCCTGTCCACGCTCTCCTGCATGAAGGCGAGAGTGGGCTGTGGGCCCGGGTGGGAAGCCAAGACCAGACAGGAGCAAGTTCTTGCTGCGGGGTGGGGGGAGGAGGAGAGCAGGCCTCCCCCTTCCTGCTTTGTCAGCTAGCACCCAGGCATCCCGGGCCTGCCCGGCCGCTGTCGACCCGGTGCGGTCCTGTCACAGGGTGTGGTGTGGTTCACCACAGGACAGGAATCCAGAGACAGATGTGAGAACGTTGTCTGCAGAGATCAGGGGAGGGGGTGTCTCAGATGCGTACCCCCTTTCTTTGAGAAGGCAGGTAGGTGCTGGGGGTTCCCTGAAACACCTGTGTGTCTCCATAGGCACGAAATTAGCACTTGGCTCCATGCACTGTCTTGCTCAGGCCCTCCAGCAGCATCGTGCAGGTGTTATCCCATTCTTCACGTACAGAAAGGGTTAAATCCTTACCCCTTACAGTAAGCTGAGATTTGAATGCGGGGTTCCGGTCTACTTCCCACCTTCCTAGCTAGTCTGTCTTCTTCGTTCTTATTCTTTGCCCTACGTTTGCTTTGAGAAGTCAGAGAACATTAAAAAGTAGTGCTAGCTGGGTGCCAGTGGCTCAGGCCTGTGATCCTGGCTACTCAGGAGGCTGCGATCTGAGGATCACCATTGGAAGCCAGCCAGGGGCAGGAAAGTCCTGGAGACTCTCCTCTCCAATTAACCACCAGAAAACCGGAAGTGGCGCCGTGGCTCAAAGTGGTAGAGCGCTAGCCTTGAGCAAAAGAGCTCAGGGACAGTGCCGGGGCCCAGAGTTCAGGCCCCATGACCAAAAATAAAAAAGGCGCTGCAGGAGGAGAGTAGGGAAGAAAGATGGGGTTTGGGGCTCCGGGAGCTTTGGGTGGCAGAAAGGGTGAGGGGCAGCCACGTGTTGCTAGGTGGGAAGAAGAGCGGCCACTCTAGTGTGTTTTCTCCCGCCCTGTACGCGGGAAGGGACTCTCACTGCACGCACAGAACTTGGGGGCTGCTGGCCGCTACCCAGGGGAACCATCCCGCACCCCTGAGACACAGCGCAAGCCTTCTTGTCCACTGGGCCCCTCTCTGATTTCCAAAGCATTTCGTGGGTGCTGACTTGTTATTTGCAGTTAGGCTGGGGTCTCCCAGTGCCAGGGCGGAGGGGCCCCTGGCGTTGGGGGGTGTCTTCCTTCCACTGGACTGCCTCGCCTGCTGACTGCTCTCACTCTCGCTGTCGGTACAGGAGGAAGGTGAGGATTGCACGCTCGGTGTCTGCAGGCGAGCGCACAACTCCCGGGAGCAGCCCGAACTGCCTGGGAAGCAGGGGCTGCCTGAGCCCGGCCGCCCGCGGCCCGAGGAGCGACTGCGGCCAGCCAGGCCTTGCGCCGAGGAGAACTGAGGCTGCGCGCTGCCCTCGCTCCTGCTGCTCAGCTCTCCCGCCTTCTGCCCGGGGAAGGATCGGGAGCAGTTCACCGGCCACACAGGGCCCTGGCTGGGAGACTGGGGGAAAGCTGGGCTGTGGCCCAGGTCGTTTGTGCCATTTGTCTGGAGAGGATGAGAGACTACAAACCGGACTCGCCATGCCCAGCCTTCCCCAGTGCACGAGTCCCCCCGCCCGTCCCCAAGGAGCGTGGACCCCCGGCTCCACACGGAGCTGTAGAAACCCTCCACCGTGGAAGCGCCCAGGCCCCGGTCTGCTCCCTGGTGGCTTCTGCGTCATGGAGCAGCCCGGGTGGCCCAGCAATTCTGTCTCCTCCCCACATCCACTTGCTCCTTGTTTGCCCCGGGGGTTCAGCTACCCGCTCCCAGTTCCCAGCCATCCGCTCCAGATATGGGGCGTCCATTCCTTCCCCCTTTAACTTCCTTTCCTCAGACTTGGAAAGCAGCAGGGGTCCGTGCTGCCAGGGTTTACAAGAGCACCCTTAGGTGGAAGCTCCTCAACCTCCGCCCCTGGGTGACCCGTGCTGGGGCCGGGGTTTGGGGGTGGGGGGGGGCAGAGCACGCAGACGCCCAATGGAATAACACCATCGTTCCCCCCCGGCCCTGTCACCTTCCTAAGGCGCCGGAAGTGCGCGCGCCCCTGCGGCTCCCTGGGCGTCAGTAATGCTGCTGGCCTCGCCTGCGCGCGCTCCTGTGGCTAGACTTCATCGCTCCCACGCTGGGGAACCCCTAGACTAAGCTGGGCCTCACCCCGCATCCTCTGCCTTCTAGAAGTGGCCAGCAAGGAGGAAAGCAAACAGGAAGAAGTGAATTCCCTTGAGCCACTCCACAAGCAATAGTTCCAAGAAAGGCATGGCCCGCCCCTCCCGTGTCCTCCCCTGGAGGAGGCCTTGCACTTTACCCACCCCGCGGCCCCTCGTGTCTGCAGGTAGACTGAGGCTGACCTCACTGGAGGACGGGCAGAAGCTGCCCGTTGAGGGCCTCGGATTTGTACAGTTTAGGAAGCCACGTAGAAATAGTGTCCACCACATGGGGAAGTGAAAGAACATTGTGTTCTTGGCACAGCTTTTCCATAGCACACTCCATTCAGGAAGGGAACCCCCGGGCACCCCACGGGCGGCGGCCTTGCTTCCCCTGTGCTGTGACCATTGGTAAGTGGTCTTGGGGGCACCCCAGTGCCTGCTCTGTCACGTGAGTTCCTCGACAGCCTCTAAAGACAATCCCTCAGGTTCTCCGTTCTGCCATTCAGTGTGATGGGCCGCCTCCTTTAGGGGGGCTCCCAGGGGTTGGTGTTTGGGCAGCATCTTCCCTCCTGTCCTCGCCTTTCCGGGCCTTACATTTTCTCCTTTTCCCATGTTTCTCACCCTCACAGCACAAGGACGAGCCCGAGAGGCTCCCCAGGCCTCCGTTGGGAGTCTGTGACAGGATTGGGGGCCTCCGCAGGCCTCCGTTGGGGGTCTGTGACGGGATTGGGGGCCTCCGCAGGCCTGTGTGGCACCACCAGCCTTGCACAGCGCCACGCGCACCTCAGGCTGGCACTGCCGCTCAGCCTGCACGGCTCCTGCTCCTGGGCCTCTGCTGCGAGATTCCTGCTCACAGGAAGGCTCAGAACTTCCTCAGGACCGGAAGGCCGCTCCCTCCCGAGGTCAGAGGTCAGGGCCTGAGGGTGGCCGCCACCTTTGTCTGCCTCCAGGCCTTTCCTTCAGGGACGGAATGTCACCCTCCGATGTCTGTCTTCTAAAGCTTTGCCAATCCTCCCGAAGGCATTGTCGCAGGACTTGCCTTTCCTCACTTTACTCATGGACAATTGAGGACGATGCTTTCACAATCTTTCTGCTGTTTCTTCTGGAATGCTGGCCAGAAACTTGCTCACAAAATGCTGCAAATGTTCACAGCCCCCCTCACACCCCCCCATATTCTCTCTCACTATAGTTGGCAACCCTGAGAGTTCAAAGGAAGTGGAGCTCTGTGGGTGGTCAACTGAAGATATAGGAAGCTAGGTCTGTGGGCCTGAGAAGATCTCCCCAATCGCTTTCGTCTCTGGGTGTCGGAGCCCTAGAATCTGGTGCTGTAGTTCCTGGTGCCAAAGTCTGGATCTTTACACATTTCAGCAGCACCAACGATATCTGTCACTCTTCACATGTTCTGTGGACAAGGGGCAGCTGAAATCTGAGTGCAATAGGGTTTGATTGTAACAGTTACTTCAGGTTAAATATTTGTCTCTAATCTGCACACGTTTTAGAACCGCTGTAAAATAGATTTTTATTTTTAAATGTCCTCAGCATTGCAGAGAATAACTTTACTCACAAGTGAAGGCTGGAGGTTCAGTTCCTCTGGGCTTCAATTAGCTGGCTAGAGGCTGGCTCTAATTCCAAAGTTAGATGGCACATCTCAGAAAAGCAGCCAAGGTGTGTCCATTTGGACCCCCGCCTCATCAGGGATCCTGGAGGAAGCCTCGAAGTACAGGGAGACCTAGGGATAGACTAGTTGTCTAATGAAGCCAAATATTTCCATGGTCCCAGCCAAGAAACCCATGTTTCTGACAGCTGCTTCTCTCCTGCAGCCTGTGCCAGCAGGCGTGCCACTGTGGGAGCCCCCCCCAGCGAAGCCGGGGAGCCCTGACCTACACAGCTGCTTGGCTAGAAGTATTATGTGGAGGGCCACCTGGCATGGTCTCTTGCCATTCTGGTTCTAAAACAACCAGAGAAGGTTATAAGGGTGGTAGGCGAAGCTGTGATGGGCTTTGCGTTTGAATGGCAGTGAATCACTCAACGGGTTAAAGGAATGCTTGGGGCCAAGGGCTTTCAGCTCGTTGCAGGCAAGCTTGCACACCTGTCATGGCCTTGTGTGCGTTGGAGATGGCCCCTAGTGTTTGTTCCTGGCATCCTGGGGCCGATTTAGTTCTTTAGATTGAGAGGGTCAGTGCCAAGTGCTGTGGTTTCCCAGTAAAGGAGTAAGGACGGGAGGCTGGGTCCTCGCTCCCTTTGTTGGTATGGTTTCCTTTGTTGTGACTAAAAGACTGCATTGGAAGAGCTGCTTTTAGGGATTATCTTTTGAATACCCACCCCAAGTGGGGGACACGCCTCAACCAAGACCACAGGAAAGGGGCCCTATTTTCCTGCTGCTTCACAGCTCAGAATGGAATGTATTTTTAAGAGAATAAAGTCTATTTTTTTGTATTTTAAAGATTGGGAGGGCTAGGAAGATAGCCCTCAAATAATCTGTTATGCATTCTAGGCCCCTTTGTCGGGTCTCAGGCTCTTCCACCATGCCTGCTTGCTCGGGCAGGCGCTCAGGCCTCTCCATATACCCCTTGGAGTCGAGGTGCAGCAGCTTCTACATTCCTGCTCTAAACACGGGACCAAGGAGGCCAGAACCTGCCTCTGGAAGCCGGGGCGACGCCACGAACAGTGGCTCAGGGTTCCTTGGGTGCATGTGTATAGTTGAAGCTGCCTGTCTGCATGTATCCTTCGGCTCTAATGCTCTCTGTTGGCTCTGCAGCACATTATGTAACCAATAAAGCTCCCTCCTTTCCACATGGTGTCAGTGATGCCAGTTTTGTTATCTCTGCATTGGTAATAGCTGGTATATTTCACTATTTTAGTTAAAATACTTAGCCAGTTGATGTTGCAAGGACTAGAAATGTTAGTCAAGAGGATTTACATATAACTGCCAGTGAGAATAAAAATCCTTTAGAATGAAGTATTTGCTACAGTTTTTTTTCCAGTTTTGTTATTGTCATCTCTCAAGCTGCCTGTACAACTTATTTAAAAACAAACAAAAATGCCTAAAACCACCAGCAGCTGACAATACAGTAACCTATATAGGTAACAATATACAATGGCAGAGGAGATTGAGATCTAGGCTGTACTCCAAAGCATTTTCCAGTATGTGTATCCCCACCTATTAGTCAAACTTTTTTCAGTTTGTGTACGTGTGCACCAGTCCTAGGGCTTGAACTGAAGGCACTGTCCCTGAGCTTTTGTGCAGGCTAATGCTTTACCACTTGATCCACAGCTCCACTTCCAGCTCTTTGGTGCTTAAATGGAATTATAACTCTTAGGGACTTTGCTGCCTAGGTTTGCTTTGAACTGGCTTTGACCCTGAGCTCAATAGCTATGATTACAGGACTGAGCCACTAGTGCCTGGCAGTGTTTTTAGTGCTGTCATTCCAGGAATAAAAGTCCTCCTGTCAGATCTCGCAATCTTTGGTGGGGGGGGGGGGAAGGGAGGGAATCCCTGGAAGTGTGGCTCACCAAACAGTGGAGGGCCTGCTGAACAATTGTGGCACTGAGTTTAAACACCAGTAACCTCTCAGCAGTGTGATTATAAGGAAGAATTGGGTAATTAAAATGTAGGCTACCAATAGTTTGCTAGGAGCCCTTAGAAGGAGCACTATTCCTGATGTAGAGATGTTTTTACCATACAGAGCAAAGGGCATGAGATGGGACATTATTTTAGATTATCTAGGTTGGCCTTTAATCACAAGTGGCCTTGGAGACAAGTCTGACTAAATGGGAAGGCACATCAGAAGAGTTGAATGGGTTCTTTTTCCAGAGCCTCTTCAACAGAAGCAGCCCCCCAGACCCATTTAGATTGGCTATCAAAAATTCCCAAGGGGAGGCTGGGTGCCAGTGGCTCACACCTGTAATCCTACCTACTCAGGAAGCTGAGATTTGAGGACTGCAGTTTGAAGGCAGCCCAGCCAAAAAGTCTGTGTGCCTCATCTCCAATTAACTACAACAGCTCAAGTGGTAGAGTGCTAGTCTTGAGCACAAAAGCTCAGGGACGGTACCCAGGCACAGGTGCCCAGAAAGCAAAAACCTCTAAGGGGCAGAGTATGACGAGGTGATTGCTAGCATAAAGACTAACCAACTTCACATCACAGGCTTATGGGAATTGGCCATAAGTTACCTGAGTCCTCAGTTCTTAAGTACTACATCCCAAATCTTTTTTTTTTTTTTTTTTTTTTTTTGGCCAGTCCTGGGGCTTGGACTCAGGGCCTGAGCACTGTCCTGGCTTCTTTTTGTTCAAGGCTAGCACTCGGCCACTTGAGCCACAGCGCCACTTCTGGCCGTTTTCTGGATATGTGGTGGTGAGAAATTGAACCCAGGGCTTCGTGTATATGAGGCAAGCACTCTTGCCACTAGGCCATATCCCCAGCCCTACATCCCAGATCTTAAAATCTTATGCTGATTCACCAGAATTGCAAGGTGAGCATGGGTCTATAGGGAGTAAAGGCAGGGTGGTCTGACAGAGGCCTGACTTTGTCCAGAACTTTGTTTTGTGGATCATGGAGTTTGAACTTGGGGCCTGGGTGCTGTCCTGTGCTCTTTTGCTCAAGGCTAGCATGATACCTGTTTGAGTCACAGTGCCATTTCTGGTGGTTAACTGGATCTCACAAACTTTCCTGCCCAGGCTGGTTTTGACCATGATCCTTGGATCTCAAGTGTCCCAAATAGAATTAGAGGTGTAAGACACCAGTGTCCAGCTTGAGGAGTTTTATCTTGAAAACTCCAAGGTTTCCAGGTACATTCCTGGCACACGTCAATCTCAGCGGAAAAGTCAAGCAAGGGAGTCTTAGAGCTATGCTCCTACTCTTTTTTTTTTTGTTGTAGGGCTTAATTCTGGGCCTAGGCGCTGCCCCTGAGCTCTTCAACTCAAGGCTAGTGCTCTACCACTTTGCGCCACAGCGCCACTTCCTGTTTTCTGGTGGTTCATTGGAGATAAAAGTCTTACAGACTTTCCTGCCTTGGCTGGCTTTGAACGATGACCCTCAGATGTCAGCCTCTTGAGTAGCTAGGACCACAGGCCTGAGCCACCAGCCTGGCCTTTTTTTGGGTAAGGTTTCCTAATTTAAACATGGAGAAAATGTGCATATTATTATTGTTATGAGGTAAAACTTGCATTCTCAAAGAAGTAACCACTCAACCCAAAGAAAACAAGACAAATTTATATGAAGTTTTATTCTCAAAATATATATTAAAAAAAACATAAACAGAACCAACCAAACATCAGGAGACTAAGATATCTTAAAGAATTTGCTTGTCTCTATAAACACAATTCCAAATGAATGGACACGTTCTTCCCTGTGCTGCCCATCCAAGGAGCCTGTCGGCTGCTGGTGAGCCCCAGGTCCGGGCAGATTCTGGGGGTCTAGCATTGCTAGGAGTTCTGCTGCCTCCTTGCAGCTCAGCGGCCTCACATGCTGGGGGACTGCTGGGCAGGGACGCCTGGTGTGGCCTGGCGAGGCAGGGTGTACATGGCTCCCAGAAACTGGTCTGCAATCCTTCCTGCTTCTCGAAGCCCACTCAGGAGAGCACCGTGGACTGTGGCTGGGTAGTTCCGGATTGTATGTTCTCCCGCAAAGAAGAGTCGTGGGATTGGCTGTATCAGGAAATAGATGGAAAGCAGCAGGTGGATGGGTTTTCTGCAGTAGTGGGATTGCTCATCCTCCAGCTTGACCACCTGAGCCGCCCTCCGCTCATTCTTGGGTTTAAGTCACCAATTCCTATGGACTCAAGGGCTCCGCCCTCACATTACTGTTCCTGCATTCTACCAACATCTTGCCAGAAAGCATTTTCCTCAAGTTCACAGTAAAAAGGAGACAATGAACAGCCTAGCTCAGTTGGGGAAGTGCACCAGTGCCTCTTCAGCAGTTTACTGATCTCAATTCACACTGTGGGCCTTACTGGCTGGCGGTGGGGGGAGTACTGTGCCTACCTGTTCACCCCTTGGGTGTGGAGGAACCCTGACTGCATTTTGGCAGAGTCTAGATGAAGACCCGGGCAGCCCCTTGGGGGTGCGCCCTGCAGGTGGGCCTCTAGCAATTCTGAGCCACTACAAAAAGACTTTTCTTTAGGTAAAAAATTAAGTTACTGACTTGAATTTAGACTGGCTAGATTCACAAAGCCCAACTAGAACATAAATATGGCTCCTGGTTTGTCTGAGAAATCTAATGATAGAATGACCAAATCTATTTTTTTGGCCAGTCCTGGGGCTTGGACTCAGGGCCTGAGCACTGTCCCTGGCTTCTTTTTGCTCAAGGCTAGCACTCTGCCGCTTGAGCCACAGCGCCACTTCTGGCCATTTTCTGTATATGTGGTGGTCGGTAATTGAACCCAGGGCCTCATGTATACGAGACAAGCACTCTTGCCACTAGGCCATATCCCCAGCCCCACTAGAATGACCAAATCTTAAAACAGATTTCCAAACAGGCCTAGACGGTTTCTGGTTTCTTACCTGTGGGGCACCTGGAATTGAGGGACCAGGAGTGATTGGCTGGGCCATTAAATCATAGTCATTTCCCGATGATCCCGCAGCTACATAGGAATAGGAGCCCCGGGCCCAGGGGTCAGCGCGCCAACGAGACACCACAGTTTCCTTGGGCTAAAGGAAAGACCAGGAATGAAGTCATTACTGACACCAGGGCAGGTGAGGGGCAGACAGAGCGACCTGGGAGGCACGTGATAGATGCCACTTAACCACACACTGAGCCAAGAAAGACCAGACACCCTCGGGCCTCCTTGTATATGAACCTAGAGATACAGCAAGCTTGACCTTTATTATCCTATAAATTCACATGGAACCTTCATGTCTCCTTCCAAGGCTAGACGACTTAAAAAAATCTGAGATTCTCTTCAGAGCCACTAAAAGGACGGGTAACTTGCCAAGTGCAGCTCACAATGGTCCAGCTCCTGTCTGGAGGGTTTTATTCCCACTTGCTGGGTACTGGGTTTGACCTCGAGGTCTCGTGGGCACTCTGCTGTGCCCATGCCCTGCCCTGTTTTGCTTTTTCAGGTAGGCTCACTTTTTTTGGCCTGGAGCCAGCCTGGGACCACGTATCCTTCATATCCTCCTGCCTTCGCCTCCCCAGCAGTCGGGACGACAGGCATGCGCCACATGCTGGAGGGGACGAGTTCTAAACATGAGAATTCAATACACCCAGCACGAACTCAGGCTGCAAGCATGTCAAATAAGCCACACACTGGTTTAGTAGGAAGCCAGATTCCTGCTTGTGCCCCACCTTACCTGGGGCACGGCACTGCTACCAAAAATCCCTTTGAGAATGGCCAGGCACCGGCCAACAATCACATCATCGCTTATGTTCTCCATGATGCCTGCAGCTTCTCCCGCCACCAGGGCTAACAGGATGGGAGCTGGGGAGACAAAGGATGAGCCAGAGTTTTTCTCCAGATTTTCAGAACCCACTGAGCCACAGTTCCGTCCTGTGAAACCTAACATGGGGGAAACAGTTTCTGAACTCTCCCAGGAACAGGCCTTGCTGACCAGTCCAGGGCATGCTCCGCTGTGAACGCTCTTCATCCACCTCAGGCAGGAGTGATGGAGGCGGCGGAGCTAAGGCGGGTCAGCGACTCAGCCTTGCTGTCCCGTCCAGGGCACACCCAGGCTGGGGCCTGGCGCTGAAGGGTGCGCCCTGGGCGGCGTCCAGGTCACGTTCTTTTCTTGGAGTGAGGTGGAATGTAGAATTAAGAACAGTCCAATGACAAAAGGATAACTGAACAGGACAAGGATGCGAAACTACAATTGGAAGGGAAGTGATTGAAAGTTCCAGGGCAAGTGACAGTCTGAGAACGAGAATACCCCCACTTCTAGAAAGCGTCCCTCAGCCTGTCCCTCCCAGTGGATGTGACTGTGTGTGTGTGCTCTAGATACTACAAAGGGATTTTAGAAGTTGCATTGAGTTAATGAAAAATTAAGATATACATACTTGAGAAAATCCTACTCCTCTTACATTTCTATAAGGATAATGCAAACTAGGAAGTGGTTACCTTTGTACAAGTTCCAGAAGAGAAAGAGTTCGCCCCTGCTGGCGGTTGTGCTGCCAACATGCCCGAACAGATTAACACTAGGGTCCCAGAACACTCGGTCAAAACACAGCACCACCTGTCGTGAGAAGGGAGGGCGTGAGCGGTGCGGGGTGTCCTAATGCGGCTCCTTGGACTGCTACCACCCCCAACTGACTTCTTGAAACAGCCAGAAATTGGTCTAGTGAATATATTCTTTGGGATGACATTTTTGGCTCTCATTTGGTAGGTTTGGGTTTTTTTTTTTTGGCCAGTCCTGGGCCTTGGACTCAGGGCCTGAGCACTGTCCCTGGCTTCCTTTTGCTCAAGGCTAGCACTCTGCCACTTGAGCCACAGCGCCGCTTCTGGCCGTTTTCTGTATATGTGGTGCTGGGGAATCGAACCTAGGGCCTCGTGTATCCGAGGCAGGCACTCTTGCCACTAGGCTATATCCCCAGCCCAGGTTTGGTTTTTTTGAAGTGAACATGTGTGGAGCATCCGAACTGCTAGGCCTATGCCTGGGATCCTGGATGGCTGAGAGCACAGGCCAGCGCAGCTGCATGAAGGCCAGGCTGGGTCTGCGGGTGAGGAGGGCACGGGGGGGGGGGGGGGGGTAAGGAAGAGGTAGAGCACGTCACCTTGTTCAGGTTGCCAAATCCCATTCTTTGGACTGCAGACGTTTTCCACTCAGGAAGAGGTGGCACAAACTGAACGGCTGGTGGCTGCTGCTTCAACACCCCCAGGGGGAGGGTACAGAGAACTGCGTCGCACTTATAAATAAAGGTTTGACTGGTGGAGCGCGTATTCACAGCGATCACTTCACAGCCTGGAGAGGGTGGTGGGAAGACACTTGATTATTGGTGCTGACGTGGAATGAAGGGCAGAGAGCACTGAGTGCACTAAGTCGACAGGAATTTCTTCTAGTAGTTTATGCCTGGCTGTCTGAGTGAGGTACTATTTCCCTTTCAGGTAAGAAAACATCTGGGCGCTCACACCTGTTATCCTAGCTACTCAGGAAGCTGAGATCTGAGAATCATGGTTTGAAGCCAGCCTGGGCAGGAAAGTCTGTGAGACTTATCTCTAAGCACCCAAAAGCTGGAAGTGGAGCTGTGGCTCAAGTGTTGGCCTTGAGCACAAAAGCTCAGGGGCAGTGCGTAAAAGCCCTGAGTTTAAGCCTCAGGACTGGCCCTGCAAAAAAAAAAAAAAAAAAAAAAAAGTCCCCAGGAGAACTGAGTGTAAGGCTACACAAGTTATAATGCCAGGGACAAAGGCCATAGTGTGCTAAGTCCTTGCTGCTCGCCAAGTGTTAGGTAACTTAGAGCAACATCAAGAGTGAAGTGCCCCAGCCAGAGCCTCCCCACAGACTAGCTGCTCAGGGATGACATGAACAGGTCCTGAGGCCTGGCGCAGACCACACAGCACGGCCTCCTTAAGAATGCACCACGGGGCTGAGCTGTCAGAGTGAGCTCAAGGCCTCAGAAGTGAAGACACTGACTTCATCACAAACGAATGCTTACCTAGCTGTATACATCTAACACACTACCAAACTACTTGGAGATGTGTGTGGGCTCAGTACATGGCCATTTCTGGTGGCTGCAGACTTGGGGACATGACCCGGTTATCCTCACTGTTCTCCACTGCCTGCTAAGGGCGGAAGACCAACACCATCAGCCAGGAGCTGCCTTGCTGAGAAAAGGAAATGGCAAACGGTTTCGGTGGTGGCGGCAACTCTACAGAAGGGGCTGCGGAATCCAGGTTGGCACCCCTGCCTCCATGCCTGGCAGCCCGAGCCTCAGCGGGGGAGGCGACCAGCCGTCCTCATGCATCGACCTCCCACATTCAACACTGTCAGCTCGAGTGAGCGGACCACAGCTCCTCTGCACTACTGAGCATGGCAATGAGGATGGAGCTATCCCGATGGGAAGCATGGGACAAGGCTGCCTTGAATCAACTGGAGCAGTCAACTAGGAACCAGCCTAAAGTGTCCCTTTGAAGAAAAGCCCAGAACAGGCAAAGAATCAGGGGTGGCCCAACTGGAGTGCAAGGACCTTACCTCCTGGGATTTGAGTATTACTTAGCAAAATTAGATCCATACCTACTGGCTGTTACTTTAACCCTATACTACTATACACACAAGCTGAAAGCACTAAGGCCTTAATTTTTTCATTTATAAAACCTCCATGAGCCCAATCTTTTTACTTAGGAGCTACGCTTTATCTAATGCATGACAAGGAACTATTCCTCAAAGTCTTGCTGCAGCCTTACTGAAGAAAAGGCCAGAGTGTCAGGGGAGGGGCTCTGCCTTACCTGTGCAGTGTTCACATACCTGAAGCGGTGTAGCGCACCTGTCGAACTGCTGTATTCAGCTTAATATCTAGGCCTTCAGCCAAAGCCACAGGCACACACGAATACCCATTCCTCACTGTCAGGTGGCTGCCAGTAAATTCAAAGTCGTCATCCTAAAGAAAGAAAAGGGTCCATTGCCACACTCACCTATGCAGTCTGCACTGAGCTGGAAAAACATAAGCTTAGCCGGGCGCCGTGGTGACTCACGCCTGCACTCAGAGCTTTTCAGATGACATGAGGATTGGAGTTTGAGGACAGCCTGAACACAAGTTTCAAGACCTCCTTCTCGGGCCACAGTTGGATATGGTGGCATTCACCCAATCAATCCCAGGTACAATAGGAAAAGTTGCTTATTTTTATAAGCATAAAAGAGGCACACATCTGGATGGGAGGCAAGACCTTTTCTCAAAAATAATCGGTTGACAGGCCTGGGTGGCTCAACCCTATATCCTAGCTAGAAACTTAGGAGGCCGAACTCGAGAGGGTCTCAGTTTGAAGCCAGCCTGCAAAGTATGACAGGTTCTAACTTTCAAATAACTTGCAAAAGAGAAGGGCTAGAAATGCAGACTGAATTTAAATTCCAATAATGGCCTGAAACCAAAAATGAATAATAATCAGTGCAAAAAAAAAAAAAGAAAGCTAACAGTGTGGTTCCACAGTAGAATGAACTGACTGGGAAGTTTGAGGCCTTGAGTTCAAACATTAATTCTACCAAACAAAACAAAAAGCAAACCCCAAGCTTGTAGAAAGCAATAAAAAGAATTCTCATTCACAATTCAACTCCTCCTCTATGGGAAGTGGGATTATCAAGGACTTTTGTTTTCCCGGAAGCGTTCATCAGCACAGTACCACATAAATCCGTGCTGCTTAAGGGAGGGGTATGGAAACATGGATGGTCAGAAAGCATTAAGACATTTGTTACAATAGCAGATCCACTGTCCTAATTACATTTCATTTACCTAAGAGCAACATCTGTTTTTATTCTTTAAACTTACAGATTCTGAAGTTGAAGAAAATTTCCAAAATTAAAGTTGGCTCAACTAGGTGAAAGCAACCCAGGATTACGAAGGGAGGCCAAAGATAAGTAACATTTGGGCTGGAAATTAAGAATCCCTCTCCCCCGCAATCATCTTAATTCATTTCAATTTACTGTACATTTTTCTATAAAGAAACTTTTTTTTTCCCCCTAGTACCAGGAGTTTCATCTCAGGGTCTTACAGCTGTCTCGGTTGTAACTCTACCACTTGAACCACACCCTAACCCAGCAAGAAAATTTTTGTATTATATAAATATAACAAATAACTTGTGGCCAGAATTTAAAGGATTTAATGAGCTCTTTACAGATTAAATTGTTTTTCTTTTTTGGAGCCTGTATTGGAGCTTGAACTTAGGGCCTTGCATTCTTGCTTGGCCTTTTCTGCTCAAGGCTGGCACTCTACTACTTGACCTATACCTCCACTCCAGTTTTGTTTTGGTTTTTTTGTTTTTTTGGCCAGTCCTGGGTTTGGACTCAAGGCCTGAGCACTGTCCCTGGCTTGTTTTTGCTCAAGGCCAGCACTCTGCCACTTGAGCCACAGCGCCACTTCTGGCCATTTTCTGTATACGTGGTGCTGGAATTGAACCTAGGACCTCCTGTATACGAGGCGAGCACTCTTGCCACTAGGCCATATCCCCAGCCCTCCACTCCAGTTTTAACAGTCTATTGGATTGTCTACTTAGGCTGGCTTTGAACTTCAATTCTCAGATCTGTCTATAGAGTAGGATTACAGGCCTGAGTCACTGGTGCCCAGCTACAACTAGATTTTTTTTTTTTAATTGGCAGAAGTGTGAAGAGACATTTTCATATCCACAAGATCCCATAAGACCAGTGAGCATATAGGAGAGGAGTCCAGCACCCCACCAGAAAGACGTACGCCCTGCTCCACCTGCTGGCATGGCTAACATTTTACTACCATGTTTTGGTGGGGAAGTGAAGCAAATGAATGCAATTTAAAATCTGCTTTCCATAAAATCTAGCAATTCTACTCCAAGGTATTCACACAAGGCATAAACATTCTAGTAACGTCATTACTAGCTAAAAAACCAGAAACAACTGTTTATCCATTTGCTTATCCATTTGTATGGATAAGCAATCTACAACACACTGACATTATACACGCTTTGTGCTGAGTGGGCCAGTCACACGCAGAAGGCTACATACTGTATAGTTCAACCAATAATGAAACTGCAGAATGAACAAAATTATTGTGCTAGGAGCCAAAGCTCGAGGGGTTCATTGCAAAGGAGAAAGAGAAAACTTAAGGATGATGGAAATGCTCTATTGTCCTGACTTCAGTAGTGACTCCTAAGTTTGGCAAATCATTTGTCTACTTAAAATGGGTAAGTTTCTTATATACAGTGGACAGTATCTTCTAACAACATGCACACACACACACACACACACACACGAGTTTCTCTTAAAAGCTCTCTCAGGTGTGTGTAAATGGTAAGTGATAAAGGCATTTTACCTGATCCCAATGTTTGAGGGAGAGGGTAGAAAGAGGTGTGGCATTAGCAAATTCAAGATTTGCAAAATGCCAATCAAGTATTTGTCTGTCTCTTGATGAGAGATACACATCACTGAAAAAATAAGAACAAGAAAGTACAGGGTTAACAAAAAGCATTACTGCTATTGTCAATGAGCTGGAACACTGGAATAAGTCAGGCATGAGGACTGTGCCTCATGTGGAAACACCAGAAGTCACAAAGTAGACGAATACCGTTTCCTGCCTAGCGCCGAGGGCAGTGCTAATCTCACCTCAGTCAGGAAAACAAATTATAGTTGGGGCTTCACTTGTTGGAAAATAAAAAGTTTCTGTGAAATTCTCTCTTCTATTTCGTTTTATTTGATAGTTCTGGGGCTTGATCTTGGGGCTGGGGAACGCAAGGCTAGTGGCTCTACCAATTCTGAGCACAGCACCACTTCCTGTCTTCTATTTTAAGTAAAGCATGGATTTAATTATGAGGGGGAACAGTGTCTCTGATGACACAATGAAGGACAGGCACACACAGAACATCTGTTACCTCCTGAACTCCAATGAACATAATGTGTTTCCAGTCCTAAAAATTAGGATTATGTATGTATGTATGTATGTATGTATGTATGTATGTATGTATGTATTTATTTGCCAGTCCTGGGGCTTGAAGTCAGGGCCTGAGCACTGTCCCTGGCTTCTTTATGCTCAAGGCTAGCACTCTGCCACTTGAGCTATATAGCGCCAATTCTGGCCTTTTCTATATATGTGGTGCTGAGGAATCGAACCCAAATAATTTAAAGATACTCACAGAATATAAATAAAAGCTGTGTTTTATAATTTTCCATTTAAATTTAACACAAAAAGAACAAAGCTATCTCTCTGGTTTTCCATACCTTGGGGGATTAGCTTCCAATTCTTGAAGTTTTTCTTCTAGCTTTCCTTGTGTTTCAGCTAATTCATCATACTCCTGGTAAGATTTTAAAAATTAAGAGAATTTATTCCATAAGATGCAATGATCTGTGCAGCTTATTTATTATCTAGAGCAGGGATTCCTATCCTGGGGACAGACAAGCTACAAGCCTGGCTAAGGTGCGGGAGGAGGGAGATTCTAGAATACAAGGATGAAATTAAAGCTGACACATACTCAAAGTACAGATAAAAAATAACTACCATTTGTATGAGGATTTATCATGGCTCAAGTGCTAGAATAAGCACGCAGAGACAGAATTTTATTTAAGCTTCACAACTAGTTTACAAGTTAGGATTTATCAATGCCTAACTTGTGATGGAGACACAAATTAGGGATTGAAGCTAGCTCTGCGCGCCTATGGTTATGTGGCACCTGTGACTGGCTGGTACCAGGCCCTCTGAGCTTCCCCCATCTGTGCTGTAGGCACGTGTCACAACCCACCTTGCACAGGGCAGTCAGGTCCCGGTGCTTGCTTTTCACTAGGAACTCGGCAGTGATATCTCTGGGAGGCTTCACTTCAGAGGCTTCTTTATATTGCTGATGGAGCTCTTTAATTTTCTCTTTCAAATTTACCATCTAAGAGGGAAAAGTACAAATTTACTATTCCAAATTGCAATGGAATTCTATCCCCAAATAACACATACCCTTGTCTTTGGCTCCTGCTCTAAATTACTGGGTGAAGTCCTTGGAAAGCTCAAATACCTTCTCTGCATTAGGGCACTTGAGAAACAAGAATGAAGCACTTGTGAAAGGGCAAGAATATTCATTTTTTAAAAAAGTACTGGTGAGTCTATGAGTTGTTTGCCACAAGAGCTGCCTTCTTCTCCGACTCCTGCTGCTATGTTCTGGTTTACCACGGGCCAGGAACAATGGGCTGAAATCTCTGAAACTAGACATTCTGTGAGGCTTTGATGTCCAAACAGGGCGCTGAAGCCAACGTGTAATGATGGCATGGCAAGTCAAACTCAATCATCCGAGCCAAACCAGGAAGCTGTGACAAGACTGGGGAACCACAGAGGTAATGTGGAGAGGCAAAGAGGTTTAGCCACATCACCTATCAAACACGTCTCTTTTTTCCGTGCATGTGCGTGTGCGTGCATGCGTACGTGCGTGCGTGCGTGCGTGCGTGTGTGTCCCCTGGGGTTTGAACTCAGAGCCTGCGCACTATCTTTGACCTTTTTGGTGGTTCACTGGAGATAAGTCTCATGGACTTTTCTGCGTGGGTTGGCTCTGAACCTCAAACTTCAGATCTCAGCCTCCTGTGTAGATAAGATCACAGGTGTGAGCCACTGGGGCCCAGCTCACACATTGTTTTTTAATGTGGAAAATAAAAAGTATTTAAATAGGGTTGGGGTTTTTTTTGGTTGCAGGGCTTGAACTCAGGACCTAGGTCCTGTCCCTGAGTTCTTTTTGCTCAAGGCTAGTGCTCTACCACATTAAGCTTCAGCGCCACTGGCTGGCTTGGAACCATGATCCTCAGATCTCAGCCTCTTGAATAGGATTATATGAGCCACTGGTGCCCAGCTAGAATTAATTTTGAAGAATTAAACAGAAACTTCTTTTGAGAAGCTTCTGTTTTCCCCAGGCACGTGTCCCACCAGTTGGTGGTCCTCTACCCCTTCCTCACTGATTCGCCACCACAGGCCCTGCAGGAGGCGAGCTGCACCTTCTACTTGGCCGGGTAAGGAGAGGAGAGAGCGAGAGAGCAAGGCAAGAGCCCCTCACAAGGCACACCCAGGGATTGCAGCAAGTCCTCTGAACTACTCTCTAGCCTCTCCACCCTAACCTGGGGTTGTGGTAGAGAAGGGTCAGCTGGGAAATGGAGGTGGTACTGTTGAAAAATAGTTACCATTTTCATGAGAAATAATTATGGGAAAAGCTGGCTCTGGTTTGTTAGTCTGCATTATTGAGTACTTGGCCCCAATACAAGTGATCTTCATCCAACCCTAGGACTCTGAAGACTGTGATGAGTGCTAAACAGATGGAGGAAAGATCAATTTCCTCTAGCAACACTGGCTATTATGTTAAGTACAATTAGACCCAGGTATGCAGTCCTCATGGAGACAAATACAAGCCATGCTTTTAACATTTCTAAATGAGACTTTCCCTCCTATTCGAAGTCTCTTTAGCTATGAAGAAAAAATATATCAAATTGCACCTTATTAAGAAGTTCTTTCAGCTCTTCCTGAGTTTTCACTATCTTCTTCCAGTGTTCAATCTGCTCATCTTTGACATGCTTTTCTTGTAGCCTACAAGACAACATGCACTCCAGCTGGAGTCATTTTTGCAGCTAACACATTTAAGGGCATCAAGGCACAAAGGAGCATGGAGAACAAGGAAGTTAGCTGGTGACAAACTGTTCTCTAGGCTATGTTAAATACATTAATAATGCCATAAATGCAGTGCATTTTAGAACTCAGAGGGACTATAAAGAACTCTGTAATTACATTAAATGCATCTCCTTTTTAAACGCATTTCCTTTTTAAGCATTTTCACGCGAAAATAAGTAGAAACTAGTTCAAACAAGGTTTATTGAAAACAAAATAGTAAATCTGTAAATGGATTTCACTACATAATGAGCAAAGAGTACTTACTGAATGACAACTTCCAGTGCCTGGCCCAAGGACACAGGTTTATTATTGAGGACATTGAAGTCTAGCTGATGACTAAGGTAAGATGTGGCTTCTAGCAACCGGTTAAATTCTTGCTCTACCATTTCATCTTTCTCTTTAGGAACCTGAAAATCCAAGTATAGCAGAGTTGGTCCTTATAAAACTAAACACAGCCATCCATGAAGACACGAATGCTTTGCGGTTTTAAGAAGTCAAAATATGCATCTCAGAGGGAAAACCTTTGAGGACAATGATTTGGTTTTCCTTTCTATGAAGTGGTTAAGTCCATTTAAATGAGATATGGAATGTTCTAGCCGATTCCTCCCTCTTCTCCCACAGAGCTGAGGCTCCACCTGTGGTAACAGCCACACGATTTACACTGGCGCTAACTGAAGCTACATGGAGCACGAGGTGTACTGAGCCGACATGCACTGAGCTGAGCTGACATGCAAACACACACTAGAGAAGTCCCAGAGAACAAAAACTTCGCTCACATACCTGAGGACCTGCGGAATAAGGACAGGATAGGAAAAGAAGAAGCCCAAGTGAGTGGCTCCCCTCAAAGATGATAAGAGTTTCAAGAGGAAGGAAGTTCAGAGCAACACCTTTGTGTGTACCAAGATGCTATTCTTTGGCAGAGTAGCTTTTTCTGGCACTGATAACTTGAACATCAAAGTTCTTGGACTATAAGTAACTGAGGTACCAGAAAGGAAATCAAGACCTAGGCCAGACTGTGCCTTACCTTCCTCTACCATCTGTTAGTTGACACCACCCCTCAGCTACTACTTACTCTAAGGCCTCAAAGCAATCTGCAGTCTTATGCTGAATCCATGTCAGCAGTGAGGGAAGGAAAATGCAGGCCTCAAGAAAGCATCAATTTCTGTAAGATGGGAAATGACTGGGAAGCAAGATTCAAAAAACATGGAATTTCACTTTGCAATCATCATAAAATCAGTGGCAAGGAAGCAAAACACTAATCTGGATGAGGAGCAACCTTTTGTGATGAGAGGAAACTACCTGCTGACAAGATCATCACAGCAAGATTCAGCCCCCGCCTCCCCCCGCTCTATTTTTGTCCTTGCAACTGAACAGATGAAAAGAACTATCCTGTCCCTCACCTGTCACACGGTAAGTCTAGGAGATGAGCTGTGTGTGCAACCCGAAATGCAAAGACAAAGGGAAGAGGGCCTCAGTTTGAAAGACTAAATCCACATGAGAGAAAATGCTATCACTGTGAATGAGAGAATCACCTTTACCCTTAAGAAAATCTAAACTCCCAGGACCTTTGTGATTTATGTGGAGAGCTAAGGCAGAGAATCAGACTTTGGATTCCCAGTGCTATTTATATTAGAGCAATCCACTGTGGGCCTATCCATTCCACTCCACGGCTGGGGATGTTGTCCCTGTGACTCTGAGTGCACGTACAGGAGCTGGTGAAAGAGGCCCTGCCAGGAATCTCACTCACTGTCTCACCACTTCCTCAATGACTGGACAGATATAACCTGAAAAACAGATTCTGCTCAGAAATTCCCAACTTCCAGGGCAACTCCTGCATTGGCTCTACAAAAATCCATGTTGTTATATGATCCTAACTGAAGTGTAAGACTGCTTTTCCTGGAACACAGAAGTGTGCTTTCTGTCGGTGGCCTCTAGAATATACAGAGAGAGGGCGCTAGAGCAGCATGAGGGCCTGGACGCCTGCCTGCCTCCACTGCAGAGCAGAATGTGCCAGCACGCCAAGATCCAGGCGGGCCCGATTAAAGCTCTTCCAGTGCCAACTGGACTGCTTGTTTCAGACAAGCTTTAATCTCTGAGGTGAGGACGACAGTTGCATGGGGGCGTCCATACTAAGAGGTATGCAGCACTCAAGCCTCAATAACTGGGGTCTAGGGTGTGTGGTAGAGGAATATTTAAAGGGACACTGTCAAGGTTACAGGGACCAAATTGACCTTTGTTTCTTCCCTCTATTTTCTAAGCAGCCTGATGGATTCATTACACTTTCCCCTTTCCCGCCCACACTCCCCACAAAAAAAAACAACTGACGTTTTACATGCGCTTTCAATGACAAAAACTCTGATGGCACCAGCCCAACATATAGGCGCAACTCTACAACAACAAACCAGTGTGAATGTGGGATGGAAGGGATCTTTGAAAGGAAACTGTGTCAAGCTTTGAATGGGTTATTGTAAACAGTGAGGAGAAAATGATTTGGAAAATTATGAAAAAAATACCTTGACAGTGTCCTTTTAACCAGTGCAGCAGAGAGAGAAATAAACTGTAAATAACAGCCCAACAGCCACGTCAAGTTTAGTTTTGTATGACAGCAGTAAAATCAAGGCTTTAAACACATAGCATGACAGAAGCATTCTGTAGCTTAGAAGCTGCAACCACAGACTGTACAGACCAAAACAGGGAAGTTGAAGCGTAGAAATGGCCAAAAGAAATGCAGTTCAAAAAGGTGGGATGGGAGGGGTGTCAGGAAGCAGTGTGGAACAAAGCAAAACTCAATAAAAGAATGGAAAAACACAGAACAGTAACAAAAAAATCAAACAGAACTCAAAAGGAGGTGCCTCGATTGGCTGCCGACACCAGGACAGGGCTGCATCTCCACGCCCTCTCACACCAAGGCTCCGCTTTGCCTGGCTGTGCGGGTCAATCAGGAGCCTGGCCCCAGACGGTTTTGCCTAGATAAGCAACTACGGGGATGTTAGCTTCCAATCCTGATTCTTCTTCCATCAACTTGAAAATTTTAATTCAAAATTAAAGGAATATTTAGAAAATGACAGGTAACTTACTTCTTCAATAATGACCGAGAGAGACACCCAACATGTGTTTTCAAATATGTTTAAAGCTTGAGTCCATCTCTAAAAATCATCGACTTGACATGTCCAGACACTGAAAAGAACTCAAGCAAATGACTGCTACTGTGTGTGTTTCGGGTCATGTCTTCAGCCTGGTCAGAACCCTTGGATTCTGTTATTTCTCCATATAGTTGAACGACTTTAGGGAACTGAAATACTGGTAAATCTCTGAACCCAGTTGGAATTGTTTTCATTTTACTCTACTTTACACTAGTCCTTATATTGCATCCTGAGCAAAGACCTCCATAAACCATGAAAACCATGAGAAGGACCCCAATCCAGGCTAGAGGGCAGGCGGATTCCACATTCCAACACAATAGTACGCAAGAGCAAATTAGGAGTACTTTTTGGGAAAGTATCAATAATACAGAGCTGTCTATCAGAGAAGCAAACAAAAACACTATTACTTTAACTAGATTCTGATTATGACTTTTCAAAGCCATTTATTTCTCTATGAAAGTGCCAGGTAAAAATAGGACCTTTATAATTTTTATTTATTTATTTTGCCAGTCCTGGGGCTTGAACTCAAGGCCTGAGCACTGTCCCTGGCTTCTTTTTGCTCAAGGCTAGCACTCTTGATACTTGAGCCACAGTGCCCCTTCTGGCTTTTTCTATATACGTGGTGCTGAGGAATTGAACCCAGGGCTTCATGTATACGAGGCAAGCACTCTACCACTAGGCCACATTCCCAGCCCTACAATTTTTTTTGTGTGGTATTATAATAAAACATTTTTTTTGGAGACAGGGTCTTATCATATATATTAGAATTATAGGCATGTACTACCAACCTGAGCTGTACCTTTCAAATTCTGAGGTCTGACGAATCTCATTGTTTCTACATGGGTTCAATTCTGTTTTGTTCCTGGAGACTGTATGAAGCATCCCTGAGCATGATCACAGGAGGACAAGCCTATGTGTCTAGTCCACGTACAATGAGTTTAGGGAAAGCCAAACAACCTTCTGGATATGGCACCAAACACCTCAGAAAGCAATCTCTAAAGAAGGAGAGCTCTGCACAAGCTCTGTAATCTTCAAACGCATAGGCATCTATCTTATTTCAGAAACTCAGCAGCTGAGATTTACATACAGCACTGTGCCAGGTACAGAAAACTCTAAGACAGACTGAGAAACTCTTAAGAATTACACTTTGAAAAATGTGATAAGGGCCAAACCTTGCTATAAAAGGCCCATTAACCTCCTCCTTGCTCCCTACTGCTATCTATCACATTGAACTGAGCACTTCTAGAGTTATGGTGATGGAGAACATCTGACTAGTCCCTCTGGTAAGACCCAGTGGGACTCCCACACACCAAGGGAAATGAGATACAGCTATAATTCCAACAAGACAAGTATATCTGTAATCCTAAAAAATACAATATGGTTATTATAAATGGAGACTGTTGTCTTATCACCTTAGAACGGAATTGTTTTTTAGCATATTTATTGGGGTGGGTGAAGAGGTGCAAACATGCCTAAGTAATTTAACTCTGGCAGAGTTAATTATAGAGTAGAGGTGCTCAGCACATTTTTGTTGTTGTTGTTAAATGAATACGTGTAGTTCAGGGAAGTATTATTACAGTATTATACATAAAAAAGGTAAAATTATTTTGGAACTTAAGATCATTACAAAAAGGCAAGAGATTTTTATTTTTTGCCAGGCCTGGGGCTTGAACTCAGGGCCTGGGCACTGTCCCTGAGCTTCTCTTGCTCAGGGCTAGCACTCTACCACTTGTGCCAAGCACCACTTCTGGCTTTTTCTGTTTATGTGGTACTGAGGAACTGAACCCAGGGCTTCATGTATGCTAGATGTATGTTAGGCAAGCATTCTACCACTAAGCCCTATTTTCAGAGATCTTTTACATTTGAAAACAGCCAAAAAGCTGGGCACCCAGTGGCTCACCCTCATAATCCTAGCAACTCAGGAGAGGCTGAGATCTGAGGGTCACTGTTCAAAGCCAACGCTGGCAGAAAAGTCCACAAGACTCGTACCTCCAAATAACTATCAGAAAAAAATAAGAAGTGGTGCTGTGGTTCAAAGTGGTAGAATGCTAGCCTTGAACTGAAAAGCTCAGGGACAGTGACTAGTCACAGAGTTCAATCTCCATGGCAGATAAAAAAAAGAAAGAAAAATAAACAACTGCTCTACATTTAGAAAAGTCTAAAGAAAATAATGGTGTCTCAGTGACAATTACTAGCATAGCTACCAGCTGGGGTTGGTAAAATTTCTGCAAATACAAACTTGTGACTTTCAGGCAGGCCTACAAAATGAGGGCTTTGGTAGTCTAAGCCAATCAAACAGTGGCTAAACTAGACACTGCCCTAGACCATCCACAGTTATGTCACTGTCACACTGACTGTAACAAGCTCCTATACCTTTGACCAACAGAGCCTTACTACCTATGCATCTATCTTCATAAGTACGACTATGTGGCTATTTATTAGCCCATCAAAACTTGAGCCTACAAACACAAAGTCATGAGAAGCATGTGAAGCTAAAGCACACAATGGAAGCACAACACAAAGAAATGAAGAATTACATTTAAATTTCAGAGGTCTCTTGGAGTGGTCACAATAAGTAACCAAATAAAAAGATTACCTATCTAGTTAGCCTTCATTACAAGTCTAAAGATAAATACCTAAGTGGACATGTAAATTTGCACATATGCTATGATTCTTTCCTACATAGCTTTGGGTTAGGAAACCCAGAAAAATGTCATACCATTTCTCAGTTTTTGTAATTTTTACGTTCATCAGTCACATATTGCTGACAAATTTTCAACTGAAACAAAGAAATTTTGAAAACCTTTGTTCAGCTTCAACTTACAGCTTGTCCATTGGCTTCATAAAGTGGGCATTTTTGCTTGATCTTCGCTAGTTCCATATTAACTTGCTTGCTGACTACAGCCATGGGATTCCCACCTATAAAAAATTCAATTAAGTTCAGCTTACCCATGAGAAGGACATTTTCAAAGTAAAAGTATCTTTACTCAGGATAAAAAATGCTTATTTGAGTGTAATGGCACCTATCTGTAATCCCAGCATTCCAGAGGCTCAAGCAAGAACATTAAGAGTTTAAGGCCAGGGCTGGGGATATAGCCTAGTGGCAAGAGTGCCTGCCTCGGATACACAAGGCCCTAGGTTCGATTCCCCAGCACCACATATACAGAAAACGGCCAGAAGCGGCGCTGTGGCTCAAGTGGCAGAGTGCTAGCCTTGAGCGGGAAGAAGCCAGGGACAGTGCTCAGGCCCTGAGTCCAAGGCCCAGGACTGGCCAAAAAAAAAAAAAAAGAGTTTAAGGCCAGTCTGTGCTAGATAGCAAGTTCAAAGCCAGCCTAAGCTATCTTGAAAAACCCAAGTGTAGGGGATATAGCTCACTGATATAGTAAGTGCCTAGGATGTGAAAGGCACTAGTTCAAGTTTAGCCCAATTTAGGATATGTGGAATTATAGCAACATATAAGCCAAAAAAAGACACGTAATCCCATAAAGTTACAGAGTCCATAAAGTAACAGATTACATACACAAAAGAATTACAGACCATGTGTTGTCTTCATCTTTTCATTTTAGCGATATAGTGTAGGCATCATTTCATGTTACTATGGACTTCATAATTCTTACTGGCTTATGGGTGTCATGTACAATAATTTAATCTTTAAATCTGTGGTTTTGAATGTTCTACCATTATAAACAGAGCCATATCAGAAATGCATTTCCTATAGAAGTTCTCAGAACAATTTCCTACAACTGGAAAAGGATACCTGTGGTCAAAAGATGCATATGATTTAAATTTTACACGGGGTGAGTACTTGGCCATTTACAGTGTTCTAACAGAAAAAAATTACCTGCTGTGGTTTGACCACTCAAAACTCATGCCTGAGTTTAGTCCCCAGTGTAATATACTTAACTAAGGAAGTAGACAATTAAACTCATTAGAAGAAGGTGAGAATTGGATCAAGCCACTAGGGTGAATTTTCATGATTAAATCTGGTGAATTTATTAGATAAAAGCAATCAGAAGTGCACTGTCATGTGATGACACCTCAGGTCTCTGTCTGAAAGGCCTTCACCAGGCATACCTTGGACCATAAGTGTGAGTCAAAATTGATCCCTTTTCTTTTCTTTTTGCTAGTCCTTTGGGCCTTTGCTCTGTCCCTGAGCTTCCTTTTTGCTCAAGGCTAGCACTCTACCACTTGAGCCACAGTGCAACTTCTGCTTTTTCTCAGTAGTTTACTGGAGATTAAGAATCTCATGGACTTTCCTGCCCAAGGTGGCTTCAAACCACAATCCTCAGGTCTCAGCCTCCTGAGACCTAGGGTTACAGGTATGAGTCACGAGTCACCTGTCCCCAGGGATCATTTTTCTTCATGATTCTCACAACCCTGGTCCTACATTATTGTCCAATGAAAATAAGAGTAACAAAACCCTAATCGGTATTTTAAAAACTGTACTTAATAGCTCTAAAATTAAAATTAAACTTAATCTTAGGAGTTTCAGTCCATACGCACTGACCCATAAAGCTAAAACCTTACTTACCAAGACCTGTTACTACCATGGCTCCAAGATCAGCTACATAGTTTCCTTTGCGAAATGTAGCAACTCGACCTCCAACTCGATCCTGTTTTTTAAGAAACGGAATAGCTAAAGTCATCAATTCTCTTTTTTTGTTGCAGATACTGAAGCTTCCACTCAGGGGTTAGATGCTGTCCCTGAGCTTTTTTGCTCAAGGCTAGCACTCTACCACTTGAGCCAGTTCCACCTCTGATTCTTGGTGGCTAACTGGAGAGAAGAATCTCATGGACTTTTCTGCTCAGGCTGGCTTCCAATAGCAATCCTCAGATCTCAGCCTCCACAGTAGCTAGGATCACAGGCATGAGCTCCATCAGCCCCAGGCTCATCAATTCTATTTTAACTATAATACCTCTGGCATACTTTCCTAACTTAAAAAGAAAGGCTGGTCTGCAGTTTATATGGAGTGCAATCAACAGTACTGTGGACACATCAATTCTATTTTAACTGTAATACCTCTGGCATACTTTCCTAACTTAAAAAGAAAGGCTGGTCTGCAGTTTATATGGAGTGCAATCAACAGTACTGTGGACACCATATGCAAATAAACATTAACCAGAACTGAGGGTAAGAAAAGTAACAAAATGTAAGAGGTAGACATTAACAGCCACAGGTATATGTAAGTGAAAGGTACTGGTATCTCTCTACCCCCCTATCCTCCTATCAATACACACACACACACACACACACACGCATGCGCGCACTGCTCAAGGGCCACCTTTGGGAGAAATACATGTTCACAAATTCCAATGCTAAAAACCAACTTTCTAGCACTATGGTTTAACTCTTGTCCCTAATCACTGCCATTGGCTGTGCAATTTTTGGTTTGTTCTGAAATAGGGTGAGACCCCCCAAGGAGCTTTTTAATTAAATTTGAAAAATCATTCATAACTTTTTCACCATGTACCCTAATGTGATGCTCACTTTTCCACTTTGTGCCATCACCTTTTTATGCTTATATTTCCGTTGCTCTCTCTGACTAATAATTAAGGGAGCCCCAGTTTCATCAGGGCCTACAAGATCACTACTTTTGTTTAACTATTGAGCATGGACTATGACCCACCACTGAGAAGAACTGCCACCTACAAGAAGTAGGTCCCCTATTTAAGAGCTGCCTTGCAAGAAATAATGAACTGAAAATATCCACCCAAAACATATACTGAAACCTTACAAACTATAAATCATCAATAACAACTTATCAAAACATTATTGTCTAAAATGCTTTTATCCAGAGAATGGCATGGTGTTGTCGAGTACTAAGAACACTTTCCCAGCAAGTATGAACCCCCAGCACTGAGCCCCTTTTCCAAGAAAAATCTTCATCCATGACAGATAAAGTCTGTAAAACCAAAGTAAATCCTTTACCCTGGCTTCCAGGAGTGTGACATCCATTCCAAAGCTTTGCAGTTGTCGAGCTGCGGCCAAGCCAGACACCCCAGAGCCTATAATAATTACTTTGCCTGTCTTTTTAGCTACAAGGAAAAATAAACAACCAAACATTATTATAATATCTGGCTATCGTTTTTCTCTTTTTACTCATGAAATTTTCTTAGTATAACATCTTAAAAGTAAGCAGTTTAGTTGTTTATAAAATACCTAAATGTATAAAGTTTAATTTGATATTGAATGTTTATAAATCAAATATATTATCTAGAGAATTAGTTTCTCCTGACTTTAGTCATGAAAGTGATGGTAATGTTACAAACAAATGAACTGTTTAATTCAGAGCTATACTAGGACATATTCTGAGTGAAAGCTATTTCCTTTAAGGTTTACTTTTATTTCTTAAATTAGAATTCCATTCTTTGTGTAGGTATGCTGGTATTGGGGCTTGAACTCATGGCCTGGGTGCTGTCCTTTAGCTTTATTTGCTTAAGACTACTGCTCTATAACTTGAGCCACGGTTTTACTCCTGGCTTTTTGGTGGTTAATTGGAGATAAGAATTTCAGAGATTTGTTTGTCCAGACTGGCTTCAAACCTGGATTCTCAGATCCTGAGTAGCTAGGTTTATAGGTCACTGGCACCCAGAGAATATTCCTGTTTGAAGAATCAATTCTTAGACCCTCTGGTAGATATTATTCAAACACTATGAACAAGACAACTAGTACTTTAAAAAAAAAAAAAAAAGGCAACTGTGACAGAAAAACCTCAAACTTCTTACCTGCCTAACTGACATCTTTCCTTTGTGTGTTTGTGTGTGAAGTGGATAGGGAGCGTATGTGCCAGTTCTGGGGCTTGAACTCAGAGCCTGGGCATTGTCCCTGAACTTGTGTTCAAGGATGGTGCTCTACCATTTGAGCCATAGCTCCACTTCTGAAATTTTTTCATTTTGTTTTGTTTTTTGCCAGTCCTGGGGCTTGAACTCAGGGCCTGAGCACTGTCCCTGGCTTCTTTTTGCTCAAGGCTAGCACCCTACCACTTGACCCACAGTGTTACTTCTGGCTTTTTATAAATATGTGGTGCTGAGGAATTGAACCCAGGGCTTCATGTAGATGAGGCAAGCACTTTACCACTAGGCCATATTCCCAGCCTCCACTTTTGAAATTTTTGTGGTTAACTAGAGACAGGTTTCAAGGAGACTGAGTACCTGTGGCTCACACCTGTAATCCTAGCTACTCAGGAGACTTGAGATCTGAGGATCGTGGTTCAAAGATTGTCCAGGGCAGCAAAGTCCATGAGATTCCTATCTCCAATTAACCACCAGAAAACTGGAAGTGATATGATACTGTAGCTCAAAGTGGTTTAGGGCTAGCCTTGAGCAAAAAGAGCCCAAAGACATGGGCTGGAAATGTGGCTTGGTGGTACAGTGCTTGCCTAGCATGTAGGAAGCCCTAGGTTCGATTCCTCAGAACCACATAAACAGAAAAGGCTGGAAGTGGCACTGTGGCTCAAGTGGTAGAGGGCTAGCCTTGAGTAAAAGAAGCCAGGGACAGTGCTCAGGCCCTGAGTTCAAGCCCTAGGACTGGCAAAAATAAAAAATAAAAATAAAAAAGACCTCAAAGACAGCACCCAGTCCCCGAGTTCAAGTCCCACAACCAACAACAAAGTTTCAAGGATGTGTCTGCTTTGGGCTGGTTTTAAACTGTGATCTTTAGATCTCAGCCTCCTGAGTAGCTAGGATTATAGGTGTGAGCCACTGACACCCAGCTGACTTCTTCCATTCTTTTTTTTTTTTTGCCAGTCCTGGAGCTTGAACTCAGGGCCTGAGCACTGTCCCTGGCTTCTTTTTGCTCAAGGCTAGCACTCTGCCACTTGAGCCACAGCGCCACTTCTGGCCATTTTCTATATATGTGGTGCTGGGGAATCGAACCCAGGGCTTCATGTATACGAGGCAAGCACTCTTGCCACTAGGCCACATTCCCAGCCCGACTTCTTTCCATTCTTAACAAACTTATTTTAATCATAAAAAAAGAAAATCTTCCCTAGGTATCTACCAAACCAGAAATTAAGGAAAGCAAACCTTTATATTCAATTTATTTATTTTCTACTAGTGCGGTTTGAATTCAGGGCCTCATCATGATTGCTCAGCTTTCTAGTTCATGGCTGTATTCTACCACTTGAGCTATGCCTCCATCCCGGCACTGTTCTGGTTAACTGGAGTCTTTTCAAACTATTCTGCCCAAGCTGGCACTGAATTTCTATCTTCTAGATCTCAGCCTCCTGAATAGCTAGGATATGAGTATGAACCTAGGTGCTGAGCTTAAGCATTTTATATACAACAAAGAGAATATTGTGACCAAATATAGACTTAGAAATAAAAAAGAAATGTTAACAGTATTACACAGTCCTATAATCATAACTTAAAACCACTAAGTTTACTATTCAGACAGGTCCTTACTTGGAAGGGGTTTTATCCTCTTATAGATGCCAAAGTTGATGAGGCCATGACGTTCTAAGTAGCTGTGAACTCGATGGACAAGTACAGTATCGCCTACAGAATAAATTCAAACACATGATTTATATTTCCAGCAGTTTAAACAGAAAAACCTTCTCTCTTCTTTCCCCATTGTGCAGCACTTTAAAAATACCTTTGTTTTTCTGTGTGTGTGTGTTTCTGTGTGCACGTGCGCCCATGCGTGCACAGTGCTCACTAGTCCTGGGGCTTGAACTCAGGGCTTGAGTGCTGTGTCTGATGAGCTTTTTTGCTCAAGACTGGTACTCTACCACTTCAGCCATAGCTCTGCTTTCCCACTTCTTGTTGGTTAAGCGGAGATAAGAGTCTCACAGACTTTCCTTCCTGGGCTGGCTTCAAACCACAATCCTCAGATCTCAGGAAATAGCTAGGATTACAGGTGTGAGCCACCAGTGCCTGGCTCAGTTCTTTTCATTTTTTCATTTTTTTCATTTGCTTTGCTTAACACAAGGTAATATAGAAAGTAAACATGAATTTAAAAAATATTCATTTTCAATGAACTAGGAGGCTTCTAAAAGGAAATACCAATTTTTACAATCTGACCCCAAACTAATCTTATTGAACATACTTACTGTTATAAGGAGCTTCTAATTGTTGAAGAGTAGCCTCAAATGTCAGCTGTATCTTTGGATTATCCAACCACAACTGCAACTATATTTAAATGATATAAATGACATAAATTGTATTAAAACAAACAGACATATGCCATCTGACCACCTCTTAAATCATGTTTTTAATTTTAAGAACCCAAATACAGGTTTTATTATCACATAAACAGTAAGGATTAAATTCCTAACAAGGAAACCAATGTAACACAAGACTGTCAAATGAGTGAATTAATGAAGAAGCTGGAGGATATTTGTCCCAATAAAGAACAATGCCTAGTAATTTGCTGAGGTCATATAGTCATTAGGAAACAACTAGGGCTTATACCCAGGGTCACAAGACCCCAGAGGTAGTACTAAGTAGATAAAAAACCACAAAATCCATCAGGCATTATTAGTGGCCCACACCTATAACCCTAGCTATTCAGTAGACTGAGATCTGAGAATCCCAGTTCAAAGCCAGCATAAGCAGACAGATCCTTAAGATTCCTAGCCCCAATTAACCATCAAAAAGCTTGAAATAGCCCAGGCACTAATAGCTCAAGCCTGTAATCCTAGCTACTTAGGAGGCTGAGATCTGAGGATTATGGTTCAAAGCCAACCTAAGCAGAAAAGTCCACATGAGACTCTTTTCTCCAATTAACCACTCAAAAACTGAAGTGAGGGGCTAGGAATGTAGCTTAGTGGTAGAGTGCTTGCCTAGCATGCATGAAGCCCTGAGTTCGATTCCTCAGCACCACATACACAAAAAAGGCCAGAAGTGGCGCTGTGGCTCAAGTGGCAGAAGCTAGCCCTGAGCAAGAAGAAGCCAGGGACAGTGCTCAGTTTAGGCCCCAGGACTGGCAAAGCAAACAACCAAAAACAAAAACTGGAAGTGGAGCTGTGACTCAAAAGTGGTAGAGTACTAACCTTGAGCAAAAATGCTCCAGAGATGAAGAGGCTGAGTTTAAGCCTCACAACTAACAACAACAAAAGCCAGAAGTGACTTGATGCTGGCAGCTCAGGCCCACACACAATGAATATACTTCTAAGACAACCAACAAACAATGTAAAAAAATAAGCAGCATGTTGAGGGAAAATATGCTAAACAGTGCCCTAGAGGAAAAGAGCAAAGAAAAGAAAGGACCTCAACTTGGATCAAAATCAATTTAGATCAGATTTGTTACCTGAAGAAACACATCATATTAACAAGGACAAACCCAAGCTTAGGGTGATAGGACAGAAAAAAGATCTTCCAAGAAAATGGGCCTGAAAGCAGACAGGAGTACCATACTTACACCTGATATAGTAGGCTTAAAGCTAAAATTGGTCCAAAGAGACAAAGATGATAAAGATAAATATAAAGATAATAAAGAGAATGATCCATTAAGAGGAAATTACAGTTGTAAATATATATGCACCAAATAGTGGCACACCTAGGTTCATCAGACAAATACTTCAGACTAACAAGTGCCGATAGACTCCAACACAGTAACAATAGGAAACTTCAACTCAGCTTTCTTATCAAAATATCATCCAAACAAAGAAAATCAATAAGTTAGCTTGTAATCCTAGCTACTCAGGAGGCTGAGATCTGAGGATGATGGTTTAAAGTCAACCTGGGCAGGAAAGTCTGTGAGACTCTCATCTCCAATTAACCACTCAAACTGCAGATGTGGTGCTATGGCTCCAGTGGTAGAGCCTTGAGCACAAAGAGGCTCCGACACAGAGCCCAGGCTTTGAGTTCAAGTTCCACAACTGATGGGATGGGAGGGGAGGGGGAGATGAGGGGAGGGGAGAGAGGAAGGAGAGAGAATGACAAAAGAAAAAAGAAAGAATTAAACAGCACCATTGACAAAATAAAATGAACAGCTCTACAAAGTATTTCCCTTAAGTAGCAGAATACACATTCTTCTCAGCAGCCCATGGAACTTTCTCCAAAGTAGATCATAGGCTAGAACATTTGGCAATTCTGACAAAATATAAGAAAACCGAAATGACTCCTTGTATTTTGTCACATCATAATAAAATTAAACTAGAGATCACAGGCAAAAGAGACTACAGAAATTGTTCAAATGCATTGTGACTGAATACATTATTGGATAACATGTGGGTCAATGAATAAATGGAGAAAAAAAATTCCTGGAAACTAATGGCAAAAATTAAAAGACTGGGGCTGGTGATGTGGCCTAGTGGTAGAGTGCTTGCCTGGCATGCGTGAAGCCCTGAGTTTGATTCCTCAGCACCACATATACAGAAAAAGCTGGAAGTGGTGCGGTGGCTCAAGTGGTAGAGTGCTATCCTTGAACAAAAGCTCAGGGTCAGTGCTCAGGCCCTGATTCAAGCCCCAGGACTGGCAAAAAAATAATAATAATAAAAAAATTAAAAGACTTCCCACCAGAACCTGAGGTACAGCGAAGCCATACTGAGAGGAAAATTCATAGCCACTCGTGCCTACATCAACAAAACAGAAAATGCTTGAATAAATAACCTTATGGTGCAACTCAAACTTAGAGAAAAACAGGAACAAATCAAACAGAAATAATAGAAATAGTAAAAATTAGGACAAAAATTACTCAAATGGACATTAAAAGAACGACACAAAAAATGAAACAACATTGGTTCTTTGAAAAAATAAAAAAATTTAAAGAGATGGATATACCTTTAGTATACCAAAACTGAACTGAAGGGCTGGGAATATGGCCTACTGGCAAGAGTGCTTGCCTCATATACAAGAAGCCCTGGGTTCGATTCCTCAGCACCACAGATATAGAAAAGGCCAGAAGTGGCGCTGTGGCTCAAGTGGCAGAGCAAAAAGAAGCCAGGGACAGTGCTAAGGCCCCAACAAGCAAATAAATATAACTTGAAAAAAAAACAAACAACCCTGAAGATAGAGCTATAACGAACAATGAGATTGCAACAGTTTTAGGCTCCCAACAAAGCCAAAGGCTAGATTTGCAGGTGAGATCTAAAAGACCTTCAAAGAAGAGCAATATTCCTCAAACTCTTCCATGAAACAGAAACACTACTGAACCCATTCTAGAAAGCAAGAATTGCATTCATTCTAAAACCAGATGCAACAAAAAAGAATTATAAGCCAATCACATTGATAAGCATTTGTTGTAAAAATTCTCAACAAAATCCCCATAAGTAGAACTCAACACATCAAAAAGCTCATACACTATAATCAGTTGGTTTTACCCTAGGGATGTAAGAACTGTTGAACATACATAGATCAACAAATGTAATACATGGCACAAATAGGATGAACAACAACAAAAATCATAAGATCAAAGCAGAAAAAGCTTTTGACAAATCCTTTCATGATAAAAGCTCTGAAGAAACTACAAACTTGACGATACAGATGAGGAATCTACACCCAATATCACATTAAATGGGGAAAAAAGTCAGAAATTAGATAAGGATGTCCATTCTTATCCAACATATTACTAGAATTAACTAACAAGGGTAATAAGGCAGGACAAAGAGAAAGGATTCAAGTAAGGACAAAAGAAATCAACTTATCCCTACTGGCAGATGATATGATTTTATACTTAACAGACCCTATAATCGTCACCAAAATATCTAAAACTTTTGGAAACATATCAGGATACAAAGTTAATATTCAACCACCAGTAGTTTTTCTACATACCAACAATGAACAGGCTGAGAAATAAAAGCAGGGGAAAAAATTCCATTCACAATAACTGCCCAAACAATAAAATATGACCCATGAATAGGAATATATATGAATAAAAGGTATGAACCAAGGAAGTGAGAGATCTCTACAATGAAAACTATGTAACACTTTGAAGAAAAAAACTGAAAAAGACATCAGAAGATGAAAAGATATTTTATGCTTATGGTTAGCAGAATTGGTATCATGAAAATGGCCATACTGACAAAAGCAATGTACAAATTCAATGCAATAACCATCAAAATCCCTGTATCATTCCTCACAGAATTACAGAGTTCAACTGAAAGTTCATATGGAGGCATAAAAGACTTCAATTAGCAAAAGTTACTCTAAGTAAAAAAAAAAAAAAAAGTGCCTCCAGAGATGTCACAATACTAGATTTTAAAGCTACAGTAACAAAAAGTTTGGTATTGGCACAAATACAGACCTAAAGACCAACAGAACAGTATAAAAGACCCAGGAATAAAAACCACACACCTACAGCTAGCTAATTTTTGTCAAAAGAGCCAAAAACATATGGACTCTTTAACAAAGAGTGTTGGGAAAACTGGGTGTCTAGCTATAAGAGGAGGTTGTGTCTGGACTTCTCTCACCCCATACAAAAATCAATTCCCAATTGAATCAAAGAGCTTGAAGTGCCAAATGCCAGTGTTTCATGCCTATAATCCTAACTACTCAGGAGTATGAGATCTGGGGGCTGGGAATATGGCCTAGTGGTAAAGTGTTCTCCTCATATACAGGAAGCCCTGGCTTTGATTCCTCAGCACCACATATATAGAAAAAGCCAGAAGTGGTGCTGTGGCTCAAGTGGTAGAGTGCTAGCCTTGAGCAAAAAGAAGCCAGGGACAGTGCTCAGGCCCTGAGTTCAAGTCCCAGGACTGGCAACAAAAACAAAACCAAACAAAGGAGTATGAGATCTGAAGTCAGCCTGGGCAGGTTCCTGAGACTCTGATTTTCAATTAACCTCCAAAAATATGGAAGTAAAATTGTGGTTCAGCTTTAAAGGTTGTGGCCCAGCCTTGAGCAAAAAAGAGAAGGGACAGCACCCAGGCCTGGCACAAAAAAAACACAAAACAAACAAACAAAAAACCGGGGCTGGGGATATGGCCTAGTGGCAAGAGTGCCTGCTTCATATACATGAGGCCCTGGGTTCGATTCCCCAGCACCACATATACAGAAAATGGCCAGAAGTGGCACTGTGGCTCAAGTGGCAGAGTGCTAGCCTCGAGCAAAAAGAAGCCAGGGACAGTGCTCAGGCCCTGAGTCCAAGCCCCAGGACTGGCCAAAAACAAAACAAACAAAAACAAAAACAGCTCATAGACCGACCTGAAACTATAACCCTACTATGGAAAATGTAGGCTAACCTCTGGAAATTATAGGCACCAGTAAGTTTTTTGATTCTTTTTTTTTTTTTTTTTTGGCCAGTCCTGGGCCTTGGACTCAGGGCCTGAGCACTGTCCCTGGCTTCTTCCCGCTCAAGGCTAGCACTCTGCCACTTGAGCCACAGCGCCGCTTCTGGCCGTTTTCTGTATATGTGGTGCTGGGGAATCGAACCTAGGGCCTCGTGTATCCGAGGCAGGCACTCTTGCCACTAGGCTATATCCCCAGCCCACCAGTAAGTTTTTTGAACAGGACTCCAGATACCCAGAGATAGGAGCCAGAATTGACAAGTGGGATGGGATTATATTAAATTAGAAAGTTACTGTACAGCAAAACAATCACCAGAACCAAGACAACTCATGAAAGGAGAAAGTATAGGAGAGCTATTCAAGAGAAAAAGGATTAATACTCAGAATGCACAAAAAACTCAAACAGCAAAAACAAATACCCAACTAGTAAATGGACAAAAAACTGGACAGTTCTCACAAGTAAAATGGCTAATAGACACAGAGGGAAATGTTCAACATACTTTGCCATAAAGGAAATGTAAATCAAACCATACTAAGGGGCTGGGAATTTGGTTTAGTGGTAGAGTGCTTGCCTAGTATTATGAAGCCCCAGGACTGATTCCCCCCCACCAAAAAAAAGCAAATAGGGAGAACAAGGGGGTGTGTAAGAGAAAATGAGCTTCTTTAAAGTACATTATATGCATTTATGGAACTATCACACAAAACCCCTTTGTATAATTGATATATGCTAATAAAAATGGAAAAGAAAAGTATGGCACCCAGTCAGTAGGTTTCAACAGAAATTGTCTTTAAAGTGGGTTGTGTTATCAAATACAGGAAATTTAAATAAACCATATTTAATTTAAATCTTGGTGAAAATTAACAAACACTTCTCCATAGACAAGATTCTGATCAAGGAGTTAATTTGGTTAGATGTAAATAAACCAAATGGCAGAGATGTGAACAGATTCATATGGGTACTCCACTTCTCTTTGCGATCACTCTCAAGGGAAAATGGAATTCCTTATATATACACTGGGCCCAAATTCCTCAACTTTCACAGATGTCTTCCTCCTTCCATTTGATAAATCTCAGGTTAATCCTAAAGTTGTCATTTTTAAAACTAGAAAGCAAAAGATGAAGTCAGTTTAAGACTAGAGAACTAGCTGGGCAATCCCTAATCTCAAGAGGGAGGGGAGGGGATGGGAAAGAAGGGGCAGAGAAGGGAGTGGGGGTGGAGGAGGGACTAGGGAGGAGAGAGGAAAGCAGAGAAGATAAAGGAAAAAGAAAAGGAGAAAGGAAAATTCGTGGCTAAAAGCCACAAGTTTAACTTGGACCGGCCCTTTCCCAAATTTTTACTTTTGTCAATACTCAAATCCAATTAAGTTACACAAAAATTCCCTACAGATAAAACAAAACTTGAAAATTTCATCTAAAATTTTTTACTTAGTTCAAATGTCAACATGCTACACAAAGATGTTGATTCCACTATGAGACAAATCAACCTCCTAAATAAAGGCCATTCACTTTTTCACAAAAATTCACCCTATCATAGGGTTGGGAGTGTGGCTGAAATGATAGAACACTTGCCAACTGAGCATAGGCCTGAGTACTTCAAGATTCTTCTTTTCTATTTTTCCCCCATAGTCTCTGTAAATCATAAGCACTTTTCAATATCCAAATGAAAAGACTGGCATGCAGGGCCACTTACTGTGCGATTTCTGATGAACAGGAAAACCTTCTGGGTCTGCTGGGGCCCGCTGATGATGTCTGGGAAACATGCTGCTTCTTGAGAAGTCATCCGGTCATGAGGAAGTCGACTCTGGAAAGCTGCACCTTCCACACCTAGCAAAGAAAGCAGAGGACTGCTAGGAAAAGGAACGTGCATACAAGACTTGTCTTGTGCTTTGAAATAATTAAATATGAGTACCTGATACCTGTTTTACTTACACATAGTTGTTTCAATTGTTTTAAATTTGAAACACTTTAAATAGATAGAAGCAGTGATAATAGAAGTAAAATGAACAAAAAGGCTTTAGTAAGATTAGGAGAATAAAAATAACAAAACAACTAGACTAAATTTCAAAAGTGGCAGCTAAGCTGCTGAGAGGTCTGTTCCACATGGCAAACACCACCCAGGAAACAATAATGGTTAACAAGAGGTCAAGCAGAAAGGTTTAGTTCTAGCATGGGCTACACACTAAAACTGCTCTTAGAAACAAGGAGGCTATTCAGACACCAGCACATAAAAACTACTAGAAAACTCAGCTGGATGCCAGTGGTTCATGCCTGTAATCCTAGCTATTCAGCAGGCTGAGATCTGTGGATCATGGTTCAAAATCAGCCCAGGGCAGGAATGTCCATGAGACTCTTATCGCCAATTAACCACCAGGGCTGGGAATATGGCCTAGTGGCAAGAGTGCTTGCCACTTATTCATGAAGCCCTGGGTTCGATTCCTCAGCACCATATATATATAGAGAGAAAAGGCCAGACACAGTGGTGCTATGGCTCAAGTGACAGAGTGCTAGCCTTGAACAAAAAAAAAAAAAAAAAAAAAAAAAAGAAGCCAGGGACAGTGCTCAGGCCTTGAGTTCAAGCCCCAGGACTGGCAAAAAGAAAAACAAAAAACCCACAAAAACAAAACAAACAAATTACAAAAAACCCAGAAGTGGCACTGTGGCTAAAAGTGGTAGTATGCTAGCCTTGAGCAAAAAAGGGACAGTGCCTAGTCCCTAAGTTCAACCCCAACAAATGACAAAAACAAAACCAACAGCCCTCCCATTTATATTTAATGCAAACCTAAAATTAAAGAGTCAGGACAATTAATTATTCCTCAGGGGGAAAAGTAAAAAGAGACACTGCCAGGTACTGGTGGCTCATGCCTGTAATCTTAGCAGCTCAGGAGGCTGAGATCTAAGGATTGTGGTCTGAAGCCAGCCAAGGTAGGAGAATCTGTGAGACTCCTATCTCTAACCACCAAAAGAGCCAGAAGTGGAGCTGTGGCTCAAGTGGCAGAACATTAGCCTTAAAAAGAAAAGCTGAGGGACAGCGCCCAGGCCCTGAGGTCCAGCCCAAGGATGGGTGGGAGCTACTATCAGAGGCACTGGTTATTTCACTAAAAGTGAATTTTTTAGCTAGGCACCAGTGGCTCATGCCTATAGTCCTAGCCTTCAGGGAGCTAAGACCTGGAGAATCTCAGTGGCAGAAAAGTCCTTGAGACTCAGTCCTCAATTAAGCAAGAAAATGTTGGCCAGGAGGTAGTGCCAGCTGTGAGCACACCAACTGAGGCAGAGCTGAGGCCTCTGAGTTCAAACCCTGGTACCAGCAAAAAAAGAGAGCGACAGAGACAGAGAAAGACAGATACAGAGAGAGAGAGAGACAGACAGAGAGGCTGGACATTATGTTGAAAATGAACTATGCAACTTGGGGATGGCATGGAAAAACTGGGAGAGGGAGGGAAGAGGTGACACTGTCCAAAAAGAAATGTACTCTTTACATGACATATAACTGTAACCCATCTGTATATCACCTTTATAATAACAATCAAAAAAAATTTTAAAGGAGGAGGAAGAAGAACAAGAAAGGAGAAAGAATTTTAAAACTAAACATTGATGTTACTAGTCCCTTATCCCCAAATCTACATAAAACAAAACCCCAAAATGTCTCACATTATAAAGAACACTATTATCTAACAAGAACCTTGAGTACCTGGACCACATACCTTTTCAACTATAGCTCCTGTGTGTGCAATTAACATGAAAATTAATTATCTCCACTAAACTCCACTTCTCAGTGGGACATACACACATGACTATTAATTCCATCACTCAGGAAGCTGAGACAGTACATTTGAGACCATCCTGGGCTACAAAGCAAGTTCAAGGCCAGTCTACATTACACAGTGAGACCTGTCTCAAAAAGCCAAAACAAAACCAAAACTCCACTTCTCCCTGCCAAAAATAGTTGTCTTTCTTAAATATCTTATTTTCTAAATGTTTAGTAAGTGGTCACTTTATAAACTCTACTGCAAAATACTATTTTTCAATGACAGGAAGAAATATAAATTTTTTAAAAACCCATGTTATAAAGAATACTATTGTCATACTATTATTTCATACTACTTTGGTTCTTCATTGTAAGTGTTCTGAACAAAAATCATTCTACTACTCAGGAGGCTGAGACTTGAGGATCACGGTTCAAATCCAGCCTAAGTCCATGAGATTCATCTCCAATTAACCACCAGAAAACCAGAAGTGTGGGGGTGGTGGTGGCTCAAGTGACAGTATGCCTTAAGCGCACAAGGTCAGAGACAGTGTGTAGGCTCAATTCAAGCCCCAGGACCGACCCCCCTTCTCGCCCCCCCAAACACTCTAATACAGTTTAGTAACTGAGCATTTTGAGAATATTGACAATTAAGAAATGTTATTTATAGGTCATATGGCAATTTCAAAGTATCTTAATAAATCAGAAATTAAAAGTTTAGACAAATGCAAGAAAATAAAAGAAGTGTTTATACTTAGAATAATATTCTTTTCCATCTATATTTTCCACACAGCCTTCTTAAAAGAATTATTATTAAACAATGGTATTCATTTTTAAAATGAAAAATGGCCTCTAAAAATCAGTAATTATTTCTTTCCTTTGATGTTTGTAGATAGACTTATTCAAGGACTGAGAACCCTTATCAAATGCATACACAAAAACCTACAAGACAAAAAGTTAACCTCTTTCAATGAAACAAAAATATGTTAATTTGGAACCTAACCTAATTAGAAGTGAAGTCAACACGTTCTTTTATACCAAAGAAGTGCATACACAGTCCACTTTGCGTAATCCAGCTCCTCAGTACCACTTTTCACAGGAAAGCATCTTTAGAATGCAATTAATTTTAAAAGTGTCCTTGTTTATTTAAAGTACCAATAGTACATAAGATTCAGAAGCAGGGCCAGGCACTGGTGGCTCACACTCGTAATCCTAGCTACTCAGGAAACAGATCTGAGGATCGTGGTTTGAAGCCAGTCTGGGCAGGAAAGTCTGTCAGACTATCTGCAATTAACCACTCCCAAACCAGAAGTGGCACTGTAGTTCAAAGTGGTAGAGCACTATCCTTGAGTATGAAAGCTCAATAGCGCCCAAACCCTGAGTTCAATTCCCATGACTGACCAAAAAATAAAAAAAATAAAAAATCAGAATCTGTAGCTGGCTCAGGAATGTAGTTTTGCACATCATTGTTTGGGTGCACTTAATAGATCTGGACATTTAGAATGTTCCAAGAAGGTAGCCCCAAGGCTGCCTACATCAGTCTTAACTTCTGCTCAGTTCCTCCCTGTGCATGACTTCACATAGGCAGTTCCAGCATCACCTTCCAGAACATAATTATGCTAAAGCACATGGCTCTTTCTTACTGCCTCAAAACATTAACAACGATTAAGTGTTTAAGGGAATAATCTAGATTTGTTAAAAAATTAAAGGCATGGCTCAAGTTGTATAAAGCTCATGGAACAGGTGAGGTCATGAGATTAATCCTAGTGCTGCAAAATTTATACAAGAAGGGGAAAGAATAAGAGGGGAAAAGGGAAGTGAGACTATATAGGCCTTCCATTCATTCCATAAAATCATTTCCTGCTTCTGATAATAACACAGGCATATTGACTAGAATATGGTATAGAGATAGAAGTAAACACAGAAAACAAAGTCTTGTTTTCTTATCCTTCATTAAAAAAATAAATTAACTATAACTAGATTTGCAGCTAAAAAGTGAAAATAAAGCTTGATGGAAGCCTATAAGACTTAATTAAAATGAGTGAACAGAAGATGCATCCTATCATGTCCTAATAAGTTTCAAAACAGAAAGAATAAGGAATAGAAAGAACAGTGAAAAAGAAAAGTTGTTTCTTATACTTTTGATTTAAAACTGCATATGCCTGGTTTAAATTATTATCAGTAATAATCTATGGACTAAGAAGCAGATCCCTGGTTCTCAGCCTTCCACAACTGCTGGTTTATCCCTAGTCAAGTCATTAAATTTCTTCAGGCTTCTTTTGGGATCAAATTCATAAAATAGAGGAGACAGAATCCAATCTGTTCAAGGCAGGAAGCCAGCTAAAAAGATCACCTCAAGTTCCCTACTAACTCTGAGATTTAAGATCTACACATCAACTTGGGTTTTAAGTCAAGATCCCATGAAGGTAGAGTCATTGGCTTTTCATTGAAAGAGAAGAATGGTGATCATTTATAGACAGCTTCTACTTTGATTGTCTCACAAATGCCTGATGATGATCTAAAGAAAGAGGGTTCAGAACAGTCACTATCACTCACCCCCAACAAATGAAAACTCATGATGTACTAACAATTTCAATAGTACCATAATCCTAATAAGTCTGTCTTACTTTAGGCAATATACCATATCGCTTACTTAAGCAACAGAATTAGTGTCTCATTAAAAACAGAAGAACCAATCCTTAACAGTTGCAAGAGCTACCTATGCACTCTTAAAGCTTTATATGCATATATATACACACATATATATTTTTAATTTTTGCCAGTCCTGGGGCTTGAACTCAGGGCCTGGATGCTGTTCCTGAGACTCTCAATGCTCAAGGCTAGCGCTCTACCTCTTGAGCCACAGTGCCACTTTCGGCTTTTTCTGTTTATGTGATACTGAGGAATTGAACCCAGGGCTTCATGCATGCTAGACAAGCACTTTACCACTAAGTCACATTCCCAGTTCCATAGATATTATTTTTACAATGAGAATCAATTCCTCTAAGATAAATGTACTAATTTACGTTTACACCATTTAGAAGTCCACTTCTGCTACACCATTTAGAAGTCCACTTCTGCTGGGCCTGACAGCTCAAGCCTTAGTCCTGGCTACTCAGGAGGTTAAGATCTGAGGATCATGGTTTATAGCCAGTCAGGAAAGTCCAAGAGACTTGTATCTCAATGAACCACCCAAAAGCTGGAAGTAGAGCTGTGGCTTAAGCGGTAAAGTGCAAGCCTTGAGCAAGGAAAAAAAAACAAAAAGCTCAGGGACAATGCCCTGGCCCAGAGTTCAAGCCCCAGGAATGGTACCAATAAAGACAAAAAAGAAAAGTCCACTCTTAACATCTAGAGCCTTGTAACTACCAACTGTTGAACCGACATAGAAAGTAAAATACAGATACTCTCTGTATCTGCTATATATGCAAACTGCAACAGATTTGGTAGCCTGGAGTGATAGAACATGTTAGCATTCCCTCCAAATCAGGTCCTCAGCCCCTCCTCCCATTTCATTTCCCTAGGCAGCTTGTAGTCCTCAGCTGAATTAGCTGAATGTCTCCCACCCAGACCTGAACTCCTCCCTGCCCTAGAATTCTCCCTTGATTGGTCAGTCAGCATTCCCACTCTCTGCCCCAGACCCAGCTGAACAAACAGAGTACCTCCCTCCTCTAGCCCCAAAGGTACAAGGATTCACCTGATAGGGGTAGGTGCCACACTGCTCCCTCTCCCGTGGGGAAGATGGCCCCACTGATAAACCTCCTTATAAACCTCCTCTTGTATGTGACTATCTCCATGTGGTCCTCTGGATGGATGCCTACAGAACATGCTTGTAATTCTAGTTATGTGGGAAGTGGAGATCAGGAGGATCAAAGTTCAAGGTACGCCTGAGCAACAAGTTAGTGAAATTCTCATTATTTCAATCAGTAAACTCGGTCACTTAAGGGGGAGGTCATAGGTAGGAAGATCTTGTTCAGAGGCCAGTCCCAGGCAAAAACTTGAGACCCTGTTTGAAAAACAAGTAGAGCAAAAGGGGCGAGGGGTGTGGCTCAAGTGATAGGAGTGCCTGCCTTAGCCAAACTAGAGATCCCAAGTTCAATTTACCAAAAGTAAATAAATAAAAATAGATAAGTAATTTTAAAGTGGACTTAACTAAAACATGACAACCTTCAACAGCAAGGTAATACCTATTTCAGTTCTATGAAGATGTATTTATAAAGCAGCATTCAGCCCTGGAGCATAGAGAAACATCCTACAAAAGGCAATAGATGAAATCTAAACACGTTGCTTTGGATTCCTGCAAAATTCCTGTTTCCAGATGGTGGCTCCCTATGAACTTTTTACTTTTTCCTATTAGCAAAAACCTGAATTGTCTGTCTTGGAAAGTAAAAGAGTTTTGAATACACTTTTTTAAAAGCTAATTTTTACCCAAGAAATGTATTTCTCTATTTCCTTTTAAAGGCACACAATTCCTTCTTCTACTGCAACTACTGCTGGTGAGAAAAGTATCCACCATCTCCTCAAAAAAGTGAAGAAGAGTGGAGGGCTGAGATCGGCCTGAGGACTTCAACAGGTTTTGCTTGCTTTTGACTGGCTATACTCTCGCCTGCTAAACTACTCTGCCCTATGGGTTACATTTCCCCTGTGCTTCTGGCTAAGATGTGGATACCACAGCCAAAAAAAATTTGCAAGCATCAATCCCTGACTTGGCGGCTCTTGCTATTAAGTGGCAAGCATCTAATGCCACCCTCACCTGATGCTTGGCCGTCTCCATACCCTCCAGAACTGTCGTCTTGAAGTCCTCCTGCTTGCCCTGTGGAAGGAAAGAGGAGAACTCAGGGACCTTACTCCATAAATTAAGATAATATCTGGACATAAAGGCCTAATAGTTGGTGAGTTATGAATTCACCACCAACTAGTAAACCATAGAGAGTTCCTTCTTCTGGAATCAAGGCCCAACACACTGATTCTTGCTGAAAGACAGTGAAACAAAGCATATATTTCTAATCACTAAATTCCAGTTGTCAATCTTACTAATACTTATAATCTAGCTGGGGGAGGAGGGATAGTTTTCAAATGTCTTCTACTAACTATTGCTATGCTAAGAGTGGGTGTGATATGACTCTTAGAACCTGAAATTCCTACAGTTCAACATCAATTCATTATTTCTTTAACTTTGTATCTAAAAAGATAAATATAAGGCAATAAAAGACTGATAATTTTAATGAAAAAGTCTCCCCTTTCCTCAAAACAGGGAATATAATTTAAAAGATTCAGCTCCAAAAGTAGTTCCATTTGCTATACACGAAAAAAAAAACAACTAAAGGTTCACATGACGATATTTCCTTAGTAAAACCTTTAAGATGCACCCTAAGAACTCTCCAGTCAGATGCCAAGCACGTTTATGAGGGGAAGATCTTCCACTTCAAGCTAACCAGAAACCCTGCTAAGGAATTTTCCCTACTGATTCATTTGTAGAAGTAACTTTAAGGAAAAGAGTCAAAGCTTGAAAATTCAATCTAAAACAGTCAAGACAGCCTGTCTTCCAGACTCTTCCAAAATCCATCAATGACAGAGGTTCTTCAGCTTCCGGAAACCTGGTATACTTATAAAACAAGTGTGACCTTTGGAAGATACAAAAATACTATCTTCTAGTAATCTAAACCTGGGCACGCTTTATTAAACAGCTTATTTTCAAGTGTCTCAAATGGAAAGTGCTCTGACTATTCTACTATTTGCATTAAATGTAACAGGAAAGCCAACTAAAATAGCCCTCTTACTATTAAAATGTTCAGAGGCCTATGAGACTTTAAAGGAAAATCTTCATCCTGATGTTTACTAAGAATTTACATTTAAACAATGGTTTCTGACACTCTATACTTCAAGAGGAAAAAAATCACATTCTAAGATTATGTCACTATGTTCTTATCTAAATGGTCCTCTGAGGTATAATCAGACAAGGCACAATGTATTGTTTACAGCCCCTGGAAAATGGAATATAATCATGAGACAAGGTACAATTACTAAACCCAATCTGCAAACATCTTGAAAATACAGGTCCTACTGTTTAAATCACATGTAACTTATTCTTAGTAGATTGTGGATCTGTTAATTAAAAAGTGTCATAGAGTAAAAAAAAAAAAAAAAAAAAGTTACTACTGCTGCTTTAGTTTCAAACAGAACTGAAAGTATACCCAGAGCACTAAATCATATTGGGGGCAGGGAGGAGGCCACAATAGGAAAGCAAACACAGTTTTCAATATTTAAGCATTAACAATGACAGTCAATGATCTTGCTGCTGACATGAAAGAAAGTTAACAAGCTCTGCCATGGACGTATATTTATCCACAATTAAAACTTTTGAAGATGGGGGATAGTGGTTCATACCTATAATCCTAGCTACCTAAGGAGGCTGAGATCTGAGGCTCGTGGTTCAAAACCAGCTGGAAAGCCCTTGAGACTTTCTTATCTCCAATTAACCACCAGAAAACTGGAAAGTGGCACTGTGGCTCTAAGAGGTAGCATGCTAGCCTTGAGCAAAAGAGCTCAGGGGCAGCTCTCAGGTCCTGAATTCAAGCCTTATGACTACCATCACCAACAACAACAACAAAGAAAAACAAAACCACCAGTTTCTCATGCCTATAATCCTAGCTACTCTGGAGGCTGAGATATGAGGGTCTTGGTTCAAAGCCAGCCAGGGAAGGAAAGTCTGTGAGACTCTTATCTCTTATTAACAACCAGAAGTGAAATGGTGGCTCAAAGTGGTAGAGTACTAGCCTTGAACAAAAAAGCTCAGGGACAGTGTTCAGGCCAAGTTCAAGCCCCACAACCAACAACAAGAAGTATGGGAAAAATATACAAAGTGCTCAATACCTGGGAACATTTTTTTTAAAGGAAATCTCTCATAACACACACACACACACACACACACACACACACACACACACACACACACACACAATGAAGCTCCAAAGTATTATTTAAGCAAACAAAAGAGTGAAGCGAGCAGAAGGTAAATTCGCAAGAAATAACGGAAATGGAAAACAAACTGAAAAGTGCTAAAATTGACTTGTTGTAAGTGTAACTTTAGAAGTAAAAGCATGAATAAAATATTCTAACTATAAAATTTTCTCCAAAAAGCTGAAAAGGTTCTCTCTTCCCTCCTTCCCTCTCCCCTTCCTCACCCCTAGGCCCTCTCATGGCAAATGAGACATGAACTCAGGGCCCTACACTTGTGCTATAGCTCAAGACTAGGCTGGCTTCAAACCATGATCTTCCAATTTCAGCCTCCTGAGATCACAGACATGAATCACAAGTGCTTGGCTAATTTTTTTTCCCCTTTATTGATAGGGTCTCAGGCTGCCTTTCAATTCTCTTGCCTCAGTCTCCCGAGTACTGAGATTACAGGTGCATGAGATTACAGGTGTATACCATTACACCTGGCCAACCATTTTACTAATAATAGTACACAAATAAACATTTACAGCTAACGTTCCACTCTAGTGGCTTTGATTAAGAAATACACAGAATGCTTTATTCTTCTATTCCAGGCCTTTCCAGCATAGGACTCTGGATATAGACATGTTACAACAAGCCAGCACAACTAGAACCACTGACTTCCTTCTGTTTTCATGCCAACCTACCAACCAAACAAATAACCCTTAATCAACAGATCCTCCCCTCTTAAATTGAGACTCTCCCTCTCTTTTTTGGCCAGTCCTGGGGCTTGAACTCAGGTCCTGAGCACTGTCCCTAGCTTATTTTTGCTCAAGGCTAGCACTCTACCACTTGAGCCACAGTGCCACTTCTGGCCTTTTGTATATATGTGGTGCTGAGGAATTGAACCCAAGGCTTTATGTATGTGAGGCAAGCACTACCACTAGGCCACATTCCCAGCCCTAACTGGGACTCTTAATACAGGTTATTTTCACATATCTTCCCCAAGTTGAAAATCAAGTGTTTTGGTGTATTTTTTGCACTAGCCTATCAGTTGTCCTTCTTTAAATATGATTTCAGTTATAGTCACATCACTGAATATGTTATCATCTCTATCCAAACACTTAAAAGAACACTCCTCTAATATCTTACAAGATTGTAAGATATTATAATGTAGGCCAGGCGCTGGTAGCTCACACCTATAATCCTAGCTACTCAGGAAGCTGAGATCTGAGGATCATGGCTCAAAGCCAACCCAGGCAGAAAAAAAGGTAGAATGGTGGCTCAAAGTGGTAGAATGCTAGCCTTGAGCAAAAAACTCAGGGACAGTGCCCAAGCCCTGACTGAAGCCCCAGGACCAGCCTAACAATGTTTGAAAGTCTTATCTTGATTTCAAATACTTTTATCTGGCAAGAATGGAGGTGAAAAATCACTGGATATTTGTTCTTAGGAACATGAATTCACATTTTGACTTGTTTCTTAGAATCACATTCATACTGATAACTTTCATAAATATTTTCAGAAATTCTGATTCTTTTAGGAAGCAATATTTTTATAAGATCGATAATAAAGCCAAATTCACAGACTAGAAATGACTGTGGAGCCAGGAACTGATGGCTCACTTCTGTAATATCAGCTAGTCTAGAGGCATGATCTGAGAATCATGGTTCAAAGCTAGCTTGAGCAGGAAAGTCTCTAAGAATCTTACCTCCAATAAACTACCAAAAAGCCAGAACTGTGCCTCAAGTGGTAAAACAGTAGCCTTGAGCAAAAACAAACAAAAAAACCACACACAGGGATAGCACCCAGGCCTGAGTTCAAGCCCCAGTACAGAAGAAAGAAAAAAAAGCAGGAAGGAGAGAAAGGAAGAAAGAATGGAAGCAAGGGTGACTGTGAACCTATTTATCTCAAATTGAACTTGATAAACTAACAATGAGGACAACATTCCAGAAGTTGAAGTTATCTTTGGCCACGTAATCATCACTGTGTTAATAATAAATTGTTTCTGGTTTAACTTGATGTTTATTGGATACTTGCCCCCAAAACTGCCAAGCATAAATGCAAACACAGAACAGGTAACGTTCCCAAAGGATTTTTATCATCTATTTGGGGAAAGATGATAAAAGTCCAAGTCCACCAAAAAGGGTTGTTTATTTTTAGTGCTGGTCCTGGTGCTTGAACTCAGGTCAGGACCTGAGTGGGGTTTTTTTTTTCTTTCTTTCTTTCTTTTTTGCCAGTCCTAGGGCTTGGACTCAGGGCCTGAGCACTGTCCCTGGCTTCTTTTGGCTCAAGGCTAGCACTCTGCCACTTTAGCCACAGCACCACTTCTGGCCGTTTTCTGTGTATGTGGTGCTGAGGAATCGAGGGCTTCATGTATACAAGGCAAGCACTCACCACTAGGCCATATTCCTAGCCCTGACCTGAGTGTTTTTTGCTCAAGGCTAGCACTGTACCACTCGAACTGCTGCTCTACTTCCAGCTTTTTTTTTTTTTTTTTGGTAGTTAATTGGAGATAAGAGTCTCATAGTCTTTACTGCCTGGCTTGTCTTTGAACCTGATCCTCAGATCTCAGCCTCCTGAGTAGCTGGGATTACAGGTATGAGTCACCAAACAGTGCCCAGCTTGTGATGCTTTTTTAAGAAAATAAGCTAATATACACTTGAAGATGGGGAAGGTTTTTTGCACAAGTCTGGAAACATTTGGATAGACTAGTAAAATTAAATGACTGTTCTCCAAAGATAGTTGGAAATGAAGATATCAGAAGTATGGGTCTAAAAGACTTTAATATTGGGAACAGCAAAATAACTCAAGAGATGTTGAGGCAGTTATAAATATATGACTTAGGAGCATAAGGGAAGTCACAGCTGAAAAAAGGAATTGGTCAATAGAGACAAACTGACCACACCAGAGGCAGTAAAAAGTGAGAAAGGATTTATCACTAACTACTCTACTGCCACCTCATGCTGCTTACCTGTTCTCTTAAAAACACCATTCACGTAAACTTCCCTTAATATATGTATTTCCTTCAACCTTTCTGACTACAATCCTTGGCAGAATACGTGCTTTATACCCATAAGAAAGCTAAAACAAAGTAAAACAAAGCTAAAACGAAGTAAAACAAAGGCAGGAGCAAAAGCCTTAAGGACCGGTTCCTTTGCAGCATACATTAGAGGCCTTTTAACAGTGCTAAAGGTGATCCCTACTGTGCTAACAAAATTAATTCTAAGTGAAATGTGCTGGTTTCAACAAAAACAGCAATCCCAAGGCTAATTTAAAATACTGAAATAAACCTTAAGGTCTAGAACAGGCAAAATTGCTCTGCTTGAAGTAGAAGCCTGCCTGGAACAGTTACTGCACCATTGAAGTAGTGGCAGTGGGAAGTTTAGTAAGCTTACTTTTTTTTCCTGTTAGTCATGGGGTTTGAACTCAAGGCCTGGGAACTGTTCCTGGGTTTTCTCACTCAAAGCCAGAGCTCTCCCACCTGGAGCCATAGCTCCACTTCCGGTTTTCTAATGGTTTAACTGGAGATAAAGAGTCCCATTGACTTTTCTTCACTGGGTCATTTTTGAACCGTAATCCCCAGATCTCAGACCCCTGAATAGCTAGGATTACAGGCATGAGTCACCAGTCTCCTGATGCAAGCTTACTTTTTTTTTTAAATCCAAAGTGAAAGCTCTATGAACTAAAGAGAAAAGCAAATCTTTTAGGAGTGATGAAAAGACTTTGCATTTTCATGTGCTATTTACCTAGATCCATAGTAAGGATCCTGATCATTACTTACGTGGGTGCAAAGCACTGGTTCATATAGTACACCTCAAAACGTTCCAAATAAAGGCATAATTCAGATGCTGTGTTATGTTGCCCAGAGACCAAGATTAAGGTGGTCTGAGTGGTTAACTCAGTCTGGTCATTTAACTTGCTTTAAAGAAGATAATATTAAACTTTATTTTGGAGTTCCTATTAAAAGTACTATTGTTAAACAGTTCATACCTGGTATTAATGACAAGTTTCTAACAAGAGAATCCTTTTCCTCTGCTCAATGTGAGTTTCTCAGAATTCTGAATATTAGCTTCTTCCCAGATATGCAGTTTTCCTTCCACTGTAAGTAAACCTTAGGTTTAGAGTTATCTGAGGAAGCTATAACTTCATAGGCATCAATCATGTGCTCCACAAATAAAATATAAAAAGCAAAAAGAAAAAAACCCACAAAACCCTATCTTCAAAAGTTTAAAATTTGTGACCAGTAAATATGGCAAAAATGTTAGATTTTGATTATGTTATTAGTTTTTTGGGTTTTTTTTTGGTCAGTAGTGGGCTTGAACTCAGGGCCTGGGTGCTGTCCCTCAGCTCTTTCACTCAGGGCTACTACCACTTTGAGCCACAGCGCCACTTCCAATTTTCTGGATAAGAGTCTCCAGACTTTCCTGTTCAACCTGGCTTCAAACAGCAATCCTCAGATCTCAGCCTCCTGATAAGCCGGGATTACAGGTGTGAGCCACCAGCACCTGGCTTTATGTTATTCTTGTGGAGAGAAATACGTTTGTATTGGTACCAATTTGTATCTTTCCCGTGATTTAACATAAAAGATTAAATTCCAAAATTTAACTTAAAAATTTAGACAAAAACACACATACTGTCAACAATTCCAGGTGCTTAAATAATTTCAGAAGGACACATTATTGACTAATAATATTACTACTAGCACTTTCCAAGAATTTGCAAAAGTATATGTAGTTCAAAAAGTAACTGAATAAAACATCTAATCTTATTCCTGGTGTGTTTAATAAATACAATATGTTCATACACAAAGATGGAAATACTCACAGACAGATTATAGAACACAACATAACCAGATTAAATAAACGATAGTAGCAAAAAATAAGAATCTATGACATTATTTAAAAAACAAAGTTGCTCAACTAAACAAAATTTTCCTTAATAAAAAGCAAAATAATCAATAAATTTTACTCATACATTAAAAAGCTCAATCTCTCAAAAGACCAAGCATCTGATTCAACAGTTTTGCCAACCAAAAGCAGTAACAGTTAAAACCCAAAGAATCTAAAACTGATTCATTAAAAAGCCCAACATCACTCCTCTAAATCTGATGAAATGTTTCCCAAGTCCAATTTTGAACAAAAACTTTATTTTAAAACACTTAAGAGATCTATTTATTGTACAACATGGTGACTATGTTAGAATAACACATTGTATTTTTTTTTTTTTTTTTTTTGCCAGTCCTGGGCCTTGGACTCAGCCTGAACACTGTCCCTGGCTTATTTTTGCTCAAGGCTAGCACTCTACCACTTAAGCCATAGCGCCACTTCTGGCCATTTTCTATATACGTGGTGCTGGGGAATCGAACCAAGGGTTTCATGTATGTGAGGCAAGCGCTCTTGCCACTGGGCCATATTCCCAGCCCCACACATTGTATTCTTGAAAAGCACTCAAAGTAATATTAAGTATTTCCACCACAAAAATGATAACTATTGGAGATAATGCCTGTTAATTAGCTAGGTTTAGTCATCCAACAATACATATTACTTCAAAACAGGCTTACACAATAGATTCATATAACTGTTATCAAATACTTTAAATATTGAAAACTTCTGAATTTTCTCCCCACTTTGTAATCCAACTTTATTGCAGTTATCTTCACCACAATGTATAGCCAATTATTAACAACTGTGCCCTTCTGGACCAAATTCTTTGCAGCAGGGCCTAATCTTTGAACTCTTAAAATCCAGCACTATGCCAGCAATAAAGTGTTATAGCTGTACAACTTATGTGGGCAGAATAAAGTGAGTAAGGAACCTCATCTGGAAGAACCTTATTTTCTGATTGGACAATGACTATTTCCTTTTGAATGAAAACTTCCCTCCACATAACCAATCCCCTGCTTTGGCCCTTCCTCCCTCAAAGACCTAGAATTAAACAGAAATGTAATGCACAAAAGAGGTTCCCCTTTCTATTAAGTACGTATACATTTGTATCTCATGCCAGGAATTATGTAATCATAAGAGTAATCATAAGAGTGGGGAACTAGTATTTTGTAGTATATTTATCTTGATCCAGTTACAGATCTCTCAAAATACAAGAATTCTGAGTTGATCTAAATCACCTTTTTCACATTGTCGTATTATTTTCCTTAGCCTTCTAAGTAAGTTATTTTGGAACAAAATTCCAAATCAGAAATGTGAAATGATAATATTCAAGAAAAAGGAAAAAAAATCAAGAAAATTAATCCCAGGTCTGTTTTCTGAATGAGTATGCACTGTACTTATGATTAGTATTCAAATAATTTCGGGCACTTACTTCTCAGCAGATCTTACAGACAATCTGACAATCTATTAGGAATGAATCCCCCAGCCCCACCTCATAAATCTACATACAGGTCTTCTTCTGAGCAGTGAGGTGTAATAAAATCCTGTAATTTTTTCCTGTAGAGGTAATTTTCACCAAAATTGAAAGCTACCCCTCCTCTAACTCCACATGTAGGTGTAGAGAGAGACATCTGAGAATTGTTACACATAATTTAAAAAAAAAGACCCAAGCTTATTCACCTGAACTCTGACCATAACTACTCAGGTACTAGGCACTACCCCCCCATACCTGCTGCCAACTGCTGTCAATATGTTGGCTTTGCAGGGAAACCAAGGCACCTTGCAAGCAAAGAACCACACAAAATAAGGAGCTATAAACAGCATGGGTTCCTTTTTCTTTTAAAGTAAGGAAATCAAACCTCAGCTTTTCTCTTCATTATTTATGGATTCATATATTGAATAAGCAAATAAGCAATGATATAATAGGCAAATACAAACATTATAAGGATTTTAGATTTTTTAAGAGTAAATTCTTACTCATTAAGAGTATGGTTTTTTTTCCCAAAATTCAGAGCTATATTTCAACAAAATTTAATAAGGCACAATGTTTAATAAGGCAAAATTTACAGATTAGATAATACATGATTACACTGTTTTGATGCTTCTCTTCATTTTGAAAGAGAATTTAAAAGATCCTGTTTTTGTACTTTTACTGTACTGAATAACCAATTCAAATTTTTTTGGTCCTCAATCTTTTGTCATGTGAAAATCTTCATAACAACTCCTGTGATCAGCACCATCCCTGGCTTCTTCCCGCTCAACTAGCACTCTGCCACCTGAGTCACAGCGCCCCTTCTGGCCGTTTTCCATATATGTGGTGCTGGGGAATCGAACTGAGAGCTTCATGTGTAGGAGGTAATAAGCACTCTTGCCACTAGGCCATATTCCCAGCCCTTGTATCAATGGTTTTGTCAACTTATTAACAGCTTTTCTTTTCATCATATTTACACTCCTAAAGTTACCATGCTCAAGAAAAAGATAAACTCTAGAATAAATAGAAAAACTCTAATCCAAAAGAATACAAACAAGGATACAGGTGTCTTTCCCTACTCCATCAATAAAGTAATAATGTTAACAGCACAGAGCTGTCATTTGTCAGTAGTGAACCTATGTATCATACTTAATAAAGCCTCTGTGCTTCACTGAAAAAATGGCATATACAGGCAAACACACACAAATACAGACACACAGTTCTGATGATCTACTGAGAATTCCATTTACTTGAAGAAGCTTTTGAGAAAGGCATCCTAATAGCCTATTCCAAGTTTCCTTTTAGGGCTAGGAGTGTGGTTCAAGCAGGCACTGAATTCAAATCCCAACACTGCCTACCCCTCCAAAAAAATCAAATTTTCTTTGACTTATTTTAGAATACAAATGTCTCAGACAATATACAACAAAAGTATGTCTGACTCAAAATAAAATAAATCTTTCCAAAGCAGAGTTCTGCAATACAAGTCTGAGTCTTGGAAATATCAAGATTTTTATAGTAAATTTCAGTTTCTAAAATAGTAAGTCTGGGAAGTAATGCATGCTTTTGTAAGAAAATAAAAACTAAAGAATGACCTAAGATATATAGGATCCTGGAGGTGTGGCTCAAATGGCATAATACAAGCTTGAGGCCTTGAGTTTAATCCCTATTACTGTCAAAATTAAAAACAGTACATAGGATAACAAAAGGAATCAAAGTAACAGAAAAGCATTTTTCCAATAGAGGCTAATTCCATGGTGAGGAAATTATTCTAAACTAGTAAAGTACAACTGAATGTAATTTTATTATTTTAAAGATGCTCCACTGTTATATGACACTATTAATAACCAAACATAATCAACAGGCCATCACTGCTGTGCGTTAAGGGAGAGGAGAGTTTTCATTTTTCCAGAAAAGGTTCTAGGACACAAACAAAACCATCATTTGTTGAAAACAAATGTCAAGTGATACAGTAAACACAAAAATACATAGAAACTTTTACACAAAATAAGGTAGGTTATAAATACTTTAAAACTTCTTTCCAATAAAACAAACCAACCCAATCTGACAAACAAACAAAAATCTGTTTCTGTTAAAATAAATAAATAACACACAAAAAACACCTTTGGAGCCTGGCTGTATAAATCAGTGGTAAAGTACATGCTTAGCATGAAGAAAACCTGAGTTCCACCTCCAACAAGCTCCCCCCAAATATTAACTGATATTTGATATCAAATGATATTGAAAATATTTTTCCATTGGCTGACATCAACTAAACTCAATTACCAAAATAGTTGCATCTCCAATTCTCATCTTTACTCCTTCACCTCATCTCTTAATATCAGATTGATATTCTATAGCATATAACTATAACAGTTCAACCTTTTTTCTTTTTTTTTTTTTTTGCCAGTCCTAGAGTTTGAACTCAGGGTCTGAGCACTGTCCCTGGCTTCTTTTTGCTCAAGGCTAGTACTTAACCATTTGAGCCACAGCGCCACTTCTCGCTTTTTCTATATATGTGGTGCTGGGGAATCGAACCCAGGTCATGTACAGGAGGCAAGCACTCTACCACTGGGTCATATTCCCAGCCCTACAGTTCAACCTTTTTTATGTAACAGAACCTAAACTTAGTATGACAGTTCTTGTCTAGGATGCTAAAAAGTCCTGAGTTAGATTCCTAGCACTGCAAAAACCAGACTCTGCACCTGCTCAAATTCCTGACCAAGGATACCCATAATATGGTTTTCCAGCTTCCTTCTCTCCAGGCATCTCCTAGAGGAACTTCTCCAATCAAATTGTTTGACCCACTGACTTCACAAAACTTGTGCTTTCCTAATGAACAAAGTTGTTTCCTTCCTTTTCCTTTACTTTTTTTCTTTTTGTCACCCATAGGGCTTGAACTTAGGGCCTTGGGTGTTGTTCCTGAGTTCTTCAGATCAAGGCCCTCTACCATTTTGAGCCACAACTCCACTTCTGGTTTTCTGGTGATTAATTGGAGATAAGTCTCATAGACTTTCCTTGCCTGGACTAGCTTTGAACCGTGATCCTCAGATCTCAATCTCCTGAATAGCTAGGATTACAGGTGAAATGTCTGGCTTAAAGTTGTTTTCTCTTATTTAAAATTAAAACTTCAGAAAGCAAAGTAAAGTTTTCTAAAATTTAAAAATTAGTAAGGATGAAAAGTAGGCAAATGTTAGTTATGTACTTTTAAAATAAATTGACTTCTAGTCATTATATAGTGACTGAAATAAAAAGATTTAGTAAGGAAAACAAACATCTTCTCTCAGGATTTAATATACTTATTACAATTTTTTTGTGGTATATATGTCTCTGTGTGTGTATGCTGGTACTAGGCTTTGAACACCGGGCTTTGCATTCTTTCTCAAGTTTCTTCTTCCATCATTGCTGGTGCTCTTCCACTTTAGCTATGTTCCCACTTCCTAGTTCTTGCTGCTTTTAATTGGAGATAAAACTATCACAGACTTTTCTGCCTGGGCTGGCTTCAAACCATGATCTCAGATCTCAGCCTCCTAAGTAGCTAGAATTGCAGGTACAAGCCACTGGACGTAACTAATGCTCGGCTTTCTTGGTTAAGATGGGGATCTCACAAACTTTTTGTCTAGATGGCCTTGAGCTAAGATCCTCTAGATCTCTGCTTCTGTAATAGCTAGGATTATAGATGTGAGTTACTGGTGCCTGGCTGATTGTGGTATGTTAGAGGAAAAAGTACTTTTTCATAACCACAAATAATATACTGAAAAGTTATAGCTGTTATCAACACATCTCTAAGCACTGTAGATCCTCAACTTAGATAAAATTCCCCAAAATATATTAAGATAAACTATTTATACTGAAGCACTGGATTACTATAAAGCAGTGAGAAAAGGAGGGTTCCCCAAATCCTAAATCCCTTTGCTACAACACTTTGTATGGGAACAATGCCTGACATTTATGTAAAAAATAACATACCTCTTGGGGCTGGGAATGTGGCTTAGTGCTTGCCTAGCATGCATGAAGTCCTGGGTTCTATTCCCCAGTACTGCATAAACAGAAAAAGCCAGATGTGGTGCTGAGGCTCAAGTGGTAGAGTGCTAGTCTTGAGCAAAGGAAGCCCAGGGACAGAGCCTAGGCCCTGATTCAAGCCCCAGGACTGGCAAAAAAAAAAAAAACCCAAAAGACAAAAAAAAACCCAAACAAACAAAAAAAAAACTTCTTACACAAAAAAGAAAATACCCAAGCCAAAATGTGGTTTAAAATTTTCAGAGGATAGAGTTTATCAGCTTGTCGTGAGCAGAGAGATTTGGCCTCTAGGCAGGTAAGAGGTAAAGAAAATAGAAAAAAAAGCTCATCAGTTTAGTACCTATTCTATACCAATCACTTACTAATACTAACGACCACATTAAGAGAAGGTTTTTAAAGCAGCATCTGAGATATCAGATCATCACAGCCTAATACTTAGATGGCTCTTGACTGAGAAAAAGCAGTAGCATCTTAGGCTATAACAAATACCTTGTTAGCAGTTGCACAGCAAAGGCAGAAGAAAAAAAAACAGGTTGAGGTTTTTGAACAGTGTAGAAAAAAGGAATAGAGTCATAAAGGGAGGAGAGAAGGCATCACAGAAAGAAGGGAAGAGAACTAAATATAAGAGGAAAAAATCAACAACATGAGAGATAATGTTGAGATATAAAAAAGGTTAGGCTTGTGTTTAGACACTGGTCACTACTGAGCTGAGAAACCTAACAAGGACTTCCCTAAGAAATCTTTTTAAATTCTAGGAAAATCACTTCTTGAAAAATTTGTGGCACTTGGGATGAAGGCACCGAATCTAATCTTTCACTGTTTTCAAATAGTAGTCCTTTACTATATTTATATTTATTTCACTTTGTAAATTATATAAATTTTTAGAGTTTCAGCCAGAATTAAGCTCTAAAATACTAAATTAAAATACTGTTATGCTATAACAGATATGATCTGAAATAGGGATCTTGTTTTAAAAAATTATAGTGGTGACATAGATCAAGAAGCAATGCACTCATAACGTGTTTCTAGAATTGAAACCTCTTTGTACAACTATTTAATAAGATATAAGACCAAAAAGACTGGTGAGGTGAGTAGGCCCAGAGATAATGCAATACAAAAATGATTTCAAGGCTGGGGATGTGGCTTAGTCGTAGCGTGCTTGCCTAGCATGCACAAAGCCCTGGGTCCAATTCTTCAGCACCATAAACAGAAAAAGCCAGAAGTGGCACTGTGGCTCAAGTGGTAAAAAAATAAAATAAAATAAAAAAATGCCAGCCTCGAGCAAAAGAAGCTCAGGGACAGTGTCTAACCCTGAGTTCAAGCCTCAGGACTGGCCAAAATCCCACCCCCCCACCCCCCAAGGAGCCAAGCATGGTTGTGCCATGCCTATTATCCCAGCACTCCTGAAGTGAGAGCAGGAAAACCTCAAGTTCCAAGTTTCGAGATGAACATGAACTACAGAGACTATGCCTTTAAAGAGAAAGAAAGAAAGAAAGGCAGGGAGGGAGGACACAAAGTAAAAAAGTTAACAATATGTTATTAAGGGCAGGAAATAGAAAAATCCTAAGATTATGCTTTTGCTTGGTCTTAGGATAGGAATATTGAGTCCTTTAGTGCTATTTGTTGACTGAAACTAGTATTTTCCCACAGTATCAGGAAGTCTGTATAAGCTTAAAATTCTCTTCAATTTTTCATTATATATTTCCTTTGGAGAGCTGAAAAACAAAAGGTCTTTCCCTTTTGACTTCAGCATTTTTTGTTTAATAGGATTGGACATGGCTCAAGAAGTAGAGCAAATTGCATTCAGTCATAGTACCACTTTAAAATTTATTTTTGTAACTGTTCACCAGAAAAACGCTCTTCTCAAAATTGACCCATACCATAACGTTTTGTTTTTTTTTTTCAGAAAGTATCTAACTGCAAATGCATCATTTAACCCGAATAATTTGTAAATCATGTTTCCTTTAAATTGTGAGTCAGAATCATCACTGACAGAACTGGTTCTCTGGGTCTGAGGTTGTATGTTTTCTCTAATCATTGTCACTGCCCTTCCAGCCCCATCCTTTCCTCTGAGATATGTGCAGAAATACACACAAAAGTTGCCAATATGAATACACACACAGAGACACACAGGCAAGAGCCCCAACAGCAGAGCAGAAACCAAAGATGAAGATACAAATAACGCTGCAAAGTAGAATATCCACCTATTCTTATTTCTAGAATAAAAGAAGTCATGGTTGGTTTACTCTACTCACCAGATGGCTCTTCGGGCTCACTTTCATTTTCTTCCTCAGGTGGGGCTTGAGGTGGTGGTGGTGGGAGCTTCTTTTCCTTCTCTGCTTTGGCATTTCTCTCTTCTTCTGAATAATACTCATCTTCTGAGAGGTTGGCCAAACTCTCATCCATCTCTCTGTATTCTACCTATATGGAGATTATACCAGCAAATGTTATACATTGAACAACAAATGTTATACAATGAACATCTAAAATCAGAGACTCTATTTGGAACCACTAGTAAATATGAATAGCTAAGTTCAAATTTTAAAGGAAATATGCATGAAGCAAGGAACAAATTTATAATAGTTATTAAAGATCTAAAGTGTCTGTGACTCACAGACACTTATTAATCATAGGAACTCAGGAGTCTGAGATCTGAGGATCATAGTTTGAAACCAAGCTGGGCAAGAAAGTCTGTGAGACTCTTACCCCAATTAGCTACCAAAAGGCTAGTGGTAGAGTACCAGCCTTGAAGAAGCGTAGGAACAGCATCCAGTCCCCAAGTTCAAGCCCCATGACTGACACCTAAAATTAAAAAGCCTCATGGCTTTTTAATAATAATAAAATAATAATAATAATAATAATAATAATGCCTCATGGAACAATTCTGTGTCAGCTTAACTTCATCTATAATTTTTTTGAGGGGGGGTGTCAGTCATAGTGCTTGAACTCTGGGTGGTGTCCCTGAGCTCTGCAGCTCAAGGCTAATGCTCTACCACTTGAAGTCACAGTGTCACTTCCAGTTTTCTGGTGGCTAATTAGAGATAGGAGTCTCAGGGACTTTCCTGCCTGGGCTGACACTGAACTGTGATCCTCATACATCAGCCTCCTGAGTAGCCTAGATTACAGGTGTAAGGCACCAGTGCAGGGCTTAATCTATAATTTTTACATTATAGCACTGACTAATTTAAATCACTAGGTTTCTCTACAACTCCTAGTTGTTGAGCTGAATGTGGTAGTATATAAGTCTGAGCACTCAGGATGCAGAGGCAGGAAGATCTCAAGTTTTAGGCCAGCCTTCCTTATAAACCAAGGTCAAGGCCAGCCTGAGCTACAAAAGGAGATGTTGACTTAAAAACAAAGGGCTGACACAATATGGAAACAGCCCAGATGCCCCGCAATGGATGAGTGGATCCAAAAAATGTAATACTGCTGGGGATATGGCCTAGTGGCAAGAGTGCTTGCCTCGTATACACGAGGCCCTGGGTTCGATTCCCCAGCACCACATATACAGAAAATGGCCATAAGTGGCGCTGTGGTTCAAGTGGCAGAGTGCTAGCCTTGAGCAAGAAGAAGCCAGGGACAGTGCTCAGGCCCTGAGTCCAAGCCCCAGGACTGGCCAAAAAACAAAAAAAAAACAAAAAATGTAATACTTACACACAATGGAATTTTACACAGCCACTAGAAAGAATAAAATGGTATTTGCAGAGAAATGGATGGAACTAGAACAAATCCTGTTAAGCGAGGTAAGCCAAGCTCAGAGAGAAAAACGGGGCATGTTCTCTCTGATATATGGAGATTAGATCTAAAATGCATTGGGATATGATAAAGTATGCAGGATTCTAGATACATACAGTGAGACCAAGAGGATACGCTTAGGAGAGAAACACAAAGGTGCAATACCTAAATGCCTCTTCCTATTTATATAAAATAATATACATACTGAAAGGAACTCCAAGATATGAAAACAAAGACCTCTTTTTTTCCTTTGTTTAGTTTTTTGATGATTCTGTCTTTACCTTATATATAGTATATTCAAGTATACATCTTTGGAATGGTTGGAGGGAGGGTACAGACTTGAGGGAAATGGGTGAAAAAGTACAGCAGTGGTACTCACTGAACAGTGATGAAAGTGAACTATACAATTCATGAGTGGAGGCAGAAGGGAGAGAGTAAGGAAACAGAAGACACAGTACAAAAGGAAATGTACTCATTACTTGCCTCATGTCATTATAATCCCTTTGTACATCACCTCCATAATAATAAATTAATTTTTAAAAACAACAATCAAGGGCTGAGAATATAGTTTACCAGTAGTAACACTCAGCATACTCTGGGTTCAATTGTGAACATACATATTCATCCAAAATGCCAAGTTTGTCTAATGATAAGCCTGTGCTTTTCCATGGAAGGAAAAAAAAGACAAGTTGCAAATAACAGTCATCTCTCAAAGGTGGCTTACTGTTAGAGTGTTTGCCTAGCATGCATGAAGTCCTGGGTTCCACTCCTCTGTAGCACATAAACAGAAAAAGCTGTAATTGGTGCTGTGGCTCAAGTGGTAGAGTGCTAGCCTTGAGCAAAAGCAGATCAGGAACAGTGCTCAGGCCCTGAGTTCAAGCCCCCAGACTGGCAAAAAAAAAAAATTGTACCTAAGACAATTGATGATAAAGAATCCTTATCAGGCTGGGCACTGGCAGCTCATGCCTATGACCCTAGATACTTAGGAGGCTGAGATCTGAGGATCACAGTTCAAAGGCAGCCCAGGCAAGAAAGTATCCAATAAGAGACTCCGATAAACCACCAGAAAACCGGAAGTAGCACTGTGGCTCAAAGTGGTAGAGCACTAGACTTGAGCTGAAGAGCTCAGGGACAGCACTCAGGCCCAGAGTTCAAGTCCTGAGACCAACCAAAAACAAAAACAAAAAAGGATCCTTATCATAACAAATTAAATGATATGGAAATTTAGACTTCAGGTCTTACTAATAATTTACACTCTAGTTATAAAGAAGACTATAATAAGACTGCCCTGCCCGGCACCGGTGGCTCATGCCTGTAATCCTAGCTACTCAGGAGGCTGAGATCTCAGGATCACGGTTCAAAGTCAGCCTGGGCAGGGAAATTTATGAGACTTTTATCTCTAATTGACCCCCAGAAAACCAGAAGTGGCGCTGTGGTTCAAGTGGCAGAACACTACTAGCCTTGAGCTGAAGAGCAGAGGGACAGTGCCCAGGCCCAGAGTTCAAGCTCCATAACCAACAACAACAAAAAAGAAGACGAAGACTATGAGATCTTCCCTATTCTACCAATGACTCTGGTCACAAAGATTTTAACAAGAGTATGAGGTAGCAAATGCTTGTAATCCTAGCTACTCAGGAGGCTGAGATCAGAGGATGGCAGTTCAAAGCCAGCTGGGGTAGAAAAATCCATGAGAATCTTATCTCCAACTACCAAAAAGCCAGAAGTGGAACTGTGACTTAAGTGGTAGAGTGCCAGCTTAGAGTGAAAATGCTAAGGAACAGTGCCCTGGCCTGCAACTCAAGCCCCATAGAGGCACAAAATAAAACTATATAGATAGATAGATAGATGTAGACACAGACACAGACACACACACTCACACACATCTGCTATACAAATCTTAGAACTCTTGAAGCAAGGCCCGTTTACACTGGCCTCAGCTTGATTTTCAATCTTTATACGGCTATTCTCCAGGAGAAGGGAACCCTTCTGCCCAGGCAATTTGCATACTGATAACATCAGTGGAGGCCATACAAAATTATCAATACAGGCCCACATCTTAGGTAGTCCTCAAGAAGCTTGTGTGTCTGTCCAAAGTATTTTGAGAGCCTTGAGGGCTGGAAACTCCCCATCCTTGCTAGCCACTGAGATGTGTTTCCACTGTGACCCCATATGGGTGGGTATGTTTTTCTGGCTCCTTGCTTTCTAGTTGCTCCCCCAAAATAAACACATTGCTCATCTGTCTTTTGAAAAGTTTAGAGCAAAGCCAGGTGTGGGGGCTCATGATCATGGCAAGATCATGGTTCAAAGCCAGTTGGGGCAGGAAAGTTGACAAGGTTCTTATCTACAATTCATACACACACACACACACACACACACACACACACACACACACACACACACACACACTATGGCTCAAGTAGCAAAAAAGCTCAAGGTCCTAAGTCAAGCTCAGGGATTGAAAAAAAAATAACTAAAATTAAAAAAAAAAAAAAACTTTTGCACTTATACCTATAGATCTAGTTACTCAGGAAGCTGAGATCCAGAGGTTCAAAGCCACCCTATGTAGAAAAGTCTTTGGGACTTGGTCTTAAAAATTAATCGGCAAAATGGACGAGTTTTTTTTCTTTCTTTTTGTTTTGTCTTATTTGCTCATTTATCTGTCCTTGGGAGGGTGGGGTGGCACAGAAATGGAGGGACAAAGGGTGAATAAATCCAACAGTGGTACTCACTAGGCACTGCTGAAAAATGAACTATAAAATTTGTGGGTCAGAAGGGAAAAACTGGGTTAGGGAAGGGTTGCCCCAAAAGAAATGCACCCATTACCTGACTTATGTAGCTATAACCCCTGTGTATATCACCTTTACAATAACAATTTTTAAAAAGTAGGAAAAAAAAAACTAATCAGCAAAAGCAGGCTTGGAAAAAGCGATGGGGCACCAGCTCCTCCAAAGCAAGCTGAGCCAGCTAAGCTGAGCTAGCATGAAACCCTGAGTTCAAACCCCACTATCCTCCCCACCCTTCCCCCCAAATTAAAAACTTTGTTACCATAACTTACAACATTTTTGGGGGTGCCAGTCCTAGGGTTTGAATTCAAAGCCTGGGTGCTATCCCTGCGCTTTTCTTGCTTAAGGTTAGTGCTCTACCACTTGAGCTATAGTTCCACTACTGGCTTCTTGGTGGTTAATTAAAGATCAGCCTCATGGACTTTCCTGCCCAAGCTGGCTTTGAATAGTGATCCTCAGATCTCAGCCCCTTCAGTAGCTAGGATTATACAGGGGTGAGCCATCAGCACCAGGCTTGCAAAACAATTCTTTTTTTTTTTTTTTTGGCCAGTCCTGGGGCTTGGACTCAGGGCCTGAGCACTGTCCCTGGCTTCTTTTTGCTCAAGGCTAGCACTCTGCCACTTGAGCCACAGCGCCACTTCTGGCCATTTCCTGTATATGTGGTGCTGGGGAATCGAACCCAGGGCCTCATGTATATGAGGCAGGCACTCTTGCCACTAGGCTATATCCCCAGCCCTGCAAAACAATTCTTAAAAGCCTATTTAGGGAGGTTGGTGGGGGGGGGGGGGCAAGAGTAGGAAAGCCAGTTCTAGAGCTTGAACTCAGGGTCTGATGCTGGCCCTTCTAACTCTTTAGTGGTTAATTGGAAATAAAAGTCTCAGACTTCTCTGCCCAAGCTGGCTTCAAATTGCAACACTCAAATCTCAGCCTCCATAGTAGCTAGAATTTTAGGGCACCCATCAGGAAAAAATTAATTTTGTTTTAACTTGGATTTTCTTCCTTTATTAGTTTACAATAGACTGCTCTGAAAAGACATTGTTTAAAAAAATAATGTTGGGCTGGGGATATGGCCTAGTGGCAAGAGTGCTTGCCTTGTATACATGAGGCCCTGGGTTTGATTCCCCAGCACCACATATACAGAAAACGGCCAGAAGTGGCGCTGTGGCTCAAGTGGCAGAGTGCTAGCCTTGAGCAAGAAGCCAGGGACAGTCCAAGGCCCAGGACTGGCCAATAAGTAAATAAATAAATAATGTTATTATTATTAAGATGTTATATACATGGATTACTATTTCATAAGCCAAGTAATGACTCCATTTCCTTTTGGACAACATCTCCTCTTCCTTTGCTAGCCCCCAGTTTTCCCCAACCATCCCTGCCCACAAGTTGCATTTTCCATAGTATCTACTGAGTAGCATGACTACATTTGTTCACTCTTCCTCCCTCCATTTCTGCATCCCCGCTTTGCCCTCTCAAAAAGCAGCAAAAACAAAATGCCTAAAAGCAAAAACAAATGACATCTCCACCCTAGGGTTTTGTGTTTTTTTTTAAAGAAAAAAAGAGACAAGAATTAACAGATGCTGGGGCTGGGGATATGGCCCAGTGGCAAGAGTGCTTGCCTCGTATACATGAGGCCCTGGGTTCAATTCCCCAGCAGCACATATACCAAAAATGGCCAGAAGTGGCGCTGTGACTCAAGTAGCAGAGTGCTAGCCTTGAGCAAAAAGCTAGGGACAGTGCTCAGGCCCTGAGTCCAAGCCCCAGGACTGGCCAAAAAAAAAAAAGAATTAACAGATGCTCAACATCATTAGTCACTAGGGAAGTGTAAATTTCACTATGATGAGATACCTCAATATCTACTAGTTATAGCCATAGTAAGACAAAAAGAGAATACCAAGGAGAGCCAGGATAGCCAGGATATGGAGAAATTAGAACTCTTATACCCTGGTGGTGAAAAATGTAAATTCTTGTGCAGCTGCTATTGCAGCTTCAGCAAGCAAAATCCAATTACCATTACGACTTAGCATTTCTACTTCTAGATATTACGGACAAGAGAAATGAGAAGCATTGGTTCACATACAAAATGTCCATCAAGGGGGCTGGGAATATGGCCTAGTGGTAAAGTGCTCGCCTCCTATACATGAAGCCCTGGGTTCTATTCCTCAGCACCACATATATAGAAAAAAGCTGGAAGTGGCACTGTGGCTCAAGTGGTAGAGTGCTAGCCTTGAGCAAAAAGAAGCCAGGGACAGTGCTCAGGCCCTGAGTCCATGCCCCAGGACTGGCAACAAAAACAAAACAAAACAAAATGTCCATCAATGTACTTATCCACATTATGCACAATAGTCAAAGGTGAAAACCCAAATGTCTATCAAATGGCTAAACAAAAGGATAAATTCCATACAATACAGTTATTATCTAGCCATAAGAGCTATCAAGTATTGAACTATATGATTAAACCTTACATGATTTCACATAAAATATCAGCATAAGGGCTGGGAATATGGCCTAGTAGTAAAGTGCTTGCCTCATATACATGAAGCCCTGGGTTTGATTCCCCAGCACCACATATATAGAAAAAGCTGGAAGTGGCGCTGTGGCTCAAGTGGTAGAGTGCTAGCCTTGAGCAAAAAGAAGCCAGGGACAGAGCTCAGGCCTTGAGTTCAAACCCCAGGACTGGCAGAAAACAACACAGTAGCAAAATATCAGCATAAGCCGGACACTTGGTGGCTCTTGCCTGTAATCCTAGCTACTCAGGAGGCTGAGATAGGAAGCCTGTGGTTCAAAGCCAGCCAGGGCTTAAAGTACCTCACTCGGAAGAAAGTAGATCTGTGACTCAAGAGAGGTAGAGCACCAGCCTTTGGCAAGAGCTCAGGGACAGCACCCAAGCCCTGAATTCAAGCCCCACAACCAACAACAAATTCAGAATAGACAAATTCACTAAAGTGAAAGGGAGTACCACTGGGGGAGGGGAGATAATGAAAACATTCTAAAATCGTACTGCTGATTTGTACATCCTTATGCTTAAAATCAATGAATCATACTTGAAAATGGTGACATTTATCCGATGTGAATTATCCCAAGTGTTTTTTAGAAAGTACCACATGGTTTCTAGCCACCCTTTCTAATGCAATAGTAAAATAAAATCCTACCGGGCTTGTGTTCTCTATTTCATTCGGAGGGTTGAGGTCACCAACCTCTGTGCTTTTTGGTAAAGGCCCCGAAAAGTCTATCAATATTTTCCCAAAGGCTTCTCAAGCAGACAGTTCACACTGAGGGCTCGGTCTCAGTAACACTCATCTTAAGAAGCATTTCATCCCAGTAACTTGGTATTTGTGCTTAAAAATCATACACAGCAGCCAGAGTCTGTCTATGGTGTGTGCACCAATCCTTCCAAGCTACCATTTTCCCAGCTGCTCCAGCGGATGAGGTGGGAGGATTTGAGACCAGCCAGGGGAAACATGCAACCTGACATTAAAAACATAGAACCACAGATAATTTTGTACATATCAATTATATAATTCGCACCACTTTACTTAGGACATTCTTCATGTATTTTATCTTCCTGTGTTGAGAATGGAACTCAGGACAGCTCCAATCTACTTAGAAATGTATTATTCTTACATTAATTTTCTTTCAGTCAGAATATGAACTCTCCAGGTAAAGCTCAAGCCAGCAGGCTAATCCGGCCCCGCCCTAGTGCCCAGAAGAGTTAGTCCCATGTGACCCTTTGTTGTGGGAGAGGATGCCCTCTCCATCACAAATGTAGGGGGTTCACGTACTGGTTCCGCTGCTTACTTAAGCAAGTGCCTTTAGTTGTCTAAACTGTGTGCCTCATCCCTAATATAGGGCTAACAATACCTGCCCGTGTGTTCAGCGAGAGGAACGTTTCGGCGATGCTCTGAACGAACATCAGGCACACGGAAGAAAAGTGATTGTCGTTATGTTCTGTCTGGTGCCAAGTCTTTTTTTTTTCTTCCCATAGATTTGTATTGTGATTAATACGGATATTTGCCCTTGTTCACTGGCTTTCTCAAAAGACCACTGGGAGGGCGAAAACGAAGACACAAACACCTGGCTTACAGCACGCATTTAATGATGGTGATCATCTGTACGCGCTGAATAATCGGACAGAGGAGGAGGAGAAACCGTAGTAGTTCTCTTTCTTTCCTGTACCCTGTCTAGCGCGATTTCTTTAGCAACCACCAAGGAGCCGCCATCCAGCTCTCCAACGCTTCAAACCGGTGAACAACAGCCGCGTCCCCATCCCCAGCAGCGACTCCACGTCGGGAAGCCATTTTCCCCCGGCCAGAAGATGCAAGGTGCTCGGGACTCCGTGACAACCCCGTCCCCGCCCGCCATCTCCCCCCCCCCAGCCCGGTCCCCGCGGCCGCCGGTCCAAGCACAAAGGAGACCCTCCCCCGGCCCCCGCCCCAGCCGTCGGGCAGGCGTCCCGGCGGCCGCGCGCCCGCTGGAGAGGCGGGCGGGACCCCGGGCCGCGCTGCCGAACAGGGGTCGGGCCTCACCTTCGCCCGCTTGCGCCGGCTGGTCCGCCGCCCCTCCTGAGTCTCCGCTATTCCCGTCTCCATGGGGGTCGCGGAGCCCGGCACCACCGCGGGCCCGGCCTGGGGCCCCGCAGACCCCGGAGGCTCGGCCAGGCCCCCGGGGGGCGAGGCCCGCGGAGGCTCCTTCTTGCGCGGAGTGCGCTCCCCGACGGCGCCCGGCCCGACCTCGGCGGGGCCTGCCAGGCCCGCGGGCGGCGCGGCCGCCTCAGAGCCGTTCTCGGCGCCGCCCGCCGTCCCGGGGCCGGAATCGGTCCCGGCCGCCGCCGCAGCCGCCGCCGCCGCCGCGGCCGCCGCCTTCTTCCCCGACAACATCTCGGGCCGCCTGGCCGCCGCCGGCCGCAGGGGCCGCTCGGTCTGCCGCTCCGTGGGTCCCGAGCCTCCTCGCCTCACCGTCCGCGCGAAACCAGCTGCTGCCGCCGCCGCTCACGCACCCGCCGTGCGCGCTCCCGCCGCGTGGAGACAAAAAAGGGCCCGAGCCGCCCGCAGGCCCCGCCCCCCGTACCATGGAGCTGCATCCCGGCGGCTAGAGCGGCTGGGTGCGGGCCTCGAGCGCCCCCGCTCGGCCGGGGAGGCGGCCGCGGCGCCCGGCGGGCTCTCGGGGGCGCGGGGGCGGGGCTCCACCTCCCTCGCGCGTTCCTCGCGCCCTCACGCGCGCGTCCCTGCCACCGGTGTAGCCGCGCCTACGACGGGACCAGCGGCTGAGGTCCTCGGCTTTCAAAGGCCCTGCGGTCACTGGGGAAAACTAGAACGAGCGCGCATGAAATGGAGAAAAGTGAGGAAATTCAGGTCTGAGTTCGAGTGAAACTGATGTCCTCCGAGCCTTTGTTGATGTAGGCCCTCCTGTGTGGACCCTCCCCCAGGCCCTCCCGCCAGCCTATCCCTTCCCCCTTCCACGCTCCGCGTCCATTCCCCGCCCCCCCCCACGCCATCCCATCTCCCGACCCGCCCCCTGTCCCATCCCACCCCCATCCCTTGCGATCCCTCCCCTCCCCCTCCCAATCCCATCTTCCCGGCCCATCCCAACCCCCCCACCCCTCCCACGCCCCCACCTCCCACATAACGACCCCTCCCAGACCCGGTCCTGGAACCAGATCCTGTGGTCTTCCAATTTATTTCCGATTATGTCACAGATCTCCACACGCCCCCGTGTCTCTCTCCTCCATGTATCTATTAAAAAACAACTGACAAACCCACAGTGATTGTGCTGACACTAAGCTCAAGAACCGGTCAGACGGCTCTGAGGGGAGGACAGCAAGTCCGGCTGGCTTGGGACCGGGCCGGTTGGCTGCAAAAGAGCAGGAGGGAAACGGAACAAAACGTCTTCCTCACGAAGCAAGCCTCTCCCACTTGAGCCAGGCACTTGGTTCCGGAGGACATTTTTATAAATTGTTTGGGATGATGGTCCTAAGGGTGAAAATAAATATTCACAGGAGTCGAAGGCAGGGGAATCCTGAGTTCCAGACGGGTCTGGGCAAAGAGCCAGATCTAGTGTCAAAACAAAATACAAACAAAAGGAAGGGTTGGAGGTAAGTGGCAGAAGTAGAAAGGAGATGAGGGTTAATCAATCCCTAGGTTCAATTTCTAGTACACCAGAGGAAAAACAAAAAAGCAAGCAAGAAAAGGGTTGCACAACTAAGTCCAGGAAGAAAAAAAGCCTACAAGATAAAGAAATTGTAACCTAGGCAATATATGTCTCAGCTATGAACTCTATTCACATGGCTGTAATAAACATAATTCTCAAATATTGTTTTAATCAGTAATTATTATTGAGAGAACAGAGAAAAGAGTTTATGGGCAAGGGCTGATGGATTTGAGGGAGGGCTGATGGGATGGGAATGGAGGTGGTATTGGGAGCTAAATCCTCCATTATAAAAAGATTTTGTCAAAGTAAGTCAGGAAATAACATCATAAACATGCTTTTATTAAACAACTTCCTCTTCTCCCTTCCCTACAGCCCCTGTCAGCCACCCTTCACTTTCTGCCTTCATAAATTTGATTCCTGTAGCTACCTCAGATAAGTAGAATCATATAGTTGTCTTTCTGTAACTGGCATATTTCACTAAGAATATCTCTAACAGGCCATGATTCCCTTCCTCTTTAAGGCTGGGTAATGTTCCATGGTGTGTATAAACTACATATGGGTTTTTTGGTTTTTTTTGCTTGTTTGTCAGTTGTAGGGCTTAAACTCAGGGCCTGGGCACTGTCCCTGAGTTCTTTTGCTCAAGGCTAGCACTCTACCACAGTGCCACTTATGTTTTTTGAGTGGTTAATTGAGGATAAGAGTATCATAGGGACGTTTCTGCCCAGGCTGGCTTCAAACCGCGATCCTCAGATCTCAGCCTCTTGAGTAGCTAGAACTACAGGCATGAGCCACCAGCACCCAGCTAAACTACATATTTTTAACCTACTCATCTACTGGACACTTGGCTACTGTAAATGCTGCTGTGAACATGACACACGAATATCTCCAGAACCTGCTTTCAATTCTAAAACTGGAATACCTTCATCACTTATCACATGAGTCAAAAAAATTACCTTCCTTTAAACTTTAGGGCTTAAAGTCTTGGTGACCAATAGACAGGCTTGTTAGGTGTCTGTGAAAGTTCACACAATAATCTTTGTGCCTATGTCCAAGTTTTGGATCACTTTTTCTTGCCGATACCCCCACTGTTAGTAGGTGCTCCGTATCATTGGCCATCTTGCTCCCAGTGGTGAGACCCTGAAGTACTGAATGCGTAAAATATCACTAAGACCTGCATCACCTAGCTGTTGTGAGGACATCGTGAGGTGATAATGGGAAACTGCCTGGCACTTTGTCACACAGTGGGTGTTTGAAGACACAGTAGTTAATATTATTGTTACACGGAAGCTGGGTGGAAGAGGAGGCAACTCAGAGTGGGTGGCCGTGACTTCTGTCATGGAAGGGACTGAGGCAGGATCCTGGGGCCTGTCCTCCTCCATACCACAATGTTGGGGGAACTAATACTTCTTTTTAGGAGTTTCCATGGGATTCTTGCTTCCTCAGGCACCATAGGGGCAGTAGTGGCCTGGCTGATTAGCTATAAGCCAGTCTTGTTTGGGTTCCTACTCTTTCTGTTGTTGCTTAGCAACTGGCTTGTCAGACATGAATTCACACCCCAGGCCTCTGAACCCCATCCCCAGACGGTAAGTAAGAGGGGGCTGTTTCATCCGGGAGTTACAGAATATTCACCGCTAGACTGGAGGTGAGGGATTGCTGAGAAGGTATCAGGCTAATGTGGCAGGAGTGAGGAATTCAGGGCTCTGGTCTCAGTTTTTGCTTTGTGGCTTCCCCTTGGGAGATGGCAGATGAGTCATTTCCTTCTCCAAGGTCTCAGTTGCCTTAGTTGTAAAATAAGGGCCATCCTTTCACCTGGGACCAGGTTCAGGAGCCAGAACGTTCTTGGTCTCATCCCAGAATTTAAGGACAGACAGTGAAGCTGGAAGCAGATGCAGGTCTGTTAATGCAAAGCAAAGCAAACGCACAGCCAGCATGTGGGGTAGTGGGTAAGTTCAAGAAGGAGCTGCACTGGGGTCCCAAGACCTTCGGCTTTATTGGGGGGGGGGGGTCTGTGGATATGGGAGTGGTCAATCCTGAAAACTAGGTTTATGTGTCACTAACTTCGGCAGACTGGGTCATGTGTGACCCACGCCTTGTGTGTGTCTGGTGGGGAAATCCCTGGCTTTGGAAGGTTAGAGCTGAGCAGGCTTTGGGCAGGAAGGGCCGTGTTGTATGTCATGAATCATTCCTTTAACAGCAGCAGTCGGGGCTATGATTCCCTATCAGTATCCAAGCTGTGTTCTTAGCCATCAGGATTCTTAACTCCCCACCTAACTCCTCTATCAATACGCCCTCAAAGCAGGTTGGCCTTCCAGTCGTGTCAGGGGCTACCAGGCGGGGGGGGGGGGGGGGGGGGGGGGGAGGGGCTTCCTTAGCACATATTTCTTGCTGTGCCGGCTGCTGGCCCTCCCTCTGGTGTCTGCTGGGTGGTGTCTGAAGCTGAGGTGGAAAGGAGCCAGGGGCAGCAGCTGGACAGGCCCTGGATGTGGATGGCGCTCATCAGGAGGGACTGGTTGAAAGCTATGGACACCATCATTTGTAGATGAAAAACCATTTTTTTTTAATGACACAGCTCCATTTCTGGCTTTTTGGTGGTTAATTGGAAATAAGAGTCTCACAGATTTTCCTGCCTGGGCTAAGATCCTCAGATCTCAGCCTCTTCAATAGCTAGGATTACAGGTGTGAGCCACCAGCATCTGGGTAAATTCTATTTTGGGGGGGGAGGCGGGGGGAGCGGTTCAGGGGCTTGAACTCAGGCCTGGGCACTGTGCCTGAGCTGCTTTTGTTCAAGGCTAGCACTCTACCACTTGAGCCACAGCGCCACTTCCTGCTTTTCCTGTTTAAGTGGTACTGAGGAATCAAACCCAGGGCTTCATGCATGCTAGGCAAGCACAATATTCCCAACCGAAATCCTAATTCTTTAATGCTAAAAATGTCACCCATCTTATTTAGTTCTGCTCTGCACCTGGAACAAAGAAGGAAGAAGAAAAGAAGCAAGGAAAAGAGGTGAGTGCAGCAGCTCCATACTCTGGGACTTCCTGTGTCTGGCACCCCGACCACTCTATTCCAACAAAGAGAAGCCACCTTCCTTAAAGGACAGTCACTGGCCACCTTGCCACAGTCTGGAGGAGCTGGTGACTAAGTCTGGTGACTCAGCCCTACTTCTGAGACCACTTGAAACCCTTTACTATCTAGGAGTCCAGCAACCAGACAACAGTGAGACCAACAGTGCCAATGAGAGAGCAGGATCTCAGTTCATGACAAGCAGTCGCCCCTTTGAGGATCAAAACATAGATCTTTAAGAATTACTCTTACCTAGGTTCCAGTTCACACCTGTAATCTTAGCAGCTTAGAAGGCTGAGACATGTAGGATGGAAGTTTGAAGCTAGCCCAGGCAGAAAAGTGTGTGACTCTGTTTGCAATCCATCAGCAAAATGCTGGCCTAGAGGTACAGCTCATGTAGGAAAGCACCAGCCATAAGCAAGAAAGTTGAGCAAGAAGAGCATAAGGCTCAAGCCCTTGTAACATCATGCACACACATTCACGTGTGCATGCACATGCACACACACACACACACAGAATCTCTAGGGCTGGAAATTTAACTTAACTAGTAGTATACTTTCCTGAGTACAAGGACCCAAGTACCCAAGTTCAAACCCCAGTGCTAACCCCAACCCCACCAAAATCTCTTTGTATTTAAAATGATTTGAATCATAATTTCCACGGTTATAGCAACTTTTATTAGATAAACATTTTTCTTTTTTTCAGCGATATTGGGGTTGGACCCACGGCTTCACTCTCCCTTTCCTGCTCAAGGCTGGTGCTCTACCACTTGGGCCAGGTAGAGCCTTTTCCTGGTTATTTGGAAATAAGTCTCACAGATTTCTTTGCCAGACTGGCTTTAAACCTTGATCCTTAGATCTTATCCTCCTTAGTAGCTAGGATTACAGGCATGAACCAGCGGGGCCTGATTTCGAGAAACATTACTCTCTAGGGGACTCTGCTACTTGAGCTATCCCCCCAACCATTTTTTGGTTAGCTATTTTTAAAGAAGGGTTTGTATTTTTGTTAGAGTTCAGCCTTGGACCACCATCCTCCTGTTTACGCCTGCCGCCTCGCTCCCTGGGGGCTTGCTAACTCTTCCCCCCCTGGGCTGGCTGTGAGCCTCCATCCTCCCCATCTCCGCTTCCCAAGAGGATGATATTGCAGGTGTGAGCCAATGCACCCCACTCACAAGGTAGATTTGATAAGAAAAGGGTCCAGGGTGAGAGTAAAATGTAAAAGACAGTCCCCCAATATTGGTAAGGAATCAAGTAGGCTTACCAGAATCAAAGGAGAATAAAACGACTTGCTCCTTAACCATCTGACTTGGCTCACCCAAATATGTGAACCACTTCACATTGCCAGATCTGGAGGATGCGAAGTTCTTGGTCTCATCCAAGAAAGAACTCAAGGACAGACACACTGGAGGCTGCAGCAGAAAGTCTATTAATGCAAAGCCCAACACAGTGCACCCACCAGAGGAGGGGGAGCTTCAAGAGGGAGCTGCGCTGCAAGTCCCAAGACTTGCTTGGGGACGTGGGGTGGGCGGGCATGGAGGTTGTCAGTCCTGAACACTGGGTGGACGTGTCATTAAGTTCTGTGGCCTGGGCTGTGCACCATCAGCTCCTCCAACAGGTTGGGGGGGGGAGGGGCATCATGGTTGCAAGGGCTTCGTTTGAGGAAGAGCCTGTTATGTATCTCAGATCATTCCTTCAATGTCAGCAGTCTATGATGTACTTCCTTATCATCTCCGCATCAGGTTTCCTCGCTCCCCATCTAGGTCCTGTGTCAATCCCACCCGGTACTTCAAGTTTGATGTCAACATGTTTCAACAGCGAGTGGCAGTATCAGTAAATAGATGATACTAGAAACTTCTCCACATAATTATGGCTCTAAAATACAGCGAGGAAGACAGCAGAAAGGCACATAGGTTATGCCAATGTGTCAGTCAGCTTTCTGTTACTGGGACAGATGCCTGAAACAATCAGAAGGAGAAAAGGTGTATTTTGGATAACAGTTTTGGAGATTCTAGTCCATGATTATGTAGACTCATTGCTTTGAAATTCTAGTGGAGCAGGGGTGGGGGGCTTGGGGAATATATTATTACATAGGGAAGCAAAAACAACTCACCTCATGACAGGAAATGAAAAGGTCAAAGTCCCACAGTCCCCTGAGAGTATGTCTCCAGTCACACAAAGACCTCCATCATCTCCAGCAGCACCATGGTTGGAGGATCATGTCTCTCTGAGTCAGAGACATGAGAAGACATTCCTAGCTGAACGAAAGCAGATAGTAACCTAACGTTTAAAAGCATGCAAAGCCTTTAGTGTTCACGCAGGCATCTATGGAGTGAAAGCACTGCAAGACGAGCTGCCTTAGCCTTGGCACTCTGCTGACTGCAGTAATTCTTTGTTTTGAGGGCATCCTGCATTCTGCCCTCTGTACCAACCCACTCCGTCCCCTGGCTTGCAAAAAACCAAAGACATCTCCAGGCACTGCCACAAAGTTTCCCAGGGAGGACAGCAGCCTTCCCTGAAATAAAATTTCCCATGGAAGAAATAGTACAAAGTCAGTACTGAAGCAAGGAGAGGAGACATGAGGGGAGGGATCAGCAGGGACCCCAGGGACGTGGGTGACAGTTCACTTCCACCTGCGTGAGAACACAGGAATTGGTTACGCTCTTCTTATATATGTTGGACTGTTCCATTTTAAAATATTTTCCCGGGCTGGGATGTAGCTCAGTGGCAAAGCGCTTGCCTAGCAAGTGCAACGTCCTGGGTTCGATCCCCAGTACCAAAAAAGAAAACACACACACACACACACACACACACACACACACACACACACAAAATACAGTTAAAATATTTTCCCTCTCAGAAGTTTCTAACTGGATCAAAACAGAAAACTAGCATGGCTGTTCACTCGGGGGAAGGGGGAGAGGAAGGTTAGTGAGGGTCACAGAGACCTAGCTGTCGCAAGACCACAGAGGTTGTGTAGTTTGAAGTCGCAATGGCCTGACAAAATGCTCACAGAGGAGCAGCGCAAAAGCAAAGTTTTAGAGACAGATATATCCAGGCTAAGGGCTTTGTATTCTCTATAAGTAGGTTATTCCTTTGAATCAGAGACAAGTGGATCCTGGGAGTTAGAGCCTTTGGACCGTAATTCTATTTATTTTAGCTTGGTGTTCCTGGGGATGGGAACTAGGGCCTCCTGCATGCTAGGCAAACTTCTACCAGTGAACTAGAGCCCCAGCCCTTGATTCTTTTTCTTTTGCTGGTCCTGGGTTTGAACTCAGGTCCTAAGCCTTGTCCCTGAGCTTTCTGGCTTTGGGGTGGTTAACTGGAGATAACAGTGTGTCAAGGACTTCCTGCCCAGACTGGCATCAAACCACCATCCTCAGATCTCAGCCTCCTGAGTAGCTAGGATTACAGGTGTGAGTCACCAGCGCCTGGTGGTACCTCTTGAGCCTTTCACAAACTGTGTGGCAAAGATGCTCTCCTTGCCTAGTAGGTGTGAGCACTGATTAATAGTTAAGAAAATGGTATGGAGCCAGGCACTGTGGCACATACCTGTAATCCCAGAACTCAAGAGGTTGAGGCATGAGGATCAAGAGTTCAAAGCTGACTTGGGCTAGATGGTGAGACCCAGTCTAAATAAATAATATAAAAATTAGTAATAAGTAAAAGAAAGTAGAACAGGTGTTTGGGGCAGGAAGATGTTACCATTACTAACCAACTTTGCTCTTTTTCCTGGTGGGGAGCTCAGGAGGGGGAACAGAAACCAACAGTCTCCGAAACCAACCCCAACAACCGAGCTATGAGCATGAAAGATATCGAGAAAATACATGCCTGCTTTGCCCTCCAGGACAAGATCCTCCAACGCCTGGTGTTCAGCGAGATGAAGCTGAAGGTCTTGGAAAGCCAGATGTTCCTCATGTGGAACAAGATCAATCACCAAGGGCGGTCTAGCAGACACTGGAATGGCCCCAGGAGAAAATACAGAACAAGGAGGCAGGAGTCCATTTTCTCTACCATCTCTGGTTGTACTTCCAGTTTTCCCACTGAATGAGACTCAAGTGGGCTACTCCTCTGCTGATGTTGTCTTGATTCCGTGCCTCCTCCTTGTGGTGGTTCCTATAACAAAATTTCTGAGACTGAGAACACGATGAAGAGGGTGATTTTGTTCACAATTCTGGGGACCCTGAATATAGTGGATAGAATCACATGGTGTGTGTGTGTGTGTGTGTGTGAGAGAGAGAGAGAGAGAGAGAGAGAGAGAGAGAGAGAGAGACAGACAGACAGAGACAAAGACACAGAAACATAAAGGCAAAGAGAGAGAAACAGACAAAAGCAAAGAAACAGAGCAACATCATATGATGAGACAGAGAGTCACACTCCTTTTGTAACAAACCCCTCAAGGTAACTGAACCAGTCCCCAGTCCCTGAGAGAAGCATTAGTCCCTGCAGATGCCAGTACCCTAATAACCTAGTCCCTCTCACTGGGCCCCACCTCTGACGGTACTATACCATGTCACAGGACTGGTGAACTGTTGGCAGACAAGCCATAGTGCTCAGTAAAATCCAGCCACGGTATGTTCTGGCCACACTGTCGAGGGCAGGAAGACCAGAGGCTGCCAGGTCACCTCTACCCACAGCGTAGCAGGTCAAACCCAACCCCCCAGGGCTCCGGAGTCTACTCCTAGGCCCCTTGCCAGCCTCACTCTACCCGTTCCTACCTCCTTTCTCTCCTCGGACTCAGAGCCCACAGCAAGCGCTACCAAGCATCGCTCTGACAATGGTTATCAGAATAAAACCCTCAGCCCTTCCTGGGGGTGTCCAGGCCTCCCATGACCTAAGGTCTTTTCTAGCCTGCCTTCCCCTTCATCATTCATCACACTCGAACTTCCAACTGTGGGAGAGGACGCCCAACACCAGACATGCGCGTGTCTGCCATGGCTGCGAACCGCCAGGCGGTGGCACTCAGCACCACCCCTTCAAATTCACCACCTGAAGGTGTCCCTAAGGGGAAACAAAAGATTTTCCTGTAAATGTTTTAATAAGTTAAAATATTGGCTGAAATTGGACACAACCTTAAAAATGATAGAAACAAGCCATGTTAAAGTTCCAACCAGTGGACCATTGAAGGACCAGAGCTGGTGAATTTGGGATTAAAAGATGCGTTAGCCAGGGCTGGGAATGTGGCTTAGTGGGAGAGTGCTTGCCTAGCATGCAGGAAGCCCTGGGTTCGATTCTTCGGCACCACATAAACAAACATACCCGGAAGTGGCTAGAGTGCTAGCTTTGAGCAAAAAAAATTCAGGGACAGTACCTAGGCCTCGAGTTCAAGCCCCAGGACTGTGCCCCCCCCCCCCAAAAAAAAAAAGAGTTGAAAGGCAGGCTGCCTCATGCTGAGATTCTCCAGGAGGAGAACCATCTTGCTGGCACTCCGTGTGGCCTGATGCCAGGCTGATGTTCTACAGGCAGTCACCCCTCAGCTCTCACCTCATGTTTCCGGGGGGTGGGGGTGGGAATCACTGGGGTTTGAAGTCAGAGCGTCCATGTTTTCTAGGTGTGTGCTCTACTGCTGAGCCATGCCTCCAGACCTGTTTTTCCACTTACTAAATATATAGGGTGTTACTGATAGCAGAGCAGACCACAGTCACAAGCATTTCTGTACCTTGGGCCTGCACAGCCATGTTCCCATTCTTGGCACGAATGGTGCTGAGCATGGCCCTCTGTCTCTCCAGGGCTAGTTCTGAGCTGTGCGTGCATCATTCCTTGTTTGGACATAACTCACGTGCACACAAACCTTTATGGTAGCCCCAGACCTTGGGCCAACACCATGTGATTACCTTTGCCCAGTGCCAGCAAGGCACTCCTGGGGACTCGCTGGTTTTCCTCTGAGAGCCCACAACTGTGCAGCCATGCCAGAGGAAACAACTGGGGGCCAGTCAGGGCACTGCTCCTGAATCCATGGCTACTGCTCCATAGCCCTGCACCTTGGGGCTGCAGGCTGACCAGCCAGCAGAGAAGCCATGCTGATCCCCAGTGGCTTCTGCTGGGGACAAGAAGCCCATGGAGCCATTGTAGGAACAGCCATGGAAGGTTACACAAAGGGCAAGTATGATTGTTCACCCAGAAAGAGGGTGGTTGGTCCCCCCACTCCCAGAGCTATAGCATTGGATGGTTTTGAGTCCTAAATGGAAAGCATTACCCCCCACCCCCGCTAAATGGGGGATTTCAAAAGAAATGCAGGCTAGAGATGAGATTTTATATGTGGACCTATGCTGCCACCTTGTGGCTGCCTTACTGTATGACATGCTGGTGGATTCTGGTCTGACTAAATTCAGAGCCTTAGGAGGGGGGAAAAAAAAAAGCTGGATCTGGCTGAGGGCTGGTGGTTCACACCTGTCATCCTACCTACTTTGGAGGCTGAGATCTGAGGACTGTAGTTTGAAGCCAGCCTGGGCAGAAAAGTCTGTGGGACTTTTATCTCCAATTACCCAAAAAGCCAGAAGTGGAACTACAGCTCAAGTGGTAGAGTATTAGCCTTGAGGAAAAAAGAAAAAGCTCAGAGACAGCACCCAAGCCCCAGGACTGACACAAAAAACAATTTTTAAAAACCCCACTCGCATCTGGAGCTAGAGCTAACACAAAGGAGGCGCTCTCAGCCGCTGGGGAGTGTCCTGTGGGCCTCTGAGTGGGTTAACTGATCCAGGCATTTAGCCTAGCTTTGAGACCTCACTTTGTGATACGGCAGATGCTGGGGTCTCAACGCCATCTTAGCACTTTCTGAGGACCTGGCTCCTCCGAGGATCAGCTCCCTTGGCTGTAAAATGGAACCTGCTCTGTGGGACTGCTGTGCAGAGAAAAGGCACGAGCACTGTCTGTGCCCGAGGTGGGCTGCCTAGCCCTCTGTGAGAAGCCAAGCGTCCCACCCCACCAAGGGAAAAGAGCTGGATCCCAGCTCTGTTGCCACCGCTGCACTTGCTTCGTGACCTTGGCAATCATCTCCCCTCTCAGCGACTCATTGTGAGGTGAAGTTGGGGGGGAAAAAATCTCTCAGACTTTTGACCCTGGAGATCCAGAAGATAAGGAAGGCTCACCTCGGGGCTGGGAATATGGCCTAGTGGCAAGAGTGCTTGCCTCGTATACATGAAGCCCTGGGTTCGATTCCTCAGCACCACATACATAGAAAAAGCCGGAAGTGACGCTGTGGCTCAAGTGGCAGAGTGCTAGCCGTGAGCACAAAGAAACCAGGACAGTGCTCAGGCCCTGAGTCCAAGCCCCAGGACTGGCAAAAAACTAAACAAAAGAAGGCTCGCCTCTCCCCATCCACACACCCAGCTGGGAGAACCCTGAGCAGTAGCAAAGGAAGTCACCTGAGCTTGTCCTACACCAGTGCGGAGAGGCCCTGTTGATGACGCTGCGGGGGAAGCCACAGACCAGCATCAGCATGGCCCGGGAACATCTCAGAAACAGACTCTCACCTGTGTGCCTCGGGATCTACAGCACCTTGTGGTCCCCAGGATGCCCCTCTGCACAGCTGAGCATCCTGACCTGGGACAGAACAGAACCTGGCCTGGGGCCCCACTTCAGCCTTGACTACACAGCAGGAAAACAGAACTTTGGGGAAATGGTGACACCCAGGCTGCAACACCTGGACTCAATGGAGGCCCGACCCCAGTGGGGTTAGAAGGGTCTGAGCAAGGCAGACATGTTTTAACCTCCGTGTCAACTAAAGGTGGAGGATGGGCAATCCTGGAATGTCTGCAGAGAAAGAGCCAATGTCTGCCACAGGGACTATGTTGATGTTCGGCTTCAAAGCTCCCAGACCCCTGCTTCACAAGCACATTGCAATGTTCTCTCCCTCCCTTCCCCTCTCCTCTTCTTCCCTTCCCTCCTTCCTCCACTCCTTTTTTTTTTTTTTTATGAGACAGGGTCTTGCTCTGTATCCCATGCTATCCTTGAACTCACAACCCTCTTGCCTCAGCCTCCCAAGTGTAGGCATGGGCCATCGCATCCTTTTTGCTTGTTTTCTTTTTTGCCAGTCCTGGGGCTTGAACTCAGGGCCTGAGCACTGTCCCTGGCTTTTTGCTCAAGGCTAGCACTCTACCACTTGAGCCACTTCTGGGTTTGTTCTATATATGTGATGCTGAGGAATCGAACCCAGGGCTTCATGTATACGAGGCGAGCACTTTGCCACTAGGCCACATTCTCAGCCTGTTCACCCCCACTTTATACATAAAAAGAAACAGGGAGAGTCTAGCACCTATAACCCTAGTGACTTGGGAGGCTCGATTTTGAGAGCTACAGTTCAAAGCCAGCTGGAGAAGACAGATTTGAGAGACTCTTCAATTAACCACCAAATAGCAAGGAGTGGAGCTGTAGTTAAAACGGAAAAGAACTAGCCTTGCATGAAAAAGCTAAAGGAAGCCAGGCACTGCTGGCTCACGCATGTAATCCTAGCTAGTCAGGAGGCTGAGACCTGAGCATCACAGTTCAAAGCCATCTGGGCAGAAAAGTCTGTGAGACTCATATCTCCAATTAACCACCAGAAAACCATAAGCGGAGCTGTGGCTTATAGTGGTAGAGCTCAAGCCTTGAGCAAAGAGCTCAGGGACAGCACCCAGACCCTGAGTTCAAGCCCCATGATGGAGAAAAAAAATTAAAAAGCTAAAGGTCAAGCTTCAGTACCAGCACACACACAAAAGAAAAAAGAAAGGAAAGAAAGAAAGGAGGATGAGGGAGATTGGTTGATCCAGGTTCACAAAGGCAGAGGCAGGACTGGGACTGATCTCAGTGTACATTCAGCAAACGTCCCGTCCCGAGTGGTAGCTGAGGAACTGGGGTAGGGTGGGCCTGACAATCCCCCCCCCCCGCCCCCGCCACCACCTGTCATGGTCCACACCGGGGCTCGGCAGAGGCCGCAGGGAACAGCACCTCCCCTCCCCCGGCCAGCCCAGAGCACCTGGGGTCACGTGGTGTGTCCAGTGCCGCCTGGCAGAGTTGCCCCCGTCCCCTGCTGCTCAGGATCCAGGCACTAATCCCCTCGGCAGAGAGCACTTGCAGATTAGGGTGGCGGGAAATTAGGCACCACATCTGCCGGCCCAGAGAGCTGGCGTCAGAGCCTAGGAAGTCGTCTGTCCCAGGGATGATACACGGGAGGACCACCAGTGGAGCTGCAGCCCCCATGGTCTGTTCTTGAGCCTTCTGGAAGTGGGTGAGCTGCGGCCTGACAGGGCTGTTTCTGCACAGGCTGGAGCAGGGAGGCGCTGGGATTGAGGGCAGGCTCAGGTCCCGTGGCCGGCAGTCCTGGCTCACCTGGGACCCAGGGGACTTGCTGTGCTAACACATGGGCAATCAGGGTGGTTGGCCCGGAGGGAGCCTCTGAGGGTGGGTGTCTTGTCTTGGACTTAGAGGTGGGGGGGAGGGGTCCCCCTCCCTCTCCTCATCTGCTGGTTCTCTCTCCCCTCCTCTCCTTCCCAGCCTACCCTACCTCTTTTTGTCTTCACTCTCCTGTCTCAGTTTCCCCCTGACAGAGTCTCCTGGGGTGTAGACTGGAATCCTCTAGGAGCCGCATCTTCCAGGCCTGGGGGAGAATGAAGACCCAGGTCAGGCCCAGCCCCAGCCCCAGAAAGCGTCCATAGAGCGCTCTAAATCACCCCTCATCACCTCCACCATCAGCAACACTTCCAGAACCTTCTCCTGGTCAGGGGCCAGTGCCCTGAGTATTCGCTCATCAGATTTGCACACACAAGCCATACTTCCTTGTCACATCTCCACACCTCTGCCTGGGGTGCCCCCAACTTCCTGCTCAGCACCACCTTCCTCCCCTTTCCACCCAGGGCCAGCTCACTTGCACCCCTCAACCGAGCCCCAGAGCCCTCTATTTACATAGTCCTCAGAGAAATCAGGACAGCCACTCTAATTGCTGTAATAACATTGTTGCTATTCTAATTGCTCAATTAGTGAACAGCAGGCCTCAGTCCATTTGCCACCATCTGAAGGATGTGAAGGGTGGGAACCCCTGCTGCCCCATGAGTCAGAGGAGGAAAAGGGGACCTCAGCGCCTCAGCCGGCCCCAGCTCTGTGTCTAACCACTGGGCTGCCGGCCTGTGGGGCTGGATGGGGCTCTGCAGAGGCTCTCATGATGATACATTTGTGAATGAGTGCATGCATGAACGAATGAGTGGCTGGGCGAGAGGGGTTGTCCCCAGTGGGAGGTGAGGAGGAGGTGCCTAGACTAGGGTGCAGCTCTCAGGGGAGGAGGCGTGGGGGGCTGTGGGGGGGAGGGGAAGGAGGGAGCAAGGCCAGGCTGAGCAGAGCAGCTGGTGCAGGGCTTAGAGGCGAGCCGGGGCCCGCGCAGGTCTGCTGGAATAAACCCGGCATGGAGATGGCATGGAGACAGCCGAGAGAGATGAGGCTTTGCTCCCAAGGAGGGCTGCAGACTGGGGGGTTCAGGGCTCGGAGCTTGAATCCCAGCCCAGCCACTCAGACCACAGTTGGTTTATTCACTCACTCACCTAAGAACACTTGTGCTGATTCTGTCTTTGAAAATAAAAATCAACAACGGTTTCAGTGTGAGCCCTAAGCTCGAGAGCTGGAAGATACTTCTGAAATTCAGCAAAATTTCGAAAGGGAAAGGTAAATACTTGGGCCGGGAATGTGGCCTAGGAGTGGTAGCGTGCTTGCCCAGCCATGCATGAAGCCCTGGGTTTCATTCCTCAGCACCACATACACATACAGCAAAAGCTGCAAGGGGCGCTGTGGTTCAAATGGTAGAGTGCTAGCCTTGAGCAGAAGAAGTTCAGGGACAGTGCTCAGGCCCTGAGTTCAAGACCCAGGACTAGCAAAAAAAAGAAAAAAGTAAATTCTTTACAAATAACCTAACAGTTAAAGACATTCTGTTGCCCAGGCCCAGTGAGGGGCCTTGTCCAGAGTGACAGTACACAGGAAGTGGGGGTGAGATTTGAATCCAGGTCTTTCAACTTGCAGGACATGTAAAGTTCAGAAACATTTCCTGACAACCAGGAAAGTAACAGTGGCTAGTAAAGGAATGATTGCTTATTTTATCTTTTTCTTTTTTCTTTTCAGATAGAGTCTCTCTAGATAGCCTAGACTGGTCTTGATCTCAGGATCCTCCTGATTCAGACTCCCCAGTGAATTGGTTATAGACACACACCACCACATCTGGCCAATGAATGAATGTAAAGTTCTGAGAGCAGCGCTAAGCCCATCGTAAGCACTCAGTGTGTGTTAGCTGTAGAGTGCCTACTGTGTGCTTTCTCACTGAGCCAAGTGCCAGAGATACGCTGAATATCAAGAGACCTGCTTCAGAGCCTCGCATATCAGACTCCTGTGGGCAGAGACCCCTGAGTCTGAGCCCTGCTGAGCCTGGGGGTGCTGGCCCCGTGCCTGTGTACAGAGATTTACCATCAGCTTGCTCTGTGACCTTGAAGAAACCACCTAACCTCTCGGAACCCCATTTTATCTAATGCTTCTTGTGTGGCTGAGATGGCAGGCATGCCACCATGCTCAGCCCTTTTTGTTTGGCTAAGGCTCTAATATTTTGCCTAGCCTGGTTGAACCATGATTTTCCCAATATCTGCTTTTTTTTTTTTTTGCCAGTCCTGGGGCTTGAACTCAGGGCCTGGGCACTGTCCCTGGCTTCTTTTTGCTCAAGGCTAGCACTCTGCCTCTTGAGCCACAGCGCCACTCTCGTCTTTTTCTGTTTGTGTGGTGCTGAGGAATTTAATCCAGGGCTTTGTGAATACTAGGCAAGCACTCTGCCACTAAGCCACATTCCCAGCCCCCAATATCTGCTTCTTGAGAGCTGGGAGTACAAGTGTGAGCCACCATGTCCAGCTCAGGTGGCAATTATGATTATTTTGCTGGTATCAGGGTTTGAACTCAGGGCCTCTTGCTTGTTCAGCTTGCTTGCTTGGTGGACATTCTACCACTTGAACCATGCCTCCAACCCAGATTTTTGCTGGTTATCTTGGAGATGGAATCTCTTGGACTTTGATGTCCAGGTTTGCTTCAAACTACAATCACCTGGATCCCTGCCTCCTGCATAGCTGGGATTACAAACATGAGACTCCACAAACAGCTCAGTTGTTTTTTATTTGTTTTTTGTTTTTGTTGCCAGTCCTGGGCCTTGGACTCAGGGCCTGAGCACTGTCCCTGCCTTCTTCTTGCTCAAGGCTAGCACTCTACCTCTTGAGCCACAGCACCACTTTTGGCTTTTTTCTATATATGTGGTGCTGAGGAATTGAACCCAGGGCTTCACGTATATGAGGGGAGCACTTTTTACCACTAGGCCATATTCCCAGCCCCATCAGTTATTATTTTTTTTTTTTTAGACAAGTCTTTTCCTTCCTGAAACCTGTTTGGTTTTCTCCAGCTGGAAATGAAAGCGTTCAATTGAAAACCCTTAACGTTCTCCTGGAGGTTTAGCTGAGTCGGTGGGAGACTGGGCTTTGGGAACAAATCCCAGCTCTGAAATGAACTGTGTGACTTTGGGGCAAGTCACTTAAATCCACCGAGCCCCTTCTGCAACATAAACACACATGTATCACAAGATGCTGCGATGCTCCTCTTAAAAGAGGTTATCCCTGCCTGGCATGGTAACTCAGGCCGGTAGTCCCAGCTACTTAGGAGATGGAAGTAGGAGGACCCTCATCTGTGCATGGCCAGGGCAGAAGTGTAAGAACCTACCTGAAAAACTAACAGCAGAGAAAGTGCTGAGGGCGTGGCTGAAGTGCCTAGCAAGCACAATGCTCTGAGTTCAAAGCCCAGCACTACCAGAAAACACACACACACATACACACACACACACACACACACACACACACACACACACACACACACACACACAAACAGCCAGCTTAGCCCAGTCTCTGGGCTACTGGCTGGAGGTAGAATAATTTCCAGGCTTCTGACATGGCATTCTCAGGGTTGGGTGGCCACAAGCCTTCCCTACCCCGCCCTCTGCCTCCCTCCACCTCTGTCCCTTCTCCCTGTGCTCCCTCTCTCTGCAGTAGCCAATGGGACAACTTTCCAAAACTTGCTACTACCAGTACAGCAGAACAACCACGTTGGGAGTCCGTGTGGCCCTGCCGGGTGCCCTACCTCTGACCCTAGGAGTGGAAAGGGCAGGTGCTCCAGAAAGTGTGGAGGAGTGGGTGGGAGGCCTCTGGACTCACATGGACACCCTAACATGTACCTGTAAGAAGGGCAAACCAGGCCCCAGCAGAGCGGGCCAGCGCTGGGCACCGGGGCTCTCTGTCAGGGACGCTAACAGCTCCGAGATAGTCCGAGTAGACCCTGCGCTGCTGGCAGGCTGTGCCAGGCGCTCAGGGGTGAGGGTGAGGAGAGCCGGGAGGGCTTCCAGCAGGTGGCACGGTGATGGGTCTAACGGTGACTCACTGGGCACATGGATGCCAGGCCGGGCTGCCTGAGGGCTCACTCTAGGAAGGGCTTTAGTGGTACAGGTGTGGCATTCATTCTAAGCGGTGGCTTCTCCTGAGATGTGTAATCTGAGGTTCAGGAGGTGTGTGTGTGTGTGGGGGGGGGGTTCCTTGCCTCTTCCCTCCACTGGCTCCCTAGGGGACTGGACCCCGGGTCCTTGCTCCTCCAGGGTGGCCGGCAGCTGCGCCTGCTGAAAGTGAGCAAGAAATGGGTCTTCCCGGCCTGCAGCGGCTTCCTCTTCCTGCTCTCCGTGGCCATGACCGGCTGCTTCCTGTGGCAGTATCACCTCCCCAAGCTGCAGACAGGTGAGCCACGGGGGGGGGGTATCGCCCTGACCCCCATGTCCTGCTGTGTGCTGAGCTGCTACCAACCTGAGGCAGCAGGGAGGACCCAAGATTGAGCCCGGGAGCTGTGGCCCCTCTGTGTTCCTGTGTATGCAATGAGGACTGTGCTGGCGTGGCATAGGCGGTGGGGGGCGAGGAGGATTGTAGCCCCTCTGATGGCCCCTACACCACCTTAATACCCTGCACTGGCCCCTCCCCCAGGCCTGGAGCAGCCCTGCTGTGGACAAAGGCAGGACCCCACCCTCCATGAACAGCAGAACAGCCTGGGGCTCCAAGGCCTGGGGCCATAAGGCTACTTTTCCACCCCAAACAAGCACATGAGGACAGGAGAGGCAGACAGGGCAGAGCCCACCCCAGGAGCAGAAGGTGCCCATCACATGAAGGCAGGGACTGGCCCAGGGAGCACAGGAGAGTGAAGGCTGGGCAACCTATCCCCCTGGGGGGGCATTCTGCCCTTGCCAGTCCACACACCTTGGCACCTTGAGATGTAGTCAGGTTCCTGCTGGCACTCCTCCTCTAGAGCAACCCCAGACATCTACCTCATCTTTGTCCCTACTCGCTATGGAATGCTCCCTCCAGGTTCTCCAGAACCAGAGACCACGTCTACCCCTGCGACCATGTGTCCTCGGCACCCAGAGCCAGTGCCACTGGCCCACCCCCTCCCTGTGCTGAAGGAGGCTCTGGAGAAGGTCAGTGATGAGCAGGAGGGAACCGGAGCACTGGGAGGCCCAGGAGAGGGGAGGCACGTACCCACGTGGCTGGAATGGTATTCAAACTCATCCCCCCATCCATCCATCTCGCCAGCCATTTCTTTTTTTTTTGTTGTTGTTTATTAATTGAACACAAATTTTTTTACAAGGTGTTGTGCAAAAAGGGCACAGTTACATAGTAGGGCAGTGTGTACATTTCTTGTGATATCTTACGTCCTGTTTTTCTATCCCTTCTCTAGGTCAGGTAGACATATATACAATATACAATGTATCAAGAACATATACAGTATTCACAGACTTGGTCTCTACTGTCTCTCCGTCTCCCTTTGTTAACAGTCATATATCAGGGAGATCATGCCCCTTTGTTTTCTGTGTTCTAGGCTTGTCTCGATCAACATTATTTGTTCGAGTTCTGACCATTTCCCTGCGAATAACAATATTTCACCATTCCTAATCGCTATGTAGTATTCCATTGTGTATAAGTACCATATTTTTTGGATCCATTCGTCTGTGGAGGGGCATCTGAGTTGTTTCCATATTTTGGCTATTGCCAGCCATTTCTTGAGCATCTACTCTGTGCTGGCGTCAGGGGCGGGGCAGGGCAGGGAGAAGGCATGGTCCTGCCTTCAAGAACTACTAGTCTGGGTTGAAAGGAAGAGTCAAGAAAAGAAATATTTCTTGTCTTGGGGGGCAGAGATCAGGTAGGACTCTAAGGGTGACCTCAGAGGAGGGGAAGAGGGCAAGAGTGAGGAGAAGTAGAATTTAGGGGACTGTGAGGGCCTTCGAGTCAAGGTCGACGCTGGGGGAAGTGGTGTTTAGATGGAGATGGAACAAGCCGAAGCCACCCAGGAGATGTGTGCAGAGCTCAAGGGATGGGAGGGTCTGCTCCAGACAGAAAGAACAGCATGTACCAAGGCCCAGAGGCAGAGACAGGGCACGTGGCTCATACAGAGGACTAAGCGACTATAGGCAGAAAGCAGGCAAAGATGAAATGGGAGGATACAGAATCCATTCCAATACGAGCATGCACCGTCCACCCCCTTCCCCTCCCCAGAACGTGGACTTCGGGATGCTTGCTGCTGCTGGGTAGCAGTCAGATCCTGTCCACGTGTGTCCCTCACCTCCAGACATGACCACAGCCTGGTGGTGGGGGGGCTTGGAACTGTAGGGGAACAGCTGATGGGGGGAGGGGAAGGTGCATGGGGGCCAGAGGACAAACACCAGAGAGGCTTTGGGGACAGGGAGCAGCAGGTGCTGTTTGTGCCCAGGGGTCATAGTAATGAGGAAAAGTAATCCCAGCTGCCTTCTATTCAAGGCATGCCAGGTACATGCCAGGGTACCTTTTTCCACTCATGCCTTGTGAATTCCTGTCTTCATGGGGGAAACTGAGGCTCAGAGAGGTGAAGGAAGTGCTAGCAGAAGCCAGGCCACAGAATCAGTGCAGGACAGTAAAGTGGCCAGCAACATATCTGGCAAATGAGTAGGAATAGGCCTGTGGGCACTTTTGAAGTACTGGGCTTTGCCAAGGTTTTGCATCACTAGGCAAGTGCTCTACCATTTGAGCTACACTCCTAATTTTTTTTTTTTTTTTTTTTTTTTTTGCCAGTCCTGGGGCTTGGACTCAGGGTCTGAGCACTGTCCCTGGCTTCTTTTTTTTTTGCTCAAGGCTAGCACTCTGCCACTTGAGCCACAGCGCCACTTCTGGCCATTTTGTGTATATGTGCTGCTGGGGAATTGAACCCCGGGCTTCATGTATATAAGGCAAGCACTCTTGCCACTAGGCCATATCCCCAGCCCTCTAATCTATTTTTGTTTTAGTTATTTTTCAGATAGGGGCTCATATTTTGGCCTGAGGCCAGCTCTGATCGGGGTCCTCCTACCTGAAACCTCTCACCTAGCTGGGATTACAAAGTACACTTGATTTAGGCTAGACTTGAACTCAATCCTCCCGATCTCCAAAGCCTCTCAAGTAACCAGGAGTATAGGTGTGTGCCACCACTGCGTTCAGCCTATGCCCACAGCATTCTCAGTGTACAGCAGTCACTCTTACATTTCATCACTGAAAATAAACCAGGCCTCTTTTCTGGTTTTGTTTTGGCTTTTTGGGACAGTCTTACTATGTAGCCCAGGCTGACCCGGAACTCATGGTCCTTCCTGTCTGCCTCTGCACCCACATTCTCCCCAAGGTGGATGAGCTCCTGAGCCAGGCAATGTCTGCCCCTGGCCTGGCGGCCATGTCTGCAGTGGTCATCCACAATGACACCGTGCTCTGGACTGGCAACTTCGGGAGGAAGAATGGCTCAGACCCCAGCTCCGGGACCCCCAATGAGTACACCATGTACCGGTCAGCTGGGCAACCTCCAGGGGCTGGTGAAGAGGGGAAGGACGGCAGGGCCACAGGGACCCAGGAGGCAGGAAGACTTGAGTCATGGCAGGGGTCCAAGCTGTTGGGGCCTATCATTAAGTCTTGAGAATTCTATAAAGAGGAAATACCAACCCTTTGGGGATGGAGGCATGGCTCAGAGGGTAGAGCACCAGCCAGTGAGTGCAGGAGTCAGATAGTAAGTTTGAGTTCCTGTCTCTGGTATGGAAAAAGAGAATTCTGTACAAGTGGAAACCAAGGCCTACAGAAGTCCAGTGAGTCTCCAGTGCCACACCACAGGGGTGACAGGTGGTCAGGAAGAGGTCCTTTCTGGAGAGTCCTTAATCCATCCTCATCAACTAGAAGAGGCTCTGTGGTCTTCCTGCCTCTCCCGGGTACCACAGAGGAGTCATAGGCAGCTCCGGCCCCATATCGGGTCCCTGTGAGTTGGTAGCAGTGGCAGGGGGAAGCGGCTGGGGCATCTCCTGCATGCCCGGAGCTCCCTTCCCGGGAGCTGTTTGCGGGTCCTCGGTGCTCATGTGGGCAGTGGGTACATTCGTTCATGGGACACTGCAGGGTGACGGCGCGCAGGAAGGAACTGGCCTTTGTGTTGCATCTTGGTGCCAGGTGTGGGCTCACAATTCTCTTTGCCATCACCACTGAGTACCCAGCACCTGCCGGGTGCACTGGCAGCACTATTCACACACACAGTGAAGCTCTCACAGAAAGATCTTGTAACCAGCCTAAGGCCCTGCAGCAGAGGCGAGGCAGGGGACAGAGCCAACCCAGGTCTGCCCCAGAATGGGCAGGATCTGGTCCAGGGCCAGACTTGGCATAGGAGCTGAGGGGTGTCCATACCACCCCCTCCAGCCCCACTGCCTCTGGCATGCTGAGCATGGCAAAGGCAGACCCAAAGAAGCCAGGGGATTGTGCACTGGGGGTACATTTGGTGCTTTTCTAAGAGACTAGAAGGTTCGAGGCTGGACACAGTGGGGCCAGCAGGTCCTCTCGCACCCTTGTGCCCCGACCCTGCTCAGGATCGCTAGCATCTCCAAGATCTTTCCAGTGCTCATGCTGTACCGCCTGTGGGAGGATGGCCTCGTGGCCTCCCTGGATGATCCTCTGGAGCGCTATGCCAGTGCCTTCACCATCAACAACCCGCTGGGCGTAGCATCAGCCCCCGAATCACAGGGCCTGACAGAAGGGCTGGAAGAGGTGGGCCCAGTCCCAAGGCCTTCGCCAGTCACCCTCCGGAGGATGGCCAGCCAGCTCTCAGGTAGGTCCTTGCTCTGCTCACTGATCCACTCTACTTCCCACCAATGGGGTCTAGGTGGTGTGGGTTGGGGTTGGAAGATCTCAGAGGTAAAAGCCAAGGTGAAGTCAGTTTAGAAGTCAGTGCCCAGCCAAAACCATGGTGACAGGTCAGGATCAGAGTGTCACAGTGACAACAATGTTAATATCTGTAGGCAAGATTACAGTGAAGACTTAATGGCCCTGTTATGTAGGTAAAGATCATCTACAAGTACAATGTGAGGCCAGCAACCTAGTGAATGTGCAGACAAAGGATGGCAACAGAACCGAGGGGCCGAAGAAGAGGGTCCTGAGAATCTTAAGATGTATCCAGGAGCTGGTGACTCATGCCTATAATCCTAGTTTCTCAGGAGGCTGAGATCTGAGGATTGCTGTTTGAAGCCAGTTTGGGCTGATGAAATGGAGGGACTCTTAATGCCAATTGTACACACAGACAAACACACAGCTGAAAACAATGGATCAAGTCTGTAATTCCAGCTACTTGGGAAGGTGAGACCAGGAGGATCGTGATTTGAGGCCAGCTATGCAGAAGTTTATAAGACCCCTCCTCAACCAATAGCCGGGCACTGTGGCACACGTTTCATCTGAGTTACGTGGGAAGCTAAGATCAGAAGGATCAATGTCTCAGGCCAGCCTGGAAGAAGCTGGGCATGGTGGCATGTCCCTGTCATCCTAGCTACAAAGGGAAATAAATAAACAGGAGGATCATGGTCCAGGTTTGTGCCTCAGCAGGAAGTAAGACACTATTTCAGAAGAACTAGTATGAAAAAAAAGGGGTTGGAGGCATGGCTTTGCAGTAGAGCACCTGCCTAGCAGGCACAAAGCTCTGATGTCAACCCTCAGCACTGCTGTGGGGGAGGAAAGCAGTGTCAAGTGGGAGAGAAGATCCTAAGAGCATATATTATCTCTCTGTACAATTATTTTAATCTAGTAATAATTTTTAAAGCACATAAAAGTCAAGTAGTTGAAAAGAGCATGCATTGTGTGCTGTCATAAAAATAGCAGTTTACACGTATACAACATATATGTGTAATAACATGCGTGATACATGAATATATACTAGCTTAGACATGGGGACTGAAGAGACTGAAGCAGGTGCCTTCAGGGAGGGGAATGACTGACGGGGATGAAGGTAAGTGGAAAATTATTCAGTGTACCCCCTTTGGTGTTCTTAGAATCCTGAGTCATGTGAACAATTTACTTACTAAAGTAATTTACATAATAATAACAAAGATATGGGAAGCCAAGATGGCTGGTGAGGTGGCGGGACAGGGGCAGGCTGGTGTCAGGAGACAAAGCTGGGACAAGAACTGGCAGGACTGCGTCAGGAAGGCCTCACGGGTCTGGCCTCTGCTCTTCCCTAGGGCTCCCCAGAAGGCTGTGCTCCACTTCACTGCTGTGGAGAGGCAGCACCCAGGAGGCCTTACGCCTGCTCAAGGATGATGTGCTGGTGGCCGACCCAGGAACCAGGTGAGGACCATGACCAATGCCTAGCCACACCTTGGGCATTCCTGAGGGGCCAAGCCTGCTTGGGAAGTTCTGGGTGGTGGGGGTCGAGAGAGACCTTGGGAATCGCTGAACACAACCTCATCCTGTAGCCAGGAGGGCAAAGGCCTTAGGGGAACTCACAGAGAGGTGTGGGCTTGAGGGGCCATGATCCAATTCTGCTTCAGCCTCAGGTTCCTTCCTTTTGCCCACTCAACATTAAGGACCAGCTCTGCCAAAACGTGCTAAGCACTGATGAACAGCAGCAAACCCACTCCACAAAACACGACCAAGCCTCTCTCCTCATTCTGACAAGGGAGACAGAATGAATCAATACGCAAATGCAGATTTTGTTATGATGGAGATAAATGGGATGCTCAGGAGATCAGGAGTGAAAAACTGGGTGACAGATCAACAGAGAATTCTGGGAGCCCTGGGGTTGTGTGGCTGGACAAAGGGCAGCTGGCACTTCCCTGCCTCAGAGTCCCCTTGCCAGGTCTGCTATCTGCTAGTCCCTTTTCCAAGTTTCCCTCTGCTGCTCCACAGGCTGACCTCAAGCCCCACTTCCCTTAAGGACAGGCTGCAGGTGATGCAGATGGAGCCAATATGTGGGCATCTGCAGGCTGGAGCCTTGTCCCAGCTTTGCTCTGATTTGCTGAGACCTTGGGTGAGGTTCCACTTCCTCACCGACAAAAACAAGGTGCCTAACCTAGAGTTCAGGAGCATCCTGTAGGGTGTGAATCTGCATCTTTCCTGGGCCTTCTAGAGGGTTCTGAAACCACATGGCTCTGCTCCTACCCATTTGTTGTGAAAGTCACAGACTGGCAGAAGGGAGGTGAGACAGTGCCTCCTATTCTTAATCTTTGAGCTACATCATCATTATCCTTCGCCTTTCTCACAGTCTGAGATGTTAATTTCCCAGTTGATAAATTAAATCATATGTAAGGATAAGGACCACTGGGTACTGGTGGCTTATGCTACTCAGGAGGCCAAGATGCAGTTGGAAGCCAGCCATCAAGTCAGTGGAAACTCGATTTCCAATTAACTAGCAAAAAAGCCGGAAGCAGAGGTGTGACTGAAGTGGTAGAGCACCAGCTTTGATGGGCAAAGCAAGGAGACAGTGCCCAGACCCAAATTCAAGCCCTAGTATCAGCACGCACGCACACACGCGGGTGCACACACATGCACACACCACCAATAAAATGTGTTTACCACTTTCCTACTTACCCCGTTCTCAACCTGTCATGTGAGCTCGGGCAATCTCCCCGGTCCTCGCTGGGCCCCAGTCTCCCCAAACGTAGAATGGAGAGTCACCCTTCTGGGCGCGTCCCCACGGAGGCTCCCAATCCGTGGTGGCCCTGGCCGTGGGAAAAGTCTGGGGGGGGTGGGGAAGCGGTGCGCGCGCACCCCGCCAGGCCCCACCCCAGCCCGCACCCCGCTCCTCTCCCCCAGGTGCCATTACAGCACGCTGGCCTTCTCGCTCCTGGCCCACGTCCTGGCGGCCCACACGGCGCAGGGCGGCTACGAGCGCTGGGTGGCAGAGAACGTGCTGGAGCCGCTGGGGATGGCGGACACGGGCTTCGACCTGACGCCCTCGGTGCGCGCGCGCCTGGCGGCCGGCTTCTACGGCAGCGGCCGGCCGGCGCCGCTCTACGACCTGGGCTGGTACCGGCCCTCGGGCCAGATGTACTCGACGGCCGCCGACATGGCCAAGCTGGCCATGGCGCTCCTGGGCGGCGGGCCCCGGCGGCTCCTGCGGCCCGACGCGTCCAAGACGCTGCTGGCGCCGCTGCTGGCCTGCCCGGGAGCCTACTTCGCCAACGAGACGGGCACGCCGTGGGAGTTCCACACCCAGCGGGGCTACCGCGTGGTGCGCAAGGACGGCGACCTGGACGGCTACGCCGCCACCTTCTCGCTGGTGCCGCCGCTGCGCCTGGGCCTGGTGCTGCTGCTGGCCGGGCCGCGGCCCCCGGGCGCCGACCTGGTAGCGCGGACCTACGACGTGCTCCTGCCCGCCCTGGAACGCGCCCTGCGCGAGGCCGAGCGCCGCCCCGCGCCGCCACCCAGCGCGCGCCCTTTCGCCGGCTTCTTCACCTACGCCAACCTGACCTTCTACGAGGTGCGCGCCGGGCCCGAGGGCGAACTGCGCCTGCGCCAGTTCGGGCCGCGCGTCGAGGCGCTCGTGCCCCCGGCCTTCCGCACGCTGGCGCTGCGTCACGTGCGCGGCCGCGTCTTCCAGCTGCACGTGGCGCGCGCGTTCCCGTGCGCGCTGCCGCTCGGTGGCGACGCCTGGCTCTCGCTCGAGGCCCAGCACGGGCAGCTGCTCAGCTTCTACCCGTTGGATCACCATGGGCTGTCCCCGGGCTTCGATGTGCCCGGCCTAAACACCTACCAGGTTCTGCGGCTGCAGCGCAAGCCCGTCTTTAAGACCCAGTGAGACCAGGAGGGGGCTGCAGAGCCCCATTGCAGCTTTCCAAGCAGAGGCTATAGCTTTTTTTTTTTTTTTTTTTTCCCTGTTTTTCTTTTTTAAAGGTCATCCTTTCTGTGGGGTGCAGGTAGCTCCTGTCTATATGAGGCTGAGATCTGAGGATTTTAGTTCAAAGCCAGGGAAGTTCAGTGAGACTCTTATTTCCAGTTAACAGCAAAACAAAAAAAATCTATAGCTAAAGCGGCACAGCATCAGTCCTGAATGACACAGCTGAAGGACAAGTCGGATGCTGGTGGCTCACGCCTGTAATCCTAGCTACTCAGGAGGTTGAGACCCTCAGATCAAGGTTCAAAGCCAGCCTTGGCAGGAAAGTCCGTGAGACTCTTACCTCCAATTAGCCACCGGAAAAATGGAAGTGGCACTGTGGCTCTAAGTGATAGAGAGCTGACCTTGAGCACAAAAGCTTAGGGACAAAGCCAAGGCCCAGAGTTCAAGCCCCAGTACTGGCACACACAGACACCAATCATCCTTAGTGAGTTATAATTTACTAAAAATGAAATACATTGTCCGAGTACAATTACGTGATGGTGATGGTGATGGTGATCATGGCAGTGATGGTTTTGGGGGTGGAACCCTGGCTTTCATGCATACTAGGCAAATGCTCTACCACTGAGCTACACCTTTCAGACTGTGTAGCATGATTCTGATAGATACTTACATTCACCACCCCAATCAAGATATAGGAAATTCCCATCACCCTCAAGTGCCCACCTCCTATTCCTAGGCAATCCGTCAGTTCCCTCCCTCTCCTCTGGCCCCAGGCGGGCACTGTTCTGCTTTCTGCCACTCTGAATTAGTTTCGCCTCTTCCAGGATTTTGTGTAAATGGAGTCATACAGTGTGTAGTCCTTTGTGTCTGTCTTACACGCAGCATGCTGGTTTTGAGATTCTTTTCTTGGTGTGTATGGATAGTTTGTTCCTTTGTGTTCTGCTGTATAGATATGCCACAACTTGTTTATCTGTTTACCTGTTGATGGACATTTGGGTTGTTTCTAGATTGGGACCATTATGAAAAGACATTCTTGGACAAGTCTCTTTGTGAATACAGGCATTCATTTCACTTGGGTTAATGTCTAGGTATGGTTGCCATGATGTTTTCTGAAGTGTTATTAATCTTGATGTCTTCAAGCCCTGCCTGGGGCCGTTCAGCTGTTCATGCTGTGGTTGTCACTTGACATTGGCAATCTTTTTGCTTCTAATTCTTACCATGTTGATGGTTGTGGATTCTTTCTTCACTTTTTCCCCCTGTATTGTATTTATTGAATTGCAAAAGCTCTTTATATATTCTGGATACACGCCCTTGTCAGATGTATTGCAAATATTTTTTCCCAGTCTTTAGTTTCATTTTCTTAATGGTGTCTTTTGAAGAGCAGAGTTTTAACATTTTGATGAAGTTTATGACAATCTAATATGAAATTTGAGCTTGTACTTTGTCTTTTGAAATCTTAACATGTAAGTATGCCAAGTAATCAGTGTACCCTGTACCCTGTTCCTTCCAATGGAAATAGCTTGCAGAGCTGTGGCAGGCAAGATATTGATATCACACTCTAAGACCCAGAACATCCATCAGCACAGAAAGCCTCAGTCCCCTTCCCAGACACATTCACTTGCTTACCAAACCCGTTGCCTCCTCAACCTTGAAAAAACATAAATCTGCTCTCCATTTCCAGTATTTTGTCATTTTAAGAATATTCTTGGTGGCTGGGAATGTGGCTAAGTGGTAGAGTGCTTGCCGAGCATGTGTGAAGCCCTGGGTTTGATTCCTCAGTATCACATAAACTGAAAAAGGCAGAAGTGACGCTGTGGCTCAAGTGGTAGAGTGCTAGCCTTGAGCAAAAGAAACTGAGGGCCAGTGCTCAGGCCCTGAGTTTAAGCCCCAAGACTGGCAAAAAAAAAAAAAAAACCTTATCTGGGCATCTGTGGTTCATACCTGTAATCTTAGCTACTCAGGAAGCTGAGATAAGAGGGTCTTGGTTCAAAGCCAGCCAAGGTAGCAAAGTCTGTGAGACTCTATCTCCAACTAATCACCAAAAAACTGGAAGTAGAGCTGTGATCAACTAGTAGAGTGTCATCCTTGAATTAAAATCCTAAGGAAAGGGGCTGGGGATATGGCCTAGTGGCAAGAGTGCCTGCCTCATATACATGAGGCCCTGGGTTCGATTCCCCAGCACCACATATACAGAAAATGGCCAGAAGTGGCACTGTGGCTCAAGTGGTAGAGTGCTAGCCTTGAGCAAAAAGAAGCCAGGGACAGTGCTCAGGCCCTGAGTCCAAGGCCCAGGACTGGCCAAAAAAAAATTAATAATAATAATAATAATAAAATCCTAAGGGAATAGTATGTAGGCCCTGAGTTCAAGCCCTGGTCCCAGCACACACTTGCACACACACACACACACACACACACACACACACACACACACAAATTCTATAAACAGAGTCAGCTTTTGCCCTGCCTTCCCTTGCAGTTTCTGAAGAGTCATGTCAAGTTGTTACACATATTAATAGTTTGCCTCTTTTTATATTAGAGTAGCAAGTGGCTCCCTGGATGGATTTAACACAATTTGTGTAACCATTCAGTTGTTGAGGGACATCTGGGTTAGTTGCAATTTGGGGCTCTTATAATTAAAGTTGTTATGAACATTTGTTTGCTGGATTTATGTAAACTGGTTTCGATTTCTCTGGGATAAATGCCCAGGAGTGCAACTGAGGAGTCAAATGGTAGTCACCAGAGCTGAGTTTTCCAAGAAACTGCACAGCTGTGTTCCCAATGGCTGGACCATTTTATTTCCCAGGTAGCAAGGTATGAGGGACCTATTTTTTTTCTACATCTTTTGCCAGCCTTTGGTATTGTAAGTATTTCTGTTTTACTTCAGCAACCTTAATAGATATGTCCTTTTAGTTTTAATTTATATTTTCTTAGTAGCTAATGATGTTGACAATTTTTTTTACCCCATCTGTATATTCTTTCCAGGGAGATCTCTATGTTATTTGCCCATCTTCTAATTGGATTCTTTTTTAAAAAACATTGGGTTTTGAAGGTTCTTTATGCTGGTACCAATACCTCATGTCTGGAATCCCCAGCTACTCAGGAGGCTGAGATCTGAGGATTGCAGTTTAAACCCAGCCTGGGCAGAAAAGTCCCTCTGAGACTCTTATCTCCAATAAACTGTGGCTCAAGTGGTAGAACACTAGCCTTGAGCAAAGAGACAAAGGTATAGTGCCCAGGCTCTGAGTTCAAGCCCCAGGACCGGCAAGGAAAAAAAAAGTCTATCTCTTGAGTTATGTCTGGTGGCACATGCCTGTAAACTCAGCTACTTGATTCTTCTAGAAGTAAGAGAATCAAGAATTTGAGGCCATCACTGACAATTTTAGTGAGGCCCTGGGAACATGCCTGTAATCCCAGCTACTCTGAAGGCAGAGGTAGGAGAATCAAGAGTTAGAAGCTAGCTCTGGAAAAGTTAGCAAGACCCTGTCTCACATACAAAATACAAAAATGAATGGTCTGGAGGCATAGCTCAAGTGCTAGAACACCCGCTTCATGTGCACAAGGCCTTCAGTTTGGTTCTAGCAAGGGGGAAAATGTGTTGTGTGTGTAGCCATTATATTGTGACTATTCCAGAAATAAGGAGATATACTCCTACTGCTTGAAAATTATTATCTGAAGCAGAAGAGAGGACACCTGTGCACCAAGGACTTAACCTGGTGAGTGACAGTGTCCACTATCACCTAGGAGCTACAGTTGAAGGCTTGGTTTAGACACCTCAGGGTCCTCCTGTGGGATCACCATCTCTGGAAGGATGGGAGCACTCAGTAGTCACGTGTGAGAGGTGAGGGTGGCAGTCTCTACCCGTCCTCCCTTCCCAAGCCACCTCAAAGCCAAGAGCAGGCTGGCTGCCGGTGAAAGACACACTTCCCAGTCCTTCGTTCCAGCCTGGGTCTGAGGTGTGGTGTTATTGCATTATTATAAGGTAAGAGGTTGTCTAGGGCTGCTGTTTTCAGCCTTCTCTGCTTCCTGTCTGATCACTGAACAGATGCTCCTGACTTGCAATGGGTCTGTGTCCCTGAGGAACCCTCTAGAAGGTCCACATGTCGTAAGTTGAGAATACATGCAATATACATAGCCTGTGGAATGCAGTACGCCGTGGAGGCATGCTTATTTCCACCACTGCCCCGCACTTCCAGAGCATTTGCTGATGTTGCTAGCCTGAGGAAAGATCAAATCTCAACAGCATGGTTTTGACTGAATGAGTATCACTTTTGTGGCACTGTACAATGGAGCACTTAGCCAAAACCATCTCCAGTCTGACATTCTGAATCTGGCTCCTCCCGTGGTGCCCCGGGTCTCTCCAGAGGGGCACAGAATAAAAAAACCCACTGAGCCCAGCAGCCCGGGTCCCATGTCTGAGTCCTCCGTGGGGACCAGTTCCTGGTCTCAGCCCCCAGGGGGCAGTGGGGTTCCACAGAAGGAAAACCCAGCTCAGCCTTGAGTCCTGGCGCTGCCCACAGTGGACAGGCCCCTGGGGTGGGGCCGGGTGGTGGGGATTGGTAAGGAAGCAGCATGCCCGGCTCTGCACTCAACACACTTACAAAGGCCTGGCGAGTCTGTTATCTCCCCACCTGGACGCCTCCCACCTTGTTCATCTTCTACACACCTCAGTCCAACCAGGGGGGCCTTCCATTCAACCCTTAAAGGTGTCAGATCCTAGCCTGCTGTCATGGTTTCCAACATGACCTTGGTCCCAGTTCCTGATGTTTCTAATCTCGTGGGAAGATGGTGTCATTACCCTGCACTGTGGGTCCCTGACTCCTCTCCCTGCTGGCTGCCTATTCCTGTGGCCATTCCCTTGCCTCTGACAGGCTCAAGTTCCTCAGTTACCTTAGGTTTAAGGATCCTATCAACCCCCTATTTCCTGTACTCCACTTCCGTGATCCTTGATCCAACAACCTCACCACCTTTGGATACCACCTTGTCCACCACTGCCTCCTCACCCTCCCTCATCATGCTCTGCTTCATGCTCATACCCAACTTGGTCTTGCATGCCCTCTCATCTCCTTTGTCCCCCTCTGCCTTCCCTAGACTCACGTGGCCAAAGCCCCACTTTCCACATTGTTACTTCTTTTCTTTTTTCTCTCTCTCTCTCTCTCTCTCTCTCTCTCTCTCTCTCTCTCTCTCTGTGTGTGTGTGTGTGTGTGTGTGTGTGTGTGTGTGTGTGTGTGTGTGTTCTAGGGCTTGAATTTAGGGCTTGGGCACTGTCCCTGAGCTGTTTTTTTTTTTTTTAACTCAAGGCTAGCACTCTACCTCTTGAGCCACAGTGCCACTTCTAGCTACTTCTCAGTAGTTTATTGGAGATTAAGAGTCTCACAGACTTTTCTATCTGGACTGGCTTCGAACTGTGGTCCTTAGATCTCTGCCTCCTGAGGAGCAAGGATTATAGGCATAAGCCACCAGCGCCCAGCCACATTCTTATTTCTTCCCTAACTCCAGACTCATTCACCTGGCTGCCTACCTGATGCTTAGCCATCTCTCTACCGTATCAAACGTGGACTTCTCCATGTTCCCCCAGCCCACCCCTCCTGTAGTCCATCCCATTCCAAGAAGGGCAGCACCTCCTCTCCTGTTGACCAGGCTAAAACCTTTGGTAACCCACTCTGTGTCACATCCACTCATCCCCATCCATCCATCCATCCATCCATCCATCCACCCATCCATCCACTCTACCCATCCCTCCATCCATCCACCCACTCAACCACCTGTCCACCCATCAGCAAACTGTAGTTTTACCTCCCATTGCCCCTCTCCCCTCCCCCTCCCACTGCTCCTCTACCCCTCCCACAGTCACCCTGCCCTCTTCTAGGGCTGTTAACAGTGACTGTGCTCTGAGATTCCACTCTCACTCACCCTCAGTGATGGATCATCTTTTTCGTCCTCTCAGCTGGCCACATGGCATTGATCCAGGCATCTTGTAGATCTAATTAACAGCTTTAACCAACTGACTTCAAGTTGAGATTATCCTCAGTAATCTGGGTGGGCCTCGTTTAATCAGTGAAAGATCTTAAAAGTAAAATTAAGGTATCCCTGAAGGAGAAGAAATTCCACTCATGGACTTCAGCACCCACTCCTGTGGGAGTTCCCAGCTTGCCCATCTCTCCTACCTGTTACAGCTTTGCTAGCGGAACCACTAAATCCATGGAAATAAACCCCTTAATATCCAGTCTGTCAGTTCCATTTCTCTAGAAGACGCCGCCTGACTCACCCAAACTTGTGTTCCAGGGAACAATCAGAGGGAGCCGTGGCAAAGGCACACCACAGCACCTGAGCTCTAAACACGGCGTGAGCTTTGAGTCTGAGCTCTTCTCATGGCCCACACAAGACTCCAGTTCTTCCCAGTCTCCCTTTATTCTTTCTGCCACAGCAGGTCCCTTTGCTGTTCCTCAGTCACCCTTGATCAACCATGGCTCAGAAACATTAAAGGGAATCTTCATTTTAAGTTGTTTTTTGTTGGTCATGGGGCTCCAACTCAGGGCCAGTCCGAGACTGAGATTCAAACTCATTACCTGCCACTTTCACTCATTGGCTGGTGCTCTACCGACTGAGCCAGGCCTCTAGCCTCTATCACATGTGTCCCAGAGTCCCACCAGAGGCGCCCCCAAAGTGGGAAACCTGAAAGCAAAGTCATCTGGTAGGAGGTTTTGGTGCTTTTGGGGTAGCACGTTACTCAGGGCTGGGCACCGTGGTGTATGCCTGTGACCCTCAGTGACCGAGAAGCCCAAGTAGAACTATGTCCTCGGCCTGTCTGGGCATAGGTGAGACACTACCCCTAAAATAACCAGCCAGGCACCAGTGGCTCATCACACTGGCTACTCAGGAGGCTGAGACCAGAGGATTGTGGTTCAAAGCCAGTCCAGGGATGGAAAGTCTGTGAGACTCTTATTTCCAATTAATCACCCCACATCAAGAAATAGAGCTTTGGCTCAAGTGGTAGAGCCCTAGCTTTGAGTGAAAATGCAAAGGGACAGTGCCTCAGTCCTGAGTTAAAGTCCCAGAAGAAAGGAGGAAAGAAGGGAGGGAAGGAGAGAGGGAGGGAGGGGGAAGGAAAGAAAGTAGGCAGGCAGGCAGGAAGAAAGTGGTGAAAAGAGCCAGGTGCCAGTGGCTTATGCCTCGAATCCTAGCTACTCAGGAGGCTGAGATCTGAGGATCATAGTTCAAAGCCAGCCTGGGCAGAAAAGTCCCTCTGAGACTCTTATCTCCAAATAACCACGTCGATGAGACTGTCTTTGCAAAATAACCAGCAAAAAGCAGAGTGGAAGTGTGGTAGAGGGCTAGCAGAGTAAACAAGCTGAGTGGGAGTTCAGACCCTGGTAGCAGTAGAAAAGGAAGGAGGGATAATTGACTCTGACTACTCTGCCTTAGTCTAGAGTCTGCCACCAGCATTTGAACCTGGAACCCACACGCTCATCCTGTAATCAGAAGAACGTCAGCTGACATTTGAGTGACCGACGTTGGGTGAGTCGTGTAGGCGTGCACACACATGAGATCTGCCACCTTGGGCTTCCTGCCCACGAAGCCCTCCTGCTGCCCATGTCATCTACCCCTCCCGTGGGAGGGAGCTGCATACGTGACACCCCCTGGACTCCCTAGCTCAGGAAGGGTGCCTTAGCAGATCTCCGCTCCCATTTCATGCTCACCAGCCCCGGCATCAGGGGTTAGAACCCAACTCCAGATTGTGGGTGCTCCCCCTTGTTCACTGGGCAACCCCGAGAGAAGAAAACACCAAGTCCAACTGTTTGTTTTTACAATTCACATTTATTTTGGAAAAAAAAAAAAAGGTTCTGCTAAAAACCCTCCTACAAAGGCATTGAGTACCAAGGTCAGGGTGCGCATGGGTGCCGCTGGTGACATGTCCTGGGTCACACAGAGGGGTCTGGAGGAGCCGGGGTGACCACAGCCAAAGGCCCCTCCATACTGCTCCCCGGCTTCTCAACATTGTCAGGAACCCCCACATTTGTGACCACAAGACACAGGGTTCTGTGAAATCCCGCCAAACGGCCCGGCCCCCTGGTTGAAAGCTCAGGCTTGGGGACACCTTGGGGGGGGGGGCTGGGCTCTTCCAGGCAAAGGATGACAGTGGCGAAGGGCAAAGTGGGGACCACGGGTAGCAGCATAGCGTGGTGATTGGCACACAGGGCGGGTCCTGCGTCAGAGGCTGCTGTGTGGCCCAGGCAGCCAGCCCGCAGGCCGCATCTCTGAGCTTTGTCGTCTGTGAAGTGTGACCCAGTGACACTTTTCTCATGGAAACACATGTGAACTCAGCAAGACACTGCACACAGATGCGAAACAAGGCTCCTGGCACATGGTTGGCACCCTAGAAGTAGCAGCTATGATAATGGACAACTAGTCATTGCGTCTTTCTGATTGTGAGGGAGGGCCCCTGACAGGCCCACCCTGAGTCAGAGGCCCCAGCCTGTGCTCTGCCCATCAGAGAGAACAGCCAGACGACTGCCGAGCTCTGGGCCACTCCACACCCCCCTGCCTGGACTGGTCCCTGCCCTGGTGGGCAGTGGGTGGAGGTCCCCTAAGCGGGCAGGTGCTGAGTGGCCACGGGAGCTGTGTCCTGAGTATCTGGAAGGAATCTGGCTTTGGGTCTTCAGGAACTGCAGTGAGCGTGGGGAATGTACCCCCCAGCAGAGTTCTCTAGAGGAACCTCTGGCCCTTGGCTTCCGGTCTGGAGTGAGACATTCCATCCAGACACCCTCCCCTCCTTGGTCCCTCAGCTGGGCTGCTGAAGCTCCCAGACAGCTGTAGCCTGGGTGGCTGTCCCCTCTTGTCCCTGTGAGGGTTGCTTTGCTTCTACCAGGAGAGGGTCCGGTCTCTCACTCCAGACAAGTACTGTGCACCCTCATCGAGGCCCACCTCCAGCCCAGACCCTAAGAACAGAGTTTCTATTTTGAGGAGTTGCTTTTAGCTCTCCCTGTCTTTATTCCCCCCTCTTTCTTTCTCTAACTTGTGCTTCTTTACTGCTGGGGCAAGAAATGTCAGGAATAGCAGCATACAATCATCTAGTGACAGAATCTTAAAAACATGGGATTCTCCTACTGGATCCTGGAATGGGAGGCTTACCACATGAGAACCTTGGCATCTTTCACCTGCGCAATGTTAGGATTCTTCATTCAGGCCTGGCAGGGTCTAGCAGAGTGTGCTCCACACCCTGGCCTCCTCCTGCCTCCTCCCTGGCCAGCACTTAGGGCTCCCTCTTCCCACAGGAACAAGGAGCCTCAGGGGCCTTGGCTCTGCCAGGGGAGCCATGTCAGTCTGGGTAGCCAGCGTGGGTGGGGGGACCTGAGGCTCTGTGTCCAGGTGAAAGCTGCACACTGCCTTTGCCTGTCCCGCCTGGCCAGGTGGGGGATGAGCAATTCTGGACCACAGGGTAGGGATGTGTGGGGTGTCTGTGGGGTGGGCTGAACCTCTCTGAAGGATTCAATTCCTACTTCTTGCTGGATCAGCTTTGTGAGATAGACTTCCAGCTGTGAAGCTAAATTCAGATAGACTCTGGGTGTGGGGAGTCCTTCTAATTTTCCTGAAATCTTAGCTCAGTCTGGACACATTCCAGGGGAGGGGGGCAGCCCTGCCTGTCCTAATGTCTGACTGTGGGCTTTTCACCAGATGATGTCTGGTTTCTTCCTAGGCCTGGCTAGGCTAGGCCTTCTCTCTGCACACAGGGCAGTTTGTCAAGGGGGAAGTGCAGTGAGGATTTCAGGATCTGGGTGGGAGGGGCGGGTGGCGTTGCCTGGAGTCAAAACAGAGGCTCCTTGGCCTGGGTAGTCTGACTTTGTGGGCAGGTGACCTTCAGTTAGATAATAAGTAGCCTGACAGACGTTGGTCTAAGTGCCTGGCAAACATTTCCAGGAATCCTGGCTGGTGGGAAGGAAGGATGGCGGATAGAAAGGCCTGGCTGGAGCCCTCTGGGAGTCACCTTGGGGAACCAGTTTCCCCACTTGTAAAGGAGAGAGGACTTCAGCACCTGGTATGCAGCAAGTGTTGAGTGTGATTGCAGCTCTGGGGCTTCTGTCACAGGGACCAGCAACCTGGGGAGGCAGAGCCCACTTCTCACTTCTGTGATAGAACAGAAAGCCCAGTACTTTTTCTTCCGAACTCCCTGAGAGGGAAGCCGACTGGTATCAGGGTCAAGGCTGCGATTCCCCACCTTGTCTGAGGGTAGGATCTGTGTCAAGGCTGCCGGCCCTGTGTGGGCAGGCATGTATAGCACACACAGTGTATCAGGGCTCCCCAGGATCATATACTATTAAAAAGGACAGGGTCCTAGACTCCTACCAACAAGTCCAAGTGCTCTGTCCAAGGCCACGGCAACAGGGCTTTCTTGTGCACCATTTCTTGCCTCCCTACACAACTACAGGCTTAGCGCTTGGTGCCTTGAAAGAAGCAGGCAGCACAGAATCCCAGCATGCTGTTTCAGACAGCTGTGTGACTCTGGAGGGAAAGGGAACGGCTGGGCCCGGGTTCTGCTGGCGTGGTGGGGACCGTGCCAGGGGCTCAATGGGGGATGGGTAGCTAGGATGCATCTTGTCCATCTTCTGGCTGACCCACAATGCAGCGCTCACCCTGCCACTCTCTGCTCAACAGTCCTGTAGCTAGGCCACCATATCACACACCCAAACTGCCTGGACCTCCCCTTCCTCAGCCCCCCCAGTCCCAGTGTTGGACTGTACTGGCTGCTGCATCTTGCAGTGAACTTTTCCTTGGCTTCTGTCATTTCCAAGATGGCCTCTCTCAGGAAGCCCTCCCTGATCGCTCCACTCTGTCTAGCTTTCCTTCCCTTATCCACCAGCAGCAAAGACTAAGTTCCTTCTACCATCTAACTGACCATTGCCAGGGCCCAGCCTCGGCCTATCCTAGAAATGTAATCCTGAGTAAGACATCACCCATCTGTGGCTCAGTTTCTCTCTTATGGATGGTGGGGATGTGAGCCTGGTCACAAGTTTGAAGTGGACAACATGTCTTGCAGGCCTGGCTCACCTAGGGAGGGAACTGAGGCCCTGTGAGAGGCAGTGTCTGACTGGATACTCATCTCCCATTAGCAATGGGAGCAGGCTGTCCCCTTGGGGTCAGGACGCATCATGTGTTGTCCTGTCCTTTTAATGCATTGCCACTCTTCTCCCTGGCAAGAATCTCCTCCAGCCTTGAGTACCATCTTGGCATTGAAGGGGCCACAGGGAGATCAGAAGTAGCACTGACCAGGTGGTGGTCAGGGGTCTGAGTTCTTCCTGTGCTTCAGCTAGGTATGGGGACAAAGCTGGGCAGGGTGGGAGCAGCCTCTGATGGGTGAGGTCTGCGAGCCTAGCCACTGCCCATAAGGGGGTGGCGGACAACCCCCAGTCAGTGAAAACGACTAGGGAAGTCCAGCTGATACTACTTGAGCTTGAGGCATCTCTGGTTAGTACAGAACCCCTGACCTGAGTCTGTCTCCTTAGTTCCCCATAGCCTCTGGCACCATCGCCCCTGCTTAGAGGCCATGGGCCAGGCACCGAGACCATGATCTCTTCTGATCAGGACGTAGATATTTTAAAATATCATCCCCAGGAAGAAAGCTGCTGCTGAAGTTCTACTAAAGACCCACAGAGGGAGGCTCTCGAACATGAGGCGTAGGGCGAGCGGCACACTTTCTCCTCCTCAGCCCGGCCCCGCACAGCTCTGCCAAGCACAACCTCCCAGAGCAGCTGGCCCCATTTCCACGGTGTCCAGGCCCCCCGTTCACAAGTCAGCTTTCTTTCCTCAGGAAGCCAGGGTGTGCGGAGTAGCGGAAGCGCCTCACACTGCCGGGCAGGTGGGGGCTGGCACTTGGAGAGGTCGAGCCAGGAAAGGATTAGTAACCAGGCAGCGGGCAGTTCCAAGCTGTGTGCCCAGGAGAATGGGCAGTGGGGCCTTGCCATTGCCTGCTGGAGCCTGGGGGGGACCGTCCCAGCGTGGGGATATGAGTGGGACAGGCCACTGTGAGATTTGAATGGTAACCTGAAGAGATGGAGGGTCTGGGTAACACCCATAACCTTAGGAGCAGGCATGTGGGGGGCCGGGGCGTGCTGGCTAGCAGACACCAGCCTCGCAGCTTAGGACAGGAAGCCATCTGACGGAAATGCCAATTGCCAGCCCCTATGGAGCCTGGGAGCAGGGGGGTGGGGAGACTGTTATCTAAGGAGCATCGGGGCAGCCCCTGCCAGAAGGTGACCTTGTATGTGGGGACAGCTGCCACTCGTGCTGGGGATCTTTGTGGACACAAAGTGATGGCCAGTGGGCCACTGCCGGGCAGTTTTGTGGGAAACTTGCCAGTGCTTTCTCTGTGGCTCACTCTGTGGTTCCCCTGGGGGGCTCCCCCCGCTTCCCTTGCAGGATCAGGTCAGGGTCAGGCAGTAGGCTGGCCCGTGCTGGATGTACTCTCACTTGGGTGCCTTTAGTTGGTGGCCTAGGGCGTCCATCTTTCCCACTGGGTGGGATGCTGTGTGAACAAAGAACAATTCTTAGAGCAGTACCTCCCGGCTCGCTGACCTCAGCCTCACTTGATACCCAAGGCACCACCACTTCTTGCCACACAAAGAATTCAGATCTTAACGGACCAGGAACTTAGCCACACAGAGGGAGTCAGCACCGGCCTGGCGGCTGTACCTGTGGTCCACACCCCGTGATTACAGTCCTCCCTACCACCGCTCACTTGACACCCCAAATTCCCAAGAACACCCTGTCCATTCCTTCCTCCTGATGTACCTGCGGTGGCTCACTTTGGCTCCCAAGGTGCTAGATGCCGAGCTCTGAGCCACTTCCAATGCATTTTCCTCGCTTCCTGTGCTTTTGCCAAGCCACAGACAGAAAAGGCCACATGGCGGCTTGTATGTCTTAGCCCCAGGCCTCGTGGAACCATGAGGCGCATGGGGCCCCTTGGAAGAACATTAGTAGTCACTTGGCACATCCCGAGGTTTACAGAGAACGAGGGTCATTTTAGAACAAGCGCACTGATTCCCATCCCGTTCATTAGCCGGCCACTCCACTCAGGTGTTTGCTCACAGGAGAGTCTGTGGCCAGCCCCCTTGGAGAATGGGCTCCCTGTGGCCAAGACCTTCAGACCTGGGCAAAGGCCTGGGGGAAGGGAAGGAAGTAGGAGAGAGTCACATGCTTTCTCCCCGGGGCGTGTGCCTGCCAATGTCTCCCAGGGCACCTCCTGCAGGGGCTGGGGTATCACAGTGAATGATCGGAGGCCTGGCACCCTGGGCAGCCCAGCTTAGGCTCCCAATGATGAGACTGGGTTTGGGCATCTGAGCATGCTCAGGAGCCTTGAACAGGCCTGTTTGCCTGGCAAGTACCGAGTAGAGCTGGGCAGGGGGAAGAGTAGGGGAGAGGGCAAGAACTTGCAGCCAGAGCCACCTCTGCCTCCACCCCTTCACAACCAGTCCTAGGTGGATGGCTCGTCCACCATGGCTCTTCTCCTTCCCCTCCAATCCCACTGAATGGCCCACGTGGCCCTGAGGCAGTGGCAGTGGCTTTGGTGGGGCCCAGTGGGTGGGAGGACGGAAGGGTATCAATGAAAACCGTATAAAACCCCCAGAAATGTGCATATAAAATCTCGCCCTTGGTGTATTGCCTAAGTCAGTAAGCAGAAAGCACCTTCTTCCTGGAGAAGGATCAAGTCCTCGAAAGGTAGGAAATGTCAAAGTGTCATTTCATTGTTATTAAAAAAAAAATCCCCAGCAAACCCCCCAGAACAAAACCACCCCTCACCAAAATACGCTCCCCTCCCCCCAAGTCCACAAATCGCTGTAAACAAACCCAGATGCAAGATCAACCGTCCTCAGCGGCAGTCGAAGCTGGTGACCCTCACTGTAACATCTTGAGGTGGGCCGGGGGGGCGGGAAGCAGGTGCCCTGGGTGGGGCAGGGTTCTGGGGAGCTGGCTGTAGCCCTGGGCGGACACCTTCAGGAAAGCTGGCCTGTCTGTCCGGTGTGCCGGGCGCTCCCTGACCTGGGAGGGCAAGAGCTCCTTTTTCAGCCCCATGAACGGACAGCGGAAATGATCTCTTATTGGAGCTTCTAAAATATTCTCCAAAGACAGAAGATCTGCATTTTCCCAGTGGCAGCTGGAATGGATTTTCCCAGAGTGGTTCCGGGGCGGCTTGCCTGTCCGCCTGCCCCTGCTGCCGGGTGCAGCGGCTCCGGTTGGAGCATCAGGACAGGACAGGACAGCCCCTCTCTTCTCTTCACATTTGTTTTCCTAGAAGTGGTTCTTGGCTCTGGCAAGGCCCCCTTCCCAGAGGGACTTGGAGGGAAACAGCTTTTGGTCTCCCAGTGGACAAATCGCAGGGATCTCCTCAGCCCTTGTTTTTTTTTTTTCCCCCCTGAAGAACCGTCATCGCCTTCCTTATGAGAATCCTCTTTAAAAATATTCCTCGGGTTTCCCGCCCCCCTCCCCGGTCTCGTTCCTTTCCCCGTTCCCTTTTGATTCCATCATTGAGTTGCACGTGTTCTTGATGATGTCTCGTGGCTGGAGTCCTGCTTGGTTCTTCCTGCTGCCCGTGGCCTTCCGGCAGGCGGCGGAGCCTGCAGTGGACGGAGCGCCGGGGTGGGGGGCCCGGCCAGCACGAGGGGGTGGGGTCAGAGGGGGCGGCCCAGAGGAAGAGGTGAGCCGAGGCAGGCGAACGTCAAACCTCTACAGACTGGATCTGGTTCATCTGTGCCCGCATCACCTGGATACTGTTCAGGATTTTTTTCTGGTGGCCAGCCAGGGTGACCCCAACCCGGAGAATGTCCCTTTGGGAGAGAAACACGTACAATGGGAAGTGTGAGGGGTGCTTGAGGAGGCTTTGGGCTGGGTAGGAGCTAGCTGCCTGGGTTTCCCAGCAGAGGACTTCATGCTGAGATGGAAGCGGGGAGATGTGCATCCCCTATGTCCCCAGTTCACCCCGGTTTACAGAGGAGGAAACTGAGGCTGAGGGGACGCCGTGACTGGCCCACAGCCAGGGGATAGGAGGCAGGTCTGGATACAGATCTGTCTATGACCCCAGAGCGGCTATCCTAGCCCTTTTTCCCCACATCTCCGCAGGCACGTGGTCCACTCCTCCCCCTCCAGGGTCCTCGTGGGGCTGGGCTGGGGTGCACATGTCTCAGCGGCAGGGAGTAGAGGCAGCTGGGCACTTACTCCATCAGCATCTGAGACACCACGTCAAAGGAGGTGAAACCGGCGTTGGCAAAGTTCTCCTTGTACTGCCCCATCTTGATGGCCTCAAGCCACTCATCCACCGTGTTAAAGCTGGTATAGTCCGGGATCGTGCGGTCCAGCAGTGGCAGGTTGATGCTGGGGTAGGGGGAGGCAACAAGGACGGTCAGGGCCCACGCTTGAAGGGAGCAGAAGGGTAGGACTCTGTGTGTGTGTGTGTGTGTGTGTGTGTGTGTGTGTATTTATGTGAGTGTGGACTTGAGTTTGGCAAGTGTGCATGTGTGTGGGAGAGTGAATGAACGTGTGTTCAGGATTCAAAGCTGGGGTGACCTGGAAAGTCAGGGACTACAGGAGGGAGGCGGGGACATTTCTCCTTGCTTCCTGTTTGCAGGAAGAGGGACTAATGGAGCTAATGGAGGTGACTTCATGGCCTCCTCTCCCACTAATGCCGTTCTCCACCCTTCCTGGGCCTGCTGTGTGCTCCAGGAGGCCCAGCCCGGGGACTGTACACCCTCCGGATCCAGGCAGAGCTTGGGGCTAATGGGAGCTACATCCTGGCTGGCAAGGAGTAGAGTGACTGTCGGGAGGGGAAAAGCTCAGAGTGACTTTGTCCAACATCAAAGTGGCCAACGCAGGGCCACAGGGTTATGGTGAGGGATAACAGGTAGAGGCAACATCTTGTGGTGACAAGACACTGGCAAATGAAGGATTTTGGTCCAAGAAGCCTCTTGATATGGCCAGTCCTGGGATCCTGAGAATGTCTGGTTAGATGCCCCTTGTGTATCTTGTGGGACCGTGGGAAGAGTCCTCCCACAAGTGCGCACAGGCCCAGCAGCTGGGGGGCGTGGGGCCTCAGAAAGGCAATGGTGAGTGAGCTGAGCCAATGGAAGATGCCTTGGGAGAAGGGAAACCCCAGGGCCCTGGGACCAACACTCTGGGGCTGTGCCAGTCTCTGGCAGAGACACTAACATGACGTGGTGTGTGTGTGTGTGTGTGTGTGTGTGTGTGTGCATAGCACTGAATGCTGACGGGTGCCTGCAAGTGCCTGAGGCTATGTGTCCCAGACTTGGGTGTGTGAGTGAGAGCGAGCATGGGCCCTTGTGCTTGTGTGCCAGTCGTGTATGTGCAAGAGTTCATATGTGTGGGCGTGTCTGTACTGGAGGATGCAGACGGCCCCTAGGAAAGAAAGCGCGATGGCTACATCTGCCCCTCGAGGAAGATCCTGGATCCTTTGCTCATGTTTCTTAAATGCTGTTCTCTCTGACCATACTTTAAGTGGGGCTTCCTCTCACAGCCGCCAACTGTGTCCTTCTCCTCTGGGCTGTCTGCACAGCCCTGCACCCCTGCAGATACCCACCCATCCTTTCCTCCTTGCCCCGGGGAAGCAGTGGGGGAGAATCTGCCTAAAGCAGAGGGCAGTTGTGGCTGTGGTGAGAGCACTCCACAGGGAAGATGGAGAGGGGTGGGGCCAAGGAAGGGGAGGAGCCACGGCAGTTGGCTGGGAAGAACCCGGCAGAGCCTCCAGGTGAGGGGCGTGGTCAGGGTGGGGGTGGGCCGGGAGAAGGGGCGGGGCCAGGGCAGCCATACCCAGAGGAGAGCGGAGCCATGGCTTTGAGGCTGTTGGGGTTTCGGATCATCTTGTCTAGCGTGTTGACAATCTGGCCAAACTTGGGCCGGTGGTTACGGTCCTTCTGCCAGCAGTCCAGCATGAGCTGGTGTAGGGCGCTGGGACAGTCCATGGGCGGAGGTAGCCTGTAGTCCTGCTCGATGGCATTGATCACCTGGGGACAACACAGGAGCAGAGTGGCACCGCACCTGCCTGGCCAGTCTGGTCCTAGATCATTGCAGTCTTGACCTATGACAGGGTGTGTGTGTGACCCTGCTCTGTCCTCTTCCCAGCCTCCACCAGGCTGACCCTCCTATTCCCAGTGCCTCCCGCTCTCCTTTCTGTAAGTTCTCTTCTTGCTCTGACAGTCCCAGATCACCTCTGGCCCAGGCTTGACCCCAGAGTGCCTATATTCTTGATTTCAGTGCCATTCACAGCTCCAGGAAAGGGTCACCCACACTGTTTAGGCCCCGCAACACAACTTTGAGAGCCTTGCTGATGCCTCCTGCCCACAGTCTGCACCTCCTCTTCTATCAGGGGGTTTAATATCCTCATGTGGTCTCCAGCCCATGGTCTACTGGGAAGTAGTAGGCCCCTTAGGAGACGGGGCCTAGTGGCAGGAAGGGAGGTTATTGGAGGCATGTCCTCTGAAGTGAGAGGCAGTTATATCATTGGGGGTGTGGCCTGGAAGGGTTCCTACCCCTTCCTCTTCCTTCCCCTCAGCTCCACAGCTGCTATGAAGTAAGATTCCTATTTCACAGGCTCTTCTACTCCATGGTTCCACCAGGAGGTACTGGTTTGCCACCAGCCCCTAAACCGACCATGGATTGAAACCTCTAAAACTATGTGTCAAAATACACCTTCCCTTTTTAAAAGTTGATTCTCTCTGGTATTTTGTTATAAAAGCTGAGTAGTAGAACCTCACCAACCTTTTTGACCATCTCCCCTTTTCATTCTCCTAGCCCTGGGCTTTGCACAGACTGTTTTCTTCTCTCTAGATGGCTTGCATTCTCCAAGCCTACGGCTTGCTGTTTGGCCTGTGAGCACATCCTTGCTGATCTGGCCTGTACTGCTCTAGTACTGATGCCTGCTGGGGAGACCCACTGTAAACGTTCTTGCATCTGGCTGCATGAATAACTGTCTTGTCCCCCAAGTGCTAAACACCTGAAGGGCAGACATGGCCTCATTCATTCAGGGCCAGCTTTGAATGCCACAAATCCTGAAGGTTCTCGGATTGGCGAATGGGCAGCCTTCCCCACTCCCCACCCTCTGCAGAGTGCAGGGTCCTGAGCAGACGATGGAAGCAGTCAACATCCAGGCGTGAGCCGTCCTGGCAGCCAGGCCCTCAATATCCGGGGAGCCTCAACACCCAGGAAGGAGGTGATTGCCACAAGGCTTGGAGTTCCCCATCTTCCCCTCCCTCGTCTGGGTGGTCCTTGGAGACTTACATCCTGGTTGGTCATGTCCCAGTAGGGCCGTTCTCCATAGGACATCACCTCCCACATGACGATACCATAGCTCCACACATCACTGGCTGAGGTGAACTTCCGGTACTGGATGGCTTCCGGAGCTGTCCAACGAATGGGGATCTTCCCACCCTGTGGGGTAGAGCTGGGGCTCACTGGATGGGGCCTGGACCTGTCAGAGTCCTTCCTTCCAACACTTCCTGCCTTGTGCCTTCCTCAAATTCACCCTGCCCAGCCCAGGATGCACAGTGCCCTCCTGCCTGGCTCTGATCTCCTCTGAGCCCTTTGCAGGGACAAGAGGCAGGGCCTGAGTATTCCCCGTTTCCGTCCAAAACTCCTCCTTCCCGAGCGCCATCAGGAGCCAGTCCTGAGCTGGGGCATTCAAGGCCTTCAGGATCTGATCCTCCTTTGGCCTCTCCTGGATTATCTCTCACTAACCCTCCCCTTCAGGTGACCTTGACCTTCAATGAGAACAGGCCATCCAAGGAACTTTCATGGCCCCTCAGCTCTCAGCTTACGCATCCCCCCCCTCAGCCAGCTTTCCTCTGCCTCCCAGGGCTGGTGCCAGGCTCCACCGCTGCCCTCCAGTGTGCGTTACTCTGTGCATCTGGGTGGCTCACCAGCTTGTGAGTGCCAAGAGGGCAGAGGGTATATGCTTCGAGCCTCTCCCTGTCTCAGGGCCTAGCGCCACGTCTGTGTGAATGCCCTGCAGGACGGGAGAGGAGCTGGCCATTCCCGCCCTCTCCTGTGGTGCGTGGCTCCAGGATTCCCCACCTCCACCTTACCAGGGCGCTGGTGTAGGTGGGGTCAGAGGTGTCGTCCTCCAGGAAGCGCGAGAGCCCGAAGTCGGACACCTTGCACACCAGGTTGCTGTTGACTAGGATGTTGCGCGCGGCCAGGTCGCGGTGCACGTAGTTCATGTCGGCCAGGTACTTCATGCCTGCTGCGATACCCCGCAGCATGCCCACCAGCTGGATGACCGTGAACTGCCCATCATTTTGCTTGGAGAGAAATGGAAAGAGGGGAGTGAATGGGAGGGCTGGCACCAGCGCTCTGGGTCTCTGCCACATTGTAGGAGTGGCCTGGGCGGGGAGGGGAATGGCTCACAGAAGCCATGGGGCATCAGCTTCGATGGACAGAGCCTGGAGCAGTCACCTCAGGTCTGACTCCCATGCTGTCCCTTCCTGGCTGTGCAACCTTGGACCCATGATCTAACTTCTCTGAGTCTGTGTTGCCATCTGCATGCTAGGTGTGGCTGTTCTAAGCGGAAGAAGGTATGTGGAAGGCATACCACATGCTTCATAAATAACTGGCCGAATGGAAGGTCACCTATGGCTACTCTTGTCCCCTAGGCCGGTGTTCTTCTGTCTTACTGGCTATGAGCTGGGGGGTGGGGCGGGTGGTGGGGGGCCTTGAAACTTCCTTCTTTTGGCCTGCTGAAGTCCCTCCATTCTAGGCTCGTTTGAAGAACTCCAAGGTCTGGTGAAAACTCTGGCTAAGGCTTCAAGACATCTAGCTCCAGCTCCAGCTCTCACCAGACTCTTCGGCTGATCCTGGGCAAGTGCTCCCCGTCTCTGAGCTCAGTGCCTGAGTGCTGTCCTTGTGCTTCCTTGTGCTCAAAGCTAGTGCTCTACCACTTAAGCCACAGTGTCACCTCTGGTTTTTTTCTGAGTAGTTTATTGGAGATAAGAGTCTTCATGGGGGCTGGGGGTATGGCCTAGTGGCAAGAGTGCTTGCCTTGTATACATGAAGCCCTGGGTTCAATTCCCCAGCACCACATATATAGAAAACGGCCAGAAGGGGCATTGTGGCTCAGTGGCAGAGTGCTAACCTTGAGCAAAAAGAAGCCAAGGACAGTGCTCAGGCCCTGAGTCCAAGGCCCAGGACTGGCGAAAAAAAAAAAAGAGTCTTCATGGACTTTCCTACTCAGGCTGGCTTTGAGCCACGAGCTTCAGATTTCAGGCACCCTGAGTAGCTAGTGTTATAGGCATAAGTCACCAGTGTCCAGCTCAGTTTCTCCTGTGCTTAATGAAATCATGCCTGCCCGATGGCCTAGATGGAAACAGGTCTCAGCTTTCCATGGGAAACCACCTTGAGAAGGATTCTGAGGTTGATTAATAGGTGGGGGAGTTGGGATTGATTAGCAATGCCTGCCATGGGTAAGGCAATAGCAGGTACGATCCTACAAGCCGTTCCTGACCTAGAAGTGAGGCCCAGTGTTCCTTTTCTTGCCCTGCTCCCCCTTACCCGGAGGAAGGAGTCCAGCGAGCCATTCTCCATGAACTCGGTGATGATCATTACAGGCGTGCTCTTGGTGACCACGCCTTCCAGGTGGATGACGTTGGGGTGGTCAAACTGACCCATGATGGATGCCTCGCTCAGGAAGTCTCGGCGCTGTTTCTCCGTGTAGCCTGACTTGAGCGTCTTGATGGCCACGAAGATCTCTCTCTTGCCTGGGAGCTTCAGGTGACCACTGCAGACCTCGCCGAACTCCCCTGAGACAGACACAGGGGGAGAGGAACTATGGCACCTGCCAGGCAGAAGGGCCAGCTGTCTGTTCCAGGCCTGTGGCCAATGCATCGTCCCAGACAGAACCCCTTTGAGAAAGTGAGGTGCCCCGCCCCCCGTGGCAGTAGAGAGCAGGTCCCTCCTGCTCTCCCATGGCTTCTGGCTGGGTGTGGGGTGAGGGCACAAGGCTATCTGGGGAGCCTGGGATGAAAGGGGCAAGGACAAAGTTCTAGACAATGCCAGGAATGAGGTTCTAGACCTCGCTCAATCTCTGACTTGGGGTGTAAGCCCCGGTGTTTCCCCATGCCTCAGTTTCCCCTCTGCCTGCGAGGTGTTTTGGCATTCCTGGGTCTTCCTTGGGCATTCCGAGCCTTCAGGCCTCGGAGGGTCCTCTGGGGGCCTTGAGCCCCGTGCTACCCTCTGCCCTGGGAGCGCCCTGGGGCGATCTTCCCGCCCAATGGCTGAGGCCACAGTACTCACGAGGGTACGGACACCAACCTGCTCCGATCACCTGCTCGATTTTGACACAAGAGATGTCGATCTCCTTGGCAAATTCCCGCACAGCCTCATTGGGGTCTTCGTAGGTAAAAGGGTCGATGTAGATCTTCATGCCTGGGGTCACTGGGTGGGGGAGGAACAAGACCAAGCTGGGTCACTTAGACTGGCAGGAGCCAGTCCCTCCGTGGGAGAAGATCCTCCTGTGGGCTCTGTAAGAACTAGCCTGAAGGTCATGTGACTTCTCTGGGTCTTATTGATGGGGAAGAGACAAGCCAATGGAGGTGGCAAATAGGTTCCAGCGCTTCTCCCAACTCTCCTTGATTAGTAATGGCTTTCTGGGGACAGTCAGGAATGACTAGCAAGGCCTGTTAGGGGTGTGGGCATAGAAGAACAAAAGTCTAGACAGCTCTGCTGCCTGCTCTTGTGATGAATCAGAAGTTCAAAGCAAAGGAGATGAAGAATGGAGAGAGAGAGAGAGAGAGAGAGAGAGAGAAACTGGAACTAAATACAGATGTGAGCCTCAGACCGTGCTGTTCTTGGGGTTCTCCCCATCTCTCCAGGCCTAGATGAGGCTTTCTCTCGCCTCAAAGCCCTTCTCAGTGACGCAGACATCCGATTACCTCCCAGGAAACCTCCAGAACCTGGACATCACCTCCCTCACCAGAGTTTGAGCACCAAGCTCTGAGTACCCTTGGCCCTTGAATCCATCTTCCCTACCAGTTGAGCCTCCATCCTTTCTCAATCCCTGACTTCCTGCTCTTCAGCATGGCTGGACATGGGGCAAGCTAACTTCACTCCGGAGTGGATGTAGATGTGTGTGTGTGTGTGTGTGTGTGTGTGTGTGTGTGTGTGTGTGTGTGAAGACAAGAAGGTAACCAGCACATTAGAGACCCAATCTGATTCAGTGCTGAGTCTGCAAAGTGCTTTGGGATGGGAGCGGTCACCTCCCCCACCCCCTCAGCATTCTGGTCCTTTTCTTTTGCCAGACCTTCTGGTCCTTTCCCAGTCCAGGTCTTCATCTGTTCCTTCATACCCCCACCCCACCCCCCTGGCTCCCAGCTCTGGGAGCTATGTCTTTGGAGACAGCAGCTCAAGCAGGTGGTCGCTAGAAGGCCTGGGTCCCAGGAAGGCTCACCTGGGTGGTGAGTGGGGGCCTCTGCTTTGTCAGCTGTGTGTGACCATGGCTAAGCTAGCTGACCAAACGCTGCCTCAACTTCAGACACTCCATGCAAGCCAGGAGTTGGAGCCTGTAATTCAGGGGCTGGCAAACTGGCCCACTGTCTGTTTTGCAGATAAAGTTTTATTGGTCCATAGTCATGCTCATTGTGTTGCCCATGGCTGCTTTTAGAGCAGAGGGGCCCACGAAGCCCAAAGCCTTTGTCATCTGGCCCCTAGCAGACAAGTTGGCCGAGCACTGCTCTAACACACCAGCCATGTTTGGCATTCCGTGTGGGGGTATTTGGTTTAGTGGGTTAGAGGTTGTTCATTTGGGATGGGGAGTGGTTGGCAGCCTCTGGGGCAGGGGGAAGGGCTTTGGGAAGTCTACTGACTACTAGGAATCAAGTGCTATTCATAGATATTACTGCCTTTGTGATGAGAACAGTAATACGTGCTTTTTATACCCCCCTCCCCATCATGGAAATATTGAAATCCTTTCTCTGGACATCAGTCTCTGGATCCTTGTCTCTCTTAGAGTTTTATCCACACACATACATAGACAGATTGGTGTTTTTCTGCTTGGGACGGTCTCCCAGGAGCCCAAGACCCCCACAGAGGATAAGGACTCAGGGGCTGGGAGGAGGGGTGGGCGCAGACTCCTTTCTCTCTCCCCCTGGCACAGTGCTTAGGCTCCGTGCACAATAGAAAGCTCCATGTCTGGGGAGCCGAGAAAAATCCAGATGACAGAGACAGAAGAAGAAAAACAGCAGCTGTCACTTCCCGAGTCCTTTGTCTGTGCCCAACTCTGTGCCAGGCCCTTTAGAGGCGGCATTATCTCATCTTCCCAACAACTCTTGGGAGGAAAGGATAATTATTCCCACTTCACACACAAGGAAACTGCCTCTCAGAGAGGCCAAGTCATCGGGCCCATGTCACATAGTGAATAAACGACCCAGCTAGGGTCTGGACTCTCATGTCTGTCAGACTTGAGCACTGCTCCCTGAATCCGAGCTTCCTCAAGGAAGAGAAGGAGGAGGAGGAAGAGGATTTCCTCCTAGCTATGGCTTCCTTAGGGCCAGGGAGCAGTTCCCTGAACCGGACAGCTCTTGCTCAGACTCAATGCATAGTTGACTGGCCGCAGTCGCTGGTTTCTAGCCTCCCTCCCACCAGAACTGGGGGAGGCCCTTTCTGATAGGCCAGCTAGGGACAGTGGACAGGGGTGGGGCACCCTCAGGGACTAAGGAGCCAGAACTCCAAGCCTCCTGGGGCACCTCTCTGGCTGGTAGTTAGGTGCCACCTGAAGCACTGGTCAGGAGGGCTCTGTCACTCCTCCCTCAGTGCTCCATGCTCTCAGGAGTGGGCTGCACTCTGCTGTGCTTTACCTGGGGCTGTGAAAGGCAACAGTAGTGATTTCATTTGGCACAGCCCTAAACCATTCCCCTTCGCAGATGAGGAAACTGTGGCACAACAAAGATGGGATGATTTGCACAAGGTCACATGGACACAGCTAGCCAATGGTAGCAGTGGGTCCTCAGGCTGTCCTGCCCTCTCCAGAACTCAGGGCTCAGGCTCTTGGCCTTAGCTCCCCCCCCCCAAGGCTAGTGCTTTAACACTTGAGCCACAGCTTCACTTCCAACTTTTTGCTGGTTAATTGGCGCTAAAGAGCCTCCCAAACTTGCTTTGAACTGTGATCCTCAGATCTCAGGCTCCTGAGTAGCTAGGCTTTCAAGTGTGAGCCATCTTTGTCCAATCCTTGCTGGGCTGGGCATCACGGGGTGGGGGTGGGGGTGGGAGGGGGGGAGGGGAGCGGGGGAGGGCGTTCCTTCCTGGAGGCCATGGTGGGGACCTGGCTGGGGAGATTCAATCCTCACTACCTGTGGGAGGCCTGCTGTTCCTACTGTGTGCCAACAGGAAGATGCCAGACTCAGAGAGGTCTGTCACCTTCCCCAAGGTCACCCAGCGGGTCTGTGGCAGAGCAGGGATGAGAAGCGAGACCAGTCCTTCTGGCTCCACAGCCTGGCTGTAGGCCTTGGTCCCCCTTAGCAAACGCAGAGGGAGGGAAACCGTTAGCCTGTGTGGCGACTCTGAGCCAGCGGCACTCGGGCTTGGGCCGCCGTGTCCTCTGTCCTGGTGGCACAGGGCTGCTGGATGGCTCTGGGATGGCCGGGAGGAAGTGCTTTGGAGAGAACAAAGTTGCTCCCAGCTGGGGTGTGACAGCACAGGACGCAGGGAGCAGGACTCAGGCTGGAACTGTATTGATCTCTGAACAAATCCTGGGGTCTATTTTAAGCCTCACCTGTTTCCTTGTTATTGACTCATGCTCTAAATAACCACACTCCCAAATGGCTCCAGGTGGTGGAGCGAGCAAGCCTGTTCGTTCTGGCTCAGCAGGATGCTCAGACGGCACAGGTGGTTGAGAGCGCATGCTCGGGACCAGACCTGAGGGGTGCAGACCCCAGCTCCTTCCCTAAGCCTTTGTTCATCACCCTGTGTGCCTGACCCTCAGGCTCAAAGTGAGGTGTTACACAGATGAGACAAAAACATAACATGCTAAGCATGCAAACAATCTGAGCAGTGTTGAGGGCAGTGTCTTACAGCTGTAATCCCAGCAACTGTGAGGAGGCTGGATTGAGAGGATCTTGGTTTGAGGCCAGCTTTGTCAGAAACATTCAGGAGACCCCCTCCTCCGCCCCCTCTCAATGGAGAGTTGAGCGCAGTAGTGTGCACCTGTTATCCCAGCTACCACAGGAAGCTTAAAATAGGCAGATTGCAGCTGAGGCCCAGGCCTGGGTAGGAAGACCCTATCCCCTATCCCCAAAACAACCAAGGCAAAGGGCAAGTAGAGCAAGTAGGGCCTCGCAAACAGGCCTTGAATTCAAACTTCAGTGTGGGGGTGGGGCGGGATTTCAGCACCTGGAATGCTCAATAGGGGGGCCACCTCTGGATTCGTGACATGCCTCAGGGGCAGGGGGCAGGGGTGTAATTTACATCTTGTTTCACACAGGAGAATTTTATTTCTGTGCAGCTCATATGTCTTTTCCTTGTGATTCCTGTTGTCTCCTCATCCCCCTCTCCCCCCCATCCCCACAGTGGCTTTTACATTTAGGAAGTCTTTTTCTATGTTCTTATTTGTAGTTATATTCCCAGGACCTTCTAGATATGGGGATGGCTTGACTATTTTCCATGCATGACCATTTCTAAGCCCAGGGACTTCTACTTCAAACGCTCCCAGTCATTCTCTTTGTTTCTAGGACTCGGGGACTTTGCTTTTCCTGGTACACCTCACCTCAGTCCTACAGCAAATCTGGTGATAAAAATAGGTCCGAACCCAGCCATTCCTGCCTCTTCCCCTGCGGCCATCCTCTCTGCCCCGATTTCTTCAGCAGCCACCTCACCACCCTCCTGGCTCTGCCACTGTGGTCCCTTCTCCTGAGAGCCCTGCCAGCACTAACACTCACACAGTAGCCCTGCTCTGAACCTTCCTTTGGTGGCTCCCCATCTCACTTAGGAAAAGCCACGGGGCTCTGCATGGCTGACACGCAGAGGGCGCTCCCCTTATTCTGCTTCAGTCACACGGGTCTCCTGGCTGCTCCTCAAACCAGCCAAGGCCTGCTTCAGCCACAGGGCCTTTGCACTGTCGTCTCTGTCTGCCTGTAATGCCTTTCTCTCAGATATCAGATCACTTCTACAGCTTCTTTCTATCTTTGCCCTCATCTCTCAGCTAGGCCAGTCCTCAAATTCCACACACACACACACACACACACACACACACACTTATGTGTGTGTGCCTGTTTGAACTCAGGGCTTGGGCTCTATCACTGATGTTTTCTGCTCAAGTCTAGCGCTCTACCACTTGAGCCATAGCTCCACTTCCAGCTCTTTTGGTAGTGTAATGGAGATAAGAATCTCACAGACTTTCCTGCCCAAGCTGGTTTCAAACCTCGATCCTTGGATCTTGACCTGCTGAGTAGCTAGGATTATAGGCGTGAGCCCCCAGTGCCTGGCCACGGCTTACTTTTCTTATTCCACCGATGAAAAATCTAACTTCCGCAAAGGCTGGGACACTTGGTCCGTGCGTCTGACGCCCCAGCACCTAGGGTAATGCCTGTGATTCCAGCAGGCCCAGCACAGATGTGTGACAGATGAAGAGAGAGGAGGGGGGTCCCCGTGCCCAGAGGCGGACATGGAGGAGCCCCAGGACGCCCCCTGAGCACAGTCTGAAAACCCCCTCTAGAGCACTTGGAATGCCGTTTTCCTGAGTGATCTGAGGTCAAAGCTCAGCGTCTCCATTTCCCTCACTCCCTACTTCCTGACTGCTGATTCTGCTGCGGCCAGGTGGAGAGAAGGAATATGTGGCTGCTCTCCTAGCTGCCCTGCTGGCCAGCCTGGCCCTCTGCGGTGGGGACATGGCGGCCCAGGAGCCCTTGCCCCTGCCCTGATGGAGAGCGGTGGGAGAAATGGCCACAGAAGAGTTGTGGGGAGGAGGCAAGCTGCCTTTCTCTCTCCTCTCCTAGGATCCGGGGCATTCATTCATTCATTCATTCACTCATTTGATCATCCATTCTACAGTAAGGTGTCATGGGCCTGTCGGGTCCTGGGTGCCCTGCTGATGCTAGAGATAATAGAAATGACAGCAGGGCTCCAAGCCCCCACCATTGTGGGGGGAGCACTAGGCACCAGCCATGACAACACAGCCTGGTAAGCCTGCTGCCTCTGATGGAGTCTGAACCCACATTTGTGGGTGGCCTGAGGGACAATCGGTGAGAGCAGTAGAGGAAGAGAGGAGAGGAGAGTGAACCCCGGGTACAAAGGCTGGGAGGTGAGGGTGCTCAGTGCCCCCAGGCATGCCGGAGATACCCCCCCACTCGCCCCCAGGGGCAGTACTCACTGTGACCGCTGGTGTAGTGCTGCAGCTTGTCTGTGTACTCCGAGTCGGCACGCTCAAAGCCCCGTCTTCTGGAACAAAAGCAAAGGGCTGGAGCCACCCGAAGGTGCTGGGGGGGCTGGGAGCCGTAGTAGGTGCTAGGGAGAGGGTGGGCAGATCCTGGGAGATACCCCCTGCCCATGCCTTGCCGGGCAGCCCACCTACCCCTTCCTTCCTCTCCCATCCCAAGTCTAGGCTTGTGCTTTGTCCTGTCACCTCGCCAGCCAAATCTTTCATGACCTTCTTGCCTTTGCCTGCCCTGAGCTGGCCACTTGGGGTGCTGTGTCTCAGCCTTGGGGCCATCACGAGTGCAGAAAGTGGAATGATCTCTAGCCTTCCCCCATCTCGCGGCCCCTCTTGCCCTGCGATGATACCTTCCTTACGGCTGAGGTGGTAGGGTCTCAGTGGGCCTTCTGGGCGATGCCTAAGGTCCCGGATGGACGGGCTACCCAGGGTCCCTCCCTGCCCCGGCAGCTGTGGGAAGGCCTGAGGGTGGCTTGGGACACTCCTCCCCCCACCTGTTGCACACAATGGCGATGACAACCACGGCGATGAGGAAGACCAGGCCAGCGGCCGAGGAGCCGATGATGAGAGGCAGCTTCTCCTGGATGCTGGTCTGGTACTCGGCTGGGGAGAGAATGCAGCAAGGCCTCAGTCTGACTCTGGGCTCCCAACACTGTCCCTCGGCCCTCCGTCCTGCTGGGTCTCTTAGGATTCCCCCCACACAGGCCCTTCTCTGCTCCTGATGTCCACCTGGAATGAGCGGTCTCTTCTGAGGGACCTTGGAGAGGTCCACAAAGTGATCCAACCCTGAGGGCCTCATCTATACAGCGGGCGTAATAATGAGCACATCGAGCCGGCCACCTGTGGCTCACACCTGTGATCCTAGCTATTCAGGAAGCTGAGATTGGAGAACCGTGGTTCTGACCTGCCTGGGCAGAAAAGTCTGTGAGACTCTTATCCCCAATGAACTGTCAAAAAGACAGAGGGGACACTTTCATGCAGCGGCCTGGCCGGGAGCCTCGGTGCCCTTGACCTTGATATGGGGCAGGGAGAACGGAAGTCCCCATCTCCAGGGACCGTGGTACTCTAAGAACAGCACCCCCCACAGCGAGCACCCCTCTGTGAGCACTGCATGTCACGTGTGCCACGTGCCCGGCTTGGTCCTCAGCACAGCGCTAGGAGGTTCTACCTGTGATGACCCCATCTTACAGATGAGGAAACTGAGCTCAGTGAGGTCATCACCAACCTGAGGTTCCTCCGGTTAGGAAGAAGTCAAGGCCCAAGAGCACAAGATGCGCGCGCAGGGCATTGACCCAGCTCTCTCACGCCACTCGGCACATTCTCCAAGCCATCCACTCTTCCTTCTTTGTTACATCATTGTGACTTCTCCTCCGACCCAAGAGGAGCTGGTCAAGGTCAAGGTCAAGGTCAGGGGAGGCCAGCTCTGTGTCCTTACTACCCAATGCATGGCTGGGCACACAGCAGGTACCTACACACATTTACTGAAGGGATAATGGCAACAGGGACAGTGCCCTCATCCCCAGTCAGCAAACTCAGCCAACATGGAAGAGGGCTTAGAACAAGAGGGAGGAAAAAGATCCCGGGCATGGTAGGGCATGTGTGTAATCCTAGCTACTCAGGAGGCAGAGAGCTGGAGGATCTCTGGGATAAAGGTTCACACCTGGTCTCAAAAGCAAGCTGGGCTCAGTAGCGTGTGTTTGTGATCCCAGCTACATAGGAAGGGCGACTGGCTCGGGACAAAAAGGTGAGACCCTACCTGAAAAACAACTAAAGCAAAAAAGGGCCTGAGAGTGTGGCTGAAGTGACGATGATGATGATAACATCAGTTATCAATCCCGTTCATGGAGGAGAAAACTGAGGGTCAGAGAGGGAAAGGTAGCATGCTTGAGGTCACACAGGGCTGAAGTAGCTCTGGAATCCCCTCCACCTGTCATAATCTTTAAATGCTGCAGCTCTTCAAAGATTATTACAGCAGAAACAGTGCTCAGGGACCATGTAATGTGGGAAACAGGCAGAGCCATAGCTGCAACCACCCGTTCTCTTACTGAGAACAGACATTACGAATCCATCCCAGCACTGCTTCTGGCTAACTTACATGTGGCTTTTGAATTCTCCAAGGCAAGCCATTAGAGTCATGCATGGATTAAAAGCAGATTTATTCTCCCAGATGGATTACAATTCTTTCATTGTGTCATTGAGAAAAATCCGGCTAGGCCCTGGTAGCTGATACCCATAATCCGAGCTACTCAGGAGGCTGAGATCCGAAAACTGTGGTTTGAAGCCAGCCGAGGCAAACAAGCCCAAGAGACTCATATCTCTGGCTAGGCACCAAAAAGGCGAAAGTGGAATTGTGGCTCAAGTGGTAGAGGTCCATCTTTGAGAGAAAAGGCCAAGCAAGAGCACAAGGCCCCGAGTTCAAGCCCAGTACCAGCAGACACATAGAAAAATATCCGGAAGAGTGGATGGGAGCACTCGGAGTGTTCTGCACACTAGGTCCGAGTTTCCGGGCTTCCTGTGAGAGGAGGACGGCCTGGCTGATGTGGTAGTAATGGAGGAGTCTGAGACCTTTCTAAGCTCCAGAAATGGGCTCCAGGACTAGCCATGCCGTTTGTACAGTGCACACGAGTTCACTGCTGGAGGGGGGGGGGGGGTTGGCACCTTCTCCAGTTTGCACAGTTGCAGGGGTGGGACCCTGTATTGGCTCTGTGGATGGATGCCCAGGCCCGCACCTCCTCCCGCCCCGGGACTCCATTTACCTTCTGTCATTGTCTGGAAGTACATCTTGCCGCTGTAGCGCCCGTAGCCTGCCACGGTGCGTGCCCGCACCTGGAAGACATAGATGGCGCCAGCTTTGAGGCCCTGCACGGTCACCGTGTTGGTGGGGCTTTTTATGGCTGTGGCGTTGAACTCACTGAGCTCCTGCCGGGGAACAGAGAAGACAGTTAGTGAGGGTGCTGCCCATGGCGGGCCCGGAGCCCACTTCCTGCTGCGGCCTCATGGGCCCGGTCTTCCCCTGGAGTGGAATGAATTACATGGTCACACCTGGGCCATGAGACGCAGAAATGAGCAGAGCAATTTCTCTGCCTCACAGATGTCGGGTTTGACCATGGAACCTTTCCAGCGGGCACCACGCAGGTGGGGCAGTGCCCAGGGGCTGCGTGTGCCTGGGGAGCTGGCTTGGTTCCCGTGCTCCTGCCACCTGCCACTCACGCCGGCCTAGGGCGAGAAACATGTGGAGATCGTGACCCAATCTTAGGCTGCAATAAGGTCAACTCCAGCTAGCGTCTTAGACACAAACCCATGAGCAAGGATAGCAGCTGCTTTTTGGGGGGTAGGGGGTGGGTGGGGGTGGGGGTGGGCATCAGATTTAGAAGGTTGTTTGTTTCACAGTATTATCTTAGCAACAGCTGATGAATACATTCTGTGGAACATCGCGTTGCGCACGCCTAAGGACTAGACTGTAACTTCTTGGAGACAGCAGGGAGTGACTCAGCTCGCTATTTCTGCCCCTGCCTCTTTGCCCTGAGTCTTGATGGGTGGCGTGCAAGGGTCTCTGTTCCACCCCAGTGCACCTGAGTGAGAACTAAGGCCTAGAAAGGAGAAATGGTGCTCGGGTTTTCACACAGGGATTAATGGCCTCTCTGGATCACAAAACCAGGGCTTGGTATAGACTCAGCTTTCATGTGTATGCCTCTGGGATCCCTCAAACCTGAAAAAAGCTCCTTCTTTGGGAGATGCAGAATATCAGTCTGGCTTCCTAAGTATTGCCTGAGGGTGACCCGAGGAGCCCGGGGTGGGCGGAAGACCCAGCCGTGGCCTGGGAGTTGCAGATGTGTTGGCTGGGTGCAGCTGACCATGCCTAGGCATCAGCCAGCTACCGGGCAAACCTTCTCCAAGCCCCTTTGCACTGGGCCTGGGCCTGAGCCTGGGCTGAGGCACAAGCCCTGCTCTCAGAGCTCGATCTAGGAAAGCAAAGTGGGGGTGGGAGCCCCACTTCCTGAAGAGGATGAGGCTCTTGGAAACTGATGAAAACCTGGACCCTTATCGAGTGAAAGGCACATCTATTCACACACACTCACTCACTTGATCACACAACACCGAGGAGAACAGGGAGCCTGGAAAACACCCCAGTAGATAGACGTCCTGGGCCAAGTTGGGTGAGTTTCTTAATGTCTGTGTCTCCATTCCTTATCCCCAGAATGGGATGGTAATGATGGCTACCTCAAGGGTCATAGAGATCACGGAATGATCCAGAGTGCTCATGGTGGTGGGATACACACAGTGGGATGAGGAGAAGGGGACCCGCCATGGCTGGGGGATGGGAGGGGGTGGGTGGTGTCTAGTAGGTCCAATAAGAATGGATCTCGGGCACTGTCCTTCAGATTCTTCCCTCTCAAGGCTGGCACTGCTCTCCCACTTGAGCCACATCTCCCTTTGGGGCTTTTCTGCCCTCTTTTTTTTGGGGGGGGGGCGCCGGTTAATTGGGGATAAGTCTCACAGACTTTTCTGCCTGGGCTTGCTTCTATCTATGGTCAGATCTCAGTCTGTTGAGTAGCCAGGATTACAGGTGTGAGCCTCCAGCTCCCGACTTCCAGAATGGATCTTTAAAGAGCAAACCATAGTCACTTAGGTAAAGAAAGGCCTTCCTGGTGGATGGAACAGCACAAGCCTGGGACTCAGGGTCAGTAGGAGCTTGGGCTATGTGACTATGGGAGGCAGCATGGGCTGAGTCTGGTGGGGCTGGGGGAGACAGGAAGCCACTTCTTGCACCAGAACATCTGTGGCCTCCTCTGGGGGAGATTCCCTAATTTCCCACTCCTTCTGAGCCCCCAGAGCTCTTGCTGTGGGGACCCTGGCAAGGGGGCTTCTGTCACATTGCATTGTCTGAGATCCAAGCCCATGGCTTCCTGCTGATGGCAGGTTTAGGAGAGGAGGGCTAGACTTGTTTCTAGCAGCCACGCACAAGGTCCACACAGAGTCCTTCTCACTACCCATAGGGCGAGGCCAGCTCCCTACCTGGCCTTGCATAGCACAGTCTTGGCCAGTTCCTCCTGCCCTGGCCTCTAGGCCCCAACCGTCCCTAGTTACCTCCTTCTTCTCTTGAAAGGGCTGCCCAATCATCCCAGCAAATCTGAATTTCACATACGCAAGAAATGTTTTTTATTACAGATATGCCCATGTAATATTTTGGAAACAGGCAAAGAACATTATGTTTTAGATTTAAATTTAAGTGTGTGCCTCATATTCTATTTATTTGCAATGCTGGGGGACAGAACCCAGAGCTTGGCACATGTGAGGAAAGCATTCTCTTGCAGAGCTGCAGCCTCAGAGTTTACCAGGAAACCTCACTTTTCTGGACATTCTGAGAAATTATAAGCAAGTTTCCCTGGTCTGAAATGGCATTTTTTTCTCCTCTCTGGCCATGTCCTGTTCACTAAGATTCAGGGTAAGTGCCACCTCTTCTGGGACCCTTTCTGGAGGTCCCAGTCAGGAGTTGCAAGTCTAACGCCTTTTCTTCTAGCTGCTGTTCGGAAACACACCTCCATCTTCTCTAAGGGGGTGGGATCTCTAAGGGCAAGGCCCAGGCAGCCATCCCCAGGCTCAGGCCTCAGTAAGTGCTCACGGATGGTGTCTCACTTCAGCTCTCCATCTGGTTTGGTGGTACTGTTTTTCTTTGCTTTACTACTATCATGGCTTAGCTTTCTAACCGTATTAAGTGTATTAGAGGGGCTGCAGGTCTTTGTGACAAGAGTCCACCTGTGGTACTGGCTTTCTATTAAAAGACTCCTGATTTGACCCCTGAAATTGTAGTATCTCTGAACATTTTGGAGGCCCCAGTGAGAGATTGGTAAGAATGAACTCACCAAGACCCCATGCAGTACCAGGATTTACCAGTAGGTGTCACTGTGCGACATAGAATTTTGCTCAAGTGCAAAATAATAATAATAATAGAATAAAATAAAATTAAAAAAAAAATAGAGGGCTGAATTCTTCACACGGGTATGGGTGGCCACTTTACCCAAGCTGGAACATGTAAGTTTCTGATATATGAGGATGAAAGAAGTAACTGCCAATCCGAGCAGACCCCTTCTCTAATGCCGCAGGCAAGATAGAATTGGCATTGGACATCTTCAAATACCAGTGCTACTTTAATTGATTTATGACCACAGAGCCTCTGCTTGCCACCCCAGAAAATGGGGGAAACAATGTGCCAACCCCTCAGGGCTGTGGTAAAGACAACATTAAATTAGGTGGTGCCTGGCACAATGGAGGTACTCAGACATCACTCTCCTTTGGCCTGTGCTCTCTCTGGAGTCCCCGAAGCTGTGCGGTGATTGGACACCAGAGGGTGGTGATGGGAAGAAGTTCAGTAAGGAACCGCAAGTGTTGCTGGGCTCTCAGGAGGCTGAGACCCGAGGATCACAGAAACCAGCCTGGGCCGGAAACACCTACTAGACTCTTATCTCCAATTAACCACCAAAAAAACCTGGAAGTGGAGGGGTAGCTCAGGGGGTAGAACTCCAGCCTGCCTGGAGTTCAAGCCTAGTACAAGCACAAAGAAGAGAAAAAGAGAAAAAGGAATCCACACTTCTTCACATGCTCACTTTTCTCATCCCCAAAGTAGTAGACCCGCTGTGAGGGGGTACCACACTGGCTGGGTGTGGGGATTCAGTGGGGGACGTGGGAACAGTGGTTAGCCACGTGTCCTGCAGGTACTTGGGGTGACCGCCTGAACACAGCTTCCACGTTCACAGCTCACCCCCTCCCCCTAAGCCCGCCTCTCCTGCCTGGCAGGCCTTCTTCCTGGGTCTGTTGAGCAGACAAACACTGATGGGGATGTCAGGTCCCCAGTGCTGTGCTCTTGGGGAGCTGGGGGGGGGGAGGATGTGTGGGGTGTGGAATGTGTGCTCCAGGCAGCAGGGGAGGGTCTGCAGCACACCCGGCAGCATCCTGGAGTCCTCTCTGCCTGTCCACTGGGGCTCTGGGCAGGCTGGGGAGTGACTGTGGAGGTGGGAAAGGGCCCCGCTTTTGGAGGGGAGGCAGGCCCCTTCCAGAGGATGGAGGAGCAGGCGGGAGGGCGGGCTGAGGGCTGCACGACCCTCCCACCACGGAAGACCTGGAGCATGCTCAGTGGGAACCAGCCTCGGGCTCAGGGAAGATCCGGGTTAGTGAGAGCCACCGTGGACAGGGCGGCCTGAGGGCAGGTGAGACCTCAGAGGGGAGAGGTGACAACTGAGAGCTGTAGGACAGACAGACAGACGCGGCTCCTAGTTGGCCTCGTGGCCCTCAGTGGCTCCCATTCCCCCTCTGTCTTCACATCCTGGGTCCTCCTGCCTCCACGGCCCCGCAGTCCAGCCCCAGCAGGCCCCATGCCCGCCCCTGCAAGTCCCCCGCTCCCAGGGAGGGGCGGCCTGTACCCAAAGTGCTCCCCAAAGCGGCCTCTCACCCACTCTGCTGCCATGCAGTCTATTCCCCACACGGCAAGCGGCAGGAATCTAACGAAACCCGAGTCACCTCACATCACTCCAGAACCTTCCCATCCTGCTGTAAATGAATCCAGACTCCCAAGGCCAGACGTGACACGGCCCTGCCTCTCGCTTCAGCCTGCCCCCCTGCCGTGCCCCCTCTGCCCACCCAGCTCCTGCCACGCTCCCTTCTCTCGCCTCTGAATGCAGCGGCGTGTCCCTGCCTCAGGGCCTTGGAGCCTGCTGTGCTGGCTGCCGCTGAAATGACCACTCTCTGCATTTGCCCGCGCGTGAGCCGTGGTGCACTTCAAGGCTCTGCTCGGGCGTCCCCTCCCCGCGCCAGGATGGTGGCTGTGGCCAGCCTGCTCCTTTGCCGGCCCTGGGGTGACAGCACCTCCCTCCCCCCACTCCAGCTTGACCCGTGTGCCCAGCCCCGTGGCTTTCACACAGCCTGGGCCTGGAGTCCCGTCCCCCCCCCCCCACACCAGAGGGTGGGGGGTGGCAGGTGAGTCCTGTTTCTCTCTTGCTGCTCATCCCAGAACTACTGCTGGGAACACTGGGAAGCTGAGCCACGAGACAAAGGAAGAACACCCTGCTTTCTGCTCTGCGTGCTCTCAGAACTCTCTGTGCCTCAGTTTCCCCTCCCATCCTGAGCCTGGAGGATGCTACTTTGAGGATGGGGAGTCCATGGTGGCACTGTGTGGGCGCACAGGGAGGCACGTGGGCTACGGGGAGCCCCCCTCCCCCCCACGCCCAGGGGCCAGCACAGAAGGTGGGCAGAGCCCACTCTCGGTTCAGCCTTGTGGCCGGCCTGCCACCTGCAGGAAAAAATGGGTTGGTCACAGGCCGCACCGGGGCTCCTCATTTCCGCTCCTGTCTTTGGGGACAAACACTTGGAGTTTCATTTAATCACAAAGCTTCTTAATTAGTTTTTTTTTTTTTTCTTTTGACTGAGTTGCTAAGCCAGCCTCGCCGGAGGAAACAGAATTGCAGGTGCTGGCAGGGCTCGGGGCTGCCTGGGTCTGGACATAGACTGTCACCCCTAGAGCCTTGGATGGCCCTGTGCTTGCCCCCCCTAGCCCCCCAGCAGGCACAGTGGATGGGGGGGATCAGGGGGCACCCTTGCCCTCCGCGGAACGCCAGGACCCTCTTCTCCCTCACCCCTCCCGACAAGAGCTCCACAGGTGACCACGGACAACAAGGCTCAGAGGGGAGAGGTGGCCCTCCTGAGGTGGCCGGGCTGGGGTCAGGATGAGGCTGGGTCCCTGGAGGGGGACGTGCGTGCCTGATCTAAAAGGCTCCAAGAGAAGCAGCGTAGCAGCCCGCCCCCCTGCAGGGAGACAATGGACAATGGACGGGACGCTCTGGGCCACGAGTCACTACTGTGAGGAACGCCTTTCTGGTCACTTGGTCTTTCCTTCTTTTTTTGCAGTACCGGGGCTTGAACTCACGACCTTTGCACTTGCTCGGCAGGCATGCCACCACTCGAATCATGCCTTCCGCCCCAGAGCAGCTTTTTGGCCACCCTGTTTTCCCAGTGTGAAGACCACTGAGGTGGAGGAGAGGGGTCGTGGAGGGCGGGCGGCAGGGGTGGGCTACCTTCTCGTAGTACTGCAGCTCATAGTCCAGAATCACGCCGTTGGGCTGGTCCGGCTGGGACCACGACAGGGTGATGCTGTCCACGGTGCGGCTCACCTGGTGCATGATGGACACGGCCGACGGGGCTGCAAGAGAGGCCAGAGGTCAGGGGTCAGGGGTCAGGGTCTTCAGAGGGGCTCCGGCACCAGTCACCTTTGGTAACAGATTCCAACCACACTTGGCCAGCCGGGAGAAGCTGGGGCCAGCCCCGAGGGGCTTGCACACACACCGCACCTTCCATTCACACAGACCCCGGACCTGGTGACAGGGCTCTGCGAGAGGGAAGCGGAGGGGCCCATTTATTCTTTCAACAACTTAGCACAGGGGGCCCCCTGCCTGACACAGGACCCGTAGCAAAGCATTGAATAAAACGGAGCCTCCGCCATGCATGTGTATTTAGCACTTCACTCCCGAGAGCTAAAAACAGGTTGTCAATACTGGCATGTGAACATTTAAATCAAGCAGCCCCAAAGGTGAAGACAATCTGGAGAGAAATTACAGCCCAGGCAGGGTGGGCTAGAATTTCTTACTTTTTTTCTTTAATGCTAGTACCACTGGGGTGCTGTCCCTGAGCTTTCCTGTCTTTTCTTTCTTTTTTTTTTTTTTCTCAAAACTGGCCCTCTACCACTTGACCACAGCTCCATTTTGGGCTCTTGGGTGGTTAATTGGAGATCGGAATCTCATGGACTTTCCCGCCTGGGCTGGCTTTGAGCTACAGACCTCAGATCTCAGCCTCCTGAGTAGCTAGGACCACAGATGTGAGCCACTTACCCGGCTAGGCTATAATTTCTGATCTCGGCTACTTAAGAGGTAGAGACAAGAGGATTACAATCTGAGGCCGGCCCTGGGCAAAGTCTGAAACACAGTCCAAACACTAAACTACAAGCAAAAAGAAAATGGCAAGCGTGAGGCTCTGAGTTCAAAAATCCAGTACCACTAAGAAAAGCATAAAGCAAAAGAAACTCAGCCACAAAAGGGGGATGCCACTACAATGCAGATGCACCTGGAACACAGGCTAACACGGCACCAACACGACTGCACGGTACCATTTTACTTATGAAATACTGGGAGTGCGTTTTCAGGAGGCAGGAAGTAGATTGGTGGTGGTTGGGGACCAGGGAGAAGAATGGATTTGCTTTTGGGGAGTGGTGAAAATGTTTTGGAGCCAGGAGCTGGTGGCTCGTGCCTGCAAATCCTTAGCGACTCAGGAGGCTGGGATCCGAGGATCACGGTTCAAAGCCAGTCTGGGCAGTTAAGTCTGTGAAACTGTCATTTCCAATGAACCACCCAAAAAAGCAGGAAGTGGAACTGTGGCTCAATGGTAGAGCGCTAGCCTTGAGCAAAACAAAACAAACCCAACTGAGGGCTCGAGGCTCTGAGTTCAAGCTCTGTGGGGTCCCAAGGAAGGCTGGGGACCACCAGGCACCCCAAGCTCATGGTCAGCCCTCGCGCCACTCCTTCCTGTACCTTCCTGTGTCAGATCTGGCCCAGCCTCCCCCAGCACTCCCACCCTCGGCCCCAGGAGGTTGCTCTCCCAGCTCTCAGCGACGAGGGGCGACTTCCAGAGGCCCCTGGGAGGGCGGATTTGAACCCCTCTGCAGGGCTGCTCTCCTCCCAGAGGGGGATGCCCACGCCCAGCTCCAGTGCGATTTCCCCAGGGGTGTGACCCGCTGGTGCCCTTTGCGTCCGGGGTGCAGGGAGCACCTCCTGAACTCGCTCCAGGCAGCTCTGGCACACATCTTGCCAGACCCAACCCCACGTCCCGGGCCTGGCTACTGCTCAGGGGGACTTGGTATTCCGTACTCTGGGCTTGGCCGCTCATTTCCTGCCTCCGCTTCCGTCCCCTCAACTGTCCCGGTTCCCTGCGCACCTCGGTGCAGGCTGGAGGGTCTCCAGGGCTGCGCAGTTCAAGTGGGCGTCAAGAGAACCAGGAACCTTGGTTCCAAGTCGCACTGCTGGACGCCCCGCTTTCAAGCAGGGTGGGAGGCTGAGACCTGCATTGCATTCTCTATCACGCTTCCTGGTCAGCAGGACCAGAGAAGGGAAGAGGCTAAGGCCACACAGTATGTCCTGCTTTCTGGTGGTTGAGCTAAGAATCTCCTGGACTCTCCGGCCTGGGCTGGTTGGGCTTCCATCCTCAGATCTCAGCCTCCTGAGCAGCTAGGATTCCAGGCGTGAGCCACTGGTGCCCAGCCAGGCCCTGGGGAGCCATGGAGGAGCAGAGGAAGGGTGGTGGGTGACCCATTTCTCACCGAGACAAGCTCATCCTGCGCTAGCCCCACTGTGGGGAGGTGCCAATGTATGAAGCCACTCTCTCATGCACACTTCGCAAGCCATGGGGCTGGGATTTGAACCCAAGGCCACAGTGGCACTCTGCCGTCTCTCCTCCATACAGTTGGCTCGACAGGCTGAGCGGAGCAGTCTGGGAAGCAGAGGGGCCTCGGAGGACACCCCGGGGCTCCCCCCTGGCTCACCTCCGCCTGCCCCGGCCTGCCCCAGGCTGCCCCGGCCCTGGCTCTGCTCCCACGCAGCGTGGAGGTCCGGGCTGCAGGCTCAGTGGCCCGCTTGGGTTTCAGGCAGCTCTCTGGGGGCTCTGATCCCCTAAGCCCCCTAACTGGGGTGTGGCGAGCAGAGTACATTTGTGGGGAAGATGATCAAGGCGGGCCCGAGGGGGACGAGCCGGCCGGGGGGCCCCTCTCCTGGAATCCGGGGATTAACGGGGAGAAAAGGGACAGCTGGATGTCCTCCAGCCCCGCCCGCCGCCACCCACCCGGGTCAGGTTTCCCTGGACGCTGGGCATCGGGGAATTCTGGTATTTTCAATTACCAGCCGGGCAGGCGGGCAGGGACGGGGGCAGCGGTGCCCTGTGACCCCTGTGGGGAGATGGAGCCCCAGGGAGCCAGCACAAAAGAGGCTTGTGGCTCAGGGGCTGGCGGGGGGGAGCACGGGGGGGGGGGCAGGCGGCCTGCTTGTCTGCAGCAGGTGGCCAGGGGCCCTCCTGACCCCTCCCCCAGCTCCGGAGAAACTTTCTAGAAGGCTGCTTCCCACTGCTGCCTCTTTCCTCCAGGCCCACGACGGACGCTGGACGAGGGTCTCTCGGGGCTCTGGGGCGGCAGGAGGGGTCTCTAAGGACCTCTGCGACTGGGCCCGGGACCCCCCCTACTACAAGGGGAGTTGGGGTTCACCTGGGGACACCTCAGTAGCCCTCAGCACAGTGACCTCCCATACTTGGTTTTGACCTTTTCATCAGTCAGAGGCCTCTGAAGGGAGGGAGGGAGGGAGGGAGGGAGGGAGGGAGGCTGGCACTGCTGGCCAAGGCCTGCGCCAAGCCCAGACTCACACAGTCCCAGTGCCTCTCAAACACCTTTGTGTCTGAGATTGGCCATCAATGGCGTCCTATTGTCCCCTGGAATAAAGCGCCCAGCCGGTGGGGCCCGCTGGCCCGGCAGCTGCGGGTTCTCCGCTCGGCCCCTCTCTCTAGCGCCCGGCGCCCGGCCCTTTTCTTAAACCACAGATGCACGCATGCAGTCTGGGAGCCTTGGCCTCACAGTTCAGCCCAGAAACCTCCTCAGTCAGGTCACCTCCTCCGGGACGCCTTCCCTGACTCTCTCCCCTCCCCTGGCTCTGGACCTCACACTCTCTGCCTGTTCTTTATGGCATCAACAATATGTGAAGAGAGGGACGGGTCAGTCCCTTCATTCCCAGTGCCTGGAACAGTGTGTTGTGGCTCACAGAAAGGCACCTGAGTAGTATTTATTGGGGGAAAGAAAGGAGGGAGGGAGGCTGAGAGGAAGGAAGTGGTCACTTGACAATCTGCTTACTAAAAGAGAAAAGCCGAGAATTGCACAAAAGGGAGGGAAGTGTGCATATTCTCCCTCCATCCTGTTGCCTGGGACATAAATGTGATGTTCTGGAGCTATTGCAGCCATGTTGGTTGGACAAGAAGTTGTGTATAACTCTGTGAGTTGTCATCATTCCTACCTTCCTGCATTCTTCATGCATAGGAATAGAATTTTTTGGTTTTGCCTGTTTTGCCTGTGCTCACAGCCTTTGTGTAGTTGGTCCCCTCTCTATGAGTGTGGTCCTGGTCATGTGACTCTGTGGGGCCAATGGGATACAAGCAGGTAGGGGCCGCACAGAGGCTTGAAGAGCCCTGGTGTGTATCTCCTGCCAGTGACCACCACGAGGACCGGGCCAGGCCACCCTGCCGGGGGCCATGACCCACCCGTGAGGCCATTGCTGCCTTCCTTGTGTGAGCCGGGCCCAGTCCATACCGCCAGGAACCCGAAGCACTGCCAGCCACGTGGAACAGACAGGCCGCAGACAGACCAACGGATGGGCCAGCACGCCCCACAAGGCCGGGGCGCGGCATGGCCAGCTGCACCTCATTCCAGCTTCTGTCCTGCCATCCGTCTGGAGTTCAGGACCAGTCCCGCCCAGCAGTGGGCGCTGACTTCCCTCCTGGGAGCGACAGCAGAGCCTGCCTGAAGGACATGGAGACCACCGCCATCTTCCCGGGGACACACGCGAGGCCCAGGCCAAGGAGTGGACAGCGCATTGGCCATCGGCTCCTCACAGTGAGCCACCGGGGGCTCGAGGAGTTGAACGTTTCTCCTCTCCTCTCTCTCCCTCCCTTTCTCCTCCCCCCTTCTGTGTGTGTGTGTGTGTGTGTGTGTTGGTACTGGGCTTGAACCCTGGACCTGTGCATTGTCCCTTGGCATTTTCGCTCAGGGCTGGGGCTCAAGCACTCGAGCCACAGTTCCTCTCCCTGCCTGTCGGTGGTTAATTGGAGAGAAGAGTCTCACTTTTCTGCTTGCACAGGCTTCGAACAGCGACCCTCAGATCTTAGCCTCCTACGGAGTGGCTGGGATTACAGGCGTGAGCCCCTGGCTCCAGCTAGAGTTACAAGTCTTGGCGAGAGGAAGCCACAGCATTGCATGGCGTTCCGGGGATTAGCCAGGCCCAGCACACTGTCCTTCCTCCACTGTGCGAGGGGGGGGGGAGGGAGGGAGGGGGAACGCACAGTGCCCCTAGGGTAACTCCCAGCTACCCGGGAGGCTGTAGGTAGGAGGATTACAGTCTGATGCTGGCTCTGGGAAACAGCAAAAAGCCCTCCCTGAGGAGTAATGAACACAAACAGGGCTAGGGCTGTAGCTCAAATGGCAGAGGGCTTGCCTAGCAAACCCCAGCGACACTGAGCAAATAAAAGCCCCTAAAATGGGAGCTGTGTCCCCGGCAGGCAGCGAGAGGGCTGGGGTGCATGTGTGTGAAGAGCTGGGTGCCATGGCTGCTTCGGGGACCAGAGGCTCTGTGCAAAGAACCAAGGAACCCCAAGGACCTGGGGGAGCTCAGGGCGGACCCTGGCTGATCCTGAGCTAGGAAACAGGGCCCTGACCTCGCCCTGCGGCCTAGAGCGGTGAGGGCCCAGGCCTGCGGCCACCTCTGGTCACCCACGGGCCTCTGGGACAGCCAGGCCGGGCAGGTTTTCCTCCCCCCCCCCCCGCCCCTCGAGGACAGAAGGACTAGGACAGAAGGACAGATGCCTCCATTTCATCACAGGAGGCCCGGAGGCTGCATCTCAAGGGTATGTCCTCCTCCCCCCTCCCCCCCGTCCCTGAGGGAGGGGCTGTGTGCCTGCGTGCATACGTGCGCACCCCTGGGCCCCAGTGTACGACAGCCACAGTGTGACAGCGAGCCAGGCTCTGCCATCTCCTGTCGGGGTGACCCAGCTGCCATCTGTGTATATCAAGCCGGCACCAGGACCGCCTCTCAGCCCTGCGGAGCCGTCGCCCAGGGCTTGTCCCGCGTCCACCCAGACACACGGGTGGGGATGCGGCCATCGGCCATCGCCAGCCGGAGCAAATGCAGGAGGGCCTGCCCTGAGGAGGGGCTGGAATCAAGGGCAGGGACGAGGGACCCCACTTGCCCAAGGCCACGGGCAGGAGGCAGCCAGCCAGGCCGGGGGCCAGCGCCGGCGTGAGCTGGGCACGCCTGTCATCCTGGTTACTCAGGAGGCTGAGATCTGAGGATCAGGGTTGGAAGCCCTACTGGGCTCCTGTGTGTGTGTGTGTGTGTGTGTGTGTGTGATCGTGAGTCCTGGGCAGGCCCCTCCTCTCTCCCTCCTTTGGGTCAAGGAAGAAGGCAGTGTGTGTGATACTGTGTACTCTGGACCCCGGTCCCTTCCTCCTCCTTTAAGCCCAGCCCAGCGGCCCCAGAGGCTCTGGAGAGGCAGTGGGTGGGGGGGGGGTGTTGGGGGGGGGGTGGTCGGGAGGCTTTACGAAGGAAGTCAGGAGGCAGTGCTGGCCCTGCGGCCGTCCAGGATTGGAAGCCAGGCTCAGTCATTTAACCAAAAGATATACCTTTTCCTTTTAAGGCAGCGAGCAGGATATTTATATACCGCGCTTCAGGGGCTGTCTACCAGCAACCTGTGGATGCATTTGCGGGGAAATTGTGTCCCCGGCCTGCTCCCTCCTGGCCCTCTCCTGCTTCTCCACGCCCCACCCACTCCCTCTGCTCCCTGCGGGGCGTCCCCCGGGTGTCCCCCTGGAGGTGCCGGGAAAGGCTGGCTGAGGAAAAGCAGACCCTTGCATGCTGCCAAGCCGGCGGAGGGGTGGGGAAGGCAGACGGCTCCGGGATGGAAGACAAAGCTGAAGTTTCAACCGCAGGAACGTGAAGGCCGCAGCGCCGGGGGGGTCAGGGAGAGGAGAGCCCGACTAAGTGAGGAGTCAGTGCCAGAGGAGGTTGGAAGGGCAGAGCTGTGCAAAGGCCCTGTGGCTGAGGAGCCTGGTGCTGAGTTTGGGAGGTGGGAGGATGATGGCTGACTCTCTTTCCTGCGTCCATGTCTCCCTCTTTCCCAGGGACATCTTTCTCCCTGTGAGATCCCTGCTCTGGCCTTCAACGTGTACCTCATTGATGCCTCCCCTTTTAGGAGGCCCCCCCAGAAGCGCCCCGTTGGCGGCCCAGTGGCCGAGGGCCTCACGGGCCTCACTCCTGCCCCTCACCTTCCTCCCAGGCAGGCCTGTGACTGCCCGGGGTAACTGAGTCACACAGGTGCCCAGCTGCACAGTGGGACTGTGCACAAACAACGCCCTTTTTCTGTGCCTCAGTCTCCACACCCGGCAAAGGGGCAGTGGTGGGGAGGGCCTGGGGCTGGGAGGGAGGGGACAGGGGTGGTCTGGGACGCCCAGGGTCTGGAGGACTTGTGGTGGAAAGGGAGAAAGGGTGGTATTTGTTATGCAGCACCATTGCCACAGTAGCTGACTGATACACTAAAGGACTCACAGCAAATGGAAGGCAAATCTAGAATTTGAAGCAGCTTCTCTGGAGGGCCGGGGGTGGGGCTCAAGCAGTACAGTGCCTGTATTGCAGGCATAAGAGCCCTGAGTTCCAGCCCCAGTGCTGCTAACCTGGTCTCCTGCTCCTCACTGAACAGCCTTGCTGCCCTGGGCCTCCCTGTCTTCTCCCACCCCAAGAAGTAGAGGGGACTTTGGGTCCCAAGGTCTCCCTGAAAATCAAAGCCACCTGCTCACCTCTTCTGTATTGGGCAAGGTGGAAGTCCTTTCCGTTTTTCTGGGTGTGGGGGGGTTTGGGGTCCAGGACTGGGGCTCGCACTCAGAGCCTTGGGCTCTCATTGACCTTTTGTTCAAGTCTGGCGCTTGAACCACAGCTCTACTTCCGGCTACTCGCTGATTCATGGGCGATAAGAGTCTCACAGCCTTTCCTGCCCAGGCTGGCTTTGAACTATGATCCTCAGATCTCAGTCTCCTGAGCAGCTAGGATGAGGGGCGTGAGCCCAGTGGTACCAGGCCTATTTCCTTACTTTCTAAACCACTGAACATTGGGTCTTTTTGCCTCTCCCCCCTCCAGTCCACCTCCCCTCCTTCCTCCCCCCCACCCCCCACCCCTCAACTCACCTGCTTGGTTGGTGGTGATGTTGACGGAGGCGAACTGGGGCGAGAAGGGGCTCTGGTCGGTGACGCCGTTCACGGCCTGGATCTCGAAGGTGTACTGGGTGTGGGCCAGCAGGTCGCTGATGTAGATGCGGGGCTCCGTCAGGCCCAGCTGGCGGGGCGCGTACTGCACGTTGTCCCCGCAGCGCGTGCAGGCGCCCCGGCCCGAGCCGCAGCTCTTGCAGATGATGTTGTAGACCAGGTCCTCGCGGCCCCCCGAGTCCCGGGGCGGCGTCCACTCCAGCATGAGGGACGTCTCGTTGACGCTCGAGATCACCGCCTGGGGCGCCGAGGGGATGGCTGGGGAGAGGACCGGCCCGTCAGCCCCGGGGCTGCCCCCTCTCAGGGCGCTGGCCTCCTAACTCTTCCTCCTGCCCACCCACCTGAGAGAAACTTCTAGAACGTACAGTTTCCTGCTGGGCCATCTACTACCTGCTTTCCTCGGGTGCTCGTTTGCTCCTGGGGAGGGTGCTGTTGTGTTTGGGGTGATACCTATATCCTGTCGATTCCCCCTTTCTTTATGACAGAACCCAACTTCAACTAGGGGGATGGTTTGTCTATCTAGAAGATTCCACTTCCTTCCCAGCCTTCTGTGATTGAGCGCTGGTCACTAGTCAAAGACAGCAGTTGTCGAATTAGGAAATGTGTCTCTGCAGGGAGACGGGTAACTGTTACATGTCCCTTTGTCCTTCCTTCTTTTGGCTGCCTGGAACGTGTGTGTGATGGCTGGAGCTTTGGCGCCCTAATGGGCTTCAGGGATAGAAAGGACATGTTCCAGATGCCATCACAGATTCTCCATACTGCCCCAAGACAGAGCTCCTTGAACTCCTTTCATGCAGGAGACCAGATCGGTGTGGCTTAAGTGTCTGGGGTCAGTTTGTGTTATCTCCTGTGGAAAGCACTCCTGATTGACACCCACGTGGGTTGTGGTTCTGTTGGGATTCAGATGGCGGCTGCCCAGTTGGCCGCTGGGCAGACAATTCTGCACAGATGCCCCCTGGGTTTGCTCCCCTCCCGCCAAGCCTCCCCTCCTTGGCTTCTTCGTAAAAACCAGACCTCGACTTTATCCTCCATGTGATCCAGGGGAAGGGGGTGGGAATCAGGCCTGGCCCGGCCCGGCCCTCACTGGGCCCGTGTGCAGGGGACGATGTACTTGTGCAGGGCATGCCCAGGGGGTCAGGCCCAGCCCAGCCCAGCCCTCACTGGGCCTGTGTATGGGGGGGACAACGTACTTGTGCAGGGCATGTCAAGGGGGTCCAGGTCAGCCCTGTAGTAGCCGTTGCGGCAGACACAGTTGGTGGCCCCTTCGGAGGTGGTCCGGCTGTTGATGGGGCAGTGGGTGCAAGCCTCGTCCCCTTGGTTGGCCTTGAAGGTTCCAGATGGACAGCCTAGGGGATGAGATAGGGAGGGTTAGTGGGGGTGGGGGGCAGCTGGGCCCATGGCCTCCCTGCTGGGAAGCTCGGCTCCTCAGGCACCAGTTTGGTGGTCCCAGCTCTGCCCACAAGGCTCCAGTCTTCCTTCCTCCCTCCCTCCCTCCCTCCTTCCCTCTCTCCCTCCCTCCCTCCCTCCTTCCCTCCCTCCCTTCCTCCCTCTCTCCCTGCTCCATTTATCCCTGGGTCCAGTGGGCCCCAAGTGGCCCCTGGTCCCTTCAGGAGGTGTCTGGAGTCATGGCCCGGTCTCTTTTGCCCCTGTTAGCCAGCTGGGGACGGGACTGCTGCTGGGTGTGGTGGTTTCATTGGTTTCATTATGGGAGGGAAGTCTTAGCACAGCGTGTGGGACATAGGTGACGTAGAGAGGTGACACGGGACGGAGAGAGCTGGCGCAGCCGCGGCCTTCAGAGTCACACAGACCCGGGCCCCAAACATGAGTCTCAACCACTCCGAGACTCTGCTTCCCTATTTGTGAGTTGTGATTCTGTGGTCCATTTCTGTAGTGTTTTGCACAAGCACATGGCACACGCCCTTGCACAGAGCTGTATGGTGTGTGTGTGTGTGTGTGTGTGTGTAGGGCTGCAGTGCCAGGGGTCACCAGGGGGGGGCAGTGTTGGCACCTGGCCAGCATCTGGCATTCTCCGAGGGGCCGTGGGCCCTGGCCCTCCCCCGGGGTGTCCAGCCCCGCAGCTCAGAGCACGGGGCTAGGGTCTACCACAGACAAGTAGCAGTGTGCTGTGTTCAAATTCACCCACACTTCCTACGGGCCCCAGCCGGGAATCCAGGGTGGAGGGCTGGGCCCCATCTTTCTCCCAGCCGGTCCTGAGGTGTCAGGATGATGGCTCTGCTGAGATGCATCGGAAGTGGGGAGCTTGGGAGGGCAGAGCATCCTTGGGGTGAAACGCTGCCAATTCACCCCCAAGCCAGGGGCCCTCACCCAGCGGACGCGGACGCGCGCTACATACAGGCCTGGGTGCTGTGTGTCCTTCTGGAAGTGGCTCTCCCTCTCAGAGCATCGCCTTCCTTGTATGTAAATAGCGACCACACATTTCCCTAACTAACCTTTTCCAGCCTTATAAGACTGGAAGACTTATGAGTGAAGCACCCTTCCCCCAGCCCCGTGCCAGGGCTGCATTATTCCCTTAGGGGTCTCTTGGTTTTCATACTTGGGCTCCTCCACGATCCAAGCCCCCACATCGACTCACAGTTGGGGATCCGGCATCTAGCCTAGAATCTGGTACTCAGCAGATTCTCTGTAAATACAACTGGGGATTGAACTCAGGGCCTCACACACACGAGTCAAGTTCCCAACCCCTTGAGCCACGCCCTAGCCCTTGTGCTTTTAGCTTATTATTATTATTATTATTGTTTTCAAGGCAAGCACTCTTGCCACTAGGCCATATTCCCAGCCCCTTATTATTATTTTCAGATGGAGCCTCCTGCTTTTGTCTGGGGTGACCTCCTTTAGTCTCTGCCTCCCAAGTAGCTGGGATTATAGACATGCTCCACCATGCCTGGCTGTCCACGCGTCTGAGAAGCTGCCTGCTTAAGCGGGGAGAGTGTGAGCCCAGGACACACAGCTACGGGGGATGCGATCCCAAGCTGCCTGGCAGACCCCCAGGCCCACCCCGGCGGGGAGCAGCCTGTCTCCGGGCCAATCATGTCCACCATCTCCCAAGCAAAGCAGATCCCCGGCATCTTCCCCAGGGAGCTGCCCTGACGGGTCCATTGCAAAGCACTCTGAACAGTTCCTGGCAGCGCGAGGCAGCAACCTGGCTCACACCGGGCTGCTGAGTGACCTTGAACGAGTTGCATGACCTCTCTGAGCCAGTGAGGGAGCAACTCGCCCCAAGCTGGGGTGGAGGGGGATGAGCTGGGGCTTCGACCCAGGACTCAGGGCACAAGCCGAGGGTGACCCCCTTGAGACACTGGACAACCCCCCCCCCACACTGACAGCCCCCACGGCTGACACCTCCCCTGTGTCTGTGGGGCTCTCTACTTCTTGAGACACACCCGAGCAGCGCAGTGACATCCTTGGTCACTGAGGATGGTGACAGAGCCCCTCCCGGGCGTCATTACAGCCTCCATGGTAAAGACGGGCTTTGGCATGGAGACTGGCCAAAGATTGGCCAGTACCAAGCACAGAACACCACGGCTGGCACTAACTGCCCTGTAGTTCCAGCCCCGCCCAGTTCTGACCAGTTCTGACTCCCGGAAGCTCAGCTGAGACCACATCTCCTCCCGTGTCAGGACAGGACAGAGGCTAGGTGACGGTCCAGCAGAGCGGAGGGGCAGCCCCCGATGCCACCTCTACCCCCACCATGTGACACCACCTCCAAGTGCCCTCCTGGTGTTCCTGTTGGTCTGCTACTGCGCTGGGCACTGCCCCCATGGCTCTCCCGGCCCCGCAGCCTGGCCTCGGGGGCCCTGTCAGCCTTTGCTGCCTCTGCTGGATGAAGGGGCACCCCCCCCCCCCAGCACTTCCCAGGGAGCCCGGGACCGTCAGCCCTCCCCCTCTGCATGGGGGAGGAGGTCACAGGCTGTGATCCAGGGAGCGTCTAGAACCATCTTTGAAGATGCCCCAAGATCAGGCTCCTCCTGGCTCCTTCTCCGGAGAGCAGGTCCAGCGAGATGCCCGCCCCATCTGCTGGCCAGTCCCCGGCAGGCTGGTGGGGGGGCCTCTCTCTCCCTGGTGCCTGCCAGCTCTCCATCTGGACGGGCTCCCCGCTGCTGGACTCACCAAGTCCAGGTCCCTCTCAGCCACCCAGACACCCCCTGCCCTGGACGGCTCCTCAGTGGCTGAGCTGCCTGCCCCTGCCCCCAGCCCTGCTGCCTACCATCCTGGGAGGTGGTCTTTCCCTTCACCCACCCCCCACGCCTCCTCCTTCCCACCCCCTGCAGCCAATCAATTACCAGGTCTGCCCTCCCCAGCAGTTCCCACCCTGGCTCTTTTTTTTTTTTTTTGGCTGCCTCCCACCTCCGTGGGCAACTAGAAAGCTCTTCCCACCCACTCCCTCCCCACCCCCTCACCCACCCCTCGGGCCATCTGGCCTCGACCTGCCCATCCTCCAGAGCCCGGCTTTCTCAAAGTGCAAGCCTTTCCCTGTCACTTCACAAAGGCACAATGGCAGACAATGGAATATTATTCAGCCACCAAAAGGAATGCACGGCTCAAACGTGTTCCCACACAGGGGACCTTGGAAACATTGTGCTCGGTGAAAGGAACCAGAATCACAGAAGTGCAGCTCCATTTATAGGAAGTAGGTCCAACAGAGGAGAAGAGGCACATCGGGAGAGACAGGAAGTCGATGCACCGTGGCCAAGGGCAGGGGCTGGGGAGGATGGGAAATGATGCTAACGGGGAGCAGGCTTCCTTTTGGGGCGAAGGGAATGTTCTGAAATCGATTGTGGTGCTGTTTATATGGTCCCAGGAATGCGCTAAAACCACCCAATGGGACAGCCTGCGCAGGTGGACTGTGAGATCTGGGCCCAGTGTCTGTGAAGCCGCTCTTCAAAGGCACTCCCAGGTCACCCCCTCCCCTGGCCTATCTCTCCGGTTTTGAGGTTCACCTCACCTAGTGCCAACGCTCCTGCATGCTCCCTCACATCCGGTACCCACCCCGTGCCCCGAGATGAACCAACATGCGCGTTGGATTCCTCACAGCCACTGGGCACGACCGAGGGCCAGCTACCGTGCGGTCTCGGGGACACGGTGTAAATTCTGCCCCGTCCCCAGGCTGGGGTGGCGTGGGGGGTTGGGGGACAGGGGAAATGGCACGCCGCAGGAGGGTAGCCCTGGTCAGGGCGGGGCAGTGTGGTTTGGGATGAGCTGATCCACAGAACCCGAGCACAGGTCACACAAACACCAGGCACAAGACAAGAATCCTCCTAAGCCAGGCCCAGGGCTACACCTGGATTCCCTCACTTAATCTACACCACACCCTCTGAAGTCTGTGCTGCTGATACTACAGAAACAGGAAAGTGAGGCTCTCACAGGCTAAAGAGACCACCTTGAGGCCACAGAGCTAGGCCATCGCAGCCCTGGGCTTGGGCTTCAGGTCTCTGACCGTGTGCTCCAGTACTGGTCACCACCTCCGGGCCTCCAGGCCAATGATGCAACGCCCAGGGGCAAGGCCGGGCCACTCAGCAAGAGAGGAAAAGCCTGGCTGTCAGGCCCAGGCCTCGAGGTGGGGGAGCGAGGTGGCCAGCTGCCCCTGCCTTCTGCAGATGCCCAGAGCCCTTGGCCAGGCGACCAAGGTAGAGATGGAAGCCAGCCCAGGACTGGGAGGGAGGATTACAGGGAAACAGATTTTCTCCTCGCCTGCTCCCTGGGCTCCGGGGAGAGGTGATAATTGACCATGTGAGCCCGAGTCAGGCCGAGGCAGGGCTCCATCTGGGCCTGGCACGGTGGGGCTGCTAATTGGCACTGAGTGGTACTCAGAGCCTCGATGGCTGGCCTGCTGCCCCTGCCCCCCTCTCTTCTCAGGGATGCTGCTTTCATCTCAAGGACCCCCGTGCCAGGCAGCCGGGCTTGGAGGGCACGGCTCTGTCCTCCTGGGGTTCCTGGAAGCGGACAGCTTTTGGCGTGAGACATCTGATGGGCTTTGCACCTGCAGCATGCACATCCCCCGCCCCCCGCACAGGAGTGGCGATCAACTGGGCACAGACTGGAGTGCTGTGGCCAGGGTTGAGTCCCCGTCCTCCCCTTCATTCACTGTGTGGCCCTGGGTAAATGACCTAACCTCTCTGTGCCTCAATCTCCAGCTGTAAGAGGATCGCACTACTACTACTACTGACTTCATATCTGTTGGGAAGATTAAATGGGTCAGCAACAGAGCACTGGTTGGCACTGAGAGGGAAATGGTGCCTGCTATGACAGGACACCCCGTATCTGAAATGCCCCATTTCAGGGCACCTCTCCCCTGACACACTTGGGCACGGAAATCTGGATTGCAGATAGTAGATTATATATATATTGTGGTGTCTTGGGAGTGGGCCCACAAACTTCATTTCTGTGTCACCTACACCTGTGCAGATGGTCTGAGGTAGTAGTCTTACACCGCATTTGAAATGGTTTGGGTTATGACATGGTCTCTGGTGTGGATTGTCCCAACTTGTGGGGTCGGGAGGGTTTTTTATTCTGAATTCTTGCATTCCATTTGTTTGCCACTGAATACCCAAGCCCACAGCTGACCCGGTGCCTGGCTTGGAGCTCTAGGCGGGGACATGGGCCTTCTTCAGGAGCTCTGGGTCCTAATGAGGATTGGTGGCCGTTCTCTGTGTGGCCTTTGGCTCAGGCCACTGAGTCCACTTAGGGCCTTGGCTCTGCCTGGCACATGGGAAGCAGATCTGGGGGGGGGGAGGGGAGAACAAGAGCCTTGATGTCCCTGGGGGTGGAGCTTGTGGGGCGGGGCTTGTGGGAATGAGCTTGGGGGGGGGGCAGAGCTTGTGGGATGGAGCCTGTGGGGGCGGGGTTTGCGGAGTGGGTCTGCAGCTGCCAAGCGTCTGTCTCATTCTGCACGCTTCCTGCTTTGGCCACTCAAGCTATCCCAGCAGTCAGTCTCCCCCTTCCCCGCCCCCCCCCCCACCCCACCAGGCTGGACAGGGCAGGGTGTCTGATCCTCAGATCCCTGAGCCATGCCATGCTGGTAGTGTCAGGAGCTGCCTCCTTCAAGGTTTGTGTGTCCAGCACCGGGCAGGAGCCATCCAAGACACCAGTCCTTACAACCACGCTATGTGTGAAGCACGTGAGGAAGCCGAGGACAGGAATTGTCCTGGTGCAAAGCCATGGGCCAGAACTGTGTGGCCATGCTTTTATTTATTTATTGGGGCGGGGGAGGCGTTACTGGGGCTCGAGCTCGGGGCCTGGGAGCTGCCCCTGAGCTTTTTCACTCAAGACTGGATGGAGCTTTACCACTTGAGCTCTAGCTCTCCTTCTGGCTTTTTTAGTGGTTAGTTGGAGATAAGGGTCTCACAAACTTTCCTGTCCTGGCTGGCTTCAAACCAGGATCCTCAGGTCTCAGCCTCCTGAGCAGTTAGGATTACAGGCGTGAGCCATGGATGCGCAGTTCTTTGCCCACAGATAAGGCCTCACTGCCTACTCCAAGAGAGAAGCTACCCAGCCACCATGAAGTCCAGGGCTGCCTGGGAGTTGGTTATTCCTACAGTAGCAGGGGTCAGTCATCTGTCATCTGGCCCCTGCCTCCCCCATCTGTCCAGGCTGGGGATTGGAGCCCAGCCAGCAGCAGCCTGGACAGCAGAAGTGAGAAGGGGACAGCAGGAATTGTGTTAGCACACCAGCTCCCCTCTGCCTGGGCTTCCCTGTCCCCGCCATCTCTCAGGTGGCTCCAGTGTTTAAGGTCCTGCAGTGGCCTCAGGCGCCTGTGTGGGGGTCTCTGGGCTTGGCCCTCCCCGCCAGAGCTTCCGGCCTGCTTCAGCCCCACCAGTCCCAGTAGGTGGCTTCTGGCTCCCTAAACCTGGGCCTTGGCATCTCCTCTGGAGCCTCCTCAGTCCTCCTCTAGACACGCCTCTCTCTGCCTGAGTCCAGTTCCAGCCCTGGCTCAGCAAGCTCCCTTATCTTCCGATCTCAGCTCCACCCAGGAGAGACTGACTCCCAGGCAGACACTATTGGCCCTGGCGCATGCTTGTTTGCTGGGATCATAGCCGTCTGCTTCCCTGCAGTGTGAGCACAAGGGACAAAGGACGGCAGGGCCCACAAGGGCTGGCACCTCTCAGCACCGATGTCCGCTTGAGATGTGACTGTGCTCAGAAAGGAAGAAGCCTGTGTCTGGGTCAGCCAGCTTGTATGGGGACAGCGATCTTCACTGGGCCTCGACTCCCCCAGACCTCCTGGGATCTCAAGGGCGCTTGCCTTTATCCCTGGCATTGGTGAGCATCTCTCTGTCCCAGGCGCTAGGTTACAGCTTCCTGATTGACAGGCTAAAAGGCCTAGGGTTGGATCCCTGGGCCCAAAGTCAGAGCTCCCAGAAATTTGCCTCAGCCTTGGTGGTCAATGGAGCTGACCGTCCTTGGAGAGCCAGGCGTGGGACCCCACAACTTTGAGAAGTGAATGAAGGGGGTTCACAGCCCAGCACTCCCAATCCCTGGACCTCACGTGTCAGACCCCCCAGCCCCAGCCGGCCCTAGCCTGCTTCCCATCAACCTATCCCACTCACCAAGGTGGGGACAAGCTCCCGCCCGCCCAGCAGGCAGCCCCGGTCCTCCAATTTCCTCCCAATTAATCAAGCTCTGAACTTTTTAATTATCTGCCTGCAGGGCGACTCCCCTCCCTGCAGAAGCAATTAAGAACATTTTCTAGTGCTGTGTGGCTGCCCAGGGCGGCACAGACTGACCAGTGCCTGGTGGGGGGAGGGGCTGGAGATGGGGGAGGAAGGAATTCCCATCCCCACCCCAGGTTCTGGGCTGCAGCCATGCTGGCTGCCCAAGGAAACCCCTTGGTGTTTGTTCTCTGTAGCTGGTCTCAGACCTCAGAGGTTCTAGGCAGTTTGCAGATGCCAGGCACTGGGCCGGGCACTCTTCCATGCTGTTGCCACTTCACCTTGACCCCCGGGAGCAGGAAACCATTGATTTCAGAGGCTGGGCCGCAAACCCCAGCACCACGGATGCACAGGGACGGACCTGACTCCAGCCACTGCTGCCTCTGCCTCTCGCGGGGCCTGCAGGGGTGCAAGAAAGGGGAGTGGGCTGGGCGCCCCGTAGCTCACACCTGTAATTGTAGGAGGCTGAGGTTGGAGGGCTGTGGTTAGGACAGGAAACTGCGTGAGACTTTTATCTCCAATAAACTACTCGAGAAAGCCTGAAGTGGTGCTGTGGCTCAAGAGATAGAGTGCTCATCTTGAGCAAAAGAAGCTTGGGGGACAGCACCCAAGTCCAGAGTTCAAGCCCCAGGACCAGCTTTAAAAAAAAAAAGACCAGCCTGAAGTAGAGCTGTGTCTCAGGTGGTAGAGTGTCAGCCTTGAGAGATAAAGCTAAGGGGCAGCACCAAGGCCCGGAGTTCAAGCCATCAGTACCAGCACACACACACACACACACACACACACACACACACACACACACACACTCCCAGGTTGGGGAGGGGACTCTGATGCCCCCCCCACCCGCAGCCAAAACAGGGGGCCTGCTGGGGAACAGGGGCCTCTATGTGCAGGGCTTCGGGGAGTGAGAGGCAGAGGCGTGGAAGTGTGAAATTGTGTGCGGGGAGCCACAAATAGTGCAGAGTTGCTGGAGCGTGAAGTTCAAGGCCGGGAGACAGGGGAGATGGGGCTGGGGGGGCACCAGGGGTCGGGGGCATCCGAAATCACAGGACTTCCACCATCTTCTGAGTTAAGTGCTGAGTTAAGTGCTCCTTTTTTATCACGGTAGCATGCATGGCCCAGATGGGAAGGCGGCCTGCCTCGGGCCTCCCGGTGTTTCGGAAGGGAAGCAGGAGGCAGAGAAGCAGCAATACACAGCCTCCCAACAGTCCCCCTTGCCCCTACAACACCCCACTTCCCACAGGCCAAAGTTAGCTAACCACACCGCAGCCGGGAGCCAGCTCCTATTACGGCTCTGCTCAGAGACCCCCAAAGCTCCTATCTCGTTTGGGATAAAAAACAAAACAAAACAAAACAAAACACAAACAACCAACAACCCTGTAACTGTCTGAACTCATGTCCACCACTACTGTCCACTACTCACTAGCCACACTAACCATCCACACCAGCTTCCTCTGACCTCAGGACCTTTGAACGTGCTGGCTCAAGTCCCAGCTCAGTGACTTCTTTTTTACGTGCTCCCTTCATCTACCTTTGGGTTAATGTTACATACTATATCTACCCTGAAGAAATGGGGGGGGGGTGCCCCTTCCCCGTCCCCTGCAGCTGGAACTATCATTGCAACATACAGGCGCCTGCCAGCCAGCAGTCGTGGAAACCCGCAGACTCTAGAACCGCGAGTGTTAAATAATAATCGTGACGTGCCTGGGGGCGTTGGGGGGAACCTGATGTGCTGGGAAAGCCCGGCACATCTGGCAGGGCCGGGCTGGACCTCGAGGCATAGCTGGCTGCTGTACCGCCCTGCTCCAGCCATGTTAGAACCCAGAGTCTGGGCTGCCAGATTCCAAAGACGACACATCACTTGCCCCTGCTGGGGTAGGGGCCTGGGAGAGCCCTCTCCCTTCTCCTGTTGGGGAGGGGGCTTGTTCGGGGTCATCTCACTGCAGCGCCTTCATTTCACGAGACCCGGGAATGCCGTCAGCCTTCGCGGAGGGAGGCCGTGGGCTGAGGCTGGGCTTGCATCCTCTCCCCACACCCAAGGCCATGGTCATTAATAAAGGGCACAGTGAGCTGTCAGCGAAAAACATGTCTGGAATTTCTTACCTGCTTGGCGAGCTCAGTGAAGGCAGGGAAGCGGGACCTGGGGAAGCAGCTGCTGTACGCCCCTCGGAGGGCTCCTCGCCGGGCGCAGGCCCAGGCCTGCAGGCCAGCGGAGGCCGCGTCTCAGCAGAAGTCGCTTTATCTCAGCTCCACAGGTAGTGCGGCTCTACTCAATGACCCCTCTCTTCCCTGGGAGAACTTCATGAAAAAGTCTCCTCGAGCCATCTTGTTTTACAGTGAGGGACACGGAGGCCTGGCCAGGGAAAGTGACCCTGTCCACGGCAGAGGGGAATACATACATTTCTTCTTCTGTTGGGTTCTGTGGGGATCCCCTTGATCCCTTATCACCCCTAGAATGTGTTGCCCCAGCCTGAGTGAATGTCGCCCACGGTCCCTAATGCTCATTCTGCACATGGGGCTGGGGCCACATGAGGCGAAAGGAACTACAGACCATGACAGAAACTACACGCATGGCACAGGGCGGGCTGAAGGTGGGCCTCCAACGAGTCCTGGGCTGGTGGTGACATTTGAAAGGCAGCTTGAAGCTGGTGGCTCACGCCCCTCATCCTAGCTACTCAGGAGGCTGAGATCTGAGGATCACAGTTCAAAGCCAGCCAGGGCAGGAAAGTCCATGAGACTCTCATCTCCAATGAACCACCAGAAAACTGGAAGTGGAGCTGTGGCTCAAATGATAAAGTGCTAGCCTAGAGCAAAACAGCTCAGGGACAATGCCCAGATCCTGAGTTCAAGCCCAGTACCAGAACACATGCATACACACACACACACACACACACACACACACACACACACACACACACACACACACACACACACACCCCAGAAACAAAGCTTGGAGGGAGATGGGGAGGAGGGCTGTGTCCTCATTAGCACTCTGGGCAGCGAGCTAGAAGTACTGAGCCAGGGAACCACTTGCTCCCTGTGCCAGCGTCTATGACCCCAGACAGAAGGAACAACTGTGCCTCTGAAGGGACTTCCTGCCAGTCCTGGGGCTTGAACTCGGGGCCTGGGCTCTGTCCCAGGGCCTCTCTGTGCTCAACGCTAACACTCTACCACTTGAGCCATAATGCCACTTCCGGCTTTTTCTGCATTGTTTATTGGAGATAAGAGTCTCACAGACTTTCCTGCCAGGTCTGGCTTCAAACCGTGATCCTTAGATCTCAGCCTCCTGAGTGGCTCAGGCATGAGCCACTGGCGCCTGGCTCATACCTGGACATTTTGTCCTAATGCTGTGACATTGAGATTTGTCATTTCATCCTGCACAGAAGAGACTGAGCCTCAGTGCAATAAAGCACCATCCACAGGGTGCATGAACTCCATGCTCAGAGCTTCTCTCTTCTCTCTCTCTCTCTCTCTCTCTCTCTCTCTCTCTCTCTCTCTCTCTCTCTCTCTCTGCCCCATCTGGGTGCCCCAAGGCCCCAAAAGGTTGAGCTGCTGGGGCCACCAGCCCTGAAACTCCTCCTCAACACAGCCAGCACTTGTGCGCTTTGGGGAGCTGGGATCAGCAAACACAAACAGGGAGGTGGAGACTCCCCACATTCGTACGGAGGCTCTCCAACTGGGGGGTCTGGACATCACTCCCGCTAGGCTACTAGGGGTACAGAGACCATCGCCCTCCTCCTGCTGGCTTCTGGGGCGCAGGAGTAGCCTCGGCTAACCCGAGTCATAAATCAAATGCACAGGATGTGGCTTGGCAGCTGTCCAGAGAAGAAGGGTTTGCGTTGACCACAGGCCAGAAGCTGCTGAAAAAGCCAGGGTGGTGGGAAGCCGGGAGGGGAGCAGAGTGACAGCGCTGCATCCTCCTGCGGCTCCCGGGGGCTCAGCAGAGCCCCATTTCAAGGAGGCTCAGTGAGTGACAGCAGACGGGGGCCTTCCGGCTCGCAGCTCAGGCTGTCTCTGGACCCGCTGGGGCGGGTCCTGGGATTTGGGGCTTGGCTCTGAGCATTGCCTGGTCCGAGAGCATTCCTTCCTTGGACCCCTGAGAAGAAAGCTCTACCCTGCTGGGTGGCAGAGGTTGAGATCTGAAGATCATGGTTCAAAGCCAGCCGGGGCAGGAAAAAATCTACGAGACCCCTGTCTCCAATTAACCATCAGAAAGCTGGAAGTGAAGCTGGGGCTCAAATGGTAGAAGAGTGGTCGAGTGCCCAGACTGGGAGTTTAAAAAATAAACATGTGGCTGGGAATATGGCCTCGTGGCAAGAGTGTTTGCCTCATATACGTGAAGTCCTGGGTTCAATTCCCCAGCGCCACCTATATAGAAAACAGCTCAAGTGGCAGAGTGCTAGCCTTGAGCAGAAAGAAGCCAGGGACAGTGCTCAGGCCCTGAGTCCAAGGCCCAGGACTGGCCACAAAAACAAAACAAAACAAAAAAATAAACATGCTCTCCCTCAAATCGTTCTGCCTGGTGCGCAGGGGGACTTGAGGTCACAGGGGCCGCCTCTCTCCAAGGAGGCTTGGACTCAGTCAGCTTTCTCTAAGTGATGGCTCTGGGTTAGGCAGTAGGCACAGAGCTGAGAAACACACCATCCTTGGCCCGGAGGCCCCCTGCCTAAAGCAGAGGACGCGCTCAGTGTGGATGGAGGAGGGGCCATTTGCACAGGACCAGTTAGGCATCTGTCAAGGTCGGACAAGAGGAAGGGCATTTTGGACCAACAGAACAATGTGTACGAAAGTCCAGGGGTATGAGGCAGGGCAGGATGGGTAGAGCTTGCGGGAGGTGGGAGGAGGTAAGACTTGAGGTAAGAAAGCCGACAGGGATGGCACCAGAGGTTTTCTCTTCTAGGGGAGGGAAACCAGCATGGGTCCCTCGCCAGGGGTCCTTGCCCGCCCCCTCCCCCTCCCACACACACCTGGACCATTCCCGGGCCTGGGCCTTCCACGGCCTTCCTGCTCTGGCTAAGGTGACCTGTTTCCCCATCTTGGGCTCTCCTTGGCTTTTTTGCTCAAGGCTGGTACTCTACAACTTTAGCCACAGCTCCACTTCTGTTTATTTATTTATTTTCCTGGTGAATCGAAGGTAAGAGTCCCAAGGATTTATTTGCCCCGGCTGGCTTTAAACTTTGATCCTCAGATCTCAGCCACCTGAGTAGCGAGGATTTCAGGTGTGAGCCACTGGCTCCCGGCTCTTCTCTGCTTTTTGTCAAGCCCTTCCTGCAGTACCATTCACAAAACAACCGACCGAGAACCCACTGCTAGAACAGCCGCCGTTTCATGCATTTACCAAGCGCTCACTGCGTGCCCCGCTGAGGGGCTGTCGTGGTGGCTCCATCTGGCTTTGAACTCGGGCTTGCTACCCGCACTTTCCTCCTCTGTTTCCTCATGTGGAAAGTGGGGCTCTTGTCAGGGGTCCCCAGAGGGAAGCTTCTATGTTAACACTGAAGAGCATCTTCACTTTTACTGGAAAGTCTTTTCTTTCTTGGCAGTGCTGGGAGTCTGAACTCAGGGTTGCATGCTTGCTGAGTAAGTGCTCGATCACTTGAACCCTTGTTTGCATTAGTTATTGTTCAGGCTGGGACTTGTGTCTTTGCCTAGGACTGGCCTCAGACTGAGATCCTCCCACCTATGGCCTCCTGTGTGCACCCTGCACACTCAGTTTATTACTTGAAACTGGGTCTCACTAACTTCTGCTCAGGCTGGCCTTGAATCACAATCCTCCCAATCTCTGCATCCTGAGAGGCTGTGGTTACAGGTGCGAATCACCAGGCCTGATTGCACCAGGGGTTTTATGGCAGTCTCTAGTGAGGCATGGTTCTGGTTCCTGAGGTTTCTCAAGGACAGGAAAATCACCCACAGCCAGCATGGGCCAATATGGGGCCTAGGGAGTAGTGGAGCAGCATAGCTAAGGCCAAAGACAGCGTCTTAATTATGCCTGCTGAGGCCTCGCTGCCTGAGGCAGGTACCTGGCAGGTACCTGGCCTAGCCCAAGGGATTCAGAGCTCAGTGGGCTAGCTTTGAACTGGAATTTCCTGACTAGCTAAGATGATAGGCCTGAGCCACCAAGCGGTGCCTAGTTCCTAGAACCTTTGGGATTCATAAAGTCTTACCAGGTGGATGAGGGTCTTGGGTATGGCAAATGTCTCTGCAGGACCCCTTTGGGTTAAACCAATCCCAAATGTTCTCAGGGCAAATGGCTTCTTTAGAAAGTTATTTGAAAACACTCCCATCCCCACCTTATGCTTATAGAGACCCTCTACTTTCTTTGTTTTGAAGCGTCCACAAAGTTGGAAATCTTGGGGCTGGGAATGTGGCTCAGTGGTAGAGTGCTAGCCTTGAGCAAAAGAAGCTCAGGGACAGTGCTCAGGCCCTGAGTTCAAGCCCCAGGACTGGCAAAAAGAAAAAAGAAAGTTGGAAATCATGGGCCAACAACAAGGTTTTTCAGCACAAGTGATCTTTGGTCAGCAGCCAGGAGACTTTACAGCAAATCGCCCAGACACCGCATTTTAACACATTGCCTTAAAATGGAGCCTCCGCTGAACTGCCCCTAAATGTTTCTTTTATTTGAGCTGTGTGTTGATGGGGCCTGGGGCTGCTGTTCTCAGACGGTGCCATGGTTTTTTAAAGGAGGGGGAAAGTACAACAGAGGTAGACGTTAAAGTGGAGGATGCTGACAAACCTCTAATCCCATAAATCCTTTCTCTTATCTGAGCCCTTATTAAAAAAAAAAAAAAAAAAGGGAGGGGGACTGATTGTTCCTAAAAGTGGCTTAGCTCATAAACTTGACAGCACTTCGCTCCAGCAACCCACAGAGAGAGACACACTAATCCTTGAGAAAACTGGAAGCACAGCTCAAGGAGAGGCAACCTCTGGCCAAAGATGCCTGCAGAAAAGCCACGCCACGGGCAGGTGAGGGCCGCCCAGCGTGGTTCCTCCGATGCAGCCCATGTGTGAATCCCTCCCTGGTCAGAGAGGACTGAGCTAATGCTTTAACATTTGAGATCTGAGAAATAAGTAAGAGCTCCTGCTTCCACCTTCTTCTGGGATTAACTCGACGTTAATCTCAAAGCGCTCTGTTATCACCCACGTTCACAAGGATTTCAGAGGTAGAGAGTGAAGTCACCTACCCAATGTCACTGATTCCTTGAGGCAGCGGCTTGAAAAGGGCTGAAAACCACGTACTCGCTCTCATCTGCCGCCTGCCTGCCCCCCAAGAAGTAGGGCCAGCCGGGAGGGACACTCGATTTGATGCCTCCCTTCCCTCATCTCGGCATCTGGGGGAACCCATAGCCACCCAGTCTTACAGCCTGGGACCCCCAGGCATTCAGAGGGATTACATTGTGGGGGTATGGCCACACAGGGCTACATCCAGGACCAGGCTTGACTCCCAAGTGCCTGGGTCCAGGCCTGAGCTCACCGAGGAAACCTATCCTTATACAAAGGTTAGCCAGGCTGGGTGCCCGTGGCTTATACCTGTAATCCTAGCTACTCATGACGCTGAGATCTCAGGCTTACGGTTCTAAGTCAGCCTGGGCAACCAAGTTTGATAGAGTTCTGAAGTGATAGGGTGTTAGCCTTGAGTGAAAAGCTAAGGGATAGTGCCCAGGTCTTGAGTTCAAGCCCCAGTACCAGCACACACATACACAGTATACAAAAAAAAAATAGTCTGGGGCTGACCAAGGTTCCCCTAAACCAGAATGTGGTGACCCCAGGCTCTACGCTTCCTGTGGTGCTGGGCTTTGAGCCTTTTCCTGGTCCCGGGGCTCCGGCACTCTGCCCAACAGCTTTGTCTCTGCAGGGGGGCAGCATGGTATGGTGGCTGGTTCTACCCAGCCTCACTTCCCAGCTGAGTCCCCTTGGGCGAGTCACATGACCTCCACATGCCTCCATTTTGCCATCTGCAAAGCAAGGACAGCAGTGCCATTCTACCTAGGATTGTGGAAAAGATGGTTATGACCGGGGAGGCTCTGAGAACACAGCCAAAGGCCAGGAAGTGCCCAAGACATGCCAGCGGCTGCTCTTGTTGGGAAAGTTGTGACAATGCATCCAAGCCTCAGTTTCCTCAGCTGTAAACTAGGGATGCCCTCTGGAGAGCTTCCTATGGTAAGGCCAAAATGAGATTCCAGGTGGCCGGTGCTGTGTGCCGGCCGTGGGACTCACGGAATAACCATACGTGTTGCCTGTGTCTTCCCTTTTTTCTTGGTGCTGGTCTTGGGGCTTGAACTCAAGGCCTGGACAATGTCCCTTCGCTTTTTCCACTCGAGGCTGGCATGCTACCATCAAGACACAGCTCTCTGCTTCCAGCTTTTGGGTGGTTAGTAAGAGTCTCACAAGTGGGGTGCTGGTGGCTCATGCCTGTTATCCGAGCTACTCAGGAGGCTGAGATCTGAAGATCATGGTTTGAAGCCAGCTGGGGCAGGAAAGTCCATAAGATTCTTATGTCCAATTAAGCACACAACACACACACACACACACACACACACACCCTCAAGTGGTAGTGTGCTAGCGCTAGCCTTGGGCAAAAAAGTCAGAGACAACTCCCAGGCCCTGAGTTCAAGTCTCAGACCTCACACACACACACACACACACACACACACACACACACACACACAATAAGAGTCTCACAGAGTTTCCAGCCTAGGCTGGCTTCAAATGGTGATCTTCAGAACTTGGTGTCCAGAGTAGCATGGATTACAGGCATGAGCCACAAGTCCCCAGCTACCTATTCTTCTCTCCTCCTTCTCCTCCTCCTTCTCTTCTTCTTCCTCCCCCTCCTCCTTTTTTTCTTTTTTCTTTTTTTAATTTCTTTTGGTCAGTCGTGGGCCCAGGTACTGCCCCTGAGCTCTTTGTACTCCAGGCTAGCGCTCTACCACTCTGAGCCAAAAGCACCACTTCTGGTTTTCTGGTGGTTAATTGGAGGGAAGCGGCTGTTAGTTCAAGGGGTAGAGAGAGCACCAGCCTTGAGCACAGAGAGGCTCAGGGACAGTGCTCCAGCCCAAAGTTCAAGCCCCACAACCAAGCACAAAAGGACTAAAAATGGGTGTGGGGGTGTCTCACAGAGACTTTTCTACCCAGGCTGGCTTCAAACTGCAATCCTCAGATCTCAGCCTCCTGAGTAGCAAGGATTACAGGTGGGAGCCGCTAGTGCCTGCTTTACCTATTTCTTCTCATGGGAACCATTTATCCAACTGAGAGGGCGTCCGCTGGGGACCGGGCACTGTTCTTGCCCCTGGGCATCAGCAATGATTAGGACAAGCTCCCTACAGGAGGGCTTAGAATCAAGCGAGCAGAACAGGCAATAGATAAACAGATATCTCAAAATATGGGAGCCTGCTAGATGGAGAGGGCCTCTCTGAGGAGGGGACTTGGGTATGGGGACAATGAAGGGGAGGGACAGGACATGCAAAGGCTCTTCCTTGGGAAGGCAGGAAGCAGCCCCAGAGTCAGGGGAGCTGTAAAGCTGCTGGAGATGGTGCACAGGGGAGTGGGCTGGGGGCGGAAGGAAGGATGCAGAGCTGGGGGCCTCGTGGCTACCCCAAGTGTGATGGACAAGGAAGCGCTGAGGGTCAGGCTGAGCTGGGAAGTGGCCTGTTGCCTTGGATCATCTCTGTGGCTGCCAGGGGAGGCCTGGGCCAGCAAGAGGCTGCACTGCAGCCCAGGCAGAGGAGGTAGTGTGTTGGGGAGGGGGGAGGCAGGGAGGTAGTGAGAGTGCAGAGAGGGGGTTGGGTTTGCATGACTTCCAAGCAAGTTCAATGCGAGGACGAGACACTGCGTTCTCTTTCTGTGAAGGACTGGGAGTATTTCCTCCGTGTATTTCACCGTCTCCGTGTCTCCCCAAGGACTCTCCATCGGGGAGCTGCTGCCCATGAGAGCTGGTAATTAGGCGGCTGGGACGGGTGCCCGGGGGCTGGCAGAGCCTCTGCTCTGCGCTGCGTGGAGACTGTGGCCACTCTGCTTCCTTGGCAAAAAGTTAAAAGGGAAGAAAGATGCTCTTGGCAGCTCCTCGCTCCACTTTTAGGGGTCCTCCTGCTGTCCTCTGCCCAACCCCAGCATCTGGCTGCCCAGGCTGGCCGGAGGCCCCACAGCATCCTACCAGAAGCTGCTGGTCCAGCCCGGGGCCGGCTCCTGCTCTTCCCCAGACCTGCCTTGTTCCCACTGAGCCCAGCTGAGAGGTCAGGAAGTCGTTACCTCCATGTTGCTGCATGAAACCAGGCCCCCTTCCGGGGACACCAGGCCCAGGAACCCACCATGGTGGCCTTCCCCCTTTGACAGGCAGGGCCAATCATGTCTCCCCATGGCTGTCCCTATTCCCACTTCAACAATGAGCCCAGCCAGGCGCCAGTGGCTCACACCTGTAATCCCAGCTACTCAGGAGGCTGAGATCTGAGGATTGCAATTCAAAGCCAGCCCAGGCAGGAAAGTTCATGAGACTCCAATTAGCCACCAGAAAACCAGAAGTGGCATTGTGGCTCAAAGTGGTAGAGCCCTAGCTAGCACAGGCCCAGAGTTCAAGCCCTATGACTAACTAAATAAATAAATTCTAATGTATGTTAATGTCTAGTTATCCATCCATACAAGCAGGTATCCATCCATCCATCTACCCACCCACCCATCCATCCATTCAACCATGCATCCATCCATGTATCCATCCATCGTCCATCTACACACCCACCTATCCATTTAACCATCCATCTACCCAAATCCATCTACCCATCCACCAACCTCTCCATCTCATACCACTCACACACCCATTTATTCTCATCCCCTCACCCACCCACCTGCCCACTTGTCCATTCCAGCCATCATCCATCCACCCATCTACCCACCTGCCTATCCATTTAATCCACCCACCCACCCATCTATCCACCCAACCATGCATCCATCATCCACCCATCCATCTATTACCTAGCTATCTATTTGCACATATCCATAAATCCATTCGCTCATCCACAGGCACTGACTGAGCACTTGCTACATGGCAGTCATTGTCCTAGCTGCTTCTAGTCTCTTCCACACAGACTGTGAGCCCTCGAGGGCTAGAGAGCGTGGCCTTGGGAGTCAGACCACCTCCACCACACACCTAGAGCATTCTGGTGTCAGAATTCCCAATCTGATCAGTAGAGATAACAAGAGTTTATAGGTCATGAGGTTATGTGGAGACCAAGTGAGTCACCCTCCAGAAAAGAGCTAGAGCAGTGCGTTTGCACCAGGGATGAAAGATTAAAACAGAAAGGAGGGCAGACACATGCCCTGTGCCAGCCCCTGGGCCTTTGGACTTCTGGCCAGTGGTCCCAGTGCCAGCCACACACTGCACTTAGATCCACAGAGAATATACACATGGAAGTTACACTTGAGCTTCACAGGGCCTTCAGTAGGCAGGCTGGAATACTGGTGCTCAGAGGGGCAGGAGATTTATCAGGCTTGCATAGAGCCAGGACTGTAAAACCCCGGTTGCTTCGGTTGCAGACCCTCCGCTCTGCCCACCTGGCCCTTGCTAGCCCTCTCCCCACAGCCACCTCTGTGTGTTGAGGAGAGATGAAAGAATACAGACATAAAGGCGATGTAACAGGAGCCTAGCGCCCCTCTCCAGGAGGCCGAGCCCTATCTCGGCTACCTCTTTGAGAGTAGGTGACTAGCAGGGGAGGAAAGGGGTCATAGGCCTGTGCAGTGGGGTAGCAGCTGGATAGCAGACCTTGGCTTACACCAGCTGCGTAAACAGGGGCCAGCCCCTTCTAAACGGGCTGGGTGGGGGACTCCTGCCCCTATGGGGCTGCCTGTCTGTTGCTAAGGATTCTGGGAAGGAGGTGGTGTGGGCTGACGTGAGACGCTGACAGGGAGCACACAAGGCCTGGTTCTGGACTTCCCCCAGGAAGACCCAGAACTCTGGAACAGGGAGAAATGGCTGGTCACAGGGCCTGTTGTCCATCTTCTCCCTGAACGACACCATTCTCCTCCATGCAATGCTTGGGTTTAATCTCAATCTACACCTTGTGCAACCTTGGGGACAGCACTTGGTTTCTCCATGAGTCAACTTCCCTACCTGGAAAACAAGCCTGGGGACCCTATCCACACCTCCACGTTAGAGGACTCCGCCCTGTCCTAAACACATGTAGGTCAATGTCACTGGCCCCCACCGCATACAAAGGAAAGAAGGTGTCCATTGTATGGGAAGGGAAGGGGTCACCCCTGGGAACCAAGGTCGTAGGAATGAACCTGGAGGAATCACTTTTTTGGTTATGTCTTGGTTTTTTGCCTTGTATACCCTGTACCCCCCTCCTCGCCCCGTCCCTCTCCTGATTTCACTCCAGCGCCTGACTGCAAGGGCTCCCCACCCCTCCTGCGGCTCACAGGGCTGCTCTCCATCACCAGTGCCCTGGGTGGTCCCCCTGGAGACACTAGTATTGTCTCCCCAGGCCCCCTGGACTTAAGAACTGGGTCAGCAGGCCAGGCCTGCCCCTCCCCCTCCCCGACCCCGATGCCCACCAGGAAGGCTTAGGGGCATCTGAAACACACTCATTTTCCTGCAAAACACACAGACCACAGGACAGGAGGTGGGAGAGGGCCGAGGCGGCTGCCATCTGGCAGGATCCGAGGCCGTGGGCTACTCAAGGGCCCACAGAGGGTCAAGTTCAAGGAGCAGCTGGCTGTGAGCCCTCACCTGGCTGAACTCTGACCCCATCCTCCACTTGCCATGCATCCCCTCTGCTCCCGGATAAAAACGTCTGATGGGTGATATTCTTTAGACCCATGTACCAAAACGCAGGGTCTTTTAAGACAATCACATCCTAACCACAATTTCTGTCTTCTTCCAATGTTTTCAAGGAATGGGAAAATGGGGTCAAGCAAGGGAGCCCCCGAATCCTTGTCTGTTCCTTCCTCCACCTGCCCCTAGAGCCTGCTGCAGCGTTAGACTCAGGAAGCCCCGGGAATGAGTGGCTGGCCCCCCACCTGGCGCCCGGGCTGAGCTCCCAGCACGTGGCCGTGGACACGCAAGCTTGGTGGAGTGTAGCCGATCAGAAGGCTTCGGGGAAATCAAAAGCAGCTAGTCAGGAAAGGCCAGGGCCCCGCTGGAGAGGCTGCTCGGCGGGGCCTCTGGGCCCCCGGGCAGTGATTCATGTCTCGCTCGCCCAGGGTGGGAGCACAGGCCGAGGATGAGCTGAATTCATAAGACCTGCTCTGTTTTATCTCACAGATGTTTTCGGGGATGGATGTGTCAAGGAAAGGGAAAAAAAAAAAGGAAGAAGTTGAAAAATTCCAACTCAGCACATGTCCTCCAGCCTGGGGAGACGTGAGGTGGGATTCAAACGCTTTCCTCTTCATCTCACTGACATCTCAGGAGAAAGTTAAGTGCCCCTCCCTCTACCCCCCCCCCCCCCCCAACCAAGGCTCTCCTGGGCACCTGCTGCCGCTGAAGGTCAAGCCTGGCTTTCCTTTGAAAACATTCCTTTGCAGAAATGGCATCGTGAGCCAGGCACACAGGGGTTCCTATCTGTAATCCCAGAGGCGTGGGAGGCTGAGAACGGGGGAGCGTGGATGGAGGCCAGCCCAGACAGGAAATTCTGTGAGACTCCATCTCACTCAATTGTTGGGGTGAGGTGGTACATGCCTGCTATCCCAGCTCCACACCGCAGTGGGCACTTATCATCTCCAGTGGCACGGGGAAGCACAAAGGGGGAGATCACAGCCCAGGCTGGCCTGGGCATAACGTGAGAAGATTCTACCTCTAAAACCACCATAGCTAAAAAGGGTTGGAGGAGTGATTTAAATGGCAGAGTACCTGCCCAGCAAGTGTGAGACCCCTGGGTTTAATCCTCACTGCCACCAAAAAAAAAAAAAAAAAAAAGCATCATGAAGCTGTGTGTGGTAGCTTACACCTATAATCCTAAATTCTTGGGGGACAGATATGGGGAAGTCCATGGTTGGAGATCAACCAGGGAAAAAGTTAAGGAGACCTCATCATCTCAATGAATAAAGTTGGGTGTGGAAGTGCATACTTGTCATCCCACCTACACAAAGAGTGGAAATAGGAAGATCACAGTGCAGGCCAGTTTGGTTATAAATGCAAGACTCTATTTACAAAGTAAAGCAAAAGAGGCTGGGAGAGTGACTCAGTACAGTACCTGCGTAGTGAGCACAAGACAAATCAAATCATAGTAAAAAGAAAAAAATGATGCTGGGTGCCAGTGGCTCACATCTGTAATCCTAGCGACTCCGGAGGCTGAGATCTGAGGATCGTGGTTCAAAGCCAGCCCAGGCAGGAAAGTCCATGAGACTCTTATCTCCAATAGACTACTCAGAAAAAGCCAGAAGTGGCGGTGTGGCTCAAGTGGTAGAGTGCTAGCCTTGAGCACAAAAAGGCTCAGGGACAGCATCTAGGCCCTGAGTTCAAGCTCCAGGACTGGCAAAAAAAGAAAAAAAAGAAAAGCATCATGGGTCCCATGTGCATATGTATGGAGTCCGGTCACCCTCAGGTTTCAGAACCTGTTCTCACACGTAGTAACAGCCCCCATCTGAATGCTTGGTGTGTGCCAGACACGTTCCCGACATCCTTTCCCTCTCTCAGACCAAGGAGACAGGATCTTGCTATGTAGCCCAGGCCAGCCTGAGTGCATGGTCTTGCTGTGGTGTTCCCATTATTCCATTCTCTTGATGAGTTGCCATCAGTGTGAAAAAGCTGCCAGCATGGAGCTTTCCTGGAGTGCACTAAATGTGTTCAACGTATACTTTTGTCTTTATATGTCCAATGCAAACACGCACATGTGTCTTTGTACATGTCTGAGTGTACACCTCAATCTGGATGTCTTCTTACCTAATATACGCCATTACTGAGCTGCTTCTGTGAGGTGCATTTGCTGGGGTTTTTTTTTGCTTTGTTTTAATTTTATTTTTCTGCTGGTCCTGGGGCTTGAACTCAGGGTCTGGGCACTGACCCTGAGCTTCTTTTGCTCAAGGCTAGCACGTGAGCCACAGCACCACTTCCGGCTTTTTGGTGGTTAATTAGAGATAAGAGTCTCATGGACTTTTCTGCCTAGTGTTGGCTTCAAACCATGATCCTCAAATTTCAGCCTTAGGATTACAGATGTGAGCCACTGGGGCCAGGCCTGTATATTCTTACCTTATGTATTTTATTTATCATGCATTTAAAGTTATTTTGTCTTTTCGTGCATTCCATGGTATTGATCGGACTTTCTTAACGTCCTTGTATTCCTGCTATTGGTTAAGGAGTGGCGGATTAAGGGGAACTTTATCTTTCCCCCCTCTCTTTGGTGCTGGAGGTTGAACACCTGCCTTGTGCAGGCTAAGCCCACACTCTGCCACTGAGTGTGGCTCTTGGACCACGCTTTCCATTTTCAATATGCCCATGTCTCAACCAAGCCAAAAACGAACTCCGATCTTATTCGTCTTATCTTTTATTTGATAGCTATAGTTTGTTCCACTTACTATTTTTAAAAATCCTAAGTTGAAAAAAAAATTTTTTAAAGCTCAAGGATTTTTCTCACTTTTTTTTTTTTTTAAAGCTTGCCTCAATGTGGTCTCTACGAATAGTACGTGTTTGTGCGGAGGCGGGAGAAAGAGGCATCCAGCACATTCCAGAAAGTTCTCTCTCGCTCTGTGCACATCATTAGCACACATCTGCACAGCTGTAAACGCACGACACTATCGTTGACCCGTGAGTCCACGTGTACCTCTAAGTCCCTCAGCGGGCACAGGCACGAACAGTCTTTATTGTGTAGCTTCCTTCCCTAGCAGAAAGTGTTGGTATGTCCTTTTCCATCTGGGGCTTGACCGTCTCCATCCTGGGCTCTCAGCATGTATCTCTAGACCCGGAGCTGCATCGGCAGAACACCCTTCACCCAAACCGGAACTCCGCAAAGAAAAGCCAACTCTCCCCCGGACTCTCCATACAGACCTAAACTCTGCCCTGCCTACACACTATCTCCAGGGGCACATGCAGAGTAACTCCCACCTCTAGTCCTGTGACTGCACAAAAATGCCTCCGAACAAGCACAGGTGCCACTTCTCCCTCTCCCGGGAGAGCAGCGGCCTTGCCAGTCCCCGCTGACAATGAACTCCTTCTGTCCTATGTGACTGTGTCTGTGTGGTCCTCTGGGATGGTTGCTTTCAGAAGAGACATGGCCAGGGTCTGAGTCCTCATGACCACACCTGCTGAAGGCTCCGGCAGAGGTTCGCAGGCTGAGGACAGAGGGTGCTTAACCATCTGGCTCCAGTGTAGCCCCGGAAGGCTTCCTGGGTGAAGAGGCATCGGCCTGAACCCGACAGAGGAACAGGAGCCGGCCAGGCTGGTGCGGGGAAGTGGCCGGGCTGGGATGGCCCACTGTGTGACAGTCCCCAAGAGGGGCCTCGCAGCTAGAGGGCCCTAAACTGTGTGAGTCTGAGACTCCAAAGAGACAATGGGTGTGCATGTGCCCAGCGAGCTGGGAAGGGCTTTGTGGAGCTGAGCACAGAGTGCACCCGTGGCTCACGCCCATGATCACAGCTACCCGGGAGGCTGAGTTCGGATGGAAGCCAGCCCAGGCAGGGAAATAAGACTCTTACTCTCCAATGAACCACCAAAAGGGCTGGAAATGGAGCTGTGGCCCAAGTGGTAGAGCACCAGCCTTGAATAAAAAGCCCCAGGACTGGCACTTCTAAATTATAAAATGAGAGCACCCATCTACTATTTCTTCAGTGTCCAATGCAGCGTGGTGTATCTCCCGGGAACAGAGGTGGCACGGTTCTCCCTCAACCTACCACGGAGGAGCTAAAGATCAGGCAGGTAATGCGGTGTACCCACCCAGGCTGGCCCAGGACCAGGCAGGCAGGAGGACCTGGGACCCAGTGCTCTGATGGCAGCTACCCCCCTTATTCCTGATGCTGCAGCCCAACCTGGATTCTCCCTTCCCCACTTTCTGGCTCTCCATTCTTCTCCCACTCCCTGCTTGAAGAGCCAGGGGCCTCATAGGTCCTCCCGGACCTCAGGAATTGGGCGCCATTGGCTGCCCCACGTGGGGCTTGGGGAAGCCCCGCTCCCCCTCCCTAGCACCCCTCCCTCCCGGGGCTCCCTCTGCAGTTTATGTGGGGCAGAGAATCAGGTTAATGGAATCCTGCTGCCGCTGGCTAGGGGGGTGGCTAGCCCCTCTCTGGAGTCCATCGTGGTCAGCCCTGTTTCCAGATCAGCCTCTCACACCAGTCCCGAGCCCTGGAAGAGGCCAGGGGAGGCTTGCATGTCATGCCTTCCTCGGGGGCCCCAGGCCGGCACCCCACTCACAGTCCCCAGGGGACCTGTGGCTCCCTCTCTGTCAGTCATCTGAGCCAGCAGCTCTCGATGCCAGCCTGCTCAGAGTGGCATTGAACAAAGCTCTGCTTTGGGGGACTGCTGGACTCCCGCCCCACGCTGCCTGACCTCAGCCAAACCACTCGGGTTCAGAGCCTCAGTTTCTTCATCTGTAAAATGTACGGGATGGCGGATCCACCTGTAAGGAACACTGGGTTAACAAGACATAACTCACACACGCAGGGCCTAGCAGGTGGCCCAGCTCACAGGAGGGACTCGGTAATTGGCAGCACGATGCCTACAGCTGAGATTTTACGTCAAGCGCCAGCACTTGCACTGGGGGCTGGGGAGAGGAGGCAGCAGAGGGGAGTGATTCTCCATCCCGATCACAGGTTCCTACTCAGAGCTCCATAACCTCCCTGCACCTGAGCGCCGACTATGCGGACGATTCTATGAGGTGTTTTACAGGAAGGGCCCTGTGTAGTGCCCAGGTTGGCCAGCCCTGCAGCCGGCCCCACCAACTACAGAGGCAGCCAGGGCAGACCTGCCGAGGGGCAGCCGGGCCCACTGGGCTGGGCTGGGGTCCTGGGTCACCGCCTGCTCATAATCCCGGGTGCACACTCACAGACTCGGCACAGAAGTAGAGAGCGCCCCCCCCCAACGGCCCCTCACCACCCTGCCACCCCATCCCCAGTGCTCAGTATCCACAGCCAGCCCCTGGGGTCGGTGGGCGCACAGCCCGAGGGACCTCGCAGGACCCCTTCCTCTGCTTTTGGAGCCCAGCCCAGGGCTGGTCCGCCAGTCTGGGAAGGAACTTGCTGTTGTTGCTTCTACAGAAAGGAAAAGCAAAGTGTAAGCCTCTATCCTCCCCTCCCTTCCTGCCAGCCAAGCTCAGGCACCGCTATGAACCTGCACGGCCATTGTCAACTACGTACCCCTGACTCCCATCAGTTTGGGCCACAAGCTCTGCTCAACCATTTCTGTCCACCAGGGCTTGGCCTCCTCTGAGACCCAGCCCCTCCCCCAGGAAGGCCCCCGGGGGCGTCCCCTCCCCTCCGTAGCACTGTATGAATGACCGCTGGGGAGGCACGTTGGGGGAAAGCCCAGGTGGGGTCACGGCAGGTTGGTAGGATACCTTTGGGGGTCAGGCATCAGTCTGCACACCCTGGCTAAGAATCCGGGTGGGGACCAGGCTGCAGGCCTCCCACCCACGCTGTCCAGTGGCAAGCCTCGGGGAGGCCTCAATGAAGGAGAGCCCTGGCCGCCCAGGCCAAGGTCCCTCTCCACTGTGGGCGGGGTAGAAGGGGCCAGTCAAACCTGGGCCAAGCCAGGCCTGGGGCTGGGCTGCTGCTAGGAGTGCTAGCTGAGCATCCCAGCAGCTCTTCTGGGCTCTAAATTTTGTTTTTTTAAAATTTCAAACATTTCAAAATTTCAAAATTTCTTGTGCCATGTAGCCCAGGCTGGACTGAAACTCACAGTGCTCCTGCCTTAGTCTCCTGGGATTGCAAGCAGGTGCCACCATACCCTGGCCACCCACCTCTCTAATTCCTGATGTGACCATACACCTGATGATCAAAACATTTTCCAACTCAGAAAAAAGGAGGTGAGAAGTGAGAGGGAGGGAGGGAGGGAGGGAGGAAAGGGAGATACTCTTCAGTTCTTGATTATGATATTTTACTACAGTAGCATTCTCTAATTCCCGCCTCTACCGTTTTCAAATTTCTGTTTATAAGGCTACAATTTTAATAATCCACGGTTGTAAAATTCTCTAATTCTATGATTATGACCTTTTCGTGCTTGCAGCTCCTGCTCTGCTGCTTTCTCTGTGCCGAGACTTCTCCGTGCCCCCGTGATTACATGATGGTTGCATTCTGTAATTCCATGATTATAACCTTGCGGGCTGTGTAACCTTCCCGCTCTTGCTTGACTGGGACTTGAACGGGGTGCATCTTCTGCGGCTGTGTGCGAGGGCGCTGTGCTGTCAGGCGGGTGGTCTGAGCCTGTCACCTCCCCGCCATGGTAGCCTGTGGCAGCTGGCTTGGTCCCACCAGGGCTCACAGTTCCCTCAGCAAGGTCACCCCCTCCTTCTGGGGTCTGCCCCCCCACCCCGCCCGGCCTCTTCCTGGCAGAGGAGAAGGGGGATAACTAAATACTCCTCAGAGCTGGCACAAGGCCCAAGCTCTCAGGGGAAGATACACAGAGCCAGGATCCCGAGGCTTCTGGGGCCTGGCGAGCACCTGCTGCGATGGGCCGTGAAGCCCCATGGAGCGAGGCTCACCCCTTGGCCTGTTGTGTTCTGGGGTAAGTGGGGAGAGGAGAGTTCATGGGGTCTCATATGGGGCGGCTCTCAAACTCAGAACCAGGTTTCATTTAATTCCGCAATGGCCATCCGTGAACCACTCTATACCAGCAGGCAGGGACCAGGCGCCTGGCCTTCACCACCAATATCCCTGGCATTGCTGTCTGTACTGACCACTCCCCGTGTCCAGCACTGTCCCTGTCCCCACAGGTCCCCCCTCAGCGCGGCTCTGAAACAGGGCTGCAGAGGCCAAGTGTGCCGAGAGCATAGGGTTCCTGCACAGGTCACTGAGCGCAGGAGAAGAGCTCTTGTCTCCGCCTCCACCGTGCCCCCCAGCCCCTCTGTTCTGAGCCACTCCCTCCCGCGCTCACCCCATGCCCCCCACAACAAGCCCGGTCAATCCACCTTCTGGGGCAACCCCAGCCACCCCAAAGTACCAGTGACTTTCCCGCTGTGACCACTTCCGAGATCGTGAGGTACCCAGTCTCCCCCCCCCCCCAGGGGGCGTGGAGGCTGAACGCTGCACGCCTCCTGTCCCCTCCCCCTTCCCTGTGCAGCCGGGGAGCCCACATCGGAGCCCTGACACACCTGAGGACCCTGCCCCCTCCCCATCTAACTCCCCTGCGGCTCACCACTGCTCCTGTTTGGTTTGGGGGTGAGTGGCCAGGTGTAAAGCCCAGCCCTGGGGATGGCTCCATGTAGATGCCCCCCCCACCTGTTTAAGTATGCACCCAATTCCTGTGTTACCTAGGTAACTGGCACACCTGGAGGCAGTTAACACCTCCTTCTCTAAGGTCACATCCAATCCATCTGGCCATACCTCTGCCTTTCCCTATATAATCCTGCTCAATGTGAGTCCCTGCTCTCTTTCCTTTTCTCTCTTGCTCTCTTCTACCTTCCCCTCTGTCTCCCCACGCCTCCATCTTGTGCGGGCTGGCAGTTTGCTCTCCCCTCCTGCCCCCCCCCCCATAAACACTTCTCTGCCTGAACCATGTGGCGGGTTTCCTTTCCCATAAACCTCACACCAGGTATCTCTGCTTTGTTGGGCTCAGTCTCTTGGCCCAGGACTCTGTAGCATTGCACCCCGCCCCCCCACACACACCTTTGCAGAATGAAGACTTTCAAGAGATTCTGTCCCAGCCTGGTGCTGGTGGCTCACCCCTGTAATCCTAGCTACTCAGGAGGATGAGATCTGAGGATCCTGGTTCAAAGCCATCCCCATCCAGCAGCCAAATCCAAGAGACTATCTACAAACAACCAGCAAGAAGCTGGAAGTACCAGTGTGGCTCAAGTGGTCGAGAGCCACATTGAGTGGAAAAAGCCAAGCAAGAACACGAGGCCCTGAGTTCAGTACGGGCTGGGATGGGCCATGTTCACGCTTGACCGTCCCCAAGCTACTGCTGCGCATGGCCAGGACCTAGGAGGAGGGACTGACCCCTACTGGGGGCCAGGTCGGATGCCAGGGACTCAGAGGGAGGCTACCCTGGCCCAGCCAGAGCCCCAACAGGACTGTGGGAGGAGGCCACCCTGGCCAGAGCCCAACAGGACAGTGGGAGGAGGCAGGGGCAGAGGTGTGGGTGTCTCCAGCTTCCAAGGGCCTGGGCCTCCTCCTCGGGCCAGGGGGAGGTGGGAGCCCAGCGCCTCACTCATTTACTGAGAATTTCAGGAAAAACTGGTTTGGCTCAGGGGGTCTGAAAGCAAAGATCAACTGGAGGTCAATGGTGGGGGGAGGGGAGGGAAATTGGGGGAGGGGGACATCTATTCCTCACTCACTTCTTACCCCTTCCTCTGCCCTCGGTTGGGGGAGGGTTCAGCCTCATGTCAGCTGTGGGACCCACAATACACCCCCAAATGTTGTAACGTTGGAAGGATCCAGACCCTGGGGAGGTAGGCATGGGGGTGCTTCCAGAGTGGGCTGAGCCCTGGTGCTGTGGAAGCTTATGGAAGGTTCTTTGCGAGCCATGATAGGTCTGGAAAAGCAGAGCTGCTTGCAGGTTGCTTAGAACAAATTGTTTCTGTTTGTTTGCATTGGATTGAAACCTGAACACAGCGGAGTAAGTTCTCCTGGATTTCCACACCCCTGGGGACGCACGCACCTGACAGCTTCTCCCCATCCTGGGGGCTGCAGAAAGAGTGAGACTCGGCCTGGAGGCACACAAAGCAACTCCACACATAGGCCTGAAGCTCACGGCCACAGTAGGCCTCCTGTGTGTCAGGAACATTCCTCAGGCTTTCCTGTGTCCTCGAACTCCTGGCCCCACGCAGGCCAGTCACGGGGCTGTGCTCCCCCCCCCCCCCCGGCTGGTGTACACACTCCCTCCCTGAGCCCCAGCCTCCCCCCTAGCCTGAGCTCTTAGCTCTGGGCCATGCTGGTTTTTTGTTTTGCTTCCGGTTGTGGGGTTTGAACTCAGGGACTGGGCGCTGTCTTGCTCAAGGCTAGCACTCTGCCACTCATGCCACAGCGCCATGTCCGGTTTTTGAGTGGTTCACTGGAGATAAGAGGCTCACAAGGACTTTCCTGCCTGGACTGGCTTGGAACGGAGATCCTCAGATCTCAGCCTCCAGAGTAGCTAGGATGACAGGTGTTTGTTTGCTTCTTCCCCGCCCCCACCACTCTGGGTCCCCCCCCCCCCCCACCTCCCGCTTCTCCAGCCAACTTCCCCTAGGCTCAGATTTATCTGCTTCTCTGGCCAGGAGCAGCCAGGACCGACTTCCTTTCACACCTGCCACAGGGCACCCAGACAGCCACGGCCTCCCAGTCTACCCTGCTTTGACTTGCAAAAGACCAAGGCTTCACCTGGCCGCCAGGTGTCTACTACACCTACGTCCTACTGCGTTCTCCAGTGTGGCCTTTGCCAATCAGGGCAAATGGGGTCCTGGGGGGCGGGGGGAGGCAGCAGAGCCACAACTGCACCTGGCTGTCCTGAGTGGTGGCCCGACACTGCTTTGCCTACTTTCCGTGAGTTCTCCACCTGTCGGTCTCCAGGTGTGACCTGTGCAGAGGCCACACTGGGTCTGCCGGGACCATGAGGAGAGGAAGACCTGCGTGCAGTCCACCCTGCACCTCTGCTGGGAGCAAGGAATCATCAATCCGCAGATAATCAGCCCCAGTTTGCAGGGCTCAGAGAGGTCATGTGCTTGTCCTAAGGTCACACCACTAGAACAAAGATATACATCCAGACCTTTCTGTACCAGAGCCTGTGTTCTAGAAAGCACGGCCAGTGGATGGGGCCTGCTTGAAACCAAGTACCGTCCCCGAGCCAGGCTCTAGGTCACCAGCCCTGACCACCCTGGGCTGTCCGGCTATACCCTTGGGAAGCTGGCTGTGGCCAGCCCACCCTGCCCTGACCATGGCACCCTGGGATGGATGCTCACAGGGCCGCCATCCCAGGCTGGGCTGAAAATTAAATTAAAGCCACGACAGGGACAGTTAATTAAAGCAGATTAGCACGAGACTAATGAGGGACAGTGACACAGGAACCAAGATGTTAATTAGCTGTTCATTAATGTCGGCTCCTGGTTCAAGAAGAAACACCAACAGCCTTCCCCTCAAGCTCCAGCCTGGGGTGGCTGCCCAATGGTGGCCCTGACCACCCCATTTCCTTGGTCCCCCTGCTTCTGTGGCTCCTTCTATGCCAGGTTCCAAGCATGGCCACGGCCAGGGAGGTTCTGGGCTCGAGGAAGATTGGCCAAGGTTTAACACCCAGGAACTCTGCAGGAATGATGGCAGATCTCTACCAGTCTCATGGCCAGAGAGCCCTTGTGTCCTGTGGCTTGGGTCAGATGGAGGCCAGCCTCCCATCCTCTCTCCCTCCCTCCCTCCTTTCCTTCCTTCCTTCTACCATTGATCAGCATATCCATCCATCCACCCATCCACTCATCTACCATCTATCCATCCATCCATCCATTCACCCACCAACCCATCCATCATCCATCCATCCATCTTCCCTTCAGACCATCTGATTACCCATCTTCCCATTCACTCACAAACCCAATCATGATCCATAGTTATTATTCTTACTCATCTGCTATATCCTTTTAACACCATCCACCGATCTGTCTCTCCTTCCAAGTACCAATCTTTCCCTTTGCCGATTCATTCACCTAGCATGCATCCATCCAGTTGCTCTGCCATCAACTAACCTTCCTAGCCATCTATTTACCCATCTACCCAAGTGAGCCTGTGCATCTGCCTCCCGAGGTGCCTATCTACGCCCCTAGTCCCGCCATTCACCTATCTCCACACAGCCTGTCAGTCCTCTGTCCATTTCTCTCACACACAACCACAGCACATCGGCTGTGTGGGAGGCTCTCTGCTGGATCCTGTGTGGAGGAGGGACGCGAGGAAAGGGAAAGCTGAGAGCACACGTTCTACTTGCTCCCGATTACACAGAAGAGAAAACCAGGACCCAAGGAGGTAGAGCTGTGCACCTAAAGCCTTCCATCCAACAACTCAGCATTCATTCAGTTACTACTGCGGTCCTGCCACCTATGTCACCTGCAAGTACAGTGACAGCCACGGGTCCTAAATGAGCCATATATCACCAGCAATTCTCGAGGGAATCTGATGTCTGTTATTACTGCTGCCCCAATCAGTGAGTTCACAGCCCTCCTGTGTACCTTATCCCTGTGGGGCAGCGGGGGAGGGAGGAGAACACAGAGGTCAGAGACCAAGCCTAGCGTCGTGCATGCTATCACACAGAAGGGATCAGGGAGGGCTCTCTGGAGGAGGTGACAGGCAAGTCAAGTTGCCAAGGACAAGGACGGCTAGCCGAATGACACCCATCCGCTCTCTGCATGTGGAGAGCCCAAAGCAGCGAGGAGCAGAGGGTCCTCTCTGGGCACTGTGCCAGATCTACCTGGGGTCTAAGGAGAGCCTGCCCTGTAGAGTGGATGGGGTATGAAGCCTTGGGCCTGCCCAGTTTCCTCAACAAACTAGGAGAACAATTTGTATTTCTCAGAACAAGCATTTAGGAGACAGAAAGACTTAGCTTCAGATCACACCTCTTCCACTTAGAAGAAGCTCCATGGCCTCAGGTGAGTCTTGTGAGCATTTCAGGCCTTAACTATGACATGTGAGTGATAAGAACATGGGCACACCTGCTCTCCTTATCTTCACATTTTACTCAGCACTGCTCAGAGCACTTTTCCCCAGCCCTTTACTATTTATCCTGCGCCACTTAGCTCCAAGTATACCCTTAAAAAAAGAGCATGTAATTGAAAGTATCCCATTTTCTTAATTTAAGAGTCACTGCCTATCAATACCAAGATTTAACCCATTCACATTTATTGTAGTGCTATGGTTGGAACATAGCAGGTGCCTGGCAATGGTGGTTATTTCTTCTTGTCATCCTCAAGGACCTTGCCATTTTCCCCACCACGAGTCCCACATCCGGAGCCCACATGCTGAGGAATATTTGAATCAACCAGCATCAAGGTTACATGTGCTAAGCATTTCCAGCTTCTAGGGCCTCATAGTCTGAGTCAGAGCAAAAAAGAGCAGTTAACAGAAGTCCCAAAGCACAACTACCCTAAGCCCAGGCAGGAGAAGGAAGAGTGGAGAAGTGAGCAGAAGACTCAAAGAACTAGGAGAATATAAGAAGGACAGACAGCAAAGTCTCAAGAAATGGGGTGTGTGTGTGTGTGTGTGTGTGTGTGTGTGTGTGCATGCACACACATACCCATACCGGGGCTTGAATTCAGAGCCTGGGTGCTGTCCCTTACTTTTTTCCTCAAGCCTGGCACTCTACCACTTAAGCCACAGCTCTACTTTTAGCTTTTCTTTTCTTTGTTTGCTGATTAACTGGAGATAAAAGCCTCTAGAGTTTGTCTGCCCAGGCTGGTTTTGAATGATGATCCTCCAATCTCAGCCTCCTGAGTAGCTCGGATTACAGGTGTGAGCCCCTGGTGCCTGGCTTCCATCACTCATCTTTTTGGGCTAACTGGCCCTGGGGGGGTACTTAGGACCTGGGGAGACAAGCGGAGCTCCCTTAAAAAAAAAAAAACAAAAAAAAAAAACAATCAATTTGCAGCAATCTGAATGAAAGCCATTAGCTGAGGCTTCCCGGAGGAGGATCCGGGAAGACTGATTGGGAATTGCCAACACTAATGGGTCCGGGAGGCCTGGTGGCTTCCCTGGCCCTTCTCCAGGGACAGTGATGACAGGTCAAGATCTGTCAGGCTGAGCCTATCTGGGGGGAGTTGAGACCCCAGATCTGGCCAGCAACGGAGCGGCCATCTGGGGTCCAGTCCCGTGGGGACCCTCACCCCTTTACTTATTTATGGCTGGGTTTGACTCATGGTGAGTTAATAGCCCTACAGAGGCCCTGCAGATGGCGGGTCCTGTGACAGGAGGCCGGCGGGGACCTGTGGGCGAGGCTTCCATGGAATGGCGTTGGTGAGGTCTCTGTGCCCACACGAAGTCGGGCACAGAGGGGGACAGGGAGGGCTGGGGGAGAGGCCCTGGGTGTGAGCAGGCAGCCCCCCTGGCAGGGAAGCTGGGAAGCTGAGACCCCTCTGCCCTGGGTGGGTGGGTGGGGCACGCATGGTGAGTCCCGGCTGGTTGCTGGTTGTTCCGTGCCAGCGCTGCTGTGGGCCAGGCCTCCCTCTCCTGCCTGCTCTGGGGGCTCAGGGATGGTGCTGAGTTCTGCAGCTGTTGGCTAGGCGCCTCTCCCATCAGGGAGCTCCTGGCCAAGTCCCCCTCCCCAGCCCCTCCCTCAAGCTCTGAGCACTGTGAGGAGCTCCGGAGCAGAGTCCTACTGCTGGAATACCAGAGAGGGCTGGGGAAGGGTTTGGGAGCCGAGGACCTCAGGCCAATCGTCTGAGCAGTCCATAGGGCAACAAGGCAGCAGAACTGCCCAGACACACACACACACACACACGCGCGCGCGCGCGCGCGCACCACGCCAAGGGCTTTGAGCCAAGGAGGTGTGAATTCTAATTCTGGCTATGTGACCTCAGGTAAGTCCCTATTCCTCTCTGTGCCTCATTCATCTGTAATATGAAGAAGAGCAGCATCAGCTTCAGTGGGGGCTCAAGAATGTTCAACAAGCAGCTATGCACTGATGTCCCATGCCTTAATCCTGAGATCTGAGCGTCGCAGTTCCAAGCACTAGCTTTGAGCAAGAAAGCTTAGGGACAGTGCCCTGAGTCCAAGCCCCAGTACTAACACACATGCACACGTACACACATACTCACACAACACACAAGAATATCTGACAAGGCCAGGCGCTGGTGTCTCACGCTTGTAATCCTAGCTACTCGGGAGGCTGAGCTCAGAGGATTGCCATTTGAAGCTAGCCTGGGCAGGAAAGTCCTGGTGAGCCTCCTATCTCCAGTAAACTACTCAACAATTGGAAGTAGAGCTGTGGCGCAAGTGGTAGAGCACTAGCATTGAGCACAGAGAGGCTCAGAGCCCAGGCCCTGAGTTCAAGCCTCACAACTGAGAGAAAGAAAGAATATCTGACAAGGCTGAGGCTGAGTGTATAGGGTTGTCACATCAAAGCCGCGCTATCCTGGCCTGGAATGACCCTGGTGTGTGTGTGGGAGGGGGAGGGACAGGCTGTTTATCCTCAGCTGCTGTCCCTGTGGGACTGGCTGGGGCAGGAGTGTGGCTACTGGTCTACCTCGGTATCGATCCTCCTGTCTGCCGGGAGTGCACGGTGCATTTAGCACCTGGCTGCCGGCTGCCGGGCGATGCTCCCAGCTGGGGCCCTGCCTGCTGTGAGCAGTGAGTTGGAGAAGCATGTAGATTGGGGTTGGCGGTGGGGTGTCCACAGCGCTCATTCCCCACCCCACCCTGGGTCCCCAACCCTCCAGGGGGCCTTGGCTGACTCTCTTAGACACCACTGGCTCAGCTCTGGTGGGCTACGGAGCAGGACTTACCATTCCTCCTCCGAGAGGTCCCACTGAGGCACTGCAGCCCAGCCTGGGCTGGCCCCGGGCTACGTATGCTGCAGGTGGGAGGCCTGGCCGGGCTTTGGGTCTGTCTGACCCTTCACCCCGCTCACCCCACATACGTGCTGGGTGACAGAGACCTGGAGGGGAGCCAGGAGAGGCAGCAGAGGTCAGGAGCCCCCAAGGCGGCAGCGGAGCTGAGTGGGGACGAAGGGGACACCGTTCTAGGCAGAGGGAGCAGCAGGTGCCCAGGCCCAAGGGGAGGGACACCAGTGACTCATGCCTGCAACCCTAGCTACTCAAGAGGCTGAGATCTGAGGATCATGGTTCAAAGCCAGCCAGGGCAGGAAAGGTCATGAGACTCTCAACTCTAATAAACTACCAAAACAAACCAGAAGCAGAGCCATGGCTCAAGGGGTAGAGCACTAGCCTCGAGCAAAAGAAGCTCAGGGGCCTGAGTTCAAGTCCCAGGACCAGTACCCAAATAAACAAAAAGCAACTAGATCCACATGCAAGCCTTTAGAAAGGCCATCCACGTGTTCTCTGGCTAATCTACCAGATGCCTAAGGTGAGGTGGGTAGAAGGGAGACAGTCAGGCCTGTAGGACAAGTGGCACAATTCTCATTTTAAAGGTGGGGAGAAAGGAGGCCCAGAGAGGTTAAGTCACCAGCCTGGAGTCACACAGCACTTAGAATCCAAGATTGGAGTCTAAATCTGGTTCTCTTGCTGCCAATGCCCACACAGATTCTGCTCTTCAGAACGACAGCCGCCCGGCTGGCTGGGACTGGGGAGAGAAGGCTGGGACTCACATTGCCATGGGGTCATCCCCAGCCCCTGCCCGGGCCTCCCTTCCAGCCTCCCCATCCCCTGTGCTTCCTCCCGAGGGTCTCCCCTTCGGCCCTGCCAACCTCAATGGAAGCCTTGAACCACAGCCTGGCCAACAGATTCTAGACTCTTTTAGCCTTCGGAGGGCCACGCAGCTTCCCAAACTGACGGATCGCTTCCAGAATCTTCCGACGATGCCTTTGGAACCTTTGAGCAGCTGCTGAGATAAGCGCTGAGGTTGACAGCCAAGTGAGGCCCAGCCCAAGACGGGCTTACGCAGTCCTCCTGGGGGGGCTGCTGCCCCCCACCTCCCGGCCAGGCCACACCTCAGCTCTACCAGGGTGGGGGAGGCGCGAGGACCAGAAACACCGGCACCGTTCTGCCGTTGGCCTTGGGCAGGTCTCCCCCTTTCTCTGGGCCTCAGTTTCCCTGTTGACAGCGTGGGTTTTCAGGGTATGGTACAGTCAGGGCTTGGGTTCCAGCCTCCTGCTTTATGCTGTCTGGGCTCCCAGGGCAGTGGATGCGGGGTTCGGCCCTCAGTAGGCTCAGGGTGAGTTTAACCCCCACCCTGGCCCTCCACGGCCGCACACCAGGGCCCCCTGGGCCCCTTGCACCTGGCAGCCGTCACGCGTGGCCACAGAGGGCATCTCCATGGAGCAGGTCCAGCCCCAGATGAGCCTCATGAGTCTGCGAGGCACAGCACGGTGCGTGCTCACTCCAGAACCTTGGCTGCCATGGCCTTGGCTGGCCGGGTGGAGACACAGCTCCGAGTGTACCGCTGGCAAGCCTCGGCTTCCTCCCCATCTCCCTGAGCCGACCTCAGCCCATCCACCCCGCCCGGGGCCGGCTTGAAGGGAGATGTGCCTCAGCTCCAGGCGGCTTCTCAGCTGTGTGACCTGCAGCGAGTGCAGCAGCCTCTCGGGGCCTCTGTCTGCATCTGTAAGGCGGGCATTGCAGGGAGGACTGACCGGGAGATGGATAGAAAGGGTACCGAGTTGGGGCCTGGGGGATGCACGTTACCCGGCTTTCTACCATTGCCCTGTGCGGGAGCCCAAGACGCCTCCTCCCGGGGGGGGTCTCACTCCAATTGCCTGGAACATTCTGTCCCAGTCACTCATGAGCTGTGCAGCCTCTGGCAGAACCTCCCTCAGCCTGAGCTTGCTCACCTGGAAACAGGAAGAGCAGAGAATCTGAGACAAGATGATGTCTGTGGCCATGTTTGTAAATAGAAAAGTCCTGCCTGTAATCCTAGCTACTGGGAGGCAGAGCTCAAGAGGATAGCAGTTCCAGGCCAGCCTGGACAAAAAACACTTCTCTACAGAAAAGACTGGATGAGTGGTGTGTACCTGCCATTCCTACTGTGGTGAGAAACATGAAATAGGATTGCAAGCCAGTCAGGACTTATGTTTAGAGCAAAAAGGGACTGGAGGTGGGGTTCAAGTGCCAGGGTGGCTGCCTAGCAAGTTCAAGGCCTGAGTTCAAACTCCAGCACCATTTAAAAAAAAAATTAAGCTGGGTGCTGGTGGCTCACACCTGTCATCCTAGCTACACAGGAGGCTGAGGTCTGAAGATCATGGTTCAAAGCCAGCCAGGGCTGGGAAGTCCATGAGACTCTTATCCACAATTAACTACCAGAAAACTAGAAGTGGTGCAGTGACTCAAAATGGTAGAGCACTAGCCTTGAGTGAAAGAGCTCAGGGACAGCGCCCAGGCCCTGAGTTCAAGCCACATGACTGACAAAATGATAAATAAGATTAATGGAGCCGGGCACTGGTGGCTCACACCTGTAATCCAAACTGCTCAGAGATCTGAGGATTGTAGTTCAAACCCAGCCTGGGCAAGAAAGTCCGTGAGATTCTTAGCTCCAATTAAGCACCAGAAAACCGGAAGTGGCACTGTGGCTCAAGTGGTAGAGTCTTAGCCTTGAGCTGAAGAGCTCAGAGACAGCACCCAGGCCCAGAGTTCAAGGCCCAAGACTGAAAAAAAAAAAAGGATCACAATCCTGAACTATTTACACATCCATAACACGGTATGCCTAATGATGATGAATTCCACATGTAGGTGTTTGCGCGCGCTCTGGGGTCAGCCGAGAGCTGGGGGCACACAGGCAGCTCCTGTTCCCAGTGAGTGAGGCTCTGTCCATCCGTCCATCCCAGGCCGTCCACCGGGCCATACTTGCCCTCACCTGCTACGTGTGGGCAAAGCCTCAGAGGGGCAAAAACCTCCACATACCACTGCGTGTGGAGCCCCAACCAGCCTCCTGCCCAGCCCTCCCAGTGCCCACCACCGCCACGCCTGGCCAGGCCCAACTCCGATGGTTCAAAGACAGGTACCCCACTCCTGCGGCTCCTCATCTTCTCTTTTTCCAAAGCCCCCCACCCCCAGCCCAGGCGGTGGCTCTGCCCCACTGGGTACCACCTCTTTTCTTTTTTTTCCAGCTCCCCAGTTTAGGCCCTTGTTGCCCCACTTTGAGAGCAGGGAGAAGGCGTTTGGATGAGAGTCACTTGCCAGCTGCCCAGGGGGCAGGTGAGCTCATGTGGCAGGGGACTTGGGGCTCCAGTGAAGCCTCTTGTGCAAATGTGCCCCCTCCCCAGCATAGCAGGGTGCCGGAGCCTCTGCCTCACAGCCAGCCTCACCTCCTGTATGGGAAAGAGGACAGACACCAAGCGACACCTCAGACCAAGTGCCAGGAATAGGAAGAGGCCTGGGTGGGAGTAAGCGCTCCCCCGCCCCAGCTCTGCCAGGCCTGAGGGGGGAGGGAAGGAGGGTCCCCCTCAGGTGACCTCTGTCCTAGGAGGTTCCCAACCCCACCCACTGAGACACCCACAGAGAAGGAGGGGGCTCACTCTGTTCCCTGACGCTGGGGAGGAGGGGCGGGGAAACTGAAGCCCAGAGAGAAGGGGCCCCTCTGGTCACACAGTGATGGCTATAGTCCAGTCTGGGGATGAAGGGACAGGCAAGTGGGTTCAAAACTCCTGGAGGACACAGGAGGAACAGGCTCCGAGCATACCTGGCCCTCTACCAGGCCTAAGAAAGAAAAGAAAGGACCGGAGGGCTGAGGAACCCAGGCTAGCCCGGCCTCCCCACTGTATGGAACTGACAGGTCTGCCTGGTCACTAAAGAGGTAGAGGAAAGGGGCAGCCACGGCTCCCATCTCACAGGCTCCCGGCCAAAAGATCTCACCAGCTGGCCGGCCACTTCTCCAGCACATGGAATTCTTCACCTGGAGTGCCCTTTGACCCATCTCTACCTGGGGGACTCCTGTTCAGCCTTCAAAGCCCAGCACAAAGTTTGTTTCCTACGTAAAGGTCTGCCTCACCATCAGAACCAATTTGAGCTGGTAGGACTTTCCTGAGCTGCCCTCTAGGGAAGCTGCCATCTTTTCTTCTCAGGGCAGGGCAGGGGTCTCCTCTCAGGACCAATGGAACACAGTGTTCTAACTATTCAAAGGCCAGGAAGGGGCCCTCCTGTATGGCAAGGAGCAGATGCTTGGAGGCAGGCAGTCCTGGGTTCAAATCCCAGCTTCCTAGCAAGTTGCCAGCGGCTCACACCTCTTATCCTAGCTGCTCAGGTGGCTGAGATCTGAGACTTTTGATTTGAAGTCAGCCCAGGCAGACATATCCAAGACACTCTTATCTTGGATTAACCAATAAAGTACCAGCATGGAGGTGTTGCTCAAGTGGTAGAATGCCAGCCGTGAAAAGAAGAGGGGAGAGAGAGTGTGAGGCTCAGAGTTCAAGTCCCAGTGCAGGTATGCATACATGCGTGCATGTGTACACACACACACACACACACACACACACACACACACACACACACTCTCAACTTAGCTGCCTGCCTGACGTGAGAGATGCCTCTGGACTTTTCCGGAAGTCAGCTTCCTCATCTGTACAACAGGATAATGACATCTGCTTTGCAGAAAGATGGAGGAGTCCTCTGCATACAGCCAACCGAAAATGCTAAATAAACGAATGAGCGTCTCTCTAGTATGCTGGATCTATGAACATGTCTGACGCTACTGGGAAGTAATGAAGACTGCAGTTCTCTGGAGACATCTCGGCCCCAGATCCCTTGGTAAGACATCTTTTCAGAGGCTTCCTCTGATCTGGGACATCACACCCAGCCTTAGCTCCACTTCACTGTCTCCCTTGGAGGCAGGGTGCCGGGCAAATACTGCAGGCCAGCTGGTGCCTGCAAACTGCCGCGTCCCATCTCCACACACAGGGCTGCAGCTTCTGCAACTCATCTTGGGAAATTGGGTGGAGCAGGTCAGGACGGGGCCCAGGGGGTCACAGGAAGTGAGGCTTGGGGGTGCCAGGACACTTGAAAGGGCCAGTGGAGGCACTGAGGGCAATCTGTCCAGGCAGGAGGAAGCAGGCCCAGAGCTGTGGAAAGGCAGATGGATCCCAGGCCTGGTTCCCGCCCCTCATCGACAGCTAGCTTTTTAAGCACCCAATGCGAGGGAACCAGGGCCTCCACACAGACTGCAGGCCTGCAGAGCCAGGGCCCCTGCAACTTTCTGATGTGTGCTCTTGGCTCACTTTCTTGACTTCTCTGTGCCTCAGTTCTTCTCCATAAGAGGATGAAAAACAGCCTGCCTCAGTTTCCCTCCTTAAGACGAGATGAAAAATCAGTACCCTTAGCCAGGTGGTGACAGCTCACATCTGCCATCCTAACTCGGGAGTTTGAGATCTGAGGATCAAGATTCAAAACCAGACCAGGCAGACAAATCCGGGAGAGTCTTATCTCCAACTAACCAGCAAAAGGCTAGAATTGGAGGCGTGGCTCACGTGGTAGAGTGCCGGCTGTGAACAGGAAGCTCCAGGGCACAGAGTGTAGTGGCAAAGAGCTGGAGCCCTACAGGCCTCTGCTCAGGGCAGAAGGCTGCCTAGGGGCTGACTCTGCCCCTTGCTAGCCATGACTGTTACAGGGCCTTCAAAGGCAGTTGTAGGCCCAGTGCAGGAGTTCATGCCATCACCCCAGCGACACAGGAAGCCACAGCTACACAGGAGGCCAAGCCAGACACAAGGTACAAGACCCTGTCTGAAAAATAACTGATACAAAAAGGGCCGAGAGCAGGGCCCAAGTGGTACAGTGCCTGCCTAGTAAGCATGGGGCCCTGCGTTCGATCAAACTCCAGCACAGTCCGGGTTGAGCTAAGCTTGAGCCTCAGGATCCAGCAAGTGCTCAACACAACAAGAGCAATTTTCAGGGCCAGGATTTGTGCCCTGCGGTGCTCAGCCTGGCTCTGAGGTCCAGGAGAAAACTCGCATGCAGTCCTAATGCCAGGAAGCAGAGCCTAGAGGCGCAGAGGAGTCCAGGAGAGAAGGAAGTGGGGGGTCCCTGGAAGGTGCTGCAGCTGAACTTGGGCCCCCCTGAGGAGCGGGACCCTTGGTCCACAAGTCCTTGGTGGAGTCCAGGCCTTCCCACTCCGGGGGCCCTCTGGGAAGGGCTCACAGAGGCGCCTGCCTTGGGCGTTGCAGCCGGAGCCTGGTAATAAAGGCACCTCTGTGTGTCTCTGGGGAAGCGGGCCTGGGGGGGGGACAGTGAGGGGGGGCACAAAGCTCCCGCAGCTGTGTGTTTGCAAACAGGGGAGCTGAGCTGTGCAGAGGGGCTGAAAGCACTAATTGTCTTTAATTAAAGGAGGTTGGAGGCAGCGCAGGCTTTGACAAAAGAGATTTCCAGCCTGTTAGCAGCTTCAGCCTGCGCAGGGGCTGGGCGGCCCAGGCGCGCCCTCCGGCTTTGTCCCCATAGGGCCGGGCCCTGGGGAGGTCTCGGCCAACACCTGCCTGGTGGGGGTGGGGTGGGGGCCAAGCACAGGCAGTGGGGTGGGGGGGGGGAGATGGCAGGGCCTGAGAGGGCACCGTCCCGGGCAGCCCCATGCCCTGGGGTAGAGAGGCTGGAGGTCCATGCTTCACGCTCCAGGATTTACATAGACTCCGAGGTAGGAACCGCTGTGTTCCTGTCATTCCTTCCTCCCTGGGGCAAAGCATCCTGTTCCCACACTGTCATCTGTATCAGTGAGCCACGAACTTCCCTGTCTCAGGTTCGAGCCCCAACTCTGTGGCTTGTGAGCTGTGAGATCTTGAGCTAATAATTTCACCTGCCTGTGCCTGTGCCTCTCTTTTTCCACTCTGAAAGAGGGAATGATTCACTGGGTGCCGGGGGCTCACGGCCTGTCATCCAAGGTCCTCACTCGGTTCAAAGTCAGCCTGGGGCAGAAAAGTTCAGGAGACTCCTTATCTCCAATTAGCCAGCAAAAAGCCAGATGTGAAGCTGTGGCCCACGTGGCAGAGTACAGGGCTTGAGGAAAAAAAAAAAGGGAAGGGACAGTGCCCAGGCCCTAAGTTCAAGCCCCAGGACCAGTGCAAAAAAAAAAAAAACGTTAAGGGGGATGTGGTCCCACAGCACCTACATCACAGGTGGCATGAAGATTGCTGAGCTATATCATAAAGGTTTGGTCTGGGGAGCTGACGACCATTGATGGTTGTTATTCTTCCTTCTGTGACCCAGCTCTGTGCCTGGATGAAGTCCCCTGGGGTACTCAATCGATGGGGAGTCCATTTTGGTTTCCGGTTCTGCCATTCACGTGCTCCGTAGGCCCCCAGCCTCAGTTTCCCTCCTTGTACACTGAGGGCTGGGCAGGACAGGGCACTGGGGCAGGGCTGTTTCAGGCATGGATGGTCTCAGGCCTCAGAGCCTGGAGGAGCAGAGAAGCCGGGAGCAGAGCGGATTCTCTGCAGCAGCCTTGCAGCCTCCTGCTCCCCCATGCATACAAATGCGCTGGCTCCCCACCCCAGGCACCGCTCTGTTCTTCTTTTGTCTCCACTGGCTCACTAGCTCACTGGCTCACCAGGCTCACTCTCAGACACATCTGCAGGCACACATGTGCTAGTAGTGTGCTCTCTACACATACAGCGTGTGTCTGTGCATGCACGCGCGTGCACACACACTCTCCTAGCACCTGCCTGATTCTCACTCCCGTAGGCCCCCACTCCAAAAAATCAAGCTCTCCTCCCCCTCCCCCTCCCCCTCCCCCTCCCACCCTCTAAGGCTTGCTGACCCCTGGGTCCAGGGTAGGCGGGAAAGAGGGGGGCTGCTCCCAGGGCCTGATCCCCTTCCGTGCAGCTGGCTGGGCCAGGCTGGGTGGTCATGATAGGAGGAGGGAGAGGGAGAGGGCAGCCCAGGCAGGACAGGGCCCGGGAGGGAGGGCAGGTCTGGAATGTCTGCCTTGGGGAAAGTAAGGACGCTGGGGGACATTTAGCTCCTGTGCACTCTGGGCCAGAGCCCAGGGTCGTGAGGAGTAAGCGTGCAGGCCAGAGAGGCTGGGAGTGGCTCACTCATACCCATGGGCTGTGGCAAACCAGAGGATAGAACCAACCAGCCCAGCAGCCTGTGGCCAGTGTGGCCCAGACGTGACAGCTGCACGAAATGGCTTTCAGAAGCAGGTGGCCTGGCCCACACCTGCACAACTCCAACAGAGGAGCAGGAGCCATAGAGACTCTTGGGTTGACATACAAGCTCTGGGTAGGACCACCCTCAATCCAGACCCTCACTGACCCACCCCCATTATCTCCAGCACCCCAGCATTGCTCTGGGCTGTGGTTCTCCAAAGGCCTCTGGTGAGCAGGGGATGGGGGTGGGGGGAGACACTGGGCGCTTAGCCTGCAGTAGCTAGTTGAGTCTTACATGGAGCGGGCTCCCACTGCCCACCCTGTCTTACAGAAGAACAAACCAAGATTCACAGCAGGGAGAGGAATTGATAGGGCAGGGGGTCGGGGGGTGGGGCTATGAGCAGATGTCTTGTCCAGTAAGGACAGTACGCTTGGCCTGCTGACTTTGCAGGTACCCCTTGTATGCGGTACCATGTCCCTCCCAGGGGAAGTTGGGGAATTTGGGGTCCTAACCCAGCCCCCAAGTGTCCGAATTGAGAACAGAGGCTTCTGTCTGCAGCCCAAGATTCTGGACAAGTAGGCAAGTGGTCTCCTCAGAGCCTGAGGGAAGATGAGGAAGACACCGGAGCAGCTGGAAGAGGAGAGCAGGGGAGAGGGACAAGGCAGGAGAGAGGAGGAACGAGAGAGAAGGCAAGAGATGGAGGAGGGAAAAGAACATGCTGGGAAACAGGGATGGTGGACAAGGAAAAAGAAGGGGAGAACCCAAGAGGAGGCAGCCAAGTGGGAGACACCGGGAGGGAGGAGGGGAGAGGCAGGTGGCCAGGGAGAAAGAGTCAAGCAAGCTCAGACAGTACAAGGAATGGTAGGGAAGAGGTGGCCAGCAGGGCCACCCTGGGCTGCCTGGTTTTAGGAAGGGCCCCAGTTCCAAAGAGAGTGGACAGCATGGGAAGGAGAGTGGGGAATGCGTGAGCAAGGGATCTGTGAGCTGTGGTGTGTTTTGGAGCCTGTGTGTGTGCACACACATGCATGCACGTGTGCGTTCAGGCCCCCGACAGAGGTGGTCAGCTGAATGGGGTGTTCATTCTCTCTTTCTGGGGTGGAAATGGTCTTTCTAATATTCCTGAGAGCTGAGCTGCAAGAGTAATTCATATTTAATACAGACTGAGCTGGCAGGATGGGGGCAGTAAAACTTGATTAGGGGAAAAAAAAACACTGGGGACCGAAGAATTGGGGGGTGGGGGATGGGATGATGATGATGATGATGATGATGATGATGATGATGATTTGGATTAGAGTGAGGGTCTCACACTTGCTAAGGCAAACCTTCTACCTGAGCCATGCTTCCAGACCCATGGCTCCATTTCTGGCTTTTTTTTTTGGTCCTAAACTAGAGTCTCACGTACTTTCCTATCTTGGTTGGCTTCGAACCTGAATCCTCAGGTAGCTAGGATTACAGACGTGCACCCATCTGCAGTGTCAGAACTCTTACGCCCAGGCTGGCCTTAAATTTCAATGGCTCAATCTCTGCCTCCCCCCCCCCCCCCCCGAGTAGCTGGGATGACAAGCTTGAGTCGCTAAGCATAGATGGACTGATTGGTTTTTACATAACTATCCTCCAACCACTGAGCACCTGTCGTGTGCCAGGCAGGCTGTACCGAGAATTCGCTCAGCAACTGCGCAGGTCCTAAGAGCGGAGGGTGGCTCTGTGGGCTGGGACTGGCCCTTGGGCTTCTGTTTTCTCCCCAGGATAATGGGGTGTGGATCCTGATCCCTGGGGCTGGAGAAGACCAGCCGGCCTGTGGCAAGTGCCCAGCTCTGCTAGAGAGATGCAAGCTCGCTAATGGCACTGTGACCTCCTAACCCACTGTCCCACCCCTTGGTGACTCGTACTAAAGATTCTGAGCATCCCAAGGCTGCCAACTGGACCAGGCCCTGGGGACAGTCACAGCTGTGCAGCTGGGCTTCGGCACCGGGGTGGGTGGCCCTGCCCAGCCCTGCCCAGTCGGGGCGGCTATGGAATGAGCATGGGGAAAAGAGGGCAGGGGCCATGCCCAGGGATGCCCCACACCACCCCCAGACTTTCAGGCCTGCAATACAGCCTTCTCAGGCCATTTCTCCTAGCCTACTAGGCCTTAGCTCAGATGCCTTTTCCTCCATGAAGCCCTCTGGGATGCTCAGACTAGACCCTGTCCTGTCCCAGTGCTCCCGTGGGCCCCTCCACGTGCTCTGCCCTCTACTCTCCTCTCCACCTTAAGCCCCAGAAGGATAGGCCGCCCGCAGGCTGAGGCCACAAGGGGCCCGGCACCTCCTGAAAGGGCCAGTGGGCTGCCCCACCCACCAGTGGGGAATTCTAGTCTGTCCTGACCTGGTTGCGGGCACCACCCTGCACGCCTCACAAAGACCCATCCCTTCCCCAAGTGTCCCCTCCAGGCAGGGGATGGCCCCAGTGCTCCCCAAGTTCAGCCCCTTGCCCAGACTCAGTGCAGCAGGTCCCCCTCCTCCACCCCGGGCTGGGACTCGACATTCACTAGTGTCACTTGTGGTCCTATCGGCAGAGCGCCCCGCCCCCACCCCACCCCATCAGCTAATCCCCACAAAGCCCGACAAGCAGGCCCAGTGCAGAGGCAGCAGCGAGGCCCAGGCCCAGCAGGCTGAGCGTGCTCAGAGGGGCTGAGGCGGGATTCGCAGCGGCTGTCACTCTCCCCGTCCGCACCTCTAATTGGATTCCCAACACGCACAGGTCAGCAGAAACGAGGCAGAAAGGAGAATCAAAGGGAAGGGGCGTCCGGAGATAAAGAGAGGCATTCTTCCCCAGCCACAAAGACTGCAGCAGCTCGGAGGAGTGGGCTGGCCAAGGGGACCCCCCCCCCCCCCGCACCCCGCCAAGGGCTGCCCATCTGGAGGGGGAAGGGGACGAAGCTTCCCGCTGCTGTCTCTGCACCTCTCTTCCATGCCTGGGCCCAGAAGCATCCCATTCAAGGCCTAGTCTCCAACTACTGCCTGCAGCCCCCCCAGCCTGGAGCCACCTGCTTTGCCCTCCGAGGTGCAGCCAGTCCTGGCAGTTCTGTGGGCCTCAGAGTCCTCCAGAGGAATGGAACAACGGCAGCTGCCTCGTGAGGAGCGGCTGGGATGACAGGAGGGGTGTCAGCCAAGTAGTGGGGGCCCTAGACTCTCATCCACACGTGCTTGCCGTTTACCTCAGGCCTGTCCAGAGCAGACCTGAGCCTCTCTCAGAAGAAGGCCAAGTTACTCCACGCACTCCTCAAACACCACGCCCTGACAGAGGGCCATGTCCACAGCCTCTGGGCAGGGCTTCTCAAGAAACCTGGGGATGGGTAGGCTAGTGGTCAGAAACACCTGACTCGTAATGACAGAGCCTGAAGCTGGCACTGGTGGCTCACACCTGTACTCCTAGCTGTGCAGGAGGCTCAGATCTAAGGACCTGGGTTTGAGGCCAGCCCAGGCAGAAAAGTCTCCAAGAGACTCTTAGCTCCAACAAACCAGCAAAAAGTGGAAAGCAAAGCCTGAGTTGAGCCCCAAGACAGAAAGACAGACAGACAGACAGACAGACAGGCGCGTGCGCGCGCACGTGCGCGCACACACACACACACACACACAGAGCAAATCAGGATGGGAAGTCTGCTCCAGCCCATGGCTCCAGCTATACCCCCATTTCAGTCCTCAGGAGCTCCTTGTGCGTTCCTGTGCCACCTAAGCTGGTTTGTAAGTGTGTGTGTGTGTGTGTGTGTGAGTGCGTGCACATGTCCAGCAGTAGGGAACAGTGGGCAGGCCAGGGATCCGGGCTCTATTCACTTTAAGAACGTTGGATCTTCCCACTTTGGTTCATGAAAGAGACAAGAAGAGGACCTCAAAGGGAATTTCTAAGAGACAGAAAATCAATGGCCCTGACATCCTGGGCCCCAGAAAGCGTCACACACACACACACACACACACACACACACACACACACACACACACACTTTCCTAGCAGATGCAGCCGTGCCCACATGCTCACAAATACCCATTTTTAAGTGCATGTACCTCTAGCTCAATACGGTATACACATGTACCCCGGAACGTGGTAGATCACGGTATGACCTCCTAGTGTGACTCCTATCTCAGTCCCGATGCACGCGGGCAAACATACTCCCACATGCCTGTGCTCACCGTGGACACACACAAGAACGCAGACATCCCTCGAGCCCCACAGATGGGTGCGCACACCTGGTTGGTGCTGCACACACACTCCTGTGTCTGCACTTGTCTGCGGATGCCTCATGTGCACGGCCGTGCCCCTCCCTGTGCCCAGGTGTGCAGGGGCTGGTCCAGCTGATACAAGAGCACAAAAATACAGGGGTAGTCACAACTCAGGAGCAGGCTCATGGGCGACCCACACAGGCAGGCATGGTGCACCGTCCACCTCTGAAATGTACGTCCACACGCCTCGGTTCTGAGCTTCCAACAGGCAGTGGCTGGGTCAGCAGGAACATGTGTTCACACGCAGACACAGCCACACTCCCAGCAGGCTGGCGCACACGCATGCGTAAGAGGATGCTGGGCGCTGACCCAGCACGCGTGCACATTGCGCCCGGGTCTCTAGGGGGCTCCCACCGACAGCCAGCTCTGACAGGAGGGTGGGGGAAGGCAGCCAGAGCTGAGGTTGCCAGGGATACGGAGGATGTGGGGTTCCCAAAGGGCCCCCCCCCCTCCACCTGCCCAGACAGCACAAAAAGGCCAGCAGCCACTCCTAGGTCCTTTAAATGGTGCTAATCCGACACCGATGGGTTTAAAGTCCTAAGCGGTACACACGAAGCAGCAACAGTGACCTGATAGAATCCACTGGAGCCTTGCAAAGCCTCCTGGGCAAAGTCGTTTCTTGCTAAAGCGGATGTGAGGCCCTGGACCCAGACTTTGCCAGGGACACAGGGAACAGAAATAGCTCTTCATAGCCAAGCCCAGCCCAGGCCACACCTCCTGCTCCAGCAACCTGTGGTGAGCAGCGGCTACTGGCTTG